>NC_143480.1:45333546-45969514 GCF_027475165.1 Benincasa hispida
CATCGTGGAGAAAGTGAATTATGGATGAATGGAAATAGACAGATAAATGAAGATGGAAATGATCATAACATTTAATTATAGAATTAAGCATCTGATACATGGTGTAAATGATACACTAAGAAGATGAATACAATTGATGATTAAGAGATAGAAACAAATACAGAAGAGTGTCAACGTCTTGACACAGATCTGAACGGTGGTTTTGCTTGCCGGCATGTTGAGTGGATGAAGAGAAGAGCTTCCCTCTCAGGCTTGCTCGTCTAGTAGAAGTGACCTTCGTACAAAGCTTCAATGGTGGGGATCGGAAGGATTCTTGCCCGGAGACTCACCTCTCGACTTTGTCTCTTAATTCTTCCCAGATTTACTATGATTAGTCGCTCAACCAGTCTCTCTCTCAGATCAGTATATACACTTTTCTCTATATTCAAGCATATCTTTTTAGTGGAATGGTCGGAGCTATTTATAGGCTATGCTTTGACTCTTTGTATTGTGGTCCCCACTTCATTGTTAAGGCATTTTCGAAAATGGTGGAGTGAATATTCCTTCTGTTACGCAATCAATCCAATCTGAAATGCACAATGGTCAGCTGTACATGCATCAGAATCCTCCGCAATTGCGTTGTTCTTTACATCTTCGATCGTTTGCCCGCATACGGTGTTGTTTTTTATTACCGCATGTGGTTGATATTGCGTTGATCACTTAGTTCTTGATCGATTGTCGCATGTTCCGTCATTGCGTTGATCGTCTATTCATTCTTGAATGATGGGCGCAATGTGATGTAGATGCGTTGTTCAGTTTATCTTGAGCCTTGAACGCATACGGTGACTTGATTTGCTACAAAACAAACTTGAAATATTCTTTTCTACCATCGCAATGGTGTCAGTGGGTGTATTGACGACAATTTATAATTCTTGCATTTCTTAGCTAATTTTTATACAATTGACGCAACTTTCCTTTCTTTTGGCCGCAATATCTAAATAAAACAATATAAATAACTTGTATTTCTACAAACCCCTAAATTTAGATATATGCTTGTCCTCAAGCATATCTTTTACTAAGACAATATTGCTCAATTTCTATCCTAAATTTTGCGTCGATTGGTTGCTCCGAATGCTCCACCTAGGCACATTACTTAACATTGCAATTTCTTTCTATCCTTGAAAATTCCTAGCAAAACCCTACTTTATTCTTCTATATAATAAATTTCTGCTAAAAAATGCCTTTCTAGTTTTAAAAAGAATGTTTGTTCAACGTTTTACTTGCATAGTAGATAGGATGCAATACCTTGTCCTTGCGTTGACTCAAAACTGCGCCCACTGCATATCCACTAGCATCACAGATCAACGTAAATGGTTGTGTCCAATCTGACGCAGTCAGAATGGGTGCAGTGATGAGTGCATTCTTCAGTGTGTGGAATGTTGCAGTGCACACATCATCAAAATCATACTCACGGTCAGCTTCAAGGAGTGCGCTTAGTGGCCTTGCGATCTAGGAAAAGTTGCGGATAAATCTTCGATAAAACCCCGCATGTCCCAGAAAAATCCTAATCGTTTTCACATTTACTGGTGGTGGTAGATTGGAAATTGCGTCGATTTACGCCTGATCAACTTCCAATCCTGCCTTCGATATTTTATGACCCAGTACAATTTCTTTTTCAACCATAAAGTGACATTTCTCCCAGTTCAGAACAAGATTAGTTTCCATACATCTCTTCAAGACTTTCTCAAGGTTAGATAAACAGAAGTCATAATTATTGCCGAAACTGAAAAATCATCCATAAATACCTCAACTGACTCCTCCAAGAAACCTGAAAATATTGCCATCATACATCGTTGGAAAGTACCTAGCGCATTGCAGAGCCCAAACGACATGCGACTGAATGCAAACGTGCCAAATGGGCACGTGAAGGTTGTCTTATCTTGATCCTCTAGCGCAATTGCAATTTGATTGTACCCTGAGTAGCCGTCAAGAAAACAGAAGAATTCATTCCCAGCAAGTCAGTCTAACATCTGATCAATAAATAGGAGTGCGAAGTGGTCCTTTTTAATGGCCAAATTTAATTTGCGGTAAATCATACAGATTCTCCACCCCATAGTTGTTCTTATGGGAATTAATTTATTCTTGTCGTTGGTGATGACTGCCATTCCCCTTTTCTTCGGAACGCATTGCACTGGGCTCACCCAACTGCTATCTGATATAGGTAAATGATGCCTGCATCCAGCCACTTCACTATTTCTTTCTTCACAACCTCTCTCATGGCAGAGATTAAGCGACGTTGCCTTTCTATTGATCCTATTCTTCCTTCTTCCAGACGAATCTTATGCATGCAATACGAGGGACTGATTCCTCGAATGTCTGCCAAGGTCGATCTTAAAGCCTTTGCATTTTTTTTTAAGATCTGAATGAGTGCATCCTCATTTTCTTTACTCAACGAGGAAGATATAATAACCAGTAACATGTTATTACCTCCTAAGTAAGTGTATTTGAGGTGCACAGGCAACGGGTTCAACTTTAACATAGGTGTTTCTTCCAAGGATGGCTTAGTGCGTAGCGATGCTCATTCGAACAACTTGAGTGTTTCAAAATTTGATTCAACTTGTATTGCGGCGCAATTCTCCTTCCACATTGCGTCGATTCCAAAATCTTCTTCCTCTAACTCTTCTAGGGGCTCGTGCCAAGGTTCTTCCTGCAATTCCTCAACATATTGACAATTCTCCATATCACTTGGGTATTTCAACGCATTGAGAACGTTGAACTTCACTTGCTGATCGTCAACCTTGATGGTCAGTTCTCCCTTCTGTACATCGATCAGTGCTCGCCCTGTTGCAAGATATGGGCTACCCAAGATGATAGACACCTCTCTGTCAGCTTCATAATCTAATATAATAAAGTCAACAAGGAAGTGAACTTATCTACTTGCACGAGTACATCCTCTATCTTGCCCTCGGGATTCGTTATCGATCTATCGACCAACTGTAATGTAATTGTAGTTGGTCTTGCGTTGCCGATATTTAGCTTCTTGAAGATCGACAAGGGCATTAAGTTCATACTCGCTTCTAAATCACATAGCGCATTTCCGACCTTTTTCCCTCCTTTTGAGTAGGGTAATGTAAAACTCCCAAGATTTTTCATTTTGGAGGGGATGTTGTTCTGAAACAGCGCACTGCATTCATATGTTAATGCAATTGTTTCATTTTCCCCGATCTTTCTTTCGTTAGCAAGTATATCCTTAAGGAATTTCATATAGCTCGGCATCTGTTCCAGAGCTTCTATCAAGGGGATATTGATGTGTAGTTATCGGAGGACATCCATGAACCTCCAAAATTGCTTACCATCATCTTTCTTCTTCAGCCTGGACGAGAAAGGTGGAGGATCCCGTCGTACTTCTTGTTTAGTTGGCTGTTCATTGAGGTCCTGTGCTTGCTGTGTTTTAGTAACTGGAGGTTGCATTGCTTTTGAATTCAGGTATTGCTGAGATTCATCTCTTATAGATGTACTTACTTCTGAACTGGTGATTCTACTATTAATGGTTGATTAGTCATCGTCGACGTTTAAATCTACTCGTCTTGTTATTGAATCTGGTACTGGTGGCACAGGGGCTGTTGTTTTACCATTTCTCAATGTCACTGCTTGACATTGCTCTTTACCACGTGGCCCCGATGCTCCCGAACTACTGGGCAGCATACTAGTCACTTTATTCTTTAGTTCAATCGCAAGCTGTTCAACCTGCTCCTCCAACTCTCTAAGGGAGGAAGCTTGCGATTGTCTAATTGCCTCGCTCTTCTTGATATAATGTTTCAACAACATTTTCAGAGACGAGGTACTGTAAGAGGTGTCAGATAAGAATTGTTGGTCATAGGGTTGTACACTTTCAAAATTACCTGGGCTGTGGTCCAGATTAATGAAGACCGGAGGGTTGCCTCGATTCCCCTGATAACTATTCTGATGAATACTGTGGCTCCCGTAGTTGTGATTCACGTCCCAACTTAAAGTTGGGTGATTCCGCCAACCAGGGTTGTAGGTGTTGCCAAACGGCTCATTGTAGACAGAGTATACAGATTGTTAATTCCAAGGGCAGACTTCTACTGGATGTCCCTTTCCATATTGAATTGCGGCCATGTGTGTCAACGCATTGACTTGCGTTGATCCTTGAGAGAGTTGTCTTTGCTGATTAGCCATAGTTTGAAGGAGTGAGGTCATTGTGGTCATCTGCTCTACCAGGGTGCTCATTGCATCAGTTGGTACAACGAAACCTTCTGCTCTTTCTTGCTCCAAACCTCTTTCCTCAAGCCTGGTATCTAACCATTCATCTGAATTTTGTGAAATGCGATCTAAGATGCTCTTTGCTTCCGTATACAATCTGTCCATTAATCCTTCTGCTACAGAGGCATCGGCAACTGCTTGCGTTGGTTGATCTAAGCCATTGTAAAAAGTATCCATCAGAATGCAATCGGGAATCTCGATATGCGGACAACTCTTCACTAATTGTCTGAAACGCACCCAGGCGGTGCTCAAAGTTTCATAAGCCTTTTGTTCAAAGTTCAACATATCTCTCCGTCTCTTTGCGTTGACGGCTGGAGGGAAGAATCTATTCATGAACCTTTCAACCAACTGATCCCATGCGTTAATCTCATCTGGCTCTAACAACTGAGCCCACTTCTTTGCTTTATCTCGTAGTGTATAGAGGAAAAGATATAATCTAAGTCCTTTTTTAGTCACACCAGGCATAGAGAATGCGTTGCACATGTCTACAAAGCTCGTCAAATGAGCATGCGGGTCTTCTCTTTGTAATCCTCCAAATTGCCCCGCATTCAAGATCATTTGCAGCATAATTGGTCTCATCTCAAAACTTGCATTCTCCTTAACCGTAGGTCTTGAAATTCCTGGCGAGAAGTTATAAAAATCCAGCACTATATAGTTCCTCATAGGGATGTTGCGGTTAGCAGCAAAAAATACAGGGTCTTGCGCTAGCAAGTTCACCTCTTGATTCCCTACAGGTGCCTCATTGTTGTCTGCCATATTTTTTCTCCACTTAAGTCAGCCCTAATGTGCTCTTGCGTGAAAAATATACCTGATCTCTAGGTCAGATTAGAATTTCTAGATCACTCCAGTACTCATAAATCTTCAGACTGCTCTCTGCGATAAACAACCAGTATAAAGAGATCTGTCCTGCAAAATATCACAAACGTATTCAACACTAACCGTTACCAATCTCGGGCAATGGCGCCATAAACTTGTAGACTCATGAATTGATGTTCTCTATAAGCATATATGGATATGGACAATGATGAATGTGAATCATACAAGCTCATGTTGCCATACACTTGATGACTTGGAAAGATGAAGATGGAGTGTGGATGCTGTGTTATGCTTATTTACACTTTATGCGATACTACTTCTAGATGTATGCGTTATTATTGAAATGCTTGTAGTATGCTATGTGTTGTCACAAGTTTCCTTGTGTTGAAACCAAGTATAATTCCAACACAAGTTTCTCAGAGTAATCCGAGGTCGAACACAGGGATTGTTATTGTTAATGTGTTACATTTGTGATATATACGACCGGTGTTTTTACAATTAATAAAGGGTGTATTTGTACAGGAAGGTAAATTGTGGTAAAGTAAAATTGTGCAGATAAACTAAAGTTGCATTAATAAAATAAATTGCGATGAAAATAAACCTAAGCTAACGTGATGCAAGAGACAAGATACATGATATACATGATGCTGAGTTCGAGATTGACTGTGAAGTTTATACAAAGGATTGTGGTATGCGATGGGAAGTCTTTATGGATGAATCAAAAGGGGAAAAGAATAATTAGTACAAACATCGCAAGGTTGTTAATTGCGTTAAAGATACAACTAAGGTTCCGCTTTCCCTTGGCGTACACCTTTCGGTGATCGGCTGCGTTCCCATATCTCTATGGTGAAACAGGGATGAACGTGGTGAACGCAAGGTTGCTTCCATCTCTAGAAGTACTTCTTGCTTTAGTTAATGCACTCTTCCAACCCTCTCTCGATAGGTGGAATGGCATCTTCACTTTTGCTCTTACAGGTGAAGATACTGTCTAGCATGCTTTGACTAAACATAATTATTTCCTTTACCCAATTAGTTACTTGCTTAATTGATGATAATTATCCAAGGGATTAAGAAAACATCGTGGAGAAAGTGAATTATGGATGAACGGAAATAGACAGAGAATTGAAGATGGAAATGATCATAACATTTAATTATAAAATTAAGCGTCTGATACATGGTGTGAATGATAGACTAAGAAGATGAATACAATTGATGATTAAGAGATAGAAACAAATACAGAAGAGTGTCAATGTCTTGACACAGATCTGGACGGTGGTTTTTCTTGCCCGCATGTTGAGTGGATGAAGAAACTTCTCAGGCTTGCTCGTCCGGTAGAAGTGACCTTCGTACAGAGCTTTGACGACGGGGATCGGAAGGATTCTTTCCTGGAGACTCACCTCTCAGCTTTGTCTCTTAATTTTTCCCAGATTTACTCTAATTAGTCGCTCAACCAGTATCTCTCTCAGATCAGTATATTTCTCTGTATTCAAGCATATCTTTTCAGTGGAATGGCCGGAGCTATTTATAGGCTAAGCTTTGACTCTTTGCATTGTGGTCCCCACTTCATTATTAAGGCAGTTCCGAAAATTGTGGAGTGAATATTCATTCTGTTACATAATCAATCTCATCCGAAATGCACAATGTTCAGCTGTACACGCATCAGAATCCTCTGCAATTGCATTGCTCTTTACATCTTCGATCGTTTGCCCACATGCGATGTTGTTTTTTATTACCGCATGCAGTTGAGATTGTGTTGATCGCTTAGCTCTTGATCGATTGTCGCATGCACCATCATTGCATTGATCGTCTATTAATTCCTGAATGATGGGCGCAATGCGATGTAGATGCATTGTTCAGTTTATCTTGAGCCTTGAATGCATACGGTGACTTGATTTGATGCAAAATAGACTTGAAATATTCTTTTCTACCATCGCAATGGTGTCAGTGGGTGTATTGACGATAATTTATAATTCTTGCATTTCTAGCTAATTTATATACAACTGACGCAACTTTCCTTTCTTTTGGCTGCAATATCTAAATAAAACAGTATAAATAACTTGTATTTCTACAAGTTATCAAGAGTTCTTATGCGTTTGAGTCCGATGCACAATAAAGATTCCTAATTATTCTCTTTATTAGGCCTGCACAACTAATCCATACTTGAACTGACTTCATCAAGTTTGTCAAAAGATAAACAACTCAAAACTGAGCTATAAAGATTTTGCAGCTAGCCATCACGTCCATACTAGAACCACCCAAAGAAAGGTCTATAAATATTTAAGGTTTTACTTATATCCATCAAGTCCACATTAGAACCATCTAAAGAAAGGGCTATGGAGTTTTTATGAGTTTGAGTCCCATGCACAATAAAGATTTCTGAATTATTCTCCTTGTTAGCCCTTTGATTAGAGGATCCGCTAAGTTTCTCTTCGATCTCACAAACTCCAAGGAGATAATTCCTCCTTTTCAAAATATTTCAAAACTCCATGTCTAAGACATATATGTCTCTTTTTTCTATTATATACACCATTTTTGGTAATTTCTATGGTAGCCTGTTAGTCACAGAATAAATAGGTTGGTACTGATTCCCCCCACAATGGTACATCTTTCAATAGGCTTCTAAGCCACTCAACCTCTTGTCTTTCTAATTCTAGAGCAATAAACTCTGACTCCATGGTGGATCTAGCTATGCAAATCTGTTTGCAGACTTCCATGATATGGTTCCCCCTCCTAGTAAGAACATATATCCACTAGTGGAGCTTACTTCGTCATTGTTTGTTACCCAGTTTGCATCACAATACCCTTCTAATACAACATGAAAGTTATTAAAACCCAAACAATAATCTATAGTGCCCTTAAGGTACCTTAACATATGACGAAGTGCAATCCCATTATCTTTACCAGGATTATGCATATATCTACTCAATCTACTAATAACATATTCGATATCAGGTCTAGTGTCGTTCACTAAAAACATAACACTTATTATAATCTTTGCATATTCAGATTGAGAAACACTATCTCCTTTATTTTTCTTAAGGTTCATACTAGCATCATAAGATGTTCTTGCAAGGGTATTATTAAAGCTATCAAATCTCTTTAAAAGTTTTTCTATGTAGTGTAATTGAGATAAAGAGAATCCGTTCTCAGTTTTTCTTATCTTAACCCCAAGTATTATGTCAGCTTCTCCTAAATCTTTCATTTCAAAATGTGACTACAATAGCAACTTGGTATTATTGATTACAGCTATGATTGTTCCAAAGATAAGCAAATCGTCAACGTACAAACATATAATCACTCACTTTGATCCAAACATTTTTACGTTAACACAGGTTTCAAACACTATAAGAAAAATTTCCTTTTCCAAAGAATTTTCTCCCAATGCCTAAAAAAGCATCGGGAATGGTACCTTTTCCCGACGCTATTTCTAATATCATCAGGAGAAGATGGTTCTCCCCAAACCATTTGGTTAGACGGCGGGGAAAAAATTGGGAGGAAAATGTTTTTAGCGATCTATTCCGACGGTATGTTAAAAACTATCAGGAGAAACCTCCTATCCGACGCTTTTTTTAAGAGTCGTGAGAAGTATCCTATCTTAATGATAAAGGTGGCGTCGGGATAGAAGACTTTTTCTGACTCTTAAAAAAATCATCGAGAAAGGAGGTTTCTCCTGACGGTTTTTAACATACCGTCGGGACAAATTAGGTTGGAATTTTTTATAAACTTTTTCCCCCTCATTTCCCCCATAAATTTCTCCCTCATCCCATTTCTATTCCATCCCCAAACCCCCTAATCCCACTTCTGCTTTCCCTCCCCAACCTCCTCCTTGAATCCTTCCCTCTCTTCTTCTGCTATTCCCTTCCCTTCCCACCCTTTTGAATCCTTCTTCCCTTAATCCCCCTCCCCTTCCCAACCACACAATCCTTAACACCCCTTCCTCCATTCTACTTTCACTCTCTTTCGCTTAACATGGTCCCCAAATCCCCATCACTTTTCTCTTTTTTTTTTCTTTTCTTCCAAACCCATTTATTCCTAGCCAACCAAGGGTGCCGCCGTGCCCAACCCAGCTGCTTGCCCATTATATTTCTCTTGTGGGTCAACCTCTATTATCCTTCTAGCTTTGTGGTTTTTAATCCCTTTTCTTTTTGTGGTTTCTTCTATAATATCTTATCTCCACTCTTCTTATGGCTTCTTCTTGTGGTTATTGAAAGTGAGAGAGCATTTTCCTTGATTTTCCATAGGTGAGATTAAATGGATTTTGGTTTTTTCTTTCTTAAAAAGATTGTACTACTCTAAATTTCCTCTTTTTGACAGTAGGATTGGGGGTTTTGTTCTGTTTGATTGAGACCTAATTAGTAACCAAAGTAGAATAATTGGATTGGGATGAGTGCATATCGATTTTGTAAGGTTTTGTGCTCCTTTTCAAGTCAACTGGATTATGGTTTTTTTTTTTTTTTTTTTATTTATGTAAATTTTTTTATTTTATACTTCTGTTGGTGTTTGATGTGTTTTGTGTTTCTTCTTATGGATTTTTGTTTATGTGTCATTTTTACTTGTGTCTTCAATGCCTTTCTCCCGTTTGATGAAAATCCACTCAGAATAATTACTTTTTGAATCATGTGTTTAGTTGTAATTAAAGTTGTCAGAATGATAGGTGTGGAGGGACAAATGTGCCTTAGCGTCAATATTTGCACATGGAGGCTAAATTATTTTTTTTCCCCATGGTTTGAGGCTTTGAATCATGTCGGACATGGGAATGTAGAGCATTTTTAGGCTGTCTCTTTTGAATGTACTCTTGTCATCATAGATGTTGATTTGATGAGCATGTTGATAGGTCTCCAATTATGTTGCAATATTAAAAAAGAAAGAATATAGGAGATAATGGGAAGTTGGCGGTTGAGTCAGTTAAGGAGGTTGGGGGATCGCAGCTAACTACTTTTAGTTCTGTTAGGAGAAGTTGAGTTTAAAATAAGAAAGAAACGAAAGAGAAGGCAGGGATGTCACACCCCTTCCCGAGCCTTAACCCAAGATACAAAAGAGGGCGTGAAGATAGCCAACATCACCCTTTTGTGACATCAACTGCTTAACTCACATTTAGGATAGCTAGTATACCAACATTCTTTATTTGTATTAAAAATTAAGAACATCTACAATATTATTAACAAATTTTATATAAATGATCTAACTATCCTAATCATCTTCTCAACTACCCCGATCCGAGTCCCATCCTGCCACCCTATGAGAGATTACTAATTCCTAGTTGTGGCTTGGTGGCTTTTCCCTGAATGCTCTGCTTTCGCTACTTTGGTGGGGGGGGGAGAAGAAAAACATTTGGAAAACATGAGCTATAAAGCCCAGTGAATGGTGCCTTTAAATAAACAAATAACTTTGATTTCAGAAATATACTTTTTCAAAATCAATTCATAATCAACAAGAACATTATCACAAGTTCAATATTATTTCTCCAGCCAATCTTCTAGATTATCCCCAACTCAATCGCTGGTTAAAACAATCAACCCCAGCTTGACCACTGGTTACCACATAATGTAAACATCCCCAGCTTTACCACTACTTATCCCTGGCATGATCATACATTTTTCCCGGCACTTTCACACGTACCTTAAAGCAATATATCAACAATTCCTGTGGAAACTTTCCTCTCAATGTGCACATCAACTATTTTCCCACTAGCTATGCTTAGGTAACTTAACTATATTTTCCACTAGTCGTCACAGACTATAGTTTCCCACCAATCGAAGCCGACTATCTTTTCTCGCTTGTCGAAGCCGACTATATTTTCCCGCCAAGTTGCTTTTCAAGCATGCTAACTATATATCTCGGGTACAATTTCAGTTTTCAAAACAAACATACAAGCAATATCTTAACAAGCATAGTAACAAGATAATGCAATAATACAATAACCACTCACGGTTTTTGCAGGGATTCTCTTTTGCAAGTTCCTTGACCATCGTATGTATCTCCTTAGTCTCTTGTTCAAGACCAACGCAACTAACCTCATAAGCCTTATGTACCCCAGCCTTAGCAACGCAAAGACATTTCATCATGCGTTCACCATGGCTTGTCTCATCATTTAGCTCATCGTCTAGTAATGCTGCCGTATAACACCATCGTATAGCACCTGTGCCTATCGCATAGCATACATCCTACCGTACTGCTCTTGCTCATCGTGGAGATCTTGCATCTATTGCTTAGCTACCGCGTCCATCGCTTAGCGCTAATGCCCATCGCATAGCGCTATCGTTTAGCACGGCTCTCTGCATCGTCTAGCACCGCAATTTACCGCACGATCGCCTACCATATCGTTTGCACATTTACTACACGATCGTCCAACGCCCGCCTACATGATCGCCTACCTCATCGTGTAGTGCCGCTTATTTGCTACACGATTGTTTACCTCATCGTTTAGCGCCACTTCTTTGCTACACGATTGTCCAACGCGCGTAACCTCGACGCACAACGCCTATGTTCGCGTAACCTGAGGCTATTGCATGCTTTTGTAACCTCTCAAGACATTGGCTGTTGCATGCTTGTCCTCGCATAGCCTTTCCTCTCAGCCACAATTTAGCTTCTTTCATTGTCTAAATAACCTCTCAAATATTCATGGCCAGAAACCCGCCCATTGGTGCATCCTTGCATCAAATAACTTCAAAAGAGCTACTTGTCCGTGCCTTTGATCTACTCTCTATACCAGCCCTTTTTACCAAGGCTTGTTTCCCTAGCTTAACCCAATATAGTCTAGGTCAAGGGTTAGGGTCTTACATTTACCACCCCATTAAATAAAATTTCGTCCTTGAAATTTAGCCAATATTCACAATAACATTTCATAATCAAACTTTATTGATTTCACAAATTTTAATTACAAACAATTAGATTCTATTTCAATCCTCTATAATATTGCCCTTTCCTTTCCCAACATCGGGCATATTTTCTTCCTGGGTTTTATTTAACCCATATAATTTTCCCAACGTCAGCTTCCTTGACTCATCTCTTCTTCTCCCAACACTATGTCCTTTTCCCATAGTTGTTGGTTTTACTCCTTGATTACTCTTCTGTTGTATACTTCTAGCTTCCAAATTTATCAACTGGGGACATTCTCGTTTAAAGTGCCTTGATTCTCCGCATTTAAAATATGCACATTCTTGCGCTTGGGTTTGTTCCTAACATTTATCCCATTGATACTTACTACAGATCGCACACCTGGGTCTTTGATTTACACTAGCTACTAACTCTTTTATTTGATTTCCTCTTCCAGAGTCTGCTTTAGTTTTTGCAATCCCCTTCCTCTTCAACAAATTCTTATTTTCAACTCTGAGAATGAAATTTTCCATTCCTCCCTTCGCCAATTGTTTATTGATGAGTCCCTTTCCGGCTTTAACTCTTCTACCGTTATACTCCTTTCCACCCACATCGTCGCTTCTACCAATCTCGATAATTCTACCCATTCAGCAGTTGCTGTCACAGGGGTTCGAATTTCTTATCTTAATCCAACCTCAAATCTCTTGCAGCGCTCCTTCTCATCCTCGATTATGTTTAAGGCATACTTTGAAAGTTCAGTATACTTTAATTCATATTCCGCTACAGTCATACTTCCTTGTACGAGCTATAGAAACTCATCCCGTTTCGCATCCTAAAACGATTGAGGATAGAATCTCTCATAGAACGCTTCTCAGAATTCTTCCCAACAGGGTTATTCTTTATCTTCTCTCTTGTTCCTTAACAATTTCCACCCATCCTTAGCTTGTTTTTGTAATAGAAAGGTTCCAAGACTTACCTTTCTATTTTCGGGGCATCTCATTACCCCAAAAAATTTCTCCAATTGATTCATCTAAACCTCTGCATCTGCAGGGTCTGTAGTCCCCTCGAAAATCGTAGCACCTAACGACTTCAGCCGCTCTATCCCGTACTTCTTCTCGGGATCTAGCTGTATGGTTCCCAGACTTTCTTGTAGCCTCTAAGCAAACTTATCCATTTGCTCCTCATCCCCCTGCCTTTCCCTTGGACGACATGATGCACTTCCACTCTCATCCCAGAGTGTTGTCTAGACCGACGCTTCCCACTTCTCATCATCTTAGTTACACGCAATCACATACAGATTAAACATACACCCAACATACAAGTTATGTTACTCTTTATTTATTAACACAAGTTATATACATTTTAAGTATATTCACACTTTTACTACCCTTCACCCTTTAGAGTTTTCTTTTACTCCCTAATTTCAGTCTTAAAAATATAAGTTCTAAAGCTAATTCCTAGTCTATCATCCCTCCATGGACAGTTCTCCTGCACATGTCTATACTCTTTGCAGAAGATGCAGAACTTGTAAGATTCCCCTTCATTAGGTCCACCAGTAGGTTGCTCTTCAAACTCAATTATTATCTGCTAGGGCACGTCCGTCTTGACCCCTCGTACCAAATCTTGGGATGAACTCCCAACTATATTAGTTCTTTTCAAGTCCTAGTCATATGCCAGGTCTGGCATCAACCTTTTGCTTCCGCTGCTAGAGTCTGTAGCTATTTGTAAATTATTTTCTTACTGAATCCACTCTTGTATTTCCCTAGATTTCTTTTGGAAATAGTGACAATTTTTCCGAATATGGCTATTTTTACCACAGCCATAGCAAATCCTGGTCCCTATCAAACACAGACCACTATGGTTTTATCACGCCTTGAACATCCGCTATTTTCTCAGGATTCCGATAAACTCAAATTAGGCACAGAAGTTTGATATTCAATGTTATCAGTTAAACAATGCTCAATTGCTTTAGGGTTTCCCCTTAAGTTAGCATCACGAATCAATTCCTGCATTCGGGATTTCCACGACTACCAAGGTCTACTACTTGGATTCATCTCCTACAGTGAAAGTCATTCAAGTTACTATCTAATTTTAACTAATCTTTTTACCCTATTTCCCTATTTCCCGGGGTTTCCTATAACCCTTTTTGTTTTCCCAACTTTCAAACCAAACTCGTTACTAAATGTTTCCCGGTACCTAACTGATATCATTTATGCTTTCCCTGGTCCTAGGACCTTAATTTAATCATCTTCTTCCCAGGTTTTCTACCTTCACCCCATTTTATCCACATTTTCAGGTTTTGACTTAAACAAGTTTTAACTATACCCGACTTCCAAATCCTAGGTAAGCCTTTTCCCTGACACCGACTTGGCATCAACTCAATTTTCTTTCTTATTCCTTTTTAGGCTTTACATAAACCCTTGTCCTGGCACTAACCTAGTGTAAATTTTTATTCTCAACTTCTCTAGGTTTTATATAAACCTTATTAGACTCAACTTCCCAGATCTTACATAAACCATTGTTTTGATACTGACTTAGTATCAACTTGGTTCCCATTCCCATTTTTCCCTAGGTTTTACATAAACTTATGCTCTGAACTAGCTTGTCATACCCTCTCCTGAGCCTTAACCCAAGACTCAAAAGAGGGCGTGAAGACAGCCAACATCACCCTTTTGTGATGTCAACTACCCAACTCACATTTAGGACAACTAGTATACCAACAATTCTTTATTTGTATTAACAATTAAGAACATCTACAATATTCTTAACTATTTTATATAAATGATCTAGCTATCCTAATGTCCTTCAACTACCCCGATTTGAGTCCCGCCCTGTGAGAGATTACCAATTCCTAGTGTTGGTAGCTTGGTGGCTTTTCCCTGAACGCTTCGCTTTCACTACCTGGGGTGGGGGGGGGGGAGAAGAAAAACATTTGAAAAACATGAGCTATAAAGCCCAGTGAGTGGTGCCTTTAAATAAATAAATAACTTTGATTTAAAAAATATACTTTTTCAAAATCTATTCATAATCAACAAGAACATTATCATAAGTTCTATATTATTTCTCCAGCCAATTTTTTGGATTATCCCCAACTCAACCGCTGGTTAAAACAATCAACCCTAGCTTGACCACTGGTTACCACATAATGTAAACATCCCCAGCTTTACCATTGGTCATCCCTGGCATGATCATACATTTTCCCCGGCACTTTCACATGTACTCTAAAGCAATGTATCAATAATTCCTATGGAAACTTTCCCTGTACCCTATTATCCTGCAAATGTGCACATCGACTATTTTCCTGCTAGCTATGCTTAGGTAACTTGACTATATTTCCCACCAGTCATCACCAACTATAATTCCCACCGACTGAAGTTGACAATCTTTTTTCGTCAGCCGAAGACGACTATATTTTCCCGCCAAGTTCTTTTTCAAGAATGCTAACTATATATCCTGGGTACAATTTTAGTTTCCAACACAAACATACAAGCAATATCTTAACAAGCATAGTAACAAGAGAAACATATATCCCTGATCATGCCAATTTAACATTATCCTCTATATATATTTACCTATATATATGGAAATTACATCGACAATACAATAACACAATAACCACTCATGGTTTTTGCAAGGATTCTCTTCTGCAAGTTCACCTAGTTCCCTTTGAAGTGTTTCCTAGAATTTCTCCCATTTCCAAGGAAATTCCAAATTAATACCATAATTCCTCAAAATAACTTGAAATCATCCAAAATATCCTCTTATACTGAATTTACCAGCTTACCCTACTTAAAATGACCAAAATCAGCCAGATCCTTCAAATAGCCTATTCTGGGCGTTACCGTTCGCGATAGGGCGTGTCTGCATGCGTACAGGGGCTGGCAACGCATCCGTGGGCATCAATGCTCGCACAAAAGGCGTGCAGCATGGGCGGGAGGTGCGCACAATGTGTCGAGCAGTGATCGCAGCGTTTGTCTGTCAGCGTGTCTGATGATGCGCGCATGTGCTGGCTGTTGGGCATGCGTAGGGCCTGGGCGACAATCTGGACCTTCCACCTTCCTAACACAATTCCTTTCTCCTCAGCACTTCGAATGTGATGGCAGCCTGGGATCTTACTCTCAACTCACTCTTTAGGACTTTAGAACTTGAAAACTTGGGAATGGTACAAGTAAAATGTTCACGCCAAGCTCCCTATTTGTAGGTGTCCCGGGCTCCTCTCCATGCGACACCTCAAGTCCAAATGTCCTTCCCTCGTGTTGCCAACACTAATCCCTTGCCACCACAGCTTTGAGCTATTTTAACCTCCGTTTTCCAACCCAAAGGGTTTACTTTGCATGTCATATTAGCCTTACACCTCCTGCTTAAGTAAATAAGGATCACTTTGCATGTAATGTCCTTGAGCCACCTAATATTTAGGCTATTTCCAACATAAGTTTTTCTTGGCGATTGCATATCTCTTTGAATGGTCGCATTTCCCACTTGATGATCGTAAGTTTAGTATCATGATCGCAAGTTGGTCTATCACCCATCCACTCTTAGCCTTCCACTAATGCCTTAGCCCCAAAGCCTTAAAGTTTCCTCCTCTTGGATCGCATACCATGCGCTCTTCAAACGATTGCCTACTTTGCCCGAGCCTACCAAAACTCTTCCATCGCCCACTAACCTCAAGCTTGTTCATTGCGCCCTCATGTCATGCGATCTCCTTGGCTCACTAACCTCGCATAGCTAGTATCGCGTGTAATCTTTTGCCCATAATTAACTATCCTCAATACTTAATCAACACATCACATGGTACCATTTCTTGGCCCATGATGCTACCGCATAGCCCATGCTGGTGCTTACTAACCTCAAAGCATTTATTTAATGCATAGCTAACATCGTATGAAATCTTTTCCTATGAGCCACTTACCAACCTTGCATAGGCCTATCCTTAGGCATGCCTTGGTGTTCCCCCCTTTGGCTAGCATTTGCCTAATATCCGACCTTCCCCTACCTTCAACTTACCACACCCTTGGCATCCTTGCGTTCAACACTTGCCTATGCATTCCACCGCATCATGTGATAACCTCGAAGCACAATACACCATGGCTTGTCAACGCATAGCAACACCTTTTCCAATGCATAGTAAAATCTCGACCAATTCTTAATCCTCACACGGGCTTACCCAATCACCCCTATGTGTCCATCTTAGGCTTTTTCCAAGCATGACACTAACCTCACTTGCCTTAATCGCATAGTTCACACCATGCTATCAACACTGACACATATTATTAGCCTTGTCCTATGTGCCCACATGCCTTCGGATGTCTAATGCATAATAACCTTTAAGTCAAGCTAGGTCTCTACTCAACGCCTCATGGTATAACTTACCATCGCTTAGCCTCTTGCTAATGCATTCCTCAATGACCATCGTATGTATGTCCTTAGTCTCTTGTTCAAGACCAATGCAACTAATCTCATAAGCCTTTTGTACCCGAGCCTTAGCAATGCAAAGACATTTCATCATGCGTCCACCATGGCTTGTCTCATCACCTAGCTCATCGTCTAGTAATGCTGTCGCATTATACCATCGCATAGCGCCTGTGCCTATCGCATAGCACATAGCCTACTATACTACTTTTGCTCATCTTGGAGATCTTGCATCTATTGCTTAGCTACCGCATCCATCGCTTAGCGCTATCATTTAGTGCGACTCTCTGCATCGTCTAACACTGCACTTTACTGCACGATCGCCTACCGCATCATTTAGCTCCGCACATTTACTACACGATCATCCAGTGCCCACCTACACGATCGCCTACCCCATCGTGTAGCGCTGCTCAGTTGCTACACGATCATCTACCTCATCATTTAGTGTTACTTTTTTGCTACACGATTGTCCAGCGTGCGTAACCCCAATGCACAACATCTATCCGCGTAACCTGAGGCTATCGTATGCTTTCGTAACCTCTCAAGACATTGGTTGTCGCATGCTTGTCCCCACATAGTCTTTTCTCTCGGCCACACTTTAGCTTCTTTCAACGTTCAAATAACCACTCAAATGTTCATGGTCGGACACCCCTCCATTGGTGCACTTTGCGTCAAATAACTTAAAAGGGCTACTTGCTCGTGCCTTTGATCTATTCTCTATACCAGCCCTTTTTACTAAGGCTCGTTTCCCTAGCTTAACCCAAGAGAAACTGTAGTTACTAGACCAAGAGATCTCTGGACTCAAAGTCAAAATGTAGAAATTTCCAACCATAGAGGAGAATTTGGCATCGTTAGTGAAGAACATTGAGCGATTAGGATTGCAGGCAGAAAAACATAAAAAAAATGCTCATTTCCTATGTCACGAAAATGGCCAAGGGAAAGGAAAAGGTGATGGAAGAGACAGAAGGATCGAATGCCCATAATGTGTGCAGAACAAATAGTTCGGTGAAAGCAGTTGGTGAAGACGCGATTTGCGACTAAAGTAAATTCAAGAATGTAGAAATGTCGGTGTTTAGTGGAAGTGATCCAGACGTGTGGTTATTCAAAGCAGACCGCTATTTTCAAATTCATAAGTTGTCTAAATCTGAGAAAATGATGGTAGCGGTTGTGAGTTTCAAAGGTGCCGCATTAGACTGGTACCGGTCGAAGCAAGGCAAAGATCCGTTCAAAGATTAGGAAGACTTGAAGAAAAGGATGTTAGTCCAATTCTGATCTTTAAGAGACTGATTGATTTGTGGAAGATTCTTGGCTATTAAACAAGAAACGACTATGGAGGCATATCAAAGTCTGTTCGATAAGTTAGTAGCGTCGTTGCCTCATCTACTGAATGAAGTTCTAGAAGAGACATTCATGAACGATTTGGCGTTGTGGATAAAAGCTGACGTGGAGTGCTGGGATCCCACTGGATTACAACAAATGATGTCGTTGGCACAGCATGTTGAAGATAGAGAAAATGCGCAGGTTGAAGTGGATCGAGCGCAAACATATGGAGGTAAGATCCAAAATTTAATAATCTGAAATTCAATATAGAAAAAATGAGTAAGAGAGTAGGCGAAAGTGAGCCGAAAGAGGGAGGGAAGACCATAGAGTCATTTCCGATGAAGACAGTCACATTGCGAGGAACGTCGAATAAAGATAACTGAAGAGAAATTCTGGCAATAAGGTTAACAAATGCTGAATTTCAGTCGAAGAGACAAAAAGGGCTTTGTTTCTGATGTGACAAAAAGTATACTGTTGGGCATCAATACAAAGGGCGGGAGTTAAGAGAACTAAGATTACTTGTAGTGCTGGCGTCTAGTGAGGAGTGGGAGTTGTATAAAGACGACAAAGTAAGGGAAGAGATGTTTGAATTGAATATGTTGACATTGAGTGAAGAAATTTTGCCTATTTTTGATTTTCTGTGAACTCGATTGTGGGATTGACGAACCCTTGAACAATGATGATTAAAGGGGAAATGAAAAGAGAATCGGTGATGATACTTGTAGATTGTGGAGCTACGCATGACTTCATATCAGAGAGTCTAGTGAATCGTCTGTAGTTAAACATCACAGACACGACCAATTACGAAGTAGTTTTGGGATCAGGAACCGTAGTGCGAGGTAAGGGAGTATGCAAAAATGTGGAAATGAGGCTGGGTGATTGGAGAGTGTGTGATAGTTTCCTGACATTGGAGCTAGAGAGTGTTGACATAATTTTGGGGATGCAATGGCTACACTCTTTGGGGAAAACAAAGGTAGATTGGTAGAACCTAATAATGACTTTTTTTCATGAGGGTCGAAAGGGTACTCTACAAGGGGACCCAATTCTGAAAAAGGCAGGGATCAATCTGAAATGTACGAAGAAAACATGGATGCTGCCCTACGAGTACTTAAGAAGCATTTGAGGGTGGCTCAAGAGAAAATGAAGAAGTTTACGGATAAGAAACGACGTGATATCGAATTGCAAGTAGGGGATTGGGTATGGTTGAAGTTGCAAATAGTGTCGAACCATCGAGTTTTTCAAATGTCGAAGCTCAAAAAAGTTGTTGGACAGCTAGAAGGAAAATCATCTGTAGAACCTTTAACCAATTAAAATCATACTCGGCTACCTGAACCAAAAGCTGTATTGAGCTCTCGACCTGGGATGCCACATCAGGGACGTGAAATTTTAGTGAAATGGGGAGGTATTAGATGATTTTCAAAATCAATTCCCAGAACTTTACCTTGAGGACAAGGTAAAGGTGGAGGGGGTAGGTAATTATATGCCTCCAATTATGCTGCAATATCAAAAAAAGAAAGAATATAGAAGATAATGGGAAGTTGGCGGTTGAGTCGGTTAAGAAGGTTAGGAGACCACAGCTAAACTACTTTTAGTTATGTTGGGAGAAGTTGAGGTTTAAAAGAAGAAAGAAACCGGAAGAGAAGGCAGGAAAGTTTGAATATTTGGAGTGAGGAAGGAGAACTTTCGAGAGTGGGAGTTCGGAAGTCTCTATCGTGTAGAATCCATCGTAGTGTGCCACTCATCATCTACCTCTTCTACTAAACGATCAAGTAACAAAGCCCAGCGATCGTGTAGCATTTGATAGGTGATCGTATAGTATTTGGTAAGCAATCGTGTAATATCTTGTAAACAATCGTGTAGTATCTTTTAAGCGATCGCAGAGTGTTTTGTAAGCTATTGTCTAGTATTACTCAACGATCGTGTAGAGACTGTAAGCGATCATATAGAGTTTGTAAATGATCGTTTAGAGTTTGATAAGCGATCGACTAGTCTTTCTTTGATTCACATCGTGTAATGAAGAATTTGTTCATCGTTTAGTTGCTATTTCTGCTGATTGTGCCAACTTGTTACGATAATAAAGTCTTTTTAAGGATCAGTGTCCTAACACATGTTTTTTCATTTTGTATGTTGGTGTTAATTAGTGTTTTTGTTTACTTGTTTTTTTCACATATTTGGATGAAATTAAGTGTTTTTATTGTGAATTTAGAGTGATTTATTTTTTCGTGTTGAATGAGGAAGTATCAAACTTGAAATTAGTTTTAAGTTTTGATTGTTTTATTCATTTTAGTTCTAATGTTCTTAATTTCAAGTTGAAGTTGAAGTTTTGTTATTTTATTTGTATACTTAAGATTAGTTTAGTTAATTGGTTTATTGTTGTATGTTGGTGTTAATTTGTTGTTGATAATATTGTTATATGGGTGAGGAGATAGGGTAAATACATAATTATATTTAATTTCAATTTTGTTAATGTTCTTAGGTTGGGTTTAAGATTAGTGAATTGAGTTTGAGATTGATGTACGGATAAATGTATTGAGTTTATTTGAATTTGTTAATTTTTTAAGTAGAGTTTTAAGTTTTATATTGAGTTTGAGATTGATATATGATATATTGAGTTTGAGATTAAAGTCTATGTGTAGGGGGAAGGGGAGGGGAATTGCATGAAGTTTTTTTGAATTTGCTAATGTTTTTATGTTGGGTTTAGAAAAAAGAAGACAAGTTAAGATATATGACTTGAAAAATCATGGTCTTACAACTCATGAAATCACAAGATAAATCAAAATAGGTATGAACTCTTTAACTTTGGTGGTAAACAAATTAAAGTGTGTATGTGCATGTGTTTGTTTGAGTTAAAATTTATATCATAGTTCATATACTTATATAAAGTTAATTATTTGGTAGCATTAAAACTACTTAAATTTGCATTTTGTAGGTAGCTCGAAGGACTAGCTTCAAGATGCATATCTAGATGAGCAAAATTAGGTTCTTGATTTTTGTTTTATAGATCTCCAATGCTATTTTGATGCTAATATTTTGGGAATATTATGTACTATAGAAGATAATTTACACTGTTATTTTGGTGTTAGTATTTTGTGGATATTATATAATGTTGAAGATAATATGTAATGCTATTTTGGTATTAATTATGGAAGAAAATTAATTGAATGTTCAAGATTTTAGTGTATTTGACTACATTTTTAAGATTTAAATATGTTTGATAAAAAGTAAATTATAAAAATGTAATTTGAAAAAAAAAAACCTCTCCCAACTCCAACTTTTAAGCCGTAGGGAAAAACAACATCAACATAATTTTTTTGAGACTTTTCCCGAAATTATGCCCATAGATCGTGGGGAAAGGTAACCTCTCCTTGAAGGATCTCATATCTAAGAGTTCCATGAGTGCATTCGGATCACTCCGATCTCACCGTGATCGAAATACACATTATACATTCAAAACATATTAGTTATGCAAACAAAACTTAATTAACGGCATGCTATGAAAAACAAAATAACAAAGGAAAGAGTGTATACCAATTGAAGACGTTCTTCAAACTTCAGCATTCAAAGCATCAGAACCCTCCAAGCGATCGGGGAAGCGTTGACTGCAGTAGCATGAATGACCGTGAACACGAACACCATGGGGATGACACCACCGCTAAAGAGCCCCTAGTATTCTCGAAGTGAAAACCCAAAAGGTGGTCTTTGGTGAATTTGGTAGAGGAAGGAGGAAACATGAATCATGTAGGCGATAAGCAAGTGGGAGGGAAAAAGACGCTATCACATAGCAGACTGCTTTTCGTTTAGGTGGAGCTATACGATCATGTAGATTTTACTAAACGGTTGCTTAGGAAAAAGTATACGATCGTTTAGCATAATCGACACACTATACGATCGTTTAGAGAAGCTATGCGATCGTGTAGGCGACAGTGTGCGATCGTTTTGGCATGAGATAGACGATCGTTTAGGCGGAGAGTGCTATCGTATAAGCTCTCAAAAAAAATAAGCGATCATTTTCTTTTCTCCAACACGCGCTTGCGAAATCTTTTAGGCGATTGATTGAACAATTCAAAAATGAAAACCTTTTTCATTTTAATTCATCAGTTACAATAACCGACTCTGCCCCACTAACCCACGCCCGAATGTGAATTTTTGGATTAATTATCATATAATTAATCGACTAATTAATTAATAAATATAATCATATTATATTTTTATCCTATAGTTTGATATCACATATCTACTATAGTATTTTCTCCTCTACTTGATATAAATCATATTTATATCTAATTTCTTCCAAAGTAACGTATCTCATACATTTAGCCAATTATATCACATATAATTAACTAGTCCAATTATATAATATATAATCAAACTTTCTCTTGTCAATTTGAACATTTCAAATTAACCCAAATACTAGTTCTCGACTTTATCCAAGCTACCCAGGGAACCTAATGGACATATGGCTCGAAGCTCCAACGGTCCGTGAATAGTTGACTAAACTCTTTAGCCATGAGATTCACCATCCGTTAACTGTCAGACATTCCACTAAAGACCAACAACTGAATTCTTTTTACCACAGATATATTTTTATGTCCATCGGATATAAACAATCATGAGTACGATGACCCTTCACAGATACTCGTAAGTATAACTGGACCAAATTATCGTTATGTACCTATAGTTACATCTCACTCCTTAAGTACCACTGATTCCTTTAATAAACAATACAACATAGTCCAACTATGTGTGAACACCTCTCAGGCCAAGAGAAGGTGTGTGGTGCCACATTGTTCAAGCCTGGAATCAGCCCTTAAAGGAGCTATCTATCTACTTGCCCCTGCCTCGGGGAATGAGTGAATTCCATCTTGTGTAGTTGAGTTCCCAGCTCTCAAATCAGACGAATCCTCAAAATGCTAGGTTTGAATCGGCGAACTGGCCACACGTACCCATACAAATCAAAAGACCGCCCTCAATGGCAGGAATTCCCAACTCACTCAGGATTGAGGTTATGTTACCTATGGTTATCCTAGTGAAGTGAAGTCTTTGTCATGAACGGTGTTATATAACGAGACGTTAACATTTCATGGTAAGGTTTTATACAAACTTTTTGTTTAGGACGCCCCCGCTCGCATGTCCCCAACACCAATGATCAGGATCAGACCATATGTGACCAGTCACAACACTTGTGACCATTCCACAAAGCGGGCCGCATCCGTAGCATTATCAGGATAAGGTTTCCCTCCTATATCCATGTACTACAGACCATTTTGGTTATCACTCAAGACATGATCCACTTGTATGTCACCACATACATGCTTGAGTCACATACAGATAACCAGGAATTTTATGTTTATTGGTTTATGATAAAACAAATAAAACAAGTAAATGAGAAAAAAAAACAAGATGTGAAGTAAATATCATATATTATATAACACAAGTGTTCGTACAATCTGTTTACAAACTATAGGACATGAGACTTTAGGGCATCAACCCCAACACTCTTGACGACCAAATATGTTAGCATCGGGGAATGTAGCCTCTCCCGATGAAAATGTAAGGATTTTAGCGTCAGAATGAATACTATCCACAAAAATTCGATTTCTTCTGACACCCATTGTTTGGCGTCTGAAGAGGCCATTTCTCCTGGCCCAAATACCAAATTTCTGGCATTGAGAAAAGATATTTCTCCTAATGCTACTATATGCACGTCAGGAGAAGTCACTTTTCCTGACGGTAGAAATTTGGTTTTTGGAGTTGGGAGAAGTGGTTTCTCCCGATGCCATCATTTATGCCCAACGAACTAACCTTTCTCCTGACACCAAAAGCCAAATTTCTAGCGTTGGAAAAAGTGATGGTGCCTAGAGAAAGCCTCTCCAACTTTTCCATCGTAAATTCTTTTATGCCCGACGAAGTAGCCTTTTTTCGTTGGGACAAGATTTTCCTGAAGAGGCTATCCCGACGACCTTGCCGGCGGTGAAAAAAGCATCGAAAAAGCAGTTTCTGACGATTTTTTACTTTTCCTGACGTTTTTGTCGTCGAGAAATGGCATATTTCTTGTAGCGAGAAGGATTCACCTTGAAATTGTTGTTTATAGAGTATTATTAAATTTTTCATACCATTGTTGGGGAGCTTGCTTAAGACCATAAAGAGTTTTTTCTGGCTTGCATGCTTTGTTTTCTTGACCGACAATTGTAAAGCCTTCAGATTGTACCATATAGATTTATTTTTCTAGGTCACTATTAAGAAATTTCGTTTTACATCCATTTAATGTATTTGATGATCATGAATGGAAGTTAGAGCTGTTGGCTTTTTGACCTTTAATCTCAAATTAATTAATTTTAATTAATTAATTAATCAATATTTTGATGATAACAAACTCAATTTTTAATTATTGAAAATCTTAGTGTTTTAATATCTCCATAGCCTAGAGCTCGGAACAACGATTCCAACACCTCTTGAATCACTCAAATCGAAGCTCAAGCGAAGACGATATGACCGAAACAAGTCTATAGAGAAAATACCGTGGTGGATGACATGACATAACCAGACCATTTGCATGTAGACATGTGACAGCATATTGGTTGAATAGTGGATCATTAAGAGATTAACACATGATGGACTTTTGATTTTTGGATTGATTTAAAATAAAAAATTGAAATTAAAAAGAAATTTAAAAGGAAAATGAATTTAATATTATTTTATGTTTGTGTCTAACGGCTAGTTTTTTTACACATGGTATTTTTTTTATTTTTTGGATTAATTTTAAAAAGAAAATGAATTTCAAAAGAAAAGGAATTTAATATTATATTTTGTTTGTATCTAACAACTAGTTTAGTTTAAAATCTTCACCATTAATTTTTCTTTTCCAAAATTCAATGGTCCAAATTAATTGTGGTTTCTAAAAATTTTTCCATCTCTATATAAACCATCTTCCTCTCCAAATTTTACATTTCATAATCCTCCAAAACTCAAAAGTTCCATTGTTGCTCTCTCTAAGTTCCCAATTTTTTTTCATCTTATTCTTGAGAGAGTGTTATTGTATTGTGAGGATAAATTTGTGGAGTGCTTGAACTTGTAAATCCACTCTAGTGAGAGTTGTATTGTGTTCTTAAAAAATTTCAACATTTGTATTAAACCCGTAAAAGGAGCGGTGGTATAACGGTTGGACTCTAATCCGTGGAAAAAGTCAGAAAGATTTTATTCAAATTCTCAAGAGGCGCTTGGGGAGTGGAGTAGGTCGAGTTTGACCGAACCACTATAAAAATTACGTTGTCTTCTTCTCTAACTCTTTTCTTTTTATTTTTGTAATTAATTTAAGCAATTTATTATATGTTTTAGTTTGTTCTTATTTTGATAGAATTATCACATTTTTGTCATCTTAATTGGAAATTAAATTTGTCTTAGTTTGATAGAATTAAATTATCACATTTTTGTCATCTTTTTTGGAAATTAAAATTTTCTTATTATTTATAAAAAGTGTATTAATTAGTTTAATTGGGTTAATTTAGAAAAAAAAGTTTAATTAAACCCTATTCACCCCCCTCTAGGGTTTCCATATCGATCCAAGAAGAGCAATTAGAGCTCTAATCATAGTTAATTTAATAACAAAAGAATATGTGTCAAAGTAGTCAATACCTTGTTTTTTAGTGTACCATACTACTACTAACCTAGCCTTATACCTTTCAATTAAGCCATTAGGTCTAATTTTCTTTTTAAAAATCCATTTGCATCTAATTGGTCTACTACCTTTAGGAAGATCTACAAAGACCTAAGTTTGGTTCGTTGTTAGTAAATCTAATTCACTCTTAATTGCTTCTTTCTATAAGCTTGAATCTACAAAACCTAAGGCCTCTTGATAGGTTTTGAGATACTTATCGATTAGGTAAAAACATGTAAGTTGATTATATATATCATATGGTCTTTCTACTAAGAAGGTAGTTAAGAAGTTAAGACCAAAATTCTTTTCAATTCTTTGTTTTTTACTTCTTCTAGGTTCAATTTCATGCATATTATTAGAACTTTTTCTAGGTTCAATTTCATGCATTCTATCAAAAGAAGGTAAAGATATAGGTATTTTGTCACTATTTGATATTTTAATTGAATTATTATCTATCTTAATCATGGGAAATATATGCTCAAAAAATTCAACATCCCTATATTCACATATTAATTTATCACTCAGGCATATAAATCTTTGTGCAACACTATTATGGACATAACCAATGAAAGTACAGTAAAAAGACTTTAGATTCTATCGTAGGTTTCTTGAACACATGATATGCTACCTTAGTCAAGAACTCCCACACTTTTAGATAGTTGAGATAGGTGCTTAACCTCTCCATAGATCGTATGCCGTTTTATCTAGCTTTCTGTGAGGAGCCCTGTTAAGAATGAAACAAGCAGAGAGTGCACCTTCTCCCCTCATATTATTAGATAATCTAGAACTTAAAAACATGACATTCATCATTTCCTTAATTATTCTATTTTTATTTTTATTTATACCATTTTTTTGTGGTGAATAAGGTATAGTCAATTCACATACCATTTGATTCAAATTTTTTTAAAGAGATGTATCACTATATTTACCACCTCCATCTGACCTTAACCTTTTAATCTTTTTGTCTAATTGATTCTCTACTTCCGCATTATATTTCCAAAACATACTACCATTCATCCTTTGTTTTTAAAAGATTAATTTTAATATATCTAGAACATCACTCAAAGATAAGTTTTTCCATAAATCAGTTTTAAGAGAACATTCCCTTTCCCAAGTACCCCTACATTAGCAAAGTTATCCATGTACAAATACTCGCCGTTGGTTGTATCCATAACGTCATGAAACAGGCCTTGATTTGAGTAGAAGTGTCTCAATGCTCTGGCGTCAAGAATCCAATCAGGTTTGTTTTCCACTCGCTTGGCCTCTATAACTATAGTAGTAATAATGTCATTCTGCTCCATAAGATGGGCCTATGGGTTAGGTTGTTGATCTAGCCCTCCTTTCTTCTCGTTACACTAGTAACTTTGTTGGGTTTTGTGCCCTAAAACTCGTAGATAGCAAATGTAAATAATTGGTTGTCATCAATAAAGAGGTATCAATGTTATTTCAATAAATGTCATTGATTGTGTTGTATTTTATTTTGTCTTAATAAACTTAAATCCAATAAACTAACATCCTAGGCTATCTTATGAGTCTTGAAGTATATGTAGAGACATATAGGGATCAATATTCCAGATACAACCTAAAGGGTCTATAGTAGAGGGATAACGTTGGATACCTTATCTTGGTGACACTATGGATATGACCCATTTTGTCTTTGATACAAACTCAATGATCCAACGCATTCATGTAGGTGACATGCAAGTAGGGGTATCCTAAGCAATGAGTTTGCATAAGACCGGACCACGAAATAATAACCACTAGATGTAACATCATTAACTAGATAGGTTTCTATTTCAATAGGATGACCTAGGTGACTTAGTCTTAATCCTGAGTGTATTATGAACTCCTGTTCATGAAGGATTATCCTTTGATTTGTATAAGTGAGAGTGTTCAGTTTGTTGACTCAATAAGCTTACCATTTTGGCAACAAGACCGAGTAGGGAGTTAGGAACATAATAATACAAAATGGATTTCGCTCATTCCCGACTTTAGAGTAAGTAGATGAGTGTTCCCTTAAGTAGTATCTATGGGACTTGAATAAAGGGCTCTACCCACTCACTGGCTCGAGAAGGGTTTATGTTTAATAGTTGGACGTTAAATAGGTTGTTCATTAGAGGAGCACTGGTACTTATGGATACAAAGGTAATCCAAAAGTAAAACAGTAATTTGACCCAGCTGGTGTAACACTCATGGAGGACTAACTTGCTATCATTGGCCTATATCCATAGATACAGAAATATATCTGCAGTGAGAAAGTGCATATGTGGATCTTTAGTGAAGTGTACCCACAATTAACGAATATTGATTAATTTGGTTAATGAGTTTAGCCAATTAATCTCATGTCGTTGGAGTTTCTGATCTATAGGTCCACGAGGTCCTCTTCCTAGCTCGTAAAGGGAATTGAGGTAACTTCGTCTTGAAGCAAATTTGAAATGTTCAAATTCACTTAGAGAAATAATATAATGTATAATGATGCATTATAATATAAAGTTTATATTTTAATTAAACTTTATAATATAAAACTAATTTCAAATATGATTCAAAGTTAATTTATGATAGAACTAAATATTTGAATGAGTTCAAATATTAATTTAATGTGAATTAGATTCATATTAAAACTATGGGTTAAAATTAATGTGTATTTGATGCACATTAAAATTTTAAATTATGAGAGAAATACAATTGAATATGTTTCAAATGTAGACTAAATTAAATATTTGATATTTAATTTGGTAATTATTTAATTGGAAAATTAAATAATATTTGATTTAATTTGATTTAATCGAATTAAAATTGTAGATTACGTGAGAGATGTTTCATTGAATATGATTTAAATGAAATAATTAATTAAATTAGATTTATTTAATTAAATTAATTAATCAGATAACTCCCACACAGGGGAGTTATCTGAAATGTGGATGATTCGACGTTCCTCTCGCTTCATCTGTTGATCAAAAGCATTGTCTTTTAATCACAGAGAAGTGAGATTCTACATAAGAGTTCTGGACTTTTGTTTTTCTCTCAAAATTTCTTCTTTTTACTTTTCCTAATTCAATCGGTTCCCACAAACCAAAGCCCTCAAACAATTCGTAAAGGATAGGAACGTAATGCTTGTGGTGATTTCGTGAAATCAATTGGAAAATTGATTTTGTTGGATTCTACAAAGGTAAAGGTTTCCTCTCCCTTTTTCTGTCGATTTATTTTTAAGCATGCTTAACCTAGGTTCTAATTTTCAGTAGGCTATTTTTGTTTAATTTGGTCTCTGTATTATTTTTGAATTCCTCATTATATGGGTATTTCAGAAATCCAAAATTAACGACGTGTTTGGTTCTGTGATTTTCGCTGTGTCAGGGCCTTCATCCCTACTATTGGTATTAGAGCTATCTCAGTATATTAATTTAGCTTTCTAAAACTTGCATTAGGATTTCTGGTGGGAATAAATTGCATTGTGAATGTTAATTTTTGCGAATGAATGTTTTTGACAATTTTTATGGCCATATATTTTAATGTTTTGATTTGATCAAATATTATAAAGGCCATTGCATTTTTGGGCATTTATCATGAAATTTGATGTATTTTGTAAGTCTGTGTGTAGAATTAGGGCTGTGATTGATGCAGATCGAGACTATTTTTTGCCAAAATGAAGAAGAGTCACAATTTTTGGCTAGAAATGCAACGATATGACAATGTAACGCTAGGGTTGCATTGAACGCGGTTTAGTGGTAGTCTAAGGCGGGTCGATCCGATTTGACCGGTTCAAAGTGGTTTAGTCCAGTTTAGCCCTAGGTTGGCTCGGTTTATGATTTTGGAGTCTGGTTCGAAGTGGTTTGGGTCAGTTCGACTTGGTCCGGTCCGGTTCTAGAGCTTATTTTAGGATAAAATTTGCATAATTATTGTAATTTATTGTTTTATTTTATCATAGGGGTCAAAATTACTGGTTAGTTGCTATTTAAATGCTTTATGGATGTCATTAAGATAAATCTCACCATAGATTAAGCATGATCATGCATTTTTAATATGTTATAAATGTTATAATGTATGGTTTTAATGTATGATGTGCATATGATTTCATGAATTATTTAATGTATTATGATATATTAAGTATATTAAATTGGAGAAACATGATGCATAACATTACTTAGTTAAATATAAAGAATTATATTTATTAAGTGTTATATTAATAGAGTTGAAAATCAATTTGCATTAAGCATGATACATCCATACTTTAATATAATTGTTATATTAAAGTCATGAAATGAATGTAGTATGGTTTTCTTGTTAATTATAGTTTGACTTTTATTCAAGTAAACAATAGAAAGCATGATTATACACTAATAATTAATTTTGTAATAGTTATAAAATTAATATTTAGTGACTATCAACCTATAATAAAGAGTTGCATGCAAATTTAGGACCTTAGGAAATTGAATTTAATTTTAAAATGTTTCAAATTAATCTAGACCTTAGATCACATTAATTCTAGTAAAATTAGAAATTTGTCCTATTTGTTTTAACAGATTTAAAATACAACTAATAGGACAAACAAGATTTTGTGTTATAAAGGAGCTCTATAGGTGACGTTCTATCTAGGTTGGGGATTCTTAAGATGATGGTTTATGGAACACCTCTGTTGGGTTGTATCAGTAAGTAGCGGAAGCAACAAGGATCAATAAGTACTCTAATTCATTAATTTTGGCAGTAACTAAAGCATGCTCAACTAACATAGGAGGGTTTGATGTCATACATTTGTAGAACTCTTCAAATCTTGATTCTTAGCTGCAAACATCTCAAAATCTTGTTGTAGACACCTCAAGATCTTCCCAACTATTCTCTTGCAGCTTTAGATTAAGTTGTGGAACTCAAAATAAGCTTGAATGAAAGGAAATTAGAGAAGAGCTCACTGTTACCACCACTTGAAGAACAACTTCTTCAACACGAATTTTCTAGCAAAATTCTATATTTGCATGCCTCAATTCCACTCTAATCTTCTCAATATATTGCAGGCTATCATGTAAAGAAGATGGCTGCATGAGATGCAGCTCATGCTTGGTGTTATTGAAGCCAAAAAAGGTGGGTTTAGCATGAGCAATTTGAAGATGATAATGGAAAAAACTACCATTCCATTTTTGTGTTTTTAAATCTTTTTCAAATTTTCAATTGATTTCAAAAAATCAAATTTGTTTTCTAAAATTGAAAATATTATTAATTTTACAAAATTAATTTCATAAATTAATTTTTCTAATAAAATTAATAAATAATTATTTAAACAATTTAAATAATTCTAATTAATTTAATATCAAATATTAAATTAATTTTACACAAATCCACCTTCATATATTTAAATCATATTTAAATATTTATTCTCCTATTCCGTGTAATTCTCATAATTAAACGTGTAATTATATCTCATATAATTACTAATTCCTTTAGTTCCAATTTGAACGTTTCAAATTAACTTATCATGCAATTCTAAAGCTAATCCACTTACGAGCTAGTAGGGAGACCTTGCAGACCTACAGATCATGGGCTCCAACGACCCAGGATTAATTGGCTAGACTCATTACACTGAAATAACCCCCATTCGTTAACTAATGGGTCACTCCACTAAGGCACATAGTTGAGTTCTCCTCACTGTAGATATATTATGTCCACATGATTTAACCATGATTAGTAAGTCGACACTTCACAGGTTATTCGTTATAACGATTGGGTCAAATGTTTGTTTTACCCCCGAGATTACGTCTTGTTCCTAAAGTTCTTTCTGATTCTTTAATGAAAACTGGTTTATGATCCAGTCACTAAACCAAAACTTTTTCAACCCAGTGAGAGGGTGGGACCACTTATTCAAGACCTGGATTCAGTACATGAGAGAACAACCTTTCTTTTATCCCTAAATCGGGTAGGCGTGAATTTCGTCTTGCACCCTATGTTCTCAGCTATCTATTCGGTCTTACCCCTGAAATGGAAGGCTTATTGAGTCGGCGCTATTGAGCCAACCCCCACCTATGCAAATCTAATGATAATCCCGAATAAATAGGAGTTCATAGTTAGCTCAGGATTAAGATCGAGTTACTTAGATCATCTAAGTGAAATAGTTAGTCTTATACAGTAAACAACATTATAAATTAAGAATGACTTATTTCTCGGTCCAATCTTATGCAAACTCATTGCATAGGACACTCCCACTTCTCATTTCATGATATGTATGAATTAGGATCACTTCGTTTGTAGCACTTTACAACTCTTTGTAATAACTACAGAGTAGGTCGCATCCCATAGTGTTACAAGAATAAGGCACCCAACCTTATTCATATACTATAGATTATTTTGACTATTTACTCGAACCTGATCCACTTTTATATCTCCACATAAAGTTCAAGTACTAATGTAATAGTCATGGGTCTTAGTTTATTGGATTTTTACTTTTATGTATAAAATCTATAAAATCAATAATCAGTTTATTAACTATAGAAAATGTTTATCTTTTTACAATCTGCGAATTTTAGGACAAAAAACCCAACAATATTCCCATACAATGTATCTAGTAAGGATTGGATCCTTAGCACCATACACAAGCATATAATCTCTCGTTCTTTGAAGATACTTAAGAATATTCTTAACAGCAGTCAAATGATCATATCTAGGATTGGACTGAAATCTGCTAACTATTCCTATGGCATAGCATATATGGGGACGAGTACACAACATTGCATACATTAAACTCCCTACTGCTGATGCATATGGAATTCGATTCAGGTCCTCAACCTCTTGAGTTTTCTTAGGACTTTGTTCCTTCAACAGGTGAATTCCATGTCTGAAAGGTAACAATCCTTTCTTGGAATTTTGCATTTTATACCTAGACAACATCTTGTCTATATAAAATGGTTGAGATAATGCTAATGTTCTGTTCTTGCGATTCTGAACTATTTGGATTCCAATAACATACTGTGCTTCTCCCAAATCTTTCATTTGGAATTGCGAAGCAAACCATCTCTTAACGTCAGCTAGAAATTCTACTTCATTTCCTATGAGTAAAATATCATCAACATACAACACTAGAAAAGCGACAGTTTTGTTAATGATTTTCTTGTATACATAGGGTTCGTCAACATTATGTTCTAAGTCATAAGATTTGATTGCAGTGTCAAATCTCATATTCCAGGATCTAGATGTTGTTTCAACCCATAAATGGATCGATTGAGTTTGCAAATCTTTTGCTCTTGATCCTGTTGAATAAACCCTTTTGGTTGAGACATATAGATACTCTTTTCAAGATAGCCATTAAGAAAAGCTGTCTTGACATCCATTTTCCATATTTCATAATCATAAAATGTGGCTACGGACAAGATATCCTAATTGACTTTATCATGGCAACCGGAGAGAAAGTTTCTTTATAGACACCCCCCTCTCTTTGAGTAAACCCTTTTGCCACAAGTCTTGCTTTGTAGGTCTGTACCTTACCAGCTTGGTCTCGTTTTCTCTTGTAGATCCATTTGCATCCGATAGGTTTTACCCCTTCAAGTTGATCTACAAGATCCCAAAAAGAATTGAAATACATAGATTCCATTTCTAGGTCGATAACTTTACTCCATTGGTCTTTATCCACATAATTCATTGCTTGTCTGAAAGACATTGGATCCTCTAAGCCATCATCTGGTATGATGACTTGAGTTTCAGTCACACCATGTACTGGTCAGACTGTTGCACAACCCTCCCACTATGACGAGGCATTCTCAACTCTTGAGAAGGATGTGAAGTACCAGTTTCATCAACAACTCTTGTTGATGGACCTGCTTTATCAACAACTCTTGTTGATACATTTGTCGATTTTCTGGACCTTTCCTCTATAACTAGCTTAGTGCGAGGTTGATGATTCTTCATATGGTCTTCCTCTAGGAAGGTTGTATTTGTCGATACAAATACCTTGTCTTCCTGAGGATCGTAAAAGAAACCACCTTTTGTTTCTTTTGGGTAGCCTACAAATAGGCATACTCTTGAACGATGTTCCAACTTTTTAGGATTTTACACCAACACATGTGTTGGGCAACCCCAAATTCTAAAGTGACGTAAATTTCCTTTACGTCCTCTCTAGAACTCGTAAGGCATGTCAGAAACACTTTTCAAGGGAACAATGTTCAAAATATACATTGTAGTTTCAAGTGCATGTCCTCAAAAAGAATTTGGTAACTGAACATAACTCATCATGGAACGAACCATGTCCAACAAAGTTCAGTTTCTCCTTTCTGCCACACCGTCTTGTTGAGGTGTGCTAGAGGCTATGAGTTGTGACTGGATTTCATGTGCTATCAAATAGTTCTAGAATTATAAGTCCATATACTCACCACCTCGATCTGATCAAAGTGTTTTAATCTTTTTATCTAATTGGTTTTGAACCTCGGCCTTATACTCTTTGAACTTTCCAAAAGTTTCATACTTTTGGTGCATTAGGTAAATATGCCCATACCTAGAATAATCATCTATAAAGCTGATGAAATATTCATACCTTTCCCTAGCTCTAACATTTAGAGGACCACAAAGGTCTGAATGTATCAATTCTAAGGATTTTTTTGGCTCTAAGACCTTTTCCAGAAAAAGATCTTTTTGTCATTTTACCCTCAAGACAGGATTCACAAGGTGGTAATTAACTGTCTTCTAACTTATTTAGATGACTGTTCTTAATCAGTCTCTCAATCCTATTGAGATTTATGTGACCCTGTCTCAAATGCCAAAGATAGGCATCTGGAGAAAATTTCCTTTTCTTATGAGTCTCGGTAGTTTTAAACATCTCTACATTCAATACGGCTTTAACCTCAGTCGGTTTTAATATATACAAGTTATTTTCTAATTTTGTAGAACAAATTTGTTTACTTCTAGTATTGATGAACACTTCATCATTTTCGAAATAAACTTTATAATTTTGTTTGAGGAAACAAGAGATAGATATTAGATTCCTTTTCATAAAAGGAATGTAATACACATTTTTCAAATAAATGTACTTATCTCCTATAAATAATTTCATATCTCCCACTACTTTAGCTGAAACAACCTCCTCGGTCCCTACCTTAAAGATTGTTCTGCCCTCTGTCAACTGTCCCCAGGAACTTGTTTCTTGTGAGAAAGTACAAACATGATTAGCGATACCTGAATCAATTTTCCAGATTTTATCATTTTCCACTAAACACGCTTCGATAACAAGTAAATAATATTTATCTTGTTGTTCAAATTTTGCATTCTCATCTATATTATACGAAATTTTAGATGAGTTGGGAGATAAAGGACAAACCTCTATTAAAACTTTATTAATGATATCAACTGCTATAAATTTGTTTGTTGATTTGATTTTACTGTTATTTAATTCGAAAGTGAGTATTCTAAAAGGATTTGACATGCTGATAAAATTTAAATAAATTATAATTAGCAAATTGTAATTAAATCCAAAATCAAGTTTTAGCAAAAATAGTAATAATGTACCCATAACCATTATTTATTTGCAGCGATACTATAGTGAGTCAGAATACGTGCTACCGAGGGGCAATCAGATACTCCTTCACTAAAGCAAACAATTTTGACCAAACACTATCTCCAAAATAACTCTTATTCCTATAGTCGTTTAGTTACCGTTTTCTGTCAAAAATTACTAAGACTCTTAATAATTTTGTAAGTGTAACCCTTCGTTTTCAGACATCAGAGGTCAGCCCCAACTATGCTACCAAATGGAGAGTCAAGGTTGGGAATAGACCTAAGAAATCCTATCCATTTCTGGAGTTTGAGTTGTTGCGAATCCTATGTTACAACCCTCCAAGGGGATAGCCATCGTTTAAACGACTAGCAAGGGCCGCATAAAGCAAACCAGTAGGCGCAACATAGGAATCTCACGGTTCAAACTAATGGAAGAGATCGTAGGATATGTTGACATATATCTTTCACCCATATGCTATAAACAACTTCCCCTGTTTACCTTGTTATTGACTCATATAAACACTTTACGTATGGAGGTCACTCCCAGGGTGACACGAAGCGAACATATGAATCTCACGGTGTAAACTATGTGGAGACGTGTCAGTTGAAATCATATTATCATATAATTGATTTATATTTCAATAACTTCCCCTTATTCACCGAAATCTAGATTTATGCTAAAAGTACTTTCTGTATGGAGGTCACTCCCAATGTGACACGAAGTACCTCTTAAATCTTGATTGTGAACTCTTAGGGACATAAGAGCTTAAAATAACGTATCGTATATGTAATTAATCTCCCACTGAAGTGTTCTAATAACTTTATCATATAGAAGTTATTAAACTCCCACTGAAGTGTTCTATTAATTGGATAAATTTATCCTTAGGTTTTTTTCGGCTAATTAAAACAACTCTAAGTCTAAGTGGTTTATCCAATTATAATGCTTATAATTGGATTTTAACGTACGATGTCTATGTGATAAACCGTTTTATTACCTCACACCGCTCACATATGCTTATAAAACTAGTTAACAATGCTCAATAATTTGGCCATAATCCCAGGTAGGAGGTGTTCTATATACTGTCAACTTAAGTATCCCCAGCCTTAGACAAGATTATTTATCGATTGAGTTTGTAACCCAAGTTTTACAAGTTTTAACTATTAAAACGAGTGGTTAACCTACGTGAGCATGCAACTGTTCTTTGTTATGGATTTTAAACGTCTAACCCAATTTTATAACAGTTTACAAATTTTAGACATGCTAAATATCCACAACATACATCAAAGGCATTTAATATTTAATATAACAAATATACTAAATACACGAAACCCTAACATGCATACTATGTATTATAACATTTTATAATATATTTTCAATGCATGTAACATGCTTCCTACGGTGGGATTTTAAATTTACATCTGTATGCACATACAAGATTTATTTAATTATAACATATATCAAATGCATAAATAATTAAACACATACTGATATTGTTTTAGTTTTGGCATAAACAAGCAAACAAAAGCCTAATTATAACAAAATAGCTTCAAAACTGCTTCAAAACCGCTCAAATCGCTCCAAACCGAACCTAAACCACTTAAATCGAACTGGTAAAGTCTGTACTGGACCAACAAAGTCTAAATCGGATAGGACCTTGTGAAAACTGATCGAACCGGCTGCTCTAGATCCATGCTCAAAATCTCGCTAAGGCTCATCCTGTAGCATTGACGACTATCATCTAGTGCGATCGTCTAGTGTTTGCCTGATCGTGTAGTGCCATTGTATAGTGCCTGAACAAGTTACATGATCGTGTAGTATCTTTCATCTATCATATAGTGCCATCGTTTAGTGCCGGCCAAAACTACACAATCGTTAAGCGCCACAGCGCCTCTTCTTGATTGTTTAGCGCGTGCACAGAGCTACACGATCGTGTAATGCTATCGCATAGCACCTCTTCACATCGTTTAGCTGCCGCACAAAGCTACACGATCGTGTAGTGCCATCCTATAGCACTTCAACGCATTGTTTAGCTCCCACGCAAAGCTACACGATCGTGTAGCACTATCACATAGCACCTCTACACATCGTTTAGCTCGAGTAGGTACACAATCATCTAGCGCACAACACATCTGTTGGGGATGATACACCTAAAGTTTTGTGTCCTATAGTTTGTAAACAAAATTTGTACGAACACTTGTGATGTATAATATATGATATTTTTTTCACTACTTGACTTTGCACATTGGATGTTTTATTTGCTTTACCACAAACCAATAAACTAAAATCCCTGGTTGTCATTATGTAACTTGAGCATGTATGTGGTGACATACAAGTGGATCATGTCTTAAGTGATAACCAAAATGGTATGTAGTATATGGATAAAGGAGGGAAACCTTATCCTGGTAACGCTACGGATGCGGCCCGCTTTGTGGAATGATTATAAATGTTGTGACTTGCAACAGTGGTCTGATCTTGATCATTTGTATGGGGACATGTAAGAGGGGGCATCCTATACAAAGAGTTTGAATAAGACTTGACCATGAGTATTAATATTTCGTTATATAACGCCGTTCATGATAGAGACTTCACTTCACTAGGATGACCATAGGTAACATGACCTCAATCTTGAGTGAGTTGGGAACTTCTGCCATTGAGGGCGGTCCTTTGATCTACATGGGTGTGAGTGGCTAGTTCACCGACTCAAACCTACCACTTTGGGGATTCTTCTGATTTGGGAGCTGGGAACTCAACTACACAAGATGGAATTCACTTCTTCATCAAAGCAGGGGTAAGTAAATAGATTGCTCCCTTAAGGGCCGATCCTAGGGCTTGAACGATATGGCGCCACACACCTTGTCATGGCCCGAGAGGTGTTCATATATAGTAGGACTATGTTGTATTGTTCATTAGAAAGATCAGTGATACTTAATGAAAAATGTAACGATAGGGGCAAAACGATAAATTAGTCCAACTGTACTTACGAGCATCTGTGAAGGGTTATCGTACTGATGATTGGTTATATTCGATGGACACAAAAATATATCTGTGGTAAGAAGAGTTCAACTGTTGGTCTTTAATGGAATGCCTGGCAGCTAACGGATGGTGGATCTTGTAGCTAAAGAGTTTAGTCAACTATTCACATACCGTTGGAGCTTCGAGCCATAGGTCTATAAGGTCTCCTTGGTAGCTTGGGTACAAGCTGAGAATCAGTTTTTGGATCAGTTTGAAATTTTCAAATTGATAAGAGGGAGTTCGATTATATATGATATAATTGACTTTATGTAGGAGATACATTAATTGGAGGAAAATGGATATAAATATGATTTATATCTAGTGGAGGAGAAAACATTATGATTAATATATGATATTAAACTATAGGTTGACAAATAAAATATGATTATATTTATTATTTAATTAATTGGACAGTTATGGGATAAATGGCCACCATTTTCTTTGTAACCATGCGTTAGTGGGAAGTTCTATTCAGTTTTCATAACTGAAGAATAAAATGAAAATTGTTTTCATTTTGCAAAGATAATCGAAAGAACATGGTTAATTGCTCACAGTGTGTTTTGCTTTCTATCGCTTAGTAAACCAGCGCCTATACGATAGCTCATCTTTTACTAGATGTTCGCTTACACCCGCCCGCGCTTCTTGTAAACGATTGCCCACGTTATAATAAACAATCACTTAGCACCGAGCTTTTACTAACAATCATATAGACAATTGCTTACCTTTTCCTACACGATCGTGTACGTCACCTAAACGATCAAACACTTTGTCTATAAAGGAACTCTTAAACAAGAGCATGAACGCATTTGGATCTTTCCTATTTCATTGTGACCGAATTACCACACACACATTCTAACAAATAGGTATGCATTTTAATGCTAATTATAGGCATGCTATGACAAATAAAAAACAATAGATTAAGTAAACGAGCCAGTTGAAGACTATCTTCATTTGAACTCAATCCAGCGGAAGCAAACTGTCTACGGTCTTTATCACCCAGCAAATAGTCGCCTAGCAGCGCGATTGTCTACACGAATGACAGCACACGAAAAAACAGCAACTGGGAATGACACCACCACTTGAAGCCCTTTGTATTCTCGAAGTGAGAATTAGAAAGTGGACTTTGATGGAAATGGTAGAGGAAGGAGGAAAGGACAATCGTGTAGAACGACAAGCAAGTGGTAGGTGACTATCGTATAGTCAAGTGCTTATCGTTTAGAGAAAGGTACAAGATTGTGTAGGTTTTACTAAGTGATCGTTTAGTAAAGAGTAAGAGATCATTTAGAAAACTCGACGCGTTAAGCGACCATTTAGTGAAGGTGACCGATCGTTTAGAGAGTGCGTGCAATCATTTAGTACGCTGGTGTGCGATCATTTAGGCGATAAGGCCGTATAGGCTCTCAACTAAACGATCGTGACATTTTCACATCGTGAGCGATTTTTTCGAACTCTTTGCAAAATGAAACCAATTTTCATTTTATTCTTCAGTTACGTTTAGAGAGTGCGTGCAATCATTTAGTACGCTGGTGTGCGATCATTTAGGCGATAAGGCGTTATCGTATAGGCTCTCAACTAAACGATCGTGACATTTTCACATCGTGAGCGATTTTTTCGAACTCTTTGCAAAATGAAACCAATTTTCATTTTATTCTTCAGTTACAATAATCGAATTCAATTTCCCACTATTGCACGATTTAGGAGAAATTTTCGGTCAATTGTCACCTAACCGACCAATTAATTAAGAAATGAATATAATCATATTTTATTCTTAACCTATAGTTTGATATCATATATCTACTATAGTAATTTCTCCTCTTCTTCATATAAATCATATTTATATCTAATTTCCTCTAAAATAATTTATCTCATACATTTAGTAAATTATATTATATAAAATTAACCAATTCAATTATATCATATATAATCGAACTCCCTCTTGTCAACTTGAACATTTAAGCCTGACCTAAAAACTGATTCTCGACTTTATCCAAGCTACCTATTGGACCTTATAGACCTATGGCTCGAAGCTCCAACAGTACGTGAATAGCTGACTAAACTCTTTAGCCACGAGATCCACCATCCTTTAACTGCCAGACATTCCACGAAAGACCAACAATTGAACTCTTGTTACCACATATATATATTTGTGTCCATCGGATATAACCAATCATGACTACGATGACCCTTCACAGATGCTCTTAAGTACAACTAGGCCAATTTATCGTTTTCCCCCTATAGTTACATCTCACTTCTTAAGTACCACTGATTCCTCTAATGAACAATACAACATAGTCCAACTATGTGCGAACACCTCTCGGGCTAAGAGAAAGTATGTGGCGCCACATCGTTCTAGCCCTGGAATTAGCTCTTAAGGGAGCTATCTATCTACTTGCCCCTGCTTTTGGGAAGGAATGAATTCCATCTTGCATAGCTGAGTTCCCAGCTCCCAAATCAGTCAAATCACCAAAATGACAGGCTTGAGTCGAAGACCTGGCTACTTGCACCCATACAAATCAAAGGACCGCCCTCAATGGTAGGAGTTCCCAACTCACTCAGGATTGAGGTCATGTTACATATGGTCATCCTAGTAAAGTGAAGTCTCTATCATGAACGATGTTATATAATGAGACATTAACACTTCGTGGTCAGGTCTTATACAGACTCTTTATATAGGATGCCCCCACTCGCATGTCCCCTACACGAATGATTAGGATCAAATCATCTGTGATAAGTCACAAACTTGTGACCATTCCACAAAGCAGGCCACATCCATAGTGTTATCAGGATAAGGTTTCCCTCCTCTATCCATATACTATAGACCATTTTGGTTATGACTTAAGACATGATCCACTTGTATTTCACCACATACATGCTTAAGTCACATCCAAGCAACTAGGGATTTTAGGTTTATTGGTTTATGGTAAAGCAAATAAAATAAACAACTGAGCAAAACCAAAAGTGAAGTAAAATATCATATATTATTCATCACAAGCGTTCGTACAAACTGTTTACAAACTACAGGACACGAGACTTTAAGGCATCAACCCCAATAGTCTATACGATAGACTTTACTTTTTCCTACTTACTTGATCATTGTATAAAATCTCTTTTCCTCCTTACCTTTACCAAATCCAAACAAAACCCACTCTTTGGATTCTCACTTCGAGAATACTAAGGGTCCTAAGTGGTGGTGTCAACCCCATCTTCTTCCTCAATTTATATAGAGTTGTTTGTGGTAGAGAATCGGTTGTTGCTAAACGATAGCCTGACGTTCCAGCAAGAGTGAAAGCTTTCGTTCATGGAGAGAGCAAGATTTCAAGTGAAGGGAGTTTTCAACTGGTAATTTAATAGTTTGATGCATATTTGTTTGTGTGAATATAAATATGGTAATTTTATCACAATGCTTTGGGAAAGATCCGCTTCCGCTCAGAGGTATTCTTGTACAAGAGTTTGTTCAATTGATATCAAAGCCAGGTTTCTGATATTCCAAATTCATTTATGCAAAGAACGACATTTACATTCTCGGTGGGTAAAACATGTCTACTCTTTGTTTGAAGCGTTAATTTGTTTGTGGATGTGTGGGTTAATGGAGTTTCTAGGATGAAACTTCAGTTTGTTAAATTCTTTTACATTTTGAGTTAATTGTAAAGGCTTCTGTGTTTTTTTGGGCAATATTAACTGCTATCGCGTCTGTATTCAAAGTTAGTTTGAGTCTGTGAGTCGTTCGTGAAGAAGCTTCATAGCAAGGATTGTTGTTCTTCAAGGATGAAGACGACCAAGCATTGGTCAGGTCGTGTAGATTATGGGGTAGACGATCGTTGAGTATTGGATACTCGAGAGTTGTCTTACGCGCGCGCACTAGACGATCTTATAGCTCAGCAAGCTTCATCGCTTGGTTACTAACTATACGATCGTGGAGTAAATCGTGTGGTAAATTGTTTACCTTTCACATATTAAGCGATCGTTTAGACGATCGGGCTTCACAACTTCATTAGTAGTTTGATGCATGCTGGTAATTTAGTAGCTTGATGCATATCTGTTTGTGTGAATGTAAATGTGGTAATTCTGTCACAATGCTTTTGGAAAGATTCGCTTCAACTCAGAGGTAATCTTGTATAAGAGTTCCTTCAATATCAACGCCCAACGGCCATAGCTACATGATCGTCTAACTTTTCTTCACATCTTTTAGCGCCCATAGCTAGACGATCGTCTAGCATTTAAACATCAACGACAATATTTAAGCAGAGACAGAAAAACTGGAATCTGCAACTTGGCCTTCTTGAGAACACATATAAGCTCATAAATAAAGGGCCAATTATAAATCTAATCAAGAAATCAAAGAGAAATAAAATGCCAAAACTCAGAAAACAATGTCAGTGCACCAGTTTCATATAACTCATGAAAAACACCCACCAAAGCAAAATTAAACCGAATTGAATGCTTATATGATGCTTTGATACCAATTGTTGGGTTGTATCAATAGAGCAGAAACAAAAGGATCAATAAGCACTATAATTCATTAATTTTGGCAGTAACTAAAGCATGATCAACTAACATAAGAGGGTTTGAAGTCATACCTTTGTAGAACTCTTCAAATCTTGATTCTAAACTACAAACTTCTCTAGATCTTGTTATAGACCACCTCAAGATCTTCCTTACTATTGTCTTGGAGCTTTAGATTGAGTTGTGGAATTCAAAATAAGCTTGAATGAAGGGAAATTGGAGAAGAGCTCACTATTACCACCACTTGAAGAAAAACTTCTTCAACACGATTATTCCAGCAAAATTCTATATTTGCATTCCTCAATTCAACCCCAATCTTCTCAATATATTACAGACTATCATGCAAAGAAGATGGCTGCATGAGATACAGCTCATGCTTGGTGTTATTGAAGCCAAAAGAGGTGGGTTTAGTGTGAGACACTTGAAGATGATAATGGAAATAACCACTATTCCATTTTTGTGTTTTTAAATCTTTTTCAATTTTTCAATTGATTTAAAAAAAATTAATTCATTTTATAAATTTGAAAATATTATTAATTTTACAAAAATAATTTCATAAATTACTTATTCTAATAAAATTAAGAAATAATTACGTCATGGCATGCTCAATTATCTATTAACCTAGCCATGTTAGGCTCTTTAACCATTATTGTAGCTCACCATATGTATGTGATGCCCCCTTATCCATATCTAGCTATTGACTATGGTACATAACTTTCATTATTCATACATCACATGTGGATTGGTGGATTTTTCATAGTTGGTGCTGCTGCGCATTTAACCATTTTTATGGCAAGAGACTACTGTTCGAGACCCAAGATTCTATTTTATCATCAATCCAATCCTAATCACTGTTCACATTTTTTCTTTTTCTTATCAGTGAATTTATCTCTTTACTTGTATGACTTAGATGTCTCGTATTTCTTGAAAAAACGATTTGATTGATGGGATTTGGTATGATACTTATGAGATCGATGAGATTAATATTCCAATCTTTTTCGAATGTATTGATTTGACCCCATAAGCGGGACCGCCACCCCATAGGATGTTGTCACTAGAAGCAGAACCCTATATTTCTTCTAGAGAATCTCCTAATTGTTCTAGAGAACCTAGAAAGAGATTCTTTAACCAGAAAGAATTCAGTTCAAATGTGGGATATCTATCCAGAATTTTTCGCAACTCAATCATGTATGATGGAATCATCAAAGTAGAACAAAAATTCATTTTTTTGCATCAAGCTTTCGAGGGACTCATTCAAAACAATTTAAATAATTCTAATGAATTTAATATCAGATATTAAATTAATTTTATGCATATCCACCTTCATATATTTAAATCATATTTAAATATTAATTCTCGTATTTCGTTTAGTTCTCAAAATTAAACGTGTAATTATATCTCATATAATTACTACTTCCTTTAATTCTAATTTAAACGTTTCAAATTAACTTATTACACCATTCTCAAGCTAATCCATTTACGAGCTAGTAGGAAAACCTCGCAGACCTACAGATCATAGGCTTCAATGATCCAAGATTAATTGGCTAGACTCGTTATACCGAATTAACCCCCATTTGTTAACTAATGTGTCACTCCACTAAAGTCCATAGTTACACTCCACTCACTTTAGATATATTATGTCCACATGATTTAACCATGATTAGTAAGTCGACCCTTCACATGTTCGTAATAACGATTGGATCAAATGTTTATTTTACCCCCGAGATTATGTCTTGTTTCTTAAGTTCCTATTGATCATCTAATGAACAACTGGTTTGTGATCTAGTCACTAAACCAAAACTTTTTCAACCCAGTGAGAGGGTGGGACCCCTTGTTCAAGACCTAGATTCAGTACATGAGAGAACAACCTTTCTTCTATCCCTAAATCAGGTAGGTGTGAATTTCGTCTGGCACCCTATGTCTCCAACTATCTATTCGATCTTACCCTTGAAATGGGAGGCTTATTGAGCCTACGCTGTTGAGCCAACCCTCACGTATGAAAACCTAAGGATAATCTCGAATAAACAGGAGTTCATATTTAGCTCAGGATTAAGATCGAGTTACGTAGGTCATCTAAGTAAAATAGTTAGTCGTATACAGTAAAACAGTGTTATAAAGTAAGAGTGACTTAGTTCTTTGTCCAATCATATGCAAACTCATTGCATAGGACGCCCCCACTCCTCATGTCATAACATGTAAGAATTAGGATAACTTCGTTTGTAGCACTTTACAACTCTTTGTAACAACTACATAGTAGGCCGCATCCCATAGTATTACTAGAATAAGGCACCCAACCCTATTCATATACTATAGATCATTTTGATTATTTACTCAAACCTGATATACTTTTATGTCTGCACATAAAGTTCAAGTACTCATGTAATAGTCATGAGTCTTAGTTTATTGGATTTAGACTTTTATGTATAAAATCTATAAAATCAATAATCACTTTATTGACTATAGAAAATGTTTATCTTTTTACAAACTGGGAGTTTTAGGACTGACCCGAAACTTGAGTTGAATTAACCTTAATCCTGTTAGCATGCAATGTTACTAGGTTAATTAAATGGTTTAATTCACTTAGAACGTTAGAGTAAAGACCTTTCTATAAGAGTTATAATAGGAAGAGATTTCGATATATTCATTAACTAGAATTTAACTAAGTATAATAAAACCTTAAAATAATAGAATACTTTAGTGGGAGAAAATGGTATATGAGATATATCAAATTTTTAGCTCTCACATCCCTAAGAGTTCACACCGTGAGCATCCCTAAGAGTTCACACCATGAGTGATAGAGTATAGAAGCATGCAACGGAAGCAATCAGAATCAATAAGCACTCTAATTGCACTTAATTTGAGTTCTAAAATCATGTAAAATAGGTTTTTCAACAAAATGGTTTCCAGAAATCATACCTTTGAAGAATTCCTCCAATCCAAGTTGTTCTTCAGAAAATTTTAGTTCCAATTCTACAATGAACCACCAAGAGATCTTCTTTACTATTCTTAGCCTTGAATTTGAGTGGTGGAACTCAAGATTGAAGTGAATTTGTGAAGGGAATGGAGTGGGTTTCAAGTGAAGAAGAATTCTTACGAAGAAACTAATTTCCAGCAGCAAGCAGTCATCAAATCTATAAAAAAAAAAAAAAAAATGGAGAGTTTTTATTCCATATTCTCATGCAAGCACTAAAACAACAATTCAATTGACACTTCAATTGCATGAAAATAATGGGCTAGGTGGAATTATGGAGGTTAAACCACCTTCTACTTGATAAAATGTGGAAAAAAACACTATCATCTCAATTTTCATTTGTTATCTTTAATTTTAATTAATTCAAAATTAACTAAAATAAAAAATAATATTTCAACTCCTGAAATTGAAATAAAAATGAAAATTGATTTTGAATTTTAATTAATTAAATAATAATTTAATATCATATATTAAATTAATTACACGCCTAATTTTAAACATGAATCCTCTTTATGCTACTAATATTTAAATCAATATTTAAATATTATAAACTCTCTAATTTCGTTTAATTTCGATAAATTAAACGTTTAATTATATCGAATATAATTATTTAAACCCTAATTTTGAATTTGAACAATTTAAAATCAAACACTAAATTCAATTTGAACACTTCAAATTGAGATAATTTCAAATTCACTCTATTTAGTAACCTAAGGTATTCATGTTTTACGAGCTAGTAGAGGAACCTTATGGACGTATAGATCATGAGCTCCCACGATTTGAGATTAATTGGCTAAAACTCTTTAGACCGAATTAATCAATATTCGTTAACTACAGAGTTGCACCACTATAGTTAGATAGTTTCACTATCTTCACTATAGATATATTTGTGTCCACTTGATTTAAAAATAATTAGTAAGTCGAACCTTCACAGGTTGTTCGTAATAACGGTTGGGTCAAATGTTATTTTATCCCTAAAATCACATCATGTTCCTTAAGTTCCACTGATCCTGTAATGAAAAATTGGTTTGTTATTCAATCACTAAACAGAATCCCTCTCGGGCCAATGAGAAGGTGGGACCAGTTGTTGAAGACTTAGATTCAGCACTTAAGAGAACAACCTTTCTCCTATCCCTAAATCGAGTAGTCGTGAATTTCATCTGTCACCCTATTTCCCCAGCTATCTAGCTCGTCTTACCCATGAAATGGGAGACTTATTGAGCCGGCACTGTTGAGTCAATCCTCACCTATGCAAATCTAAGGATAATCCCCAATAAACAGGAGTTCATAGTTGGCTCAGGATTAAGATCGAGTTACCTACGTCATCTAAGCGAAATAGTCAGCCTTAAATAGTAAACAACATTATAAAGTAAGAGTGACTTATTTCTTGGTCCGATCTTATTCAAACTCATTGCATAGGATGCCCCCACTCCTTATGTCAATATATGAGCAACTCAGGATCACTTTGTTTGTAGCATCTTACAACAAATTGTAACAACTACAGAGTGAGCCGCATCCAATAGTGTTACCAGAATAAGGCACCTAACCTTATTTGTATACTATAGTCTATTTTGGTTATTTACTCAAACGTGGTCCATCTTTATGTCTTCACATAATGTTCAAGTATTCATGTAATAGTCATGGATCTTAGTTTATTGGATTTAGTATTTATAATTGCAATTTACAAACTTTTTTTGAATAATTGTTGAGTAACATCTTTATTAAAAATAGAAAATGTTTAACTTTACAAACTGCGAGTTTTAGAACATTCAACCCAATAGTGAGATCCATGCTTGACTTCGTGTTGTCTTGGGCATAGTCTCCCTTTGGAAAGTATTTGCATGGGTCAATACCAAAGTGAATAGGAAAAGTGTTTATAGTAAGTGGGAAAAGGACGTGTGTCAACTTATCCTATAGTCTCCTTCATTAGGTTGCACTGTGAGATTCTTATCGTCCACCTGTGTATCGTACCACTACAACAAATATGACTTATTATAACTCTTGGACGTAGCTTTTTTCAAAATAGGCTATGGAAACACTAAAAAAAAAAAAAAAAAAAAGTTAAAATTAAAATTTAGGGGGTGCGCTCAAAATTTCATAGTTATCCACCCAAACAAGCAAAATTTTGGGGGCCGCATGCTTCACCCCTTCTTCAAATACACAAAACCCATATTTTCTTTTTTTTCTTTTACTCTTCTTTCCTTTCTTCGTCTCTTGACACAAAATCCCAATATTGTTTCTCTCAAATCTCAACCCTTATTTTCTCAAATCACAACTTTCAGCACTTGAAACCCATATTATTCTCATTCCTCTCTTTATTATTCTCAACTCCATGCAATGCCCTAATATGTGCGCCCGCATTCCACCTTTGACGATTGATTTTCCATCGTCTCCATCGGTTGCAGCAACTTTGGTGAGTGTGGTTTTATTTTTTTTTCTCACTCTGCTATCATTCCTCTCTTTAATTTCTATCATTCTCACCTTCCTTTTCTTTTTTATTTAATTTTTGATTTTCCTTTTTGCATTTTTCCATTTTCAATTGATTACCGTTTGTGTTTGGATGTTGTTTGATTATAGTTTCTGCACTTGAAGGAGATTGAGCTAGCTAAATGGAATGCAATTATGTATTGGGTTTTGTTTCCTCTGATGTTTGATGATTTTGTAACCTTAGTCTAAAATTTTTATGCTAGAACTCGATCCTTGATCCGATCCAGAACTCGATCCTTGATCCCCACTGTGAATAACTCAATCCGATCCAAAACTTGATTCAGTTTAGAACTCTATCCTTGTTTGAACTTGATCTCCAATCCAAAACGCAATCTAGTCTAGAACTCGATCTTCGATCAAACTCAATCCAAGTCTTGATTCGGTCCAGAACTCGATCCTCGATCCCCCACTCGATGCTCACCTCCTCGATACTCACCCCCTCGATGCTCCCCCTCTTGATGCTCGCCCAGTCGATGCTCAGATTTATTGCTTGAGAAAAATTGTTGTCATTTTGGCCATCTATAATTTTTTTTATTCCAGATGGGCTCCATTACAACCTAAGTTCACCTTGTTGTCTTCTTCTTTTCTATTTGTTTTTATTGCCTTCTTTGTTTTGATTTTTTTCCTGCATCTTGTGTAATCCTTTTTTTTTTTTTTTAAAGCTTGGGAGATAAACATAATTCATAGTATATTTTATTTATCAAAATTTATCTCCATTGGCTATCTTATATCAAAGTTAAGTGTAATGTGGAGGTGCATCAGAGTTAAGTGCGATATGAAGGTCCTTTATTTTACACTACACTAAATTTGTAAGTCTTGGCGTTCAACTTCCACTCTGTCTTTATTTTTGCTTTTAAATATTATAAATTTGAAGGAGACTGTCGCTATGGTTCCTTAAACTTAGAAATCATTCATTGTTTTTTTAGGTGGAAAGTTCTATTTGTATAGTTAATTATAGAAGTTTCTAAATATGAACTTTTTGTTTTTTTTCTTCAACCATGTCTTACATAGAAGTGGGAGATTTTCTTTGGATTTTTTAGGTTCTTTATGTGGTAAATGCTAGATTAAGAGACTTCAAATTAAATTGGAGGGGGTGGGGGTAGATATCACTTGAAAGATACTCGAATTAGTGTGTGTGTGGGGTGATTTCAATTTGTTTTACTAATTGAAGTAATACCAGAAGCGTATTGAGTACACTTTGGGGGTAGATAACATTATTCGCTCTTTAAGTGGTTTAAGGCTCAAAGTAAGAGGTTAGCAACTTAGAATTGATGGTTGATGGTCTTCTTCGCCTAGTAAACTAGTGTCTATGATTATTTTTTGGAATATTTTTTTTAGGTGGATGGAATGAGGCTTTGCTTATTGATGAAAAATGAAGATGACAACTCACTTAACCCTTAAATTTTGTACTCATTACGGAAATATTCAAAAGTTGGTGAGTCTTGTATTTTGCTAATCACTTTGTATTAATTACTTTATAACTTTCTTTCATTGTATTACATTAACTAAATGTGTCACGTAAGGGATTACAAAATTTCAATTATGAGATGAGATTTATGATATTTTACATGTCATGATACTTTATTATATATAATCCATTATAATTTCTAGCTATCATTTATATGAAATGTGATGATTATTAGTGAAATGGTTTGCCATATTGTTATAAGTAATGAAAAATGGCTTAAAATAGCCATTATGACAATTGGTAATTTATCATTGACGAGAAAAGGCTATAAATTTGTTTAATAACATTAAGAAAAGGCTATAAAATCATCATGATAGTGCATACAAAAGGCTTCTAAAAACATATAATAACATAAATAAAATGCTATTATAATGTTATAAAAGCTCACTTTATAAGCTATAGAAACATATTATAGCTTTTATTAGTAACGCTATATTTTCATAGCAAGGTAAATATGCTATAATTTTTAGGTTTTTAATAGCATTTGGCATAGCTAACAAAAAACGCTATCAAAAGTCATGGACATTTAATAACATAGGCTGTCAGGACCTTCGAAAAAGACTATAAAAGATCTATTATAACTTTTTTTCGTTAACTATCATATCTATTATTTCTTGTCGTGCGTCCTGGAGCAACCATCCTTTCGGAGGGCCTAATCATACAATTCAAAACAACGCAAACTTCAGTAATGGATAGGGTTACTTAGGTTAATCTTCAACAGTTGTCTTTTCTTATGGTAGCCTATTGAAGTTTACCTCCAAGATCTGAAGATGAGACGGTCACACTTACAGGATGAATTAAACTAGTTAATGAATCATTGACCAAAAAACGGTAGCTATGAATTATAGGAATAAGAGTTATTCCGATATTAGTAACTAGCTGAGATTGTCTCAATTCAGGGGAGGGTAGTTGATCACCCTTTGTTGGTTGTTGCTTTAAACCTCTGAAGTATCATTGTAAAATAATAGTTTAATTAGGGTTATGTGATTGCTTGTTTTTTGCTGAATTGATTATATGCTTGTTTTTTTGTGTAATGGGTTAAGAAAAATATAACTAATACGGTCAATTATTTATTACTCCTTTTAGCATGTCTTCCATAATAATTTCCTTGCTTGAGAACGACAAACTAACCGGTGAAAATTATACGATGTAGAAATCTATCTTGAATATCATTCTAGTTATAGATGATCTACGGTTTGTCTTAATGGAGGAATATCCTCCAATCCCCGCTCGTAATGAATCCTAAGAAGTTAGGAATGCTTATGACCTGTAGACAAAGGCCAATGACAAGGCCCGAGTCTATATCTTGGCAAGTCTGTCTAATATTCTTACCAAGAAACACGAGGTCATGAACACTGCACGTCGGATCATGGAGTCCTTTCAGGAGATATTTGGACAACCGTCCTCTTAAATCCAACACGAGGCCCTTAAATATGTTTATAACGTGCACATGAAGGAAGGCCAATCAGTGAGAGAACATGTTCTCGACCTAATGGTCCACTTCAATGTCACTGAGATGAATGACGCAGTCATCAACAAGCAAAGTTGGGTGTCCTTTATTTTGAAATCTCTTCCGAAGAGTTTTCTCTAATTTTGCAGTAATGTGGTTATGAATAAAATAGAGTATACTTTGAATACCCTCCTAAATAAGTTACGGGCTTATCAGTCTCATAAGAAATATAAAGGACCGATAGAAGAAGAGGCAAATATTGCCCATTTCAAAAAGTTCCACAAGGGTTCATCCTCTGAAATTAAGTCTATTCCCTCATCTTCTAGATCTAAGAAGATCCAAAAAAAAAAAAAAAAAAAAACGGGGGGAAGGGGACGACTTCCACTGCTGGGAAAAGCAAGGCTAAGGTCAAGGTGGCCGACAAAAAGACAAGTGTTTCCACTATAATATCGATAGTCACTGGAAATACAACTGCCCCAAGTACCACACCAAGAAGAAGAAAAAGAAGGAATGTAAATATAATTTATTAGTTCCAGAAACTTGTTTAGTAGAAAATAACCATAATGCTTAGATACTTGATTCGGGAGCAACTAATCATGTTTGTTCTTTTTTATAGGGAATTATAGGGAATTAGTTCCTTCCAGCAACTCGAGGAGGGCGAAATGACGCTGATGCTCTAGGTTGGAATGGGAGATTCCATTTCAACTCGTGTAGTGGAAGTTGCTAAGTTCTTTTTTTTTTTTTTTTAGAAATATATACTTAATTTTGGATATTTTGTATATAGTTCAAAAAATTAAGAGTAACCTTGTATCTATTTCTTGTTTAATTGAACAATCATATTCTATTTCTTTTTCATTGAATGAGGCGTTCATTATGAAAAATAGTGTAACTATTTATTCAGCTAAACTAGAAAACAACTTATATGTGTTAAGACCAACTAAATCAAAAACAGTTTTAAATCATGAGATGTTTAAAACTGTGAATACTCAAACAAAAAGGAAAATTTTCTCCAAGTAACAATAATAAATATCTTTGGCATTTGAGATTAGGTCACATAAATCTCAAAAAGATTAGAAGGTTGCTAAAGAATGAACTTCTAAGTGAGCTAGAAGATGATTCATTACCTCCACGTGAATAATGTCTTGAAGGAAAGATGACTAAAAGACCTTTTAGTGGAAATGATTATAAAGAAAACGAGCCCTTAGAGCTCATACATTCAGACCTTTGTGGTCCAATGAATGTAAAAGCTTGAAGAGGGTACAGATACTTCATCTCTTTCATAGATGATTATTCAAGGTATTGTGACTTATACCTGATGGAACATAAGTCTAAAGCCCTTGAAAAGTTCAAGGAGTACAAGGCTGAAGTTGAAAACCTGTTAGGTAAAATGATTAAAACATTTCGATCAAATCAGGGTGGAGAGTACATGGATTTAACATTCTAAGACTATATTATAGAACATGGAATCCAATCCCAACTTTCAACACCTGCTACACCTCACCAGATCCTTTTTAGACATGGTTTGTTATATGATGAGCTATACTCTATTGCCTAGCTTGTTTTGGGGGTATGTAGTGGAGAATGTAGTTCATATCTTGAATAATGTTTCCTCGAAAAATGTGTTAGAGACACCACTCGAGTTATGAAGGGAGCGTAAAATGATGGAATGAATACATGCGAAGCGGAAGAAGAACAGATCTAAAGTACTCTAATTAGATTAATTACAAAGAAAATCATGCATGCAATAAAACAAGAAAAAGGGGAAAAGAATACAACCTTTGTAGTCTTTGAATCTTCTCCAAATCAGCTCCAATTTTCTCACAAATGGTTCGTAGACCATCAGAGAGTCTTCCCGACTATTCTTCGACCTTAGAACGGGATGATAGAATCCAGTGAGTGACAAATTTGGAGAGGAAAAAGCTAAAGCTTTGAGATAAAAAGGGATGAGATTCATCTAAATCCACTATGGCCAAGAGTTCTTTAAAAGCATTAAACACTCCCTTTTAAAGACCATTGCATGCATTAAACTCAAAAAATGGGATTTAGTGGAACAATTGTCTTCAAAAGAAGACAACACTTAGCCATGTAATGTTGGTTCTTTCTGCTAACTTGGTCAAAGTTTGACTCTCAAAGTCCAAAATCAACAAACTTGACTTTTTTACTTTCAAAAGTCAAAAGTCAACAATTTGACTTCCATTACATTTTTTACCTAGTCAACAATTTGACTTTTAATGCAATTTTGACCAATTCCATTTAATTTCAAAATTAATTCTAATAATCAATTTTAAAATTAAATTAATATTAAATAATTAATTAAAAATTTACTTAATTTAATTTAATATTAAATCCAACACTTATCCAAATTTATATGAATTCCTATTCATAATCTTGAATTTTATTTAAGTATCTTCTATTTTCTCTCTTTTTATGTTTAATTCACAATTAAACATTAGGTTAAATATATCATATATATTTACCACTTTGCTCCAAAACCCAAATTTGAACACTTCAAATTCATTCGTCACATTGTTCTAAGGTTTAGTTTGATATGAGTTAGTAGGGGGACCTCATGGACCTACAGATCATGGACTCCAATGATCCGCGATTAACTAGCTAAACTCTGTAACCTAATTAACCACCATTTGTTAACTACCGTGTCACTCCATTAAATCCCAATAGTTGCACTCCCTTCACTGTAGATATATTTTGTCCACTCGATATAACTATTATTAGTAAGTCAACCTTTCACAGGTTGTTCGTAATAACGGTTAGGTCAAAAGTTATTTTACCTCCGAGATTACATCTAGCTCTTTAAGTCTCACTGATCCTCTAATGAACAATTAGTTTTTGATCCAATCACTAAACTGAGTCCCTCTCGGTTCAATGAGAGGTTAAGGCCCCTTGTTCAAGACCTGGAGTCAGCACTTAAGGGAACAACCTCTCTACTATCCCTAAAAGCAGGTAGAAGTGAATTATATCTTGTACCTTATGTCCACAGCTATCTACCCTGCCTTATCCCTGAAATGGGAGGCTTATTGAGTCAGTGCTATTGAGCCAACCCTTACCCATGAAAATCTAAGGATAATCCCGAATAAACAGGAGTTCATAGTTAGCTCAGGATTATGGTCAAGTTACCTAGGTTATCGCTTTGAAATAGTCAGTTTTAAACAATAAACAACATTATAAAGTAAGAGTGACTTAATTCTTGGTCCTATCTTATGAAAATTCATTGCATAGGATGCCCCCACTACTCATGTTAATACATGAACGAATCAGGTTCACTTCGTTTGAAACACTTTACAACAAATTTGTAACAACTACAGAGTGGGCCACATCCGATAGTATTACCAAAATAAGGTACTTAGACTTATTCATATACTATAGACCATTTTGTCTATTTACTGAACTTGATTCACTCTTATGTCTCCACATAAAGTTCATGTATTCAATGGATCTTTAGTTTATTGGAGTTAGACTTTATAAGTGCAATTTACATATTCAATAACAGTTTTATAGAATAAACATCAATAACAACTTTATTGATAATAGAATATGTTTATCATTACAAGTGTGAGTTTTAGGACACTCAACCCAACATAAACCTAGTTTACATTACCTCAGAATCTTGGATTGTTCTGCACACATACTAGTGACAAATCCTAGGAAGTTGGTACCCCTTTAAAGGTTATGACAATTTATTTGTTACCCTAAGGAAATGACAAGTGGCCTATTTTACGATCCTCAAGAAAACAAGATGTTTGTATCGACGAACACTAAATTCTTTGAGGAAGATCACATGAGGAATCATAAACCACATATCAAATTAATATTAAACAAATCTACCAAAGAATCAATGAGCATTATTGATGCAACTGGTCCTTCATCAAAAGTTAATGAAAAAGCCAGCACTTCAGGTCAGTCTCGTCATTCTCAATCGTTGAGAGTGTCTCAAGGTAGAAGATGATAGCATTGAGGATCCATTGCCCTATAAATAAACAACGAATAACATAGATAAGGACCAATGGTGCATAGCCATGGACCTTGAAATAGAGTCAATAAACTTTAATTTAGTATGGGAACTAGTAGATTTACCTAGAGAGGTTAAACCCATGAGGGGCGGGGAGGGGGGAGGGGGGAGGGGGGGAACGCATAAACGGATCTATAAAAGAAAGAGAGATGTTGTTGGGAAGGTACAAACTTTCAAAGTTAGATTTGTAGCGAAGGGTTTTACCTAGAGGGAAAGGGTTGACTATGAGGAAACTTTTTCCTCTGTTGCTATGCTTGAGTGTATAAGAATTCTTTTATTAGTAGCTACATATTATGACTACGAGAGATGGCAAATAGATGTAAAGACTACCTTTCTGAATGACAATTTTGAAGAGAACATCTTTATGTCTTAGTCCAAAGGGTTAGCCCAATACCAGGAGAAAAACATTTGCAAGTTGAATCGATCCATTTTTGGGTTGAATTAGGCGTCCAGATCTTGGAACATTAGATTTGATTGATAAAATCTTTTTGATTTTGATCAAAACATTGATGAATCTTGTGTCTACAAGAAAATCATCAACAGTAAAGTAGCTTTCTTGGTACTTTATGTGGACGATATCCTACACATTGGGAATGATGTAGGATACCTTACTAATATTAAGAAATAGTTGGCAGCCCAATTTCAAATAAACGATTTGGGAGAGGTGCGATATGTACTTGGGATCCAAAATATTAGGGATCGCAAGAACAGAACGTTGGTTCTGCCTCAAGCAACTTATATCGACAAAATGCTGACTCGATATTGGATGTAGAACTCCAAGAAGGGTTTATTATCTTTCAGACACGGGGTTCATTTGTTTAAGGAATAGTGTCTTAGAACACCTCAAGAAGTTGAGGATATGAGATGTATTCCCTATGCCTCAACTGTGGGTAGCTTAATGTATGTTATGCTCTATACTAGGCCAGACATTTTTTATTTAGTGGGAACAGTCAATAGGTACCAGTCCAATCCAAGGTTAGACAACTAGATTGTAGTTAAGAACATCCTCAAGTATCTTAGAAGAACGAAGGACTACAAGCTAGTGTATAAATCTAAGGATTTTATCATTATGGGATACAGCAACTCTAATTTTCAAACTCGAGGATCTTAAAAAATTCACATCAGGCTCAGTGTTTACCATGAATGGGGGAGTTGTAATATGGTGTAGCATCAAGCAAGGATGCATTGCAGACTCCACTATGGAGGTTGAATACGTAATTGCTTGTGAAACAGCAAAGGAAGTAGTTTGGCTTAGGAAGTTTCTAAGTGATTTGGAAGTGGAATTAAACATGAACTTACCTATCACCTTATTGTCACAGCCCTTCCCAAACTTACCTCTTTCATTCAGGAGAAGGCGTGAAGATAACAGACATAATCCTTTTGTAACATCTGTTATCCATCACCTTGCACTTTCAAAAAAATATCTTAAACTCTATTGTAATAACAATTGCCCATTTTGGGTATAACTTACAAACTATCCTTTAGCCATGTATGAAATAATAACAACTCTTTGGTAAATTTATTTTATATCAAACCATTCTAGTATTTATATAACTCCAAAGTCAGCTTATATAATTCTACTTCTAGGCTACATACTTCATAAAGAGCAAACCTTAACCCAGAAACATAGTTATAGTGTGGTAGACCTTGACCTGAGCAGCACCCTGAAACTCCACTCATTGCTACCTGAGGGGAAAATAAAACATTTTGAAACATGAGCTACGAAAGCTCAGTAAGTGGCATGTGTAGTATAAGAATAGTTTTGTTGTTAAAAATCATTTTTAGGAATACAATTCCACAGATAACCAAACATAGTATACATGACTTTGGACTGGAAACTGAGATGTTATTAGCATGATCATATGTTTTCCATAAATGCCATGATTCACCACACATAATTCCAAAGAAACTATTCCAACCAAAAATAAGTTTGAAGAAACAATCCCAGTACCCAATATAACCTGCCGAATGTGCATATGTGGGCAATTTTCGTTAGACATATTCGGGTACCCTGACAATCCCAGCTATACATCCATAAAGTATACTAACAATTCCAGGGTACAATTCCAGTTTCTAATCAAACCAATGTAAAACATGTTTTCAAGCAAATCTACAGTCAAGTCAATCATTCATATAAAATAATGGAAAACCAATAATTACAATCCAAGAAAACATATTTCCAGAATGTCAAGTTTTTCAAAACCACAAACATACACATATATATACCATCATATATGTATAAATACATCTAAACATTAAAAAATAAACCACTCACCATTCATTGGGAAAAAGGGTTCCCTAATCTCCTGTATCTTCTTTTCTTTCTGAATCCCGAGCTTGTATCATCCTAAATAACAACTTAGAATCTCGTGTTTAGGGTTAAATAATCTTAAAACACTTCCTTAACCTTAAACCTAGCTTACCTCAAGATTAAATTTGGAGAAAGATAGTTGTTGGTCACAGGGTTGACTTACACAGCATAGTTGGCACAAGGCTTGACTCTACCACACAGAGGTGCAAGGAAGCTACCTTCAGCAGCATGGACACATAGATGGGTGCATGGATGGTCCTCTCAATGCATGGATCACTCCAAATTCCTTTCAATCACTCTTCCTTTCTAAGATTCTCTGAGGGTATTTATAGGCTTCAACCCCCCATCCTTGTCATGCCATCATGGCACTAACGCATGACACCTCCAACTCTTGGAGGTTTTAAGTGTCATCACCATAGAGAGCCATCTCCTACTTCCTCGCCACCACCACCTTGCATGTATGCATGTTGTGTCCTCAATGCAACATGTCTAACACATACTTCCTTTTGATGTGGCCATGCCTCATTTTGCATGTTCCACATTGCATCTCCATCTTCCACCTCGGATTAACCAAAATTTCATCTAGTTGAGCCACGTTCCTTTCTTCCTTGTAACCAACTCATGAACATACACCATGGGTGCATGACCTCCCATTTGGGCGCATGGTTCCTCCTTTCATGCATCCAACTCTCTCCTTATTTCCCATTCTTGGATCCACTTCTTTTCTTTACATGATGTCTTCCCTTAATTATGTCCAAAGTGTTCAACAAGGCTTGCTATCCACCCATTATTAGCTTTTCTTAAGGTTTCTCTAGTTGTTGTGTCCTATGTTGTCCATCACTTAGCCAAGTTCGTACTTTCAACATCTCCATGCATCATTCCTTCATTGACCATGTGTCCATCCTTCAATGACCATACGTTCATCTCAAATTCCTTCTCTTGGTGGTGCATGACTCATCACATGATCTCCCAACATTTAACCAATCCTTTCCTTAAGTGCTCTCTTGTCTCCAAACATCCCCTAATGCCTCTTCCATGCATCAACTTTATCTAGGTATGCGCCCAACTTCACTTTTTGTCCTAGTATGCACCCAAATCTTCCTTTCCTTCCTACAAAAGGCTTCTCTTCAAAATAAGCCTTCCAAGCTCAACCCCCTACTATACATTTCCTTAGTACTTGATTACCCCCTTCTATTCCTAAACCATCTTGAAGTTCTCAAAGTTCATAGCATGCCCTTCTCCTTTCATACCATAGTCCCCATGATAACTTTTATACATTCAAGGTGTTTTCCTTCCCTTCTATGGAGTTCAAATTGTCCAATAAGGGTGTCTTGAAAATCCCCTATGCGCCCAACCATGTGCCATCCCTTGGGTTCAAGATCTAAATTCTTGCTTTCTACACTATAGTCCTTCCTAGAATCCTATGCTATGAATTGAGTTTTACGTAGCCCAAAATTTTACCCCTTGAGCTTCAAATATAAACTTATTCTTAAGCTTCGAGATCCTATCAACGTCAGGATATCACAAGTCCATCCTCCTTAAAAAATTCCTTCCTCAAAATTTCATATAAGGCATAAGAAAAGTTTTTTTATGTTCAACCATCAAAGCTTACAGGTTCTTTTACATAACATTTTACAATTCTGGGGTTTTACTCTACTTCTTGGTTCTGATTCTATTTGGGTCATAGTGTACAACTTCCGTGGGCGTCGAAATGGTTCAACTGTCCCTTTTTTCTTTAATTCCTCTGGTTGTCTTCTTTCTTCCATTGATGGTCTAATCTCTTGATTACTTGTCTGGGAAGTGGTCTTTGCATTTCCAGTCGCATTTGTGGACATTCCTTCCTGTAATGTCCAGTTTGTCCACAATTATAAAAGACATTTGTTTTCTCTAGGGACTAATTGCCCAATGATATCTGTTACATTTAAAGCATTAAGGTTTCTTAGTATAACTAGCAACTGATTCGAAGTAGCGTTGACTAGTGTTTCCTAAACCAAACCTTGAAACACCTTTCTTTTTAAATGTTCCCTCGTTTGCTACTCCCGCAGCAAACTTTCTGTTTCCTTCCTTTCCTATTGATGATGGGAAATTAGACATCAAATATTCGACAACTAAAATCCCTTGGACGTAATATGTGATGCATGTTCTTAAGGTATGCGTTGATAGTCATGCATCGATGGTCATGCGTTGGAATGATAATGCGTTAACGAATATATGCGATGGCCATGCGTCCTGTCACAAGTTTTCTTGCACTCACGCCAAGTATAATATGAACGTAAGTTTCTCGAGTGATCCGAGGTCAAACATGGGGACTTGTAGTAAAATGAATGCGATAATGTGCATGCGACAGTTTAAATAAAAGAATAATGGAGAGGTTGCTAAGCTAATCCTACTCCTACTTCTATCTAACAGATAATGCAATGAGAATATGTATAAGAGGTAGAGACACGACAACTCTTGACATGAAATAAATGAATGGGAAAATAGATAAAATATGGAGATTATTTCATTGCAACCCTTAAGACTGACCGCAAGGGCAACCTTAGTCAACGCAAGCCATGCGATCATGCAACACACATACAAATAATGCTAGAACGCATGCGATATATGCGATAAGTCTATAAGGCCTACACATAAACCTCTATTCTTATTTATGCGATGATGAAGTGACACACACACAAATAAGGCGACCACATAATATCATACCTATTCCTAGGGTGCATGCGATGCAGGTTAGCAAACGAAGCTTATCTCTAAGTTCCCTGTTCTTGCCTATGTGTTCCAATCCGCTCTCTCGAGACTTAGATTTGGGTTTTAGACTACTCTCCCAAGTATGCCTAAATTATGAATGATGCACTCATGGGACAAGGTAAACGCATGAACTTTGCTGACCTAAGATTATTCTTATCTCTAGTGAACAATGCATACATTGCTTAATTCGACCAACCACTTACCCTCCCAGGAAGTTGGTTGTTACTGACTTCACTCATAGATAAGCAATGCGTTAGCCCATAGGCAGGCGTTGCTGCAGCTTCACACTAAGCAAATAAGGTTACTCACACACTCACGAAACGCACACCTCTCGGTGGATTGCTACATGTTTCATATCTCTAATCCACATGACTAAGTATGTGATACCCAAGCAATCTCACTAAGTGTTACAATAAAAGTAAAGATGCTAAGCAAAGAAGATGAAGATGTTGTCGAAAGAGACAGAGAAATGCATTGAAAACAAATTGTATTAATTCCTTAATCACAAAATGTCATACAATACAATATAAGAAAAGAAAGGAAAATGAAATGACCAGCTAGAAGCAAAGACTTGCTTCTAGTGGATGTGCATCAAGGCTGCCGGTGGTGCCATGGATGGGTGGCAGAGCTGACTCTCCCGAGATCTAGCTCTGGTCGAAGGCTCCAGTCGTCACTTGGAATGGATGAAGGAGGTAAAGAACTCTCAAGTCTTCTCACACATTTTTTCTGGATCGCAGGGAAAATCCTGGGTTGCAGGGATAATCCCTAGACAAGTTGAATTTCTACTCATTGGCTTCTATTTATAGAGCTTGGATCGTCAACAACATTAATGGACTGCTCTGAGTCTGACATTTGGTGCGTTAGTCCTTTTTTGAACCTCTACAGCTAACGGCGTGGTAGATGAAATCTCAACATCATCTTTTGATTTTCCCAAGGTAGATATGTTGATGCGTTCATTCCACCAACCTTGCATTGATCCCTTTATCATGCGTTATCGTGTAGCCGCAATCATTCAGTGTCCGCATTCACTTAATACCGCAACTCTACACGATGACCATAATCGCTTGACAAGCGCAACTCCTATGCGATGGACGCATGCGGCTGATTATCGCAACATCCATGCATTGATTGAACGTGTTCGCCTTTTCGATGGAGTGTTTCTCCGCATGCGGTCGCCTATGCGGTGGTCCGGTTTCTACGTTTGCATCCACTTCCTATTTTAGCTACAAAAATAGAACATTGAATGCATAATAATAGGTTAGCCGAGATTCATCATTCTGATCGACACAAGCTCACTTTCTCGTGAATTCCTAGCAAAATTGCCACATATTCTAGCTACGAACCTTCATGATTCTAAGTAAAAGGCCTAAGATGACATGCATACCTATCTGTTTTTTTTTTTTTTTTGTTGAACCATTCCCTTCCCTATATATTTCCATCCTTAAAATATTTTCTACTTTTATTGCCGCTTCCACCAACTTTAGGAATTCCAACGAGGCAGCACATGCAGTTATCGAAGTTCGAATCTCTTGTCTTAGTCTTCATCCTAAGTATGTTATGAACTAATATTCACTAGGGATTGTCTTTTAGTTTGTATGGATGAGAGTGGTCAGTTCGCCAACTCATTAAGTCTACCATTTTGGGGACAAGATCGAGTGGGGAGTTAAGAACATAATAATACAAAATGCATTTCACTCTTTTCCGATTTTAGGGTAAGTAGATGAGTGCTCTCTTAAGTGGTGTCTCCGAAACTTGAACAAAGGGCCCTACCCTTTCACTGGCTCGAGAGGGTTTCTATTTATTGGTTAGACATTAAATAGATTGTTCATTAAAGGAGAACCGATACTTAAGGATACAGAGGAAACTCAAAAGAAAATTGGTAATTTGACCCAGTTGGTGTTATAAAAACTCGTGGAGGACTAACTTGCTGTCATTGGTCTATATCTGTGAACACAGAAGTATATCTATAGTGAGAAGAGTACAGTTGTGGGTATTTAGTGGAGTGTACCCACAGTTAATGGATATTGATTAATTTGGTTAATGAGTATAGCCAATTAATCTCATATCATTGGAGGTTCTGATCTTTAGGTATTCTTTCTAACTCGTAAAGAGAATTGAGGTAACTATGTCTTGAATTGAATTTGAAATGTTCAGATTCACTTTGGGAAATAATATAATGTATAATGATGCATTATAATATAAAGTTTATATTTTAATTAAACTTAATAATATAAAGTTAATTTTGGATTGGGAGAATTAAATATTTGAAGGAGTTCAAATATTAATTAAATATGAATTGGATTCATATTAAAACTATAGGTTAACATTAATGTGTATTTGATGCACATTTAAACTATAGGTTATGAGAGAAATACAAATGAATATGATTCAAATGTAAATTAAATCTTTGATATTTAATTTGGTAATTACATAATTGGAGAATTAAATAATTATTTAATTTAATTTAATTAAAACTATATATTATGTGAGAGATGTTTCATTTAATATGGTTTAAATGAAATCGTTAATTAAATTAGATTTAATTAAGATTAATCAATTATTAAATTAATTAATTGTTTGGTTTTATGTTCTAAAACTCCCAGTTTGTAAAATGATAAACATTTTCTATAATCAATAAACTTATTATTGATTTCATAAATTGTATGAAAGTCTAAATCCAATAAACAAAGACTCATGACTATTGTATGAGTACTTGAACTTTATGTGGAGATATAAGAGTGGATCAGGTTCGAGTAAATAGTCAAAATGATCTATGGTACATGAATAAAGTTAGGTACCTTATTCTGGTAACACCATTGGATGCGGCCTACTCTGTAGTTGTTACAAAGAGTTGTAAAGTGCTACATACGATGTGATCCTAATTCATACATGTTATGTCAGTAGGAGTGGGGTGTCCTATGCAATGAGTTTGCATAAGATCGAACAAAGAAATAAGTCACTCTTCCTTTATAACATTGTTTACTGTATAAAACTGACTATTTCACCTAGATGACCTAGGTAACTCAATCTTAATCCTGACTTAACTATGAACTCCTGTTCATTGGGGATTACCCATAGATTTGCATAGGTGAGGGTTAGCTTAACAAGCCAGCTCAATAAGACTTCCATTTCAGGGATAAGACCTAATAGATAGCTGAACATAGGGTGCAAGATGAAGTTCACGCCTACCTGATTTAAGGATAGGAGAAAGGTTGTTCTCTCAAGTACTGAATCCAAGGTCTTGAACAAGGGGCCCCAGCCGTTATTACGGATAACAAACCAATTTGGACATAATATATATACAGTGAGGGGAGTGCAACTATAAGCTTTAGTGGAGTGACTCATTAGTTAACAAATGGGGATTAATCTGGTCTACTAGCTCATAATGGACTAGCTCTAGAATAGCGTGATAAGTTAATTTGAAACGGTCAAATTAGAATTAAGGGAATTGGTAATTATATGAGATATAATTACGTGTTTAATTTGAGAATTAAACGGAATAGGAGAATTTAAATTTAAATATGATTTAAATACATAAAGATGGATGTGTGTAAAAATTAATTTAATATTTGATATTAAATTAATTAAGTTTTATTAAAAAAATAATTTATGAAATTAATTTTATTTTTCAGTTTTTAAAATCAAAATGGTTTTCAAAAATCAAGTTTTGATTTTTTTATAAAATTGGAAAATTAAAAAAACAAAACACAAATGGAAAAACTTGGCTTTCCATTATCCATCTCCTAGTTGCTTACACAAAAGCTATCAACATTGCCTTTTGTTACTCCAAGCATGAGCTACAACTCATGCAACTCTCTCCCTTGCATGTTGATCTGCAATATATTGAAGAGTTTGGTGTGAATTTCGGGCATGCTATCAAGAGAGAATTTTAGAGAAAATTTGTGCTGAAGAAAGAGTTCTTCAACCAGATTGCTAATGTGAGCAATTCTCCTTCATCCCTTGATTCAAGCTTGTTTTGAGTCCCACAACTCATTTAGAGCACCAAGAGAATAGTGGGAAAGATCTTCAGGTGGTCTGCAACAAGATTTGGAGAAGATTGCAGTTGGAGAACAAGTTTTGAAGAAATTCTACAAGAGGTATGTCATGAAACTCATTTGTTTTCTGCAAGAGCATGCTTTATATTTTGCCAAAATTAATGAATTAGAGTACTTAAATGATCCTTGTTTCTTCCGTTGTTGCTGATACATTCCTACAACTGGTATCAGAGCATCGTATAAGCATTCAATTCGGTTTAATCTTTGTTTGGTGGGTGTTTTATATGAGAAATATGAAACTGATGCATTGATATGATTTTCTGAGTTTTGGCCTTTTAATTCTTTTTAATTTCTCATTTAAATTTGTAATTGGCTCTTGTTTGATGACCTTTATGTGTTAGCAAGAGTCTATAATTTATTTGGAGTCATGAAAGTTAAAATTAAGATGTAAATGAAGAAACAAGTAAAGGAGGCCGAACTGCTATTCTAGTTTTCATTCTGCTCAAAATCGTTGTTGAGGTTCAGTTGTTGAGCGATTGTCTAGTTCCAGGCATTACACAATGTGAAGAAAAGCTAGACAATATTATAGCAATGAGCATTGGTCGTTGTGATGTTGAATGCTAAACGATCGTGTACTTGCGGGAGATAAACACTGTGTTCAAATTGCTATACAATAGCACTACACGATCGTTTAGCTTTTGCGTGGGAACTAAACGATACGTTGAATTTTCTATACGATGGCACTACACGATCCTGTAGCTCCAGCGCGCGCTAAGTGATGCGATGAAGTGCTATGCGATAGCACTGAGTGATCGTCTACATGCGGTGCTGAGCGATCGTGTAAATGCATTGCTAAGCGATGCATTGAAGTTTCTATACGATGGAACTAAACGACCGCTTAGCTATGATGCTGAATGACGCCATGATGTTCTATACGATAGAGCTAAGCAATCATTTAGCTATGACAGACACTAAACGATGACATGAAGCGCTAGGCAATGGTGTTAAGCAATCGTTTAGTTTTACCTGAGAACTAAACGATTGCTCTATGCGATAGACAGATGACACTAAGCGATCGTGTAGTTCTATACGATAGAGCTAATTGATCGTTTAGCTGTGGCAAAAATTAACCGATCGTGTACCTCTTCTCAACACAAGGCGATGGTGTTAGATGATTGCCTTCAGTGCTGCACGATCGACCTTAGCAAGACTTTGAGGTTGGACCGAGAGCAGCCAATTCAAACGGTTTTCTCAATGTCCAATCCGGTTCAGCCTTAAAGTGTTTTGGCTGGTCCAATTCAGACTTTATTGGTCTGGTTTAGACTCATCCTGTCCGATTCAAGATGCTTGGGTTCGATTTGGAGCGGTTTGAGCGGTTCAAAGACAGTTTTGAAGCTGTTTGTAATAATTAGGCTTCTATTTGCTTTTTTATGCCAAAACTAAAACCATATCAGTCTATGTTTAATTATTTATGCATTTGATGCATGTTATAATTAAATAAATCTTGTATATGCATACAGTATGTCATTTAGATTTAAAATCCCACCATAGGAAGCATGTTACATGCATTGAAAGTATGTTATAATTAGTTATAATATAGAGTATGCATGTTAGGGTTTCTTGTATTTAATATAAGTGTTATATAAAATATTGAATGCCTTTATGTATGTTATGGATGTTTAGCATGTCTAAGGTTTTATAAGTTGTTATAAAATTGGGTTAGATATTTAAAATCCATAAACAACAGTTGCATGATCACGTAGGTTGACCACCTATTTTAATTGTTAAAACTTATAAAACCTAGGTTACAAATTGAACCGGTATATAATCTTATCTAAGGTTGGGGGTACTTAAGTTGACGGTTTACGGAACACCTCCTACCTGAAGTTTATGGCCTAATTATTGAGCATTGGTAATTGGTTTTATAAGCATACATGAGTGATGTGAGATAACAAAATGGTTTATCACCTAAACATCGTAAGCTAAAATCCAATTATAAGAGTTATACTTAGATAAACCACATAGAATTAGGGTTGTTTTATTAGCCGAAAAGAACCTAAGTATAAATCTACCCAATAGATCATTTCAGTGGCAGTTAATAACTTCTATATGATAGAGTTATTAGAAAACTTCAGTAGGAGATTAATAACATATACGATACGTTATTTTTATCTTTCACGTCTCTAAGAGTTTACAATCCAGATTTAAGCGGTCCTTTATGTCACCCTGGAAGTGACCTCCCTTTGGAAAGTATTATTTAGCTTAAATCTTGATTTCGGTGAATAAGGAAAAGTTGTTCAAACATAAATCTATTATATGATATATAGATTTTGACTGCCATGTCTCCACATAGTTTACACCGTGAGATTCATATGATGCTTCGTGTCACCCTAGAAGTGAGCTCCATTCAGAAAGTGTTTTGTATGAGTCAATATCAAGGTAAACGGAGGAAGTAGTTCATTGTAAGTGGGTGAAGAATATGTGTCAATATATCCTACAGTCTCCTCCATTAGTCTGAACCATGAGATTCCTATGTTGCCCTGCTGGTTTGCTTTAGGCGGCCCTTTGCTAGTCGTTTAGCGAAGGCTATCCCCTCGGAGGGTTGTAATATAGGATTTGGAACAACCCAGGCTTCAGTAAAATGAATAGGGTTTTATAGTTCTGTCTTAGATATTGTCTTCTATTTTGGAGGCAAATTCATACCGTCCTATAGGATCTGAAAATAACGGGTCACACTTACAAGAATTACTAAATTGTTAGTAAAGATCTTGACCGAAAACGATAACTAAACGATTATAGAAATAAGAGTTATTCCGGAGACAATAGGAATAAGAGTTATTCCAGGGATAGTGTTTGGTCAAAATTGTTTGCTTTAGTGAAGGAGTATCTGATTGCCCCTCGATAGCACATATTCTGACTCACTAAATTATCGTTGCAAATAAATAATGGTTATGGGTACATTATTACTTTTGCTAAAACTTGACTTTGGATTTAATTACAATTTGCTAATTAGAATTTTTTTTTAATTTTATCAGCATGTCGAATTCTTCTGTAATACTCTATTTCGATGTACAAAACAATAAAATCAAATCAACAAACAAATTACTAGCGGTTGGTTACACAAAAAAGTTTTAACAGAGGATTGTCCTCAATCTCCCAACTCATCTGAAATTATGAATTATGTAGATGAGAATGTTGAATTCGAACAACAAGATAAATATGATTTACTTGTTATCGAATAATGTTTAGTGGAAAACGATAAGATCTGGATAATTGATTCAAGTGCCGCTAATCATGTATGTACTATGTCATAGGAAACAAGTTCCTAGAGATAGTTGACAGAAGGTGAAACAATTTTTAAGGTAGGGACCGTGGAGATTGTTTCAGCCAAAGCAGTGGGAGATATGAAGTTATTTATAGGAGATAAGTACATTTATTTGTAAAATGTCTATTATATTCCTTCTATGAAAATAAATCTAATATCTGTCTCTTGTTTGCTAGAACAAAATTATAAAATTTATTTCGAAAATGATGAAATGTTCATCAATATAGGAAATAAACAGATTTGCTTTGCAAAATTAGAAAATAACTTGTACATGTTAAAACCAACTGAGGTCAAAGCTGTTTTGAACATAGAGATATTTAAAACTACTAGGACTCATAAGAAAAGGAATATTTCTCCAAATGCATATCTTTGGCACTTGAGACTGGATCACATAAATCGCAACAGGATTTAGAGATTGGTTAAGAGCGGTCATCTAAATAAGTTGGAAGATAGTTCACTACCACCATGTGAGTCCTATCTTGAGGTTAAAATGACAAAAAGATTTTTTTTCTAGAAAGGTCTTAGAGCCAAAGAACCCCTAAACCTGATTCACTCAGACCTTTGTAGGCCTCTATATGTTAGAGAAAGAGGTGGGTATGAATATTTCATAAGTTGTATAGATGATTATTCCAAGTATGGGCATGTTTACCTTGAAGGAACTCTTATTCAAGAATACCTACAAGCGGAAGCAAATCTTTCCAATTCATTGTGACAGAATTACCGCATATACATTCAAACATACTTTCATAATGCTAAAAGGATCAAGAAATCATACCAGATGAAGATTTCTTCTTTACAGCGAGTCTAAAGCCCAACCGTCTACCTCGAACAATCACAACTTGGACAGAAGGAAACGGAGAAGACAACACCACTCAGAGCCCTCAGTATTCTTGGAGTGAGAATCCAAAGTGTGGTCTTTGTTTGGATTTGGTGGAGGGAAGGAGGAAGAGAGATCGTACACAACGATCAAACAAGTGGGAGATGCAGTCGTCTAGGTAAAGTATGCTTCATCGTTTAGGTAAAGTATACGATCGTGTAGTAAAAGTAAGCGATCGTCTAAACGATCGTATAGGAAAAGGTAAACGATCGTGTAGGAAAACGGTGAACGATTGTCCAAACAATCGCATTAGAAAAACTAAGCGATCGTCTATACGATCATTTAGTAAATATCAGGAGCTAAACGATCTCTTAGGAAAAAGGTAAACGATCGTTTAGATAATAGTGTGCGATGTTGTAATCGGTATGCAATCGCTTAGCAATATCGTATATGTAAGCGATCATGCAGTCACTATCGTATAGGCACTGCTTTTCTGAACGATGACATTATCTTTTTCACAATATCCACGCACATCGAGATCAATACACCGTCTGCTATTTATAATGCATTTTTCCATTATTTAGAACAAAGAGGCGCCTTCCCATTTCCTTTATAACCATCCAATGAATGTGATCTTATTACATTCATAACTTATAAATTAATATCATATATTAATTATAATATTTTCCTCTACTAGATATAAATCATATTTATATCTAATTTCCTCCAAATTAATGTATCTCATACATAAAGTTGACTATATCATATTTAATTAACTCGTTCAATTATATCATATATAATTGAACTCCCTCTTGTCAATTTGAACATTTCAAATTGACTCAAAAACTGACTCTCAACTTGTATCCAAGTTACAAGGGGACCTTATGAACCTATGGCTCGAAGCTCTAATGGTACGTGAATAGCTGGCTAAACTCTTTAGTCACGATATCCATCATCTGTAAAACTGCTAGGCATTCCACTAAAGACCGACAATTGAACTCTTCTTGCCATAGATATATTGCTATGTCCATTGGATATAACTAATCATCAGTACGATGACCCTTCATAGATGCTCGTAATTACAGTAGGCCAATTTACCATTTTGTCCCTGTAATTACATCTTCCATCTTAAGTACCACTGATCCCTTTAATGAACAATATAACATAGTCCTACTATGAGTGAACATCTCTCAGGCCATGAGAATGTGAGTGGCGCCACATCGTTCAAGCCCTAGAACCAGCCCTTAAGGGAGCTATCTATCTACTTACCCCTGCCCCGGGGAAGGAGTGAATTCCATCTTGTGTAGCTGAGTTCCCAGTTGCAAAATCAGACGAATCCCCAAAATGGTAGGTTTATGTCGGCATTCTGGCCACTCACACCCATGCAAATAAAAGGACCGCTCTCAATGGCAGGAGTTCCCTACTCACTTAGGATTGAGGTCATGTTACCTATGGTCATCCTAGTAAAGTGAAGTCTTAGTCATGAATGATGTCTTATACAAACTCTTTGTATAGGACGCCCCCACTCGCATGTCCCCTACACGAATGATCAGGATTAGACCATCTGTGACAAGTCACAACACTTGTGACCATTCCACAAAGCGGGCCGTATCCGTAGCGTTACCAGGATAAGGTTTCCCTCCTATATCCATATGCTACATACCATTTTGATTATCATTCAAAACATGATCCACTTGTATGTCACCACATACATGCTTAAGTTACATACAAATAACCAGGGATATTAAGTTTATTAGTTTGTGGTAAAATGAAAAACATCTAAATGTGCAAAGTCAAGTAGTGAAGTAAATATAATTTATATTATACATCATAAGTGTTCGTACAAAATTGTTTACAAACTAATGGACACGAGACTTTAGGGCACAAACGGCAACATACCTAATGCACTAAAAGTCTAAAACTTTTGAAAAATTCAAAGAGTATAAGGCTGAGGTTGAAAACCAATTAGGTAAAAAGATTAAAACACTTCGATCAGATCGAAGTGGTGAGTATATGAACTTAGAATTCCAAAACTATTTAATAGAACGTGGAATTCTCATAGCCCTGACACCCTCAACAAAATGGTGTGCTAGAAAGGAGAAACAAAACCTTGTTGGACATGGTTCGTTACATGATGAGTTGGGACTGCGGTGTATATTTTGAACATGGTGATGACAGGCAGAAATGCACGTCATCTTAGGCCTTTTATTTAGAATTATGAGGGCTGTTAAGTAGAATATGTGGCAATTATGTTAAGAATTCATGAAAAAATGAGTTTGCGTCATTCAACATTAAGAATCTCGGCTAACCCACTATTATGCGTTATTATGCATTCAATTGTCTATCATTATAGTTAACGCAGAAAACAGACGCAGACGCGGAAGCCGGGCTATCGCATAGACGACCGCATGCGGAGAAATTCTCCATCGCAAAGGCGAACGCATACATTCAATGCATGGGTGTTGCGGTAATCAACCGCATGCGTCCATCGCATAGAAGTTGCGATCATCAAGCGATTGTGGTCATCGTGTAAAAGTTGCGGTAATCAACCGAATGCGATCATTACAAGAATTTGGCTACACAATGATAACCATAATAGTGGGATGAACGCAAGGTTGGTGGAATGGAAACATTAATGCATATCTCGGGAGAATCAAAAGATGATGTTGACATTTCACCTACCACGCCGTTAATAGTAGAGATTCAGAAAAGGACCATCATGCCACGAATGTCAAAATCAAAGCAGGTTCATTAATGTAGTCAGCGATCAAGCTCTATAAATAGAAGCCACTGAGCATAACTTCATTTTATTCAAGTTTCTACCTTCGAGTGGATCCTTGTGATCCAGACGAACGTGTTAGAAGAAAGCTTGGGAGTTCTTCATCTCCTTCATCCATTCCAAGTGATGACCGAAGCCTTTGTCGGAGTTAGATCTCGAGAGAGTCAGCTCCACCGCCCTTCCATGGCACCACCGGCAGCCTTAACACACATCTGCTAGAAGCAAGACATTGCTTTCAGCTGGTTCTTTCATTTTCTCTTCTTTTCTTATATTGTATTGTATTACATTTTGGCTTAAGATGTTAATACATTTTGTGATCAATGTATTTCTATGTTTCCTTTGAATCCATCTCCATCTTCCTTTACTTAGCATCTTTAACATTCATTGCATCACTTAGTGAGATTGCTAGAGTATCACATACTTAATCATGTGGCATAGGAATATGAAGAATGTAGCAAACCATCGGGAGGTGTGCGTTGCGTGAGTGTTGTGAGAAAACCTTATTTACTTAGTGTGAAGCTATAGCAATGCCTATCTATAGACAGACACAATGCTTGTCTATGAGTAGAGTCAGCAACAACTAACTACCTGGGAGGGAAAGTTGTTGGTCACATTAAGCAATGTAAATAAGTATTCACTAGAGATAGGAATAATCTTACGTCAGCCAAGTTTATGCAGTTACCTTGTCTTATGAGCGCATCATTCATCATTTAGGCATACTTGAGAGAGTAGTCTAAAAACCAAATATAAGACTAGAAAGAGCGGATTGGAGCACATAAGCAAGAATGGGGAACTTAGAAATAAGCTCTCTTTGCTATTACACAACGTATGCACTCTACGAAAAGGATATTGCATGCATCCGAGAAGTAGGATACGGTGGTATGTAGTCATCTTGTTTATGTGTGGGAGCACATGAGCAGGAATAGAGACTTAAGAATAAGGCCTCTCGACACTTCGCATATACATCACATGCATCCTACGAATAGGCTCAAGTGTGTGTAGCATGATCGTATAGCTTGCGTTGGCTGAGGTTGCCCTTGCGGTCAAGCTTAAGGTTGCGATGAAGACATCCTCACGTTTTATCTATTTGATGACATGTAGAAATGCATGTCATTTTAGGCCTTTTACTTCGAATTATGAAGGTTGTTAGGCAGAATATGCGTCGATCATGATAGGAATTCAAAGAATATGAGCTTGCGTTGATCAGCATGTCGAATCTCAACTAACCCGTTATTTTGAGTTAATTATGCGTTCAATGTTCTATTTTTGTAGCCAATGCAGGAAATGAATGCAAATGCGGAAACCGAACCATCGCATAGATGATCACATGCAGAGAAACACTTTATCACAAGACAAATGCATCGATCAATGCATGGATGTTGCGGTAATCAGCCGTATGCATCCATTGCATGGGAGTTATGCTCGTCAAGTGATTGTGGTCATCATGTAGAGTTGCGGTGTTAAACGAATGTGGCCATTGAATGATTGCGGCTACGCGAGAACGCATTCTAATGGGATCAACGCAAGGTAAGTGGAATGAACGCATCAATGCATCTACCTTAAGAAAATTTAAAGCTGATGTTGACATTTCACCTACCACGCCATTAGTGGAAAAGGTTCAGAAAAGGACTAATGCGCCGAATGTCAAACTCAGAACAGTCCAATTAATGTTGTTGGTGATCCAAGCTCTATAATAGACACTGAAGAGCTAAAATTTGATCATCTGGAGATTATCCCTCAATCGGGGATTTTCCCCGCGATCCAGACAAACGCGTGAGAAGATGGCTGAGAGTTCTTCACCTCCTTCATCCATTCCAAGTGACGACCAGAGCCTTAGACCTAAGCTAGATCTCGAGAGAGTCAGCTTCTCCACCCATCCATGGCACCATCGACAGCCTTGACGCACATCCGCTGGATGTAAAGTTTTGCTTTCAGTCGGTCATTTCTTTTTCCTTTCTTTTCCTATATTGTATTGTATGATATTTTGAATTAAGAAATTAATGCAATGTCTTTTTCAATGCATTTCTCTATTCCTTCGACTTTCTCTATTCCTTTCTTTTCCTATATTGTATTGTATGATATTTCTTGCTTAGCATCATTACTTTCATTGCAACACTTAGTGGGAATGCGTGGGTATTGAATACTTAGTCATGTGGATTAGGGATATGAAGCATGTAGCAACACGCCAAGAGGTGTGCGTTGCACGAGTTTGTGAGTAACCTTAATTGCTTAGTGTGAAGCTGCTGGAACGCTTGTCTATAGGCTAATGCATTACTTGTCTATGAGTGAAGTTAGCAACAATCAACTGCCCGGAGGGTAAGTGGTTGGATGCATTAAGCAAGGTATGCGTTGTTCACTAGGGATAGTGACAATCTTGCATCAACCAAGTTCATGCGTTTGTCTTATCTTATGTTGTGCCCAACACCCCTTTAGAGCTACTCGAGAGAGAGTCTAAAGAAAGAACCTAATGACTTGAGAGAGCTAGGTTAGAATCTAGACTCGAGAGAGTAAGATTAGTTCGACATAAGCAATAGATAGGGACTTAGAGATAAGCTTTGTTTGTCAACACTGCATCGTATGCACCCTAGGAATAGGAATGATGATATGCGGTCGCCTTGTTTGTGTATCATCTCATAGACAAGAATTAGAGGCTTATGTGTAGGCTCTATAGACACCTCTGCACATACATCACAGGCGTTCTAGCATTAGAAGCCGTAGCATTCGCACCGGGAGGCAGTTTACTATTGTATGAGTGTTGCAGATCGCATTAGTTTACGTTGATTAGGGTTTCCCTTGTGGTCACTCTTAAGGGTTACAAAGAAAACATCTCTGTATTTTATCTATTTCCCATACATTTATTTCATGTCAAGGTTTGTCGCATCTCTACCTTTCATGCATATTCTCATTGTGTTGTCTGATAGATAGAAGTAGGAGTAGGATTAACTTAACAACATCCCCTCCATTTTTTTATTCAACCCCCGCATGCACAATCACCGCAAACATATAGTTACAAGTCTCTGTGTTCGACCTCGGATTACCCGAGAAACTTGCGTTCATGTTATACTTGGTGTGAACACAAGAAAACTCATGGCAGGATACAAGGTCATCGCATACATTCGTCAACGTATTATTCACTCTGACGCATGACCATCGATGCGTGACTCTCAATGAATATCTTAGGAACATGCATCGCATATCGTGTCCAAGGGAAGTTGTTTGTCGAGTAAAATTGACTTCCAATTTCCCGTCATCACTATTTTCCATGCATTTTACTACGTGTCAACAGTTGTTGTGTCTCTACCTCTCATTCATACTTCCATTGATTTGTCTGTTAGGAGTAGGAGTAGTTTGTAGCCTAAAATCCCTCCCTCATTCTTTTACATCTGCCGCAAACACGTTACCGCATACGTCTAGCTACAAGTCCCTGAGTTCGACCTCGGATCACCCGAGAAACTTACGTTCGCGTTATACTTGGCGTGAGCATAAGAAAACTTGTGACAGGAATGCATGGTTATCGCATATAAGAGTAACATATACTTTCACTCCAATGCATGACCACCGATGTATGAGAATTAACACATAGCTTAAGACATGCATCGCATATTGCGTTCACTAATTTTCGTCATCACATGGTTCCCTCGAAAAGTGTTTCTGAAACACCATACGAGCTTTGGAGAGACATAAAAAAATTTATATCACTTCAGGATTTGAGGTTGTCCAGCACTTGTGTTGGTGCAAAATCCTAAAAAGTTGGAACACCGTTAAAAAGTATGGCTATTTGCAGGCTACCCAAAAGAAACAAAAGGTGGTTTCTTTTATTTCCCTTAGGAAGATAAGATATTTGTATTGACAAATGCAACCTTCCTGGAGGAAGACTATGTAAAGAATCATCAACCTTGCAATAAGCTAGTAATAAAAGAAATGTCCAGAGAAACAGCAAATGTATCAACAAGAGTTGTTGATAGAGCAGGTCCATCAACAAGAGTTTTTGATGAAACTGGAACTTCACATCCTTCGCAAGAGTTGAGAATACCTCGTTGTAGTGGGAGGGTTGTGCAAAAGCATGATCGCTACATGGGTTTAACTGAAACTCAAGTCATCATACCAGATGATAGTTCAAAAGATCCATTGTCTTTTAACCAAGCAATGAATGATGTGGATTGTTGGGTTTTATGTCCTGAATACTCACAATTTGTAAAATAATAAACATATTCTATTATCAATATACTTGTTATTGAACTCATAAATTGTAAATCCAATAAACTAAAACCCATGACTATTTTATGACTACTTGAACTTTATATGGAGACATAAGAGTGGATCAGGTTCGAGTAAATAGTCAAAATGATCTATTGTACATGAATAAGATTGGGTACCTTATTCTGGTAACAACATTGGATACGACCTACTCTGTAGCTGTTACAAAGAGTTGTAAAGTGCTACATATGATGTGATCCTAATTTTTACATGTTATGACATGAAGAGTAAGGGTGTCCTATGCAATGAGTTTGCATAAGATCAGGACCAAGAAATAAGCCACTCTTACTTTATAATGTTGTTTACTGTTTTAGAATGACTATTTCACCTAGATGACCTAGGTAACTCGATCTTAATCTTGAGCTAACTATGAGCTCATGTTTATTCGAATTTCCCTTAGATTTGCATAGTTGAGGATTGGCTCAAAAATGCCGGCTTAATAAAACTCCCATTTCAAGGGTAAGACCGGATAGATAGTTAGAGATATATGGCGCAAGACGGAGTTCACGCCTACCTGATTTAGGGATAGGAAAAAGGTTGTTCTCTCAAGTACTGAATGCAGGTCTTGAACAAGGGACCTACCCTCTCACTGGGCTGAGAGAGTTTTTTTTAGCGAATGGATCACAAACCAGTTGTTCATTAGAGGATCAGTTGGGACTTGAGGAATAAGACGTAATCTTGGGGGTAAATGTGAACCTCAAATCCCAATTTCTCTACCTGAGTATGTTCCCTATTGAGATTAGTGTAATGAATTGGTTGATGTGGAAACTAGGGTGAAATGGTAGAGAAAAGAGTGGAAATTGGAAGAAAAGAAGAAATTTGGAAGGTTAACTTTTGGGAAAAATTTTGGAGATTTGGCTAAGTATAGAATTTTGTGTGTTAGAGTGGTGTTGATGCGTTGGAAGAGTTGTTGGTGAAGGCATGCGGCTGAAGAAGGAAAAAGGAGATGATGCGTTGGAAGGCACATGGGTAGGCGAGGCATGCATGGAAAGATAGCCATGCGTCGAGCAGCCTCAGCCGGATGCATGCGTCGAGTGGATACGCCCATACGTTGAGCGCACTACCAAGCGGCCACGCCCATGCATTGAGCGCACTTTTGAGCGGCCACGCCCATGCGGTGAGCACCCTGCCGAGCAGCCATGCCGTGCATCGAGGTGCCCTGCCATGCAACCAAGCACGCAACCCATGCCATATGCCCATGCAAGCAAGCGAGCGATGGCCAACACATGCCGCACGCCCATGCGTCGAAGCAGCACGAACATGCGCCTAAGCACCCGGCCAAGCATCAAGGTGCCGCACACAACCCATGCGGCCAAGCACGCCCATGCGTCGAGCGGTCAACTTATGCAGTGCGCCTATGCGTTGGTGGCCAGCACCATGCGCCCATGCCAAGCAAGCCGTGCGAGTGAGCCATGTATCAAGAATGGACGGTCACCCTATGTGTTGGTGATGGTTAGCTCCTTGTGATGGCTAAGTTGAATTTTCATGATTGTGAATTGGCTTGCTATGCGTTGAGTAGAGGCTATGCGTTGCTTATGGACTAGGCGTTGAGCAACCAAGAGTTGGACGCATAAAAGGATGAAATCATCAAGATAACATCATCAAAACCATGTGTCATCAGATAAGTCTTCTTGGGAGGAAAGACTTAAGCCTTCAAAATTTGAGGTGGTGGCATCAGATTGGAGGCCCATGCGTTGGCAACGTGGGAGAAGACACTTAGCTTGCGATGACCACAACATTGCGTTAATGGGATGAGAAGGAGACACATGGCCATGCAACCAAGTAGATGGTGTCAAATCCGGAGAAGGTTTGGACGCCTATAAATAGAGCCAAGAGACTTCATTTTTTTAGATCACAACTCAGAAATACCGTAAAAAGAGTGGGAGAGTGGAGAAAACCTTGCGTTAGAGCCAAATCCATGCGTTAGTCATAGAGGACGCATTAGACAGTGAGGTCTGAAGAGGATGCATCAAATTGGGACGAGGAGTTCTCCTAATTTACTCGTGCGTTTGGAGTGATTCTAAAGTCACCTGAAATCTATGAAAGTCTAGTTTTCAAGGTAGGGCTGCCTGAGAAAAAGCTCGAAGGGATCGGGCTGGAAACTGAGAAGAAGTTAGAAGAGTCAGGGTGTCAGATCAGTCTGGGCCAGTCTTGAAGATTTTGTGATTCCAGCCAAACCACGGGAAGTTCTAAGCTCAAATTTTAGGGTAAGCTTCCTGAGACATTTTGGAATATTTTTGTAGAAGGAAGTATTTAAGAATAAGGTAGAGAACTATGAGAAATATAAGCTATAATTTGAATCTGAATTCTAGGGGTGAAAAGGGAGCTAGTAGAGTGAAAAGCTCCTAAGCAATCAAGGTGAGTGGCTAAAATGTTTTGACTAAAACATTTGCTTAAAATTTTTTATTACAATATGTTATAGAAAGCATGTTTTAAAGAAGATTATTCTCATACCAGCTAGTTTTACAAAGTAATTTCCAAGCAAGCTATGAATTATGTTTTAAACGCATGCATGAGTGAGAAGTTTGTTAAAAAGCTATTTGTATGTGCAACATGCGTTAATACCTTCAAAGCCATGTTTTTATATGTGTTATACTTTACATACTTTAAAGAGAAAGTCATTTATGACTAGTTTTACTTAAAACACGATACCGAAGGACATTTGAGAAGGTATCCGCCCAACTAGATATTGAAGGACATTTGAGAAGGTATCTATTGATACTGAAGGACGTTTGAGAAGGTACCAAACCAACCAGATACTGAAGGACGTTTGAGAAGGTACCAAACCAACCAGATACTGAAAGACGTTTGAGAAGGTATCTGAGCAGAAGTACCTAAGGTATGACGGTACTTAGTATGGCCACGTGCACGTAGGTAGAGTTAGAGATTGAGCAAAATTGTTTTCTCTTGACTAGTAGTTGGTGTTGGGATTGTTTTTATCCACAGTAGGGTTATCCTCAACTGAGAAATAGTTTTACTGTTTTACGATTAAAATAGCTTTATATTTTTTATGCTTGGAAAATGTTTATATTGTAGAAGCTTATATTTCAGTTAAACTCTTTATTGAGATTTTGTATGAGAATCAATTAATCTTTCTAAAGTCACTTACTAGGCGCAAGCTCACCCCATTTTCAAATGTTTTCTTCCCCCCCACCACAGGTAGCGGTCAAATCCTCTGAAGATAGCTCTGCATCTGCTCTGCCACTAAAGGATAACGAGATTTGTAACCCGTCTGTTAGGTGGTTACTGTTAATATTATACACATGTTACTATTGTTCATATAAGTACTAGGGTTTTTTGGGTTTTGGGACTTGTGAATCTAGTGTTGTAATGACTCTAAATATGTTATGTTTCTGAATTACTAAAATTTTGCCTAAAGACATTCCACTGTATATAAGTTATATCTTGGTATCAAAGTTATTCCGCAAGAGTTATTAGGCAATAAGTGTCAGCCAAAGGGTTGATAACTACTACAGTCACGCCTTCTCTAGGCTAAGAGGGTGGTCTGGGACGGGGTGTGACAGTAAAATAGATACTTGACCCAGTTGTTATTACGAACAACCTGTGAAGGGTCGACTTGCTGATTATGGTTAAATCATGTGGACATAATATATCTACAGTGAGGGGAGTGCAACTATGGGCTTTAGTGGAATGTCCCATTAGTTAATGAATTGGGATTTATCTGACCTAATGAGTCTAGCCAATTAATCTCGGATCGTTGGAGCCCATGATCTGTAGGTCTGCGAGGTCCCCTTACTAGCTCGTAACAGATTAGCTCTAGAATAGCGTGATAAGTTAATTTAAAACGTTCAAATTAGAATTAAGAAAATTAGTAATTATATGAGATATAATAATGTTTAATTTTAGAATAAACGGAATAGGAGAATTTATATATTTAAATATGATTTAAATATATAAAGATGGATATGTGTTAAAATTAATTTAATATTTGATATTAAATTAATTAAGTTCTATTTAATAATTAAATTATGAAATTAATTAAATTTTCATTTTGAAAATCAAAATAGATTTTATAAAATCAAATTTTGATTTTTTGAGATAAAATTGAAAATGGAAAAACAAACAAAAACACTTAAATTGAAAAAGATATTTTTCCATTTTCCATCACCAAGTAGCTCACTCAAATGGCAATATCTTTGCCTTGTCTTCTTCAAGCATGAGCTGCAACTCATGCAACTCTTCTTTTTGCATGTTGATCTGCAATATAATGAAGAAATTGGAGTGAAAATTGGGCATGCAATCCATAGAGAATTTTAGACAAAATTTAGTTTGAAGAAAGGTTCTTCAACAAGGTTGCTGCAGTGAGCATTTCTCCTTCTACCCTTGATTCAAGCTTGTTTTGAATCCCACAACTCAATCTAGAGTACCAAGAGAATAATGGGGAAGATCTTGAGGTTGTCTACAACATGATTTGGAGAAGATTGCAGCTGATGAAGGAGCTTTGAAGAAGTTCTACAAGAGGTATGTCTTGAAACTCATTTTTTCTTCAAAAGCATGCTTTATATTATGCCAAAATTAGTGAATTTGAGTGCTTAGATGATCCTTATGCTTCCGCTACTGTTGATACAATCCTAAAATTGGTATCAGAGCATCAAATAAGCATTCAATTTGGTTTAACTTTGGTTTGGTGGGTGTTTTATATGAGAAATATGAAACGGGTGCACTGATATGGTTTTCTGAGTTTTGGCTGTTTAATTCTCTTTAATTTCTCATTTAATTTGTAAATGGCTCTTGCTTGATGAGCTTTAATGTGTTCCCAAGAGTCTTTAATTTATTTTGAGTCATTAGAGTTGAAATTAAGCTATAAATCAAAGAAACAAGCGAAGAGGCCGAATTGCAGTTCCAGAAAATCAGCCTCTATTCTTATCGTTGCAGAGCTTCAGCATCTAAATGATCATTTAGCTTCATGCATTAGATGATGTGAAGAAAAGCTAGATGATCATATAGTAATGGGCGCTGGTCGTTGTAATGTTGAACACCAAACAATCATGTACCTGCGGGAGCTAAACGATGCGCTCAATTTGCTATACGATAGCATTAAGCGATCGTTTAGCTTTGGCGTGGGAACTAAACGATACGTTTAATTTACTATATGATGGTATTATGCGATCGTTTAGCTATGATGCAAGCTAAGCGATGTGATGAAGTGCTATGTGATAGTGCTAAGCGATCGTGTAAATGAAGTGCAAAGCGATGCGTTGAAGTTTCTATGCGATGTAACTAAACAAATCGCTTACCTACGATGATAAACAACGTGATGATGTTCTATACAATGGAGCTACGCGATCGTTTAGCTACGATAGATACTAAACGATGACATGAAGTGCTAGATGATGGTGTTAAGCGATCGTTTGGTTCTATACGACAAAACTATGCGATATGATGAAGAGCTATACGATAGATCTGAGCCATCACTTACTACGATCGTTTACTTTGATCGGGAGCTAAACGATGCGTTGAGTTGTTAAGTGATAACACTACGCGATCGTTTACCTCTATGCACCAGCTAAACGATGCGTTGAGTTGCTATACGATAGCACTACGTGATCGTTTACCTCTTTGCGGCAGCTGGACGATGCGTTGAATGTTATGTGATGGCAGTAAGCGATCGTTTACCTTTTGTGTGCGCTAAACGATAGGCTTCATGTGTTAGACGATGGAGCTAAGCGATCGTGTAGTAAATTATCCGTGCTAAATGATGGACCTGTGCAATAGTGTGAGACACGATCGTGTAGCATTTACTAAATGACTTCGTCTAACACATCATTTAGCACTAGACGATGAAACTATGCGATAGAAGGAAAATACTACACGATCGTGTAGCATTTACTAAATGATCAGGAAAATGCAAAACGATAGCCGTCATTGCTAAACGATGAGACTTAGCGAGATGTTGAATATGTGCTAGGGTTACCGGTTCGACCGGTTCTCTTGTGGTCTGGTCCATTTCAGCTTCAAATGGTTCTTTTCTGGTCCAGTTCAGACTTGGCTGGTCCTGTTCAAATGATTCGGATCCCGTTCAAGCTACTTGTGTTTGTTTTGAAGAGGTTCAGAAGCTATTTTGTAATAATTAGGTTTTGTTTGCTTGTTTTTGCCAAAACTAAAAACCATATAAGTCTGTGTTTAATTATTTATGCATTTGATGTATGTTATAATTAAATAAATCTTGTATGTGCATATAGTATGCCATTTAGATTTAGAATCCCACCATAGGAAGCATGTTACATGCATTGAAAGTATGTTATAATTGTTGTAATATATAGTATGCATGTTAGGGTTTCTTGTATTTAATATAAATGTTATATTAAATTTGAATGCCTCATGTATGTTATGGATGATTAGCATGTCTAAAGTTTTATAAGTTGCTATAAAATTGGGTTAGACATTTAAAATCTATAAACAACAGTTGCATGCTCACGTAGGTTGACCACCTGTTTTAATTGTTAAAACTTATAAAACCTAGGTTACAAACTCAACCGGTATATAATCTTATCTAAGGCTGCAGGTACTTAAGTTGACGGGTTACGGAACACCTTCTACATGGGGATTATGGCCGAATAATTGAGCATTGATACCCAGTTTTATGAGTATACATGAGTGATGTGAGGTAATAAAACGGTTTATCACCTAGACATCGTAGGTTAAAATCCAATTATAAGAGTTATACTTGGATAAACCACATAGACTTAGGGTTGTTTTATTAGCCGAAAAGAACCTAAGTATAAATCTACCCAAAATAGAACACTTTAATGGCAGTTTAATAACTTCTATATGATAGAGCTATTAGAAAACTTCAGTGGGAGATTAATAACATATACGATACATTATTTTTAGCTCTCACATCTCTAAGAGTTCACAATCCAGATTTAAGCGGTACTTCGTGTCACCCTAGGAATGACCTCCCTACAGAGAGTATTTTGTAGCTTAAATCTAGATTTTTGTGAATAAGAAGAAGTTGTTCGAATATAAGTCTATTATACGATAAATAGATTTCAACTGCCACGTCTCTACATAGTTTACACTCTGAGATTCATATGACGCTTCGTGTCACCTTAGGAGTGACCTCCCTACAGAAATTGTTTTGTATGAGTCAATATCAAGGTAAACGGAGGAAGAAGTTCATAGTAAATGGGCGAAGGTTATGTGTTAATATATCCTACGGTCTCCTCTATTAGTCTGAATCGTGATATTTTTATGTTGCGCCTGGTAGTTAGCTTTAAGTGGTTCTTTGCTAGTCGTTTAGCAACGGCTATCCCCACGGGGGGTTTGTAACATAGGATTCGGAACAACCTAGGCTTCAATAAAATGAATAGGGTCTTATAGTTTCGTCTTAGATGTTGTCTTCTATTTTCGGAGGCAAATTCATATCGTCCTATAGGATCTGGAAATGGCGGGTCACACTTACAAGAATTGCTAAGTTGTTAGTAATGATCTTGACCAAAAACGATAACTAAACGACTATAGGAATAAGAGTTATTCCATAGACAATAGGAGTAAAAGTTATTCCAGGGATAGTGTTTGGTCAAAATTGTTTGTTTTAGTGAAGGAGTATCTGACTGTCCCTCAGTAACACATATTCTGACTCACTAAAATATCATTGCAAATAAATAATGGTTATAGGTACATTATTTCTTTTTGTTAAAACTTGACTTTGGATTTAGTTACAATTTGCTAATTAGAATTTTTTTGAATTTTATCAGCATGTCGAATTCTTCTGTAATACTCGCTTTCAATGTACATAACAGTAAAATCAAATCAACAACAAAATTACTAGCGGTTGGTTACACCAAAAAAGTTTTAACAGAGGATTTTCCTCAATTTCCAAACTCTTCTGAAATTATGAATTATGTAGATGAGAATGTTGAATTCGAACAACAATATAAATATGATTTACTTGTTATTGAAGAATGTTTAGTGGAAAACCGATAAAATTTGGATAATTCAGGTGCTGCTAATCATGTATGTACTATCTCACAGGAAACAAGTTCCTGGAGACAATTGACAGAAGGTGAAACCATTTTTAAGGTAGGGACCGGGGAGATTGTTTCAGCAAAAGCAGTGGAGATATGAAGTTATTTATAGAAGATAAATACATTTATTTGAAAAATGTATATTATATTCCTTCTATGATAAGGAATCTAATATTTGCCTCCTGTTTGCTAGAACAAAATTATAAAGTTTATTTCGAAAATAGTGAAGTGTTCATCAAAATGGGAAACAAACAGATTTGCTCTGCAAAATTAGAAAATAACTTGTACATGTTAAAATCAATTAAGGTCAAAGCGATTTTAAAAATAGAGATGTTTAAAACTGCTAGGACTCATAAGAAAAGGAAGATTTCTCCAAAAGCCTATCTTTGGCACTTGAGACTAGGTCACATAAATCTCTACGGGATTGAGAGATTGGTTAAGAACGATCATCTAAATAAGTTGGAAGATAGTTCATTACCACCATGTGAGTCCTGTCGTGTGGGTAAAATAACTAAGTGATTTTTTTCAGGAAAAGGACTTAGAGCCAAAAAAAACCCCTAGGACTGATTCACTCAAACCTTTGTGAGCCTCTAAATGTTAGAGCAAGAAGAGGGTATGAATATTTCATTAGTTTTGTAGATAATTATTCAAGGTATGGGCATATTTACCTAATGCACCTAAAGTTTGAAACTTTTGAAAAGTTCAAAAAGTATAAGGCTGAGGTTGAAAACCAATTAGGTAAAAAGGTTAAAACGCTTCGATCGGATCGAGGTGGTGAGTATATGGACATAAAATTCCAGAACTATTTGATAGAACATGGAATTCAGTCTCAACTCACAGCCCTTGGCACACCTCGGTAGAACGGTGTGGCAGAGAGGAGAAACAAAACCTTGTTGGACATGGTTCGTTCCATGATGAGTTACGCTCAGTTACCAAATTCTTTTTGGAGACACGCAGTTAGGACTGTAATGTATATTTTGAACATATTTCCCTTGAAAAGTGTTTCTGAAACGCCTTACAACCTCTAGAGAGGACGTAAAGGAAATTTATATCACTTTAGAATTTGAGGTTGTCCAGCACATGTGTTGGTGCAAAATCCTAAAAAGTTGGAACACCGTTCAAAAGTATGCCTATTTGTACGCTACCCAAATGAAACTAAAAGTGGTCTCTTTTATGATCCTCAAGAAGATAAAGTGTTTTGTATCGACAAATGCAACCTTCCTAGAGGAAGATTATATAAAGAATCATCAACCTCGTAGTAAGCTAGTAATAGAAAAAATGTCCAGAGAAACGACAAATGTATGAATAAAAGTTGTTGACCAAGCAGGTCCTTCAACAAGAGTTATTGATGGAGTAGGTCCGTCAATAAGAGTTGTTGATGAAACTGATACTTCACATCCTTCTCAAGAGTTTAGAATGCCTCGTCGTAGTGGGAAGGTTGTGCAACAACTTGACTGGTACATGGTTTTAACTGAAACTTAAGTCATCATACCAGAAGATGATTTAGAGGATCCATTGTCTTTTAATCAATCAATGAACGATGTGAACAAAGACCAATGGATTAAATCCTGGACCTTAAAATGGAATCTATGTATTTCAATTATGTCTGGGATCTTGTAGATTAACCTGAAGGGGTAAAACCCATCGATTATAAATGGATCTACAAGAGAAAACGAGACCAAGATGGTAAGGTACAAACCTACAAAGCTAGACTTATGGCAAAAAGGTTTACCCAAAGAGGGGGGTTAGATTTTGAAGAAATCTTCTCTCTAGTTGCTATAATAAAGTCTATTGGAATATTTTTGTCCATAGCCATATTTTATGATTATGAAATATGACAAATGGATGTCAAGACAGCTGAATAGCTATCTTGAAGAGAGTATCTATATGTATCAATCAGAAGGATTTATACAACAGGGACAAGAGCACAGAGTTTGCAAGCTTAATCGATCCATTTATGGATTAAAACAAGCTTCTAGATCTTGGAATATGAGATTTGACGCTGTAATCAAATCTTATGGAGTTGAACAAAATATTGACAAACCCTATGTATACAAGAAGATCGTCAACAAAACTGTTGCTTTTCTGGTGTTGTATGTTGGTAATATTCTACTAATTGGGACTGAGGTAGAATATCTAGCTGATGTTAAGAGATGACTGGCTTCATAATTTCAAATAAAAGATTTGGGAGAAGTACAGCATGTTCTTGGAATCCAAATAGTTCGGAATCGCAATAACAGAACATTGACATTATCTTAAGCATCTTATATAGACAAGATGTTGTCTACGTATAAAATGCAAAATTTCAAGAAAGGATCTTTATCTTCTAGGCATGGAATTCACTTATCTAAGGAACGGAGTCCTAAGACACCTCAAGAGGTTGAGGAGATAAATCGATTTCCTTATGAATTTGAAGTTGGGAGTTTAATGTATACAATGTTGTGTACTCGTCCCGATATATGCTATGTCATAGGATTTGTCAGCAAATTTCAGTCCAATCCTGGTCATGACCATTGGACTACTGTTAAAAATATTATCAAGTATCTGCAGAGAACAAGAGATTAGATGCTCATGTATGGTCCTAAGGATCTGATCCTTACTGAATACATTGATTCTGACTTTCAGACCGATATTGATTCGAGGAAATCAACTTTGGGGTCAGTATTCACTCTAAATGAAGGAGCAGTTGTGTGGAGAAGCATCAAGCAGAATTGTATTGCTGACTCCACAATGGAAGCTGAGTATGTAGCTGCAAGTGAAGTAGCAAAAGAAGTAGTATGACTCAGAAAGTTTCTGATAGATCTGGAAGTAGTTCCTAATATGCACATGTCTGTCACTCTCTATTGTGACAATAGTGGAGCAGTTGAAATTCAAAAGAACCACTAAGGCATAAAAAAGGAAAGCATAATGAGCGAAAATACCATCTCATCAGTGAGATTGTATACAAAGGAGACGTCATCGTCACCTAGATTGCTTCCCAAGACAACTTAGCTGATCCATTTACAAAGGCCCTCTCAGCTAAAGTGTTCGAGGGTGACCTAGTAGGACTAGGACTACGAGTTTTGTATCACTAGGGCAAGTGGGAGAATTTATGGGTAATGTAATGCCCTAGGTTATTGTATTTGTACATTTTATTCTCTGCATGTAAACTGAACATTATATATATTTGTATATAATGATCCACTTGAGTTTTAGTCTAAGTGGGAGTATTGTTGGGTTTTATGCCCTATAACTTGCAGTTTGTAAAATGATAAACATTTTCTATAATCAATAAACTTACTATTGATTTTATAAATTGTATGAAAGTCTAAATCTAATAAACTAAGACCCATGACTATTGCATGAGTACTTGAACTTTATGTAGAGACATAAGAGTGGATCAGGTTCGAGTAAATAGTTAAAATGATCTATGGTAAATGAATAAGGTTGGGTACCTTATTCTGGTAACAACATTGGATGCCTTAGGTAACTTGATCTTAATCCTGAGCTAATTATGAACTTCTGTTTATTGGGGATTACCCTTAGATTTTTATAGGTGGGGGTTGGCTCAACAACGCAGGCTCAATAAGACTTCTATTTCAAGGGTAAAACCTAATAGATAGTTGGGGACATAGGGTGCAAGATGGAGTTCATGCCTACCCGATTTAGGGATAGAAGAAAGGTTGTTCTCTCAAGTACTGAATCCAAATCTTGAACAAGGGGCCCCGCCCTCTCATTGGGCTCCGAGAGTTTGGTCTAGTGATTGGATCACAAACCAGTTGTTCATTAGAGGATCAGTAGGAACTTGAGGAATAAGATGTAATCTTGAGGGTAAAACAAATATTTGACCCAACAATTATTACGAACAACTTGTGAAGGGTCGACTTGCTGATTATGGTTAAATCATATGGACAAAATATATCTACAGTGAGGAGAGTGCAACTATGGGCTTTAGTGGAGTGATCTATTAGTTAACGAGTGGGAATTAATCTGGTCTAATGATTTTAACCAATTAATCTTGAATCGTTTGAGCCCATGATTTGTAGGTTTGCAAGGTCCCCCTACTAGCTCGTAATGTTCTAGCTCTAGAATAACGTGACAAGTTAATTTGAAACGTTCAAATTATAATTAAGAAAATTAGTAATAATATGAGATATAATTACGTGTTTAATTTGAGAATTAAATGGAATAGGTGAATTTATATTTAAATATGATTTAAATATATGAAGATAGATGTGTGTAAAAAGTAACTTAATATTTGATAATAAATTAATTAAGTTTTATTAAAAAATTAATTTATGAAATTAATTTTATTTTTTACTTTTTAAAATCAAAATGGTTTTTGAAAATCAAGTTTTGATTTTTGATAAAATTGGAAAATTAGAAAAACCAAATACAAATGGAAAAACTTTGTTTTTCATTATCCATCTCCTAATTGCTCACACAAAAGCTATCAATATTGCATTGTGTTACTCCAAGCATAAACTGCAACTTATGCAATTTCCTTCCTTGCATATTGATTTGCAATATATTGAAGAGTTTTTAGTGTTTGAGCATGCAATCAAGAGAGAATTTTAGAGAAAATTTGTGCTGAAGAAAGAGTTCTTCAACCAAATTGATGCTGTAAGCAATTCTCCTTCATCCCTTGATTCAAGCTTGTTTTGAGTCCCACAACTCAATCTAGAGCATTAAGAGAATAGCGAGGAAGATCTTGAAGTGGCCTGCAACAAGATTTGGAGAAGATTGCAGCTGAAGAACAAGCTTTGAAGAAGTTCTACAAGAGGTATGTCATGAAACTCACATGTTTTCTACAAGAGCATATTTTACATTTTGCCAAAATTAATGAATTAGAGTGCTTAAATGATCCTTGTTGCTTCTATTGTTGCTGATACATTCCTACATTAATTAAATTAAATTAATTAATCAGATAATTCCCAGATAAGGGAGTTATATGAAACTTGGGTGACCCCACATTCCTCTCACTTTCTTTCTCTTGTGTTGATAAAAAAAAAAAAAAAAAAAAAAAAATTCTTCTGTTTACTTTTCCTAATTCAATTGGTTACCCCGAACCAAAGCCCTCAAAGAATTCTCAGAGGATAGGGAAGCAACGCTTGTGGTGGTATTGATTTCATAAAATCAGTTGGAGAATTGATTTTGTTGGATTCTACAAAGGTAAAGGTTTCCTCTCTCTTTCTCTATAGATTTATTTTTATACATGCTTAACCTAGGTTCTAATTGTTGGAATTGATGTCCTAAATCTTATGGTAGTCTCGTAGTTTGTAAACACTTTGTAAACATATTGTTATTAATAAAATAAATGTTATTTTATAAGCATTTATTCAATCCAAAAAACTAAGATCCGAGGTTATTTTATGTAACTTAAGCATGTATGTGGAAACATACAAGTGGATCATGCTTTAAGTAATAACCTAAATGGTCTATAGTATAAGGATAAAGGAGTGATACCTTATCCTGATGACACTATAGATACAACTCGCTTTGTAGATGTTACAAGTGTTGTAAAGTACTACAAATGGTCTAATCCTGACCATTCATGTGGAGATATGCGAGGGGAGGCATCCTATAGAAAGAGTTTGTATAAGACCGGACCACGAAATGATCAGTCTCTTTATATAACGCTGTTCATAATTGAGACTTATATTTCACTAGGATGATCATATGTGACATGACCTTAATCCTAAGTGAGTTGAGAACTCCTGCTCATGAAGGCGGTCCTTTAATTTGTATGGGTGAGAGTGACCAGATTGTCAACTCAATAAGCATATTATTTTGGGGATTTGTCTAATTGGGTAGCTGGGAACTCAACTACACAAGATGGAATTCACTTCTTACCCGAAGCAGGGGTAAGTAGATAAATTGTTGCCTTTAGGGCTGATTCTGGGTCTTGAACATAATGGCCACACCCTCTCTTGGGAAAAGAGGACTCAGTCATCGTAGAACTATGACTTATTGTTCATTACAGGAATTAGTGGTACTTAAGAAGTTAGATGTAACTGTAGGGGCAAGATGGTAAATTGGCCTAGCTGTACTTACGAGCAATTTGTGAAGGGTCTTCGTACTGTTGTTTGGTTATATCTAATGGACACAGAAATATATCTGTAGTGTAAAGAGTGTAATTGTCAAACTTTAGTGGAGTGACCAACAGTTAACAGATGGTGGATCCCGTGATTAAAGAGTTTAGTCAGTTATTCACGTATCGTTGGAGCTTCAAGCTACAAGTCCAAAGGTCCCCTTGGTAACTCAATGGGTTCAAGTTGAAAATCAGATTTTGAGTTAGTTTGAAGTGTTCAAATTAATAAGAGAAAATTTGATTATATATGATATAATTAAATTGATTCAATTATATGTGATATAATTGATATGATGTATTTGATACATTATTAATTAGAGAAACTAATATAAATATGATTTATATTAAACACCATAAAATAGAAAAAGGACTATAGTTTATATGTTTCATATGATGAAATATTAAAACTATAGGTTATAAATATAATATGATAAGTTGGTTATTGTATGTACTTATAATATATTAATTATGTGATAATTAATTAATCTTTTTCTTTAATAACCGACTCGAGTGGGAGGTTATTGGAAGTTTTATGGTAATTGTGAGATAAAAAAAAATTCCAAGTTGGTTGGTTGATGATTCATTTTATCATTTTCACAAAAGAAAAGACTATAAAAAAAATAGTTTTACTAAACGATAGAATCTTACAGCCTAAACGATTTTATTTTTATCTCAACAATATATGGTATTTCATATAAATCACATTTATATTAAATTCATTTATATGAATCTCATCCATATAATTGATATTTGGATCATATCCAAATATTTAATCCTTCTCAATATAAATCATATTTACATTAGATTTAATTACATGAATCTCATTCATATAATTATTATTTGAATCATATTCAAATTCCTCTCATATTATCTTAAAATATCATATATCAAATACATTATATTAATTATATCACATATATAATCAACTTAATTAATTATATCATATATAATCAATTCCCTCAATTAATTTGATCATTTCAAATTAATCCAAAATTAATTCTCAATTAAATCTCTGTTGAGCTATAAAGAAGACCTTATGGACTTGTAGATTGAAGCTCCAACGGTATTCAGATAATCAATTAAACTCATTAATTAAATTATCCAACATTTATTGACAATCGGTCATTCCATTAAAGACCAACAACTTCACTCTTCGCCCTACAGATAAGTTTTTATGTCCATTGGATATAACCAATCAACAACACGATGGCCCTTCACAAATTGCTCGCAAGTACAATTGGGCTAAAATTACCGGTTTGCCCCTATAATTACATCTAACTCCTTAAGTACCATTGATCCCTCTAATGAACAATAAGTCATAGTCCAACTATGACCAAGTCCCTCTCAGGCCAGAAGAGGGTGTGGCTACTATGTTCAAGACCCGAAATTAGCCTTTAAGGGAACAATTTATGTACTTGCCCCTACATCGGGGAAAAAGTGAATTTCGTCTTGTGTAGCTGTGTTCCCAGCTCCCCAGTCAGAAGAATCCCCAAAATGGTAGGCTTGTTGAGTTGGCAATTTGGCCACTTTCACCATACAAATCAAAAGTCTGCATTCATGAGCAGGAGTTTACAACTCACTCAAGATTCAGGTCATGTCACTTATGGTCATCCTAGTGAAATTTAAGTCTCTAGTATTAGCGGTGTTATATAAAGAGACTTCATTTCATGGTCTGGTCTTATACAAACTCTTTGTATAGGATACCTCCGCTCATATGTCTCCACATGAATGATCAAGATCAGATCATTTGTAGTACTTTACAACACTTGTAATACCTACAAAGCGGGTCGTATTCGTAGTGTCACCAGGATAAGGTACCTAACTTTATCCATCTACTATAGACCGTTTAGGTTATTATTTAAACAAGATCCACTTGTATGTCTCTACATACTTGTTTAAATTACATGAAATAACCTTGGATCTTAGTTTATTGGATTGAGTATATGCTTATAAAATAACACTTATTTTATTAACAACAATATGTTTATACAAAATTTACAAATTACAAGATTACAAAGAGATTTAGGACACTATTCCAAATAGTTGTTTCCTGTTCTGGTCTACTAAACTGAGTAGATTTAGGCCGTGCTCAAATTTAGCTTTTGTTACTGATTTAGTTAAGAAGTCTGCTACATTGTCTTTTATCTGTACCTTTATCACTATCACTGGGCCTTTTTTAATTGCATCTAAGACAAAATGTAATTTTGCATCTATATGCTTGGATCTATTGTCACAAAGTAGCTCCACCTATGGTTGTTCATAGCCAAGCTTAGTAGTTAATGCCTATAGCCACAATGCTTACTTAATAGCCTCTAATGTAGCTATAAATTCTGCTTCAGTGGACCACTAATTGCAAATTAAACTTGTAGCTGATCACATTGCCTCTAAATAGGAAGGTAAACCCTGTGAGAGGCCTTTTGTCTAAGTCACTTGCAAAATCGGAGTCCACATAGCCTTTAGGCACTGATTTAGTGGAGTTAGAGGATTTATAGAGTAAACCTCTATTTATGCTTTCAACTAGGTAAGGAAGACCCATTTAGTTGCTTCCCAGTGAGCTTTCCCTAGATTGCTCATGTATCTACTAATTAAGCTTGAGCTATGAGCTAAATCTAGTCTTGTAAGACCATTATGTACATTAGACTACCAGTTGCACTTGAATAGGGAACTTTATTCATTTTCTAAATATCTTCTTCAAGCTTAGGAGAATCTTTAGCAGAGCGCTTAAAGTGTTGTGTCAGGGGCGTCCCAACTGCTTTAGCATTCGACATGTTGAACTTAGTTAGGATTCTTCTAATGTAGTTACTTTGGGAGACAAAGATCTCCCTAAGATCTTCTTCTTTCAATGAGCATCCCTAGAATTCTTTTAGCTGGACCTAAATCTTTCATCGCAAATTCAGAACTTCATTCTTCTTTAATTTGATTTACTTCTCCAATATCTCTCCCTGCAATGAGCATATCATCAACATAGAGTAGTAAATAGACTAGGTCTCCATCTTTAACTTTTCTGAAGAACACACAGACATCATACTGACTTCTAGTGAAGTTAATTTTGTTCATGTAATCATCAAATCGTTTATACCAGCATCTAAGAGCATTCTTGGGGCCATATAGAGACTTATTCAGTTTGCACACCAACTTCACTTTTTCTTCAACATCAAAACTCAAAGGTTGATCCATATAGATCTATTCATCAAGTTTTCCATATAGGAAAGTTGTAGTCATATCCATCTACTCAAGCTCATAGTTCTCACAAGTAATTATCGCAAGTAGCAGTCTGATTGAGGTGTGTTTGACCACCAGAGAGAAAATTTCAGTGTAATCTAAACCTTCCTTCTACCTAAAACCCTTGGCAACTACTTTGGCATTAAACTTCATCCTGCCTGAGCTATTATCAACTAGTTTTCTTTTGAAAATCCATTGCCAAGGGACGGTTTTTTTGTTTGGGGGTAGAGGAATTAAAATCCAGGTGTTATTTTTCTTTAAAGAGCTCATTTCATCTTTCATGGCTTGCATCCACTTATCCTTTCCTTTACTTGACATGGCTTCTTCAAAATTATAAGGTTCTTTATCAAGAGTACTTTCTACAATGTTAACAAAATCTGATGCGTAATCAATATTTGCATATCTAGTTAGGGGCCTAGTCTCTCTTCTTCTTCTTCTCTCTTATCAAATTGTAATCAGTTAGGTTCTCAAGTTGAGAGTCTTGGTCTTGAGCTATTTGTTCACTTGCTTCTATTTAAATGACTTAAGGATTTAAGGAATCTCTCTCTGATGATGCATTTTCAATTCTAGGTAAGCACTCCACCTTAAAAGTAGTGGAATTCTCATTTAATACTCTTTCATCTGGTTGTTTACCCTTCTCTGATACTGTAAACATCACATCTTCTCTGAAAATTGTGTATCTACTCATAATACTTCAATTAGAACTAAAGTACCACAGCTTAAAACCTTTAGTTTCTTCAGGATACCTTATGAACATGCTTTTTAGGGCCCTAGGTTCAAGCTTGTTTTGCCTTACATGTACATATAATGTGCATCCAAAAGCTCTTAGTTCTGATAAGTCTTGAGGTACACATGTCTACATTTCCTCACGTGTTTTCATGTCAATAGAAGTGCAGGGGCTTCTATGTAAGATATAAGTGGTTATTGCTAAAGCTTCTGTCTATAATACTTCTTTGAGATTAGCCTCTGATAGCATACACCTTACCTTCTCCATAAGTGTTTTGTTCATCCTTTCAGCTAACCCATTTTGTTAGGGTGTATAAGTGACTATTATGTGTCTAGTTATACCTTGCTCATTACAAAAATTAGTGAACATATTATTCATAAACTCAAGATTATTGTCTGTTCTAAGAGTTTTTACTCTCTTTTCAGTTTTTCAACTTTTGCCACTCAGTCTTTAAGTCTATCAAAGGCTTGATTTTTAGATTTTAGCATATAAGTCCATATCTTTCTAGAGTAGTCATCTACTAGGGATAGAAAGTACCTTGAGTCACTCCAAGAAGGAGTTCAGGTTGGTCCCCATAAGTCAACATGTATGTAGTTAAGTTTATCTTTTGAAGTATGAAATCCTTTTGTGAATTTGAATTTCTTAACTTTATCATAGACACAATGCTCACAAAAGCTTAATCTCTTAGTGCCTTTAGGTTGAATGAGCCCCTGTTTTGATAGTTCATTCAAGCCTTGTTCACTGTTATATGAGAGTCTCTTATGCCATAATTCAATGCCTTCTTGCTTGTTTTCTTGAGATAGTAAAGCAACATTAGGAAGAGACATTTTTCAGTTAGTATAGACCAGTCATTCTAACTTTAAGTAGGATTGTCTTTGCAGCCCTCTTTACTTGTAGATTTTCTTTATTACCAATGTATTAATAGTCTTGGTCAGCTAGCATTCCCAAAGATAATAGATTCCTTTTAATTTTAAGTACATGTCTTACCTCCCTTAGAAGTATCTCTCTATTGTATTCTAGCTTTAGGCAATCCAAGCCAATTTCCACGACTGTACAGTCATGATCATCCCCCATGTAGACTGAGCTTCATTTCCATGATTTGTAATTTACAAACCATTCCCCTTTGGAAGTCATATGATATGTACAACTTGAGTCCATGACCCAGTCTACCTTTTCCTCAGTCTTAATTCTCATGAGTTTCAAGTGAGTTGCTGGTAAAATTTTGGTGTATTCATAAGAGTTTTCACCCATTGAGACATTACCTCTGTCATAGTCTTTTAGTTTTCTGTTATCATTTATTTCATGATATCTGTTTCTATCGTTTCTGTCATTGTCTCTCAGCTTTCTTGAATTTCTTCTATAGGTGTTTCTCTTCTCAAGACAGTTCCTCTTGAAGTGCCCCTCCTTGTGACAAATGAAGCACTTCAAAGGAGGTCTATCTTCATGGTTCTTTTAATTTTTGTCAAAACGATTCCCTCTAGTTAAGTTCTTCCCTTTAGGGTAAAGAGACTCAATCCCTCCAGCATTATTTTCGTTCTTCAGCTCAAGTTCTTTACATCTTAGGGCATTAATCACTGAATCCACTGTCACATTATCTCTACCATATTTCAAAGCTGACTTGATTTCTTTATAAACTTCATGTATTGAGTTGATGAGAATTGCAGCCTCATTTCCCGTCCTGAGTTTTTCTTTCCCTTAGTTGAAGCTGTTAGTGAGTTTCTTGAACTCCTCAAGGTTCTCATCAAGAGACTTTGAAGGGTTCATTTTGAATGAGAACAATCTCTCACGAACATAGATCTTATTGGGTAGGTCCTTTTTGTCATAAAGCAACTTTAATTTCTCCCAGATATCATGAGTTATAGATTCATCGATTACCTGCCTCAATACTGTATCTGTGATGTTTAAAATGAGTGTTGTATAAGTTTTATCTTCTATTTCTTGTTTCTGTTCAACAGTCAATGGAGCAGGCAATATTTTTGGATCATCCAAGGCTTTCAAAGTCTTCTGTGTAGTGAGAATAACCTAAATCTTCTTAGACAAAAGAGCAAAATCGCTCGTGCTTAAATTTCTCTATTTCATACTTTGTTGAAGCCATCGTTATCTTCTTGAATGAATCTTGATGGCTTTCTGAATTTTTTGACATGTTCTTAGAGCAGTTGTGTAGCTTTTCTTGGAAATTCTTGGATATAAAGGGTCTGATACCAGTTGTTGAAATAGACCTTTTAAAATTAAGTTAAAAGCGGGCCCGAAAAGGTTAAGCTACTCTATATTTTTTTTCTTTGCGTGGTTGTTGCCATGTATGGACCATATTATGCCACGTCTTTCAAATAAAACAAAGGGAAGAAAATTTTTCTTTGTTCTTTCTTTCTTTTCAGTCTGTAGATATCACAAAAACAGAAAAAGTTTCTCTTAGCTCTTTCTTTTCTTTTTTTTTTCTCTTCCCCTCGATCCTCTTTGTTCTTAGAGCTTTCTGATAAGTTTAATGGTTTAGATGCAGGTAAATCAAGCATACAATACTAGACTCATGAAGAGAAGAGGAATAAACGAACAAGAAGATGTATAGTGGTTCGGTTTATTACAACCTACATCCACTTTCAAAGCCTTCAACTATCAAGGTTTTTATTTCAAGATAAGTCTCTGCTTCTTTTATATAGAATACACTATTTTTCTCCTCTTTTCAGATCCTTTTATAAGTAAAGATTACAACAGTGAGTTAGTTTAAAGTAACTAACTAATTTTGCTTTCCTTTTGTTACAGGTTCTTACATGATTCAACTGAGAAGTAAAATTGTTTCACAGAATATAACATATTATTATAATTATTTCTTTGACATTTCACCAATGTTAGGAATAATAACAATTTTCATTGACAGAAAAAGTGAATATAAATGTTTAATTCGCAGAAGAAATCAATTTTTGAGTCAATTACTGACAATAATAAATTGTTAAAGAAAATGTTATCATGATAGGTAATAATCGTCAATAAATACTTATTGTTGACTGCATTGAAAAGTCGTGAAACAATCAATAATGACAGATCACATATGTTTCATTGATGCACTTTTCCTTGACAGTGGATTCAAGGATTAAAAAAGAGTCAATAAATGTGTTTATCACAGTTTTCTAGAGACATGGAAACTTTCTTTTGTTATATTATATGTCAAAAATATATCAGTCTCTAAGCTTTATCAAAAGTATTAAATATGTATTTGAACTTTTAAATTTGTATGTAGCTTGATCCATGAACTTTAAAATATATACCTAATTAATAAATCTCTATATGACTTTTGATTTTGTGTTTATTAAGGGAGTGTTTGGAATACATTTTTATTAAAAAATAAATCATTTTGAAAGAAATTTGAGTATTTGGCAATCATTTAAAATAGTTTTTTAAATGTATTTTAATCTTTTTTTATCAAAAGTGTTTAAATAAAAATGAGCTTTTAAAAATAATTTTGTTTCTCAAGTCAATCTAAACAGATCCTAAGTCTAAGAGATTAATTTTCTATTTAATATATTCATTACCTATTCAGTGGTACCCATTGATATAAAAAGAGAGGGACTATGAAAAATCTTGAAGGGAAGGGTATGTATTTCATTAAATCTGAAGTACAAAGAGGAGCCTTTTATACAGATGTCCAAACTAATAAATCTGGATAGAACTACAAAGTGAGTAATAATAAAACATTAACTAGAAGGCATATACTTCGAACTATAGAAAGTATAGGGACATACTACTCGTCTTTTTTAAGTTCAAGAATTAAATTTATTGATGTGAAAAACTCACACATGTTCGTCGTTGTCATGGAATTATAGTGTGCTTGATCATCGACCTACTTCTAATCTTAGTCTAGTCTCTTGTTTTTAGAGTTGGTCTGCATAAAAGTTTCTCGCATTGGTGTGGTGTCGAGTCTACTATACTCTGATGTCTAAGTTAGTACATAGAGTGTATAGTTCAACTAAACACACAAAAGTAAGGTCAAGGTTCTCCTAAGGAGATTACTTACTCTTCCTCTTTAAGATTCTTGAATGAGGCTTTTTATAATGTCCTTTCTCTGACATTCGCCTATGGTTGTGTAACTCTGACAATGTCAGGGTAGTTTATAGCACTTGAGGCTGTACGGTGCCAAACGAAGCACAACTCAACTATTGCTCAGTTAGTATATATTCACCGGCTCAATTGGTCGGCACAAAATTCGAGGTTCACAACACAAGAAACTTTGTAATCTCTCGAAATGAGCTTAGCTCAACTACCATCAAGTATGTATGATAATCTCAAAATTAGAGGTTTGATTCTTCTACTCCACGTATGGTTAAGAAAAAAAAGGAAAGGAGCTTTGCAATATTTTTGTTTGAATGGTAAGTTATTAATTATATTCATGGGTTTAGATAGTTCTCAAATAAACCATCCTTCAATTCACTTGGAATTGAATTTGTTTATTGTTTTGAATAATCCAAAATTTAAGAGAAAATTGTAAAAACTAAATGTGAAATATTGTGGTAGTTGCGATTTTATACTTAAACTTTTAATTCTAAAAATTGAGCGCTCCATCTAAAAAAATATGTATTAAAATTAGAACCTCTAACTTATATTAATAGTAAAAATTGAATCTCAAATGATAAAAATTGAGTCCTCAAACTTATATAATTGTTATATAAGTATATAAAAAATAAAAAACCTATTAAATCACTCCATATTTACAAAATAAAAAAGTGAACATAAAAATCATCGTAGATCACCCTCTTCTCTACCATGTGAGAAATTTCATTGAACTTAAAAAACAATAGTCTTTTTCTTTCCCTTTTTATATATGGGGATGAGTAAGTGAATTTGGATGTATTTAAACATATTTTGAAACACGAAAATAAAACTACAAAAGCATATAAGAAATAATGGAAATGATTTCAAATAGTAAAACTGTTGAAAATATTTACAAGATATGGCAAAATTTTAGAACTATCAATGATAGACACTGATAGACGTCTATCAGTGTCTATCAACGTCTATCATTGATAATTCTAAAATTTTGTTATATTTTATAAATATTTTAATTCATTTTTCTATATTTAAAAACTGTCTAAAAAATAAATTATTTTAAATTACTGACATAAATGAAACGTAATTGATGGAACAATTGAATAGTGGAAGGAAGACCGTTTATATAGACAAACATGAAATCTAAAAACAATAAAAGTACAATAATGATATTTTTTGAAAAATTGGTTAATGTTTATAATTTTAAAAAAAAATTACTCTAACATGATAAATAAAAACTGAATCTAAAAATGGAATTACCACATGTACCCATATAACGAACAAATAAAAGGGGTAAAAAGAAAAATCTCCTTGATTCCCTTTTTAGATGGTATGAATGTAAATGTAAATGAGAGAAAATAAAGAAAACTACACATAAAAAAGTATCATTATTATATTTTTTTATATGCAAGAAGCAATAATACTATTAAATATGATAAAGTTTTTTTTTTTATTACAAATTACAACAACTATCCGGATGGGATTGAACTTTGGACCTCTAAAAAAAATCGTATCAATTAAATATGGTAAAGGGTTTTTTTTTTTTAATTCAAATATAGTAAAGTTGTACTATGCTTTTATTGACAATAACATTGTTACTTATTAGCAAGGTTCGAAATATCGATATCGATGAAAATATTAAGGGTTCCAAATTATAGAAATATCGATATCGATGGAAATTTCGGGAAATTTTATAAAAATTGATAGAAATTGTTATAATTAACTAATGAAGCTTTGATTATGACCTAATTAGACTATATTTGACCATTTTTAATAATCATTTTTATAAACTAAGACAATATTTATAGGCATGGTGTAAATACTTGTGTAAATGTCAATGCAAGAGCATAAATTTTAAAAAGAAATGGAAAAATAAATTACAAAATAATATCAAATTTTATTTTAACTTTTTCTAAATTTTTCTTAGAAATGAAAATTTTAGATGGTAAAAGAAGCAAAATTCACATCAATTCAATTTTAAGGTGAAATGATGTAAAAATTCGATGAAGAAAGGTTTGAGTGAAATTAAAAATAAATATAAGTTATTTTTATCAATTTTGATTTCTTATAAATGAAAGCTTTACAAGGTAATAAAATAAAATAAAATAAAATAAAACTTACATAAAAAACTTCCCTGGAGTCTAATTGCTAAGAAATTTCCATCGAAATTCTCGAAATTTTCATCAAAATTTTGAAATCTCCATCTAATTTCTTCCATACCAAAATTTCAGATTGGTCAAAATCTCTAGAATTTTAAACGGAAAAATTAGAAAAATATTGTGGTCTTTAAACGTATTTAGAAAAATATTGTTTTTTTCTATTCTACCTCACTCTCACTTTGTTATTATTTCTTATCACCATCTTCTTAACTTAACTCTAAGAAAAATATCATAGAAAATGATATCTCATTCACGTTTTCTTCCATAATTTAAAAATAATAAAGTGCAAATTAAAATATTCATATTAATACAACTATTAACTCATTTATATAAAATAATTTTAAAAAATCAATGTGTCTCACAAGGAAGACATTGTTAATCTCGAGCTGGTCGTCGTCGTCGATTTCGAACTTGAGGTTCCTCTGGTTCCTCTTGATGTTGCTAACTTACTCCGGTACCTTTGCAGTCGTTTCATAATATAAATATTCATTATATTCTCTAAGACCGCGACCATTTCCATGCACGTATGAAGACGATGGACCAGTCTCTAAATCATAATATCCTGAATCAAATGTTGGGATCATCATCATCGGACTAACATAATCAGTTTGGCTCTACATCTGCATCATAGGGGGCAATTCTTCCACATTGTGGGCAACCTCATCGAACTCTTCTTCTTCTCAAACAGGTCCTCTACGCCTAGGAACTGATGAAGGAACAATAGATATATCGTACATATAATTTATCTTCTCCATATAGCTCTGGTTGTCACTGCATATAGCAAGAACCTGGTTCGGATCATTAGCAACATCATGGAGTATACTATTGTTCAATCTATGTAAATTATAAAACAATTAGACAATATTTAAAATAAATTTAAATTAAAAATAATTAGATAATATTTTTTTATTTACCAGATAACCCACAGCTGCTCTTGGACGAGTAATGTAGTGCCTTGTGATATTATTATACCAGTTGATGTACAATAGACCTTGCATGATAGTGTCATCGCACTACCAAATGTGCAACTTTTTTGGACCAATCTCGAGTTCTTAAGTCAATGTCATGCAGTAAGGGTTCAATATAACAAGGCGATGGGAGATCCTGCTGAAAACTGAATTGTCTCATTACCCTGTCAGCAAGATGTCATTCATCAATCTGAAAACATATGAGAGGATTTATTGTCTTTGACTTACAAAAATTGGGCAAAGTGTGCATAACAAGTTTGTAAGGCTCCCAATTAATTTGAAACACAAAATATTATATTGAAAAATATTAAAGACAAATTCAATAAAAATGTGTATAAAAAAATCAATTTGGTTTAATATTAATGTACCTGATCAGGTTGAAGCAGATCAAACATATATCTATACTGGCCGACTACATGTATCGTTGTCCTAGTCACACAAAATTTGTCTCTTCACCTAAATTTTAAATTGATAATTTAGATTCTGAATTAACTATATCAGTCATATAAATATTAAGATGAATTAAAATAACATACCGAGAATCGTAGGCTCGTCCAACTAACTGAGCATCATTTACATGTTGTAGTTGTGAATTCATGGTTAGAAATCGTTCCTAAGCCTATAGTTACAAAAGTATCAGAGGTCCAACTATCTCGCGAATTTCAAATTTTGTTGCTTTCCACAGTTATCTATTCAACCATGCCAAACATGCTCCACCCCAAGAATATTATCCCACATCATAGAGGTTAGCTAACAGTGACAGGAACATCAAGTGAACAAAATGACTTGATTCGTCACTTCTACCCATCACTTGCAATATATATGCTTGCACATATCTCATAATGGTTTCCTCGTCTGCATCATTGGCAAGCTCATGCAATTTTGTCCTTAAACATATCAAACTTAACCTCGATCCTTTAATTTTATCAACATGTGGGGTCACACCGAGGTACAGTTGACAAATTTGTAACAGTCATCGTCATCACTCCGGAGACTAGCTCATAATCAACAGGTAATTGAACAACACTTCTATATCTTGTAGAGTGATAGTACACTCTCCAATGGACATATGAAATATATGCGTCTCAGGCCTCCATCTCTCGACCAATGATGTAATGAGATGCCATTCTAACTGAATGAATCTGGAAACTCCATAAAATTCAGATTTACAAAGTAGCGGTAGTATTCGAGGGTGGAGTGGGATAGTGTGCTGAACAACTGCCTCTCGATGACTACAAGATATTTTGCGAATGGTACGATCTGGCCATATAATGGATGATCGATGAATCGATTGGTTGTATAAAAAATGGGGATCAATTGGTCCTAGATTTAGTGTCATGATTTAAAAGAAAAAAAAAATTATTTATCAATTAAATAATGTACAACTTAATTAAAAAAGATAATGTACAACTTAATTAAAAAAATAATGTACAACTTTATAAATTATAATAAAAAAATTAAATATACAATAAAAGTATCATCTGAACATTCGAAATAGTTTTACAAGATAAAAAGTATTAACAATAAAAATTCCTAACTGTCTTGAGCACGTCTTAGTAACGAAGAACACTTCTTCGATTATGATCTAGTTGATTACAAAACCCACATCATAGTCCAGTGCTTGGTTCTGTCCAATCCATCTCGTTATGGTAACGTAAACTCTTTAGTCTACTAGGTTTTCTCAACAACATTCGTCAGTATATAGGACGGACATATTAGGGTGTGTGATCCAGTAATCTTCATGCGGTACAGGTTGAAATTGAGGAGAGTAACATACAACATATGTCGACAATTTATAGTAGTCCTTAATAAAATATTCGTAGTTCATGTTATAATGTGAGCAAACTACCATAAAATGTGACCATGGAATGCCAAATGCTTGTCACTTGTTACATGAGTAGTACTGCTCGAACCCGTTTAGCCTCAATATTTGAACATTTCCTCCTTTAGCATTGAGGTTGTGACATTCGGTCTTCACATGAAACACACCTTAATATCGATCTTGTACTTCATGTTTACTAGATCTTACAACCCATTTATTAATTTTTCGTGTGAATATCTGAATTTTTACTCCACTATTATAAATATGCTTTAAACAAATTGTTAATAATATATATATATATATATATAAATAATATTATTGGGTGTATTTATCTTGACGCTCCAAAGAAACTCTTATTTCTTTTTTTTTTTTTCACAATAATTTACGCACTTGAAGAATTTTATATGAGCAAGAACATTTATAGGTAATATTCGAGCTCCTTTAAGAACACCATTTATGCAGTCTAATAGATTTCTCATCATCCACTCGTATCTGAACTCTCCATCATGTGCTTGAGTTTATTGCACTTTACCAATGTTGTAAAAAAAACTCAGACAGCTCCGATTTATTCATTTGATGTCCTCAATGGCTTTGTTTTTAAACTATAAACATCAACTTTTTAAACATAACAATAAACTAAATTTTTTAAAACTATTTGTTCAAAGTTAATACTAAAAAATCAAATATCATAAGAAATATATTAAAAAAATTACAATAATTTTGTATTAAACTAAAAATACTAAAGTTTTTAAACTATAAATACCAATTTTTTAAACATAACAATAAACTAAACTTTTTAAACTTAATAATAAACTAAATTTTTTAAACTATAAACATCACAGTTAAATAAAAACAAACAATAAAGTAGTAACTTTTTTTTTTATTAAAAACAAACAAAATACTAAACTAAAAAAATAATACTAAAATATAGAATATCATATAACAAATGACAGATAAATAAAACTTCTTGATCTTCAAGTAAAAAAAAAAAAAATTAAAAAAATTAAACTATGTTTATTAGCATGGATTTTTTTTCTCTCTATCACTCTGACACAACAAATAAACCAACGTAGTAAAATAAATATAAAACTGTCAAAAACTATTGATGAGACAATAATTAAATAATATAATTAAACCCTAATTCATTGTCACTTTCACATGTCATTCTCATTCATTGTCAATTTTTACTCTCATAAGTCACATCACTATGAAGTGAACCTAACACATTAATAATAGATAACAATAACTTCTTTTAATTAGTTCAACACGTATGGTTGAAGAACTCAAACACCCCATATTATAATCAAATATATTTGATTAAAATTAGTTGAAAAGTACTTAGTTCATAATTACAACATAATCCTAGTAGAATCCAAAAAATCCGCTAACCGACCAATTTGGACAACCCAATCCAGATTGGATTGGGTTAGATTTAATTTTGGGTTGGGTTGGGTTAAAAATATTAAAAAATATTAAATTTGGGTTGGGTCAAACGTTACCCCATTTTAGAGTTGGGCAGACTCGACCCGACCCGAATATATATATAAGTAACGAAAAAAATAGTCAAATTAAAAAAAAAAATCGGTGACCCAACTTGGCCCAACTAGAAAATTTTGGGTTGGGTTGGGTTGGGTTGACCCTCCAAAAAAATTAATAAGATTCATTATTAGCCAACCTAAATTTTTGAATTGGTCCACAAAAATCTTCCAATTCCACCTAGGACTATGTACACCCCTAGTAGAATCTAAATTAAAAATCTAATCACACATATTAAATATTACAAAGTTTAGAGATAAAATATGGAAAGAATTTTAGTTATTGGTATTTTTGACCAAAACATATAAGTTTTCTCTTTTATTTTTTATTTAGTTAAAGCATGTTTGAATTTAAATTTGAATTTGAATTTGAATTTGAATTTGTATTTCATTTTGCCTTGTATATTTTCCATTTTCCCTGACACATTCTTTAATTTCAATTGAGTTTATTGTTGTTTAATTTGATTAATATTCCTTTTTTTATCAATTCTAATTACTATATATAAGAGACATTTGACCTTGCAAGACAAGAAGATTGGTGAAACAAATTTGTTTATTTTTTTGTTATAATGCCACGAGTTTAAGAGAGGAATATGAATAAACCAAAATCACATACGCGAGGGATGTAAAGGATATAAAAGTATGGTTAAGAAAGTCTTTACTACCTATATTAACAAGATGCACCTTCCTTTCTTGTAGTTTAATCATAGGAACTTCAAAGTTAAACATGCTTAGCTTGAGTAATTCTATGTTGGGTGATCTCCTATGAATTTTTCTAAGGAACATGTGAGTGAGAACAAAGTATGTTGAAAGGACTCATGTTGATTTGTGGAGACGACATTACCAAGTCGTAGGGGATACAAGAAAATGTCAGGACCATCAAGTGTTAAATTCAAATTCTAACTCTTGGACCCGGAGCATTACATATTTACTCTTAATTGTCCTAAATTCATAATATTTAATTGATAGTTTTTTTGTGTGAAATTATAAAACTATGTGTTTTGTGTGAAATTATAGAACTACATATCATTTAACATTTGTGAAAAATGTTTTCAAGTCTTGGGAGAAACATACAAATATTAAGGGAGTTCAAACGATGGTCTATAATACAAGATATACTTGTGTTTGAAAAGATTCAATCTAAAAAGGAGTCGATCAAACATTACAACATAATTTAAGAAGGGAAATCTTTTATACATAAGTCAATATTGATTATGTATTATACAAACCTTTGATTGATGGATCTTATGTTCTCAATGTGGCCTCAAGGAATAGGTTAAGAAACTAACAAGTTAAAAATGTCTTATGTCGTCTCTCTTCATTATTCTAATTTGTTTAATGAGAAGTACTTAGGTATTATTTAAACTATATCTTCTTTGTACAATCAACAGTTGCCAATAAAAAACCAATTGTTAAATTTATAATTTAATAAAAGGGAAAAAAAAATAATACGAATGGGGTAACGCAGTCCTTTATTGATTGCTCAACCATTTTTGTATTGTCCACTTGATATGCAGTGGTTTTGCATTGATTGGACTGTCAGCAGTGAATTTGTCACCGGTGGTTGGAAGATGGAAGCCTACGTGGGACTCTGTTCAACGCCAGTAAGGCATTGTACCTTTTCTGTATCCATCTTTGTTCGATTATTGGGCTACATTACATTATATAACCTCTTTACTCCTTTCATACCCTTTCAGATAATTTACTAATGCCCAATTTCACAAAGTTGAAGTGAAAAATCACCTATCTTTTTTAAAACTTATATTCTTTGATATTTTGACGAGTCAAATTATAGAATTGTGTTGTGTACACGTGTTGATACTCACATTATCGATCTCATTCTCTTGAAGAGATGTATCTTATAAAAGACAAAAAATTATATGTTCTATCTAAATAATTTTAAAAGTACTTGTTTTGTTTTTTTTTAAACAACAATATTCTTCCAATTTAACTTTATTATTCTAAAATTATAAGATTTTTGTTCTTTTGCTTAGCTTATATTCATGTGAAATTATCAAAACACTTTGTTATCTACACTCCTGCTCTTTGCAAACAAACTCATTCCGCTCTCTCACTCTCTCAATCGTTTCCTCTCTTGCTTGAGGATTAAAATATTGATGTCGATATGGAAATCAAAATTTTAATTTTATGGATATTGATAACTGTATATAATTTGTAGAAATACAAGTTATTTTATCTCTTTTATCTAAAACAATTAAGAAAAATTATGGACAATGCGACAAAATTGGTAAAAAAATTCATGATATCACTATATTATACAATCGTATGTGTACAACATCTCATAACCCTTAAAAGTTATAAAACCGTACTGTTTGAAAGGCATAAATCTTGCCATACGATCAACTGTTAATTGCAGAGGAAATTCCTGATGCCAATATTGAAACTGCATAGCTAGAGATGCATAGACTCATGCGATAGAAGAAAAGGAAGGTGACATGACGCATAGGCAGTGGAAGTCAAGACCAAGTTGGTAGTTGACAAGAAAGGTTCACTGTTGAGCCAATGAACTTCTGATGCGAAGCAGACGACGTATCAGGGTATGAAATTGAGTGCATATCGTCAGAATAATCATTAGTGAGAAATGAAAAAGCTACCTCGTGACGCCTATAAATATCCCACAAGATTTCCATGCAAAGGAGAGTAAGAAGACATTGGAAAAAAACTTTGCAAAAATCTTCACCTCATATATTTGTTTTGAGCCCCTATGAAATCTTGAGTGAAAGCTCAAGAGCTCTCTTGGAGCAGAAGGGAAGCCATTTTCTTCAACACAATCCTCAAGAAGTAGTGTTTAAAAAGTCGGAAGGAGCAAGAAACTATCACCTATGACTTGACACTACAACAAATATGACTTTCTATAGCATCTACTTATGACATTGGGTTAATCAACGCTGTGAAAGAAAAAGGCGCGTTGGGCTCAAAAACAAAAAATGCGCTAAATTGAAAATCCTATCTCTCACACTTTATGAAAAGGTGTAGCATCTCCCTCCCAAAATTTTAGTTCCCTCACTCTCACAAAATTGGATTCAAATTTTTCTCCCAAAATCCCAAGTCCCCCACTTTCACAAAACTAATTTCAGTTCTTCCGTCCAAAATTTTAGTTCTCTATCTCTAACAAAATCGATTTCAAAGCCTTCTTCCTCCCAAAATCTCAAATCTTCCCACATGTTTCTCCTATCTCTCTGTGTAAAATGTTGGATTCAAATCCTCCCTTTATTTCTCCCTCTTTCTTCCTTCATCTTTGCCCCACCATCGCTTCTCCAAAATTTTCATTATTCCCAAAAAATAAAAGAATTAGAAAACCGCTTCTCCATGTTGTTTCTCGCTACAGTTGTCATTTGCCAACTACTAAACACTATGCAGTCGAACAACCAATACCGTAGTGCTACTAGTCGTTGTCTTTTTTTTATCATTCATGTGAAACTTGGATCTCAATTTCCCTACTTAAGTAGGTAATTAAGGGAATTAACTAAGTATGAGTTAAATCCTATGTTGAAGGGAAGGAAAATTCTAAGTATTGGAATAGATTTTCCTTGAGGAGCTTTGAGTTAAGCCTTAACTAGTAAAAATTTTGCTAAAGTATGAAGTCAAAAGAAATCATGCGTTAGGTGTTAGGAAACATTGAACGCATGAGATGAGGCTAAGTGTAGTATGAAACCAAAGGCAACCATGCGTTTGTGAGGTAGGACGCATGTTGGCCAAGGCATTGCCCAAGCTGTTCATGCGTTGAGTTCATATGAGCAAGAGCGGAGAAAACGAGATGTTGAGCACAAGGCGCTAGGCAGATGATCGTATAGCTTTAGGCGGTGTTGAGCGATTTGCTAGGCGATCGTGTAACTACGCACCGCGTTAAGCGATGTGAAAAGATGCGCTACACGATCGGGCTATACGATAGGCGTTAAGCACTACACGATTAGTACGGGCGCTAAACGATAAGCGTGAAAGCTAAACGATAGTGCTATGCGATAGCACTAAGCGATAGCGTTAAGCGTTGGGTGGGCGAAAGACGATAAGCTTAGACGCTAGATGATGCACGAGTGCTAAGTGATAGACTACACGATGAGCGTGAGTGCTACACGATAGGCAAAATGCTAAATGATGGATGTTGCACGATAGACGCAGATGCTGGGCGATGACACTATGCGATGAGCGGATGCGTTAGACGAAAGGGCATTAGCGGTATACGATGGAGCTAAATGATAGGCGTGTCAACTAAGCGATGGGCTATGCACGAGGTCGTTAAGAGTGAGATCGTTGAGAGTGAGATGTTTACGATTGAGCTACACGATCGAGCGTTAGTTTATGCGATGGACGCAAGCACTAGACTTGAGTTGGTAGGAGCTGGACAAATAAGGTTTCATGCAAAGGAAGTCTTATGCATGAGGAAGACAACTCAAGTAGGTATGTGGCATGAAAGTAAGTGAATGGCATGGAAGTAGGTGGTGGCAAAGCATAGTGCAAACACTTCAAGAGTAGAAGGTGTCTTGCATTGGAGGCTTGGTAAAGATAAGAATGATCGTTTCCTTTGGCCTATAAATACCACCAGAAGATGTCTATTTAATGCATAAGCCAAATCCTCTTCAAAGAACGTAAGGAAGAGTGTTAGAAGATAGATTTGAAGGAGACCATGCATTGATCATGAAGGGCATGCGTCGGTCATGAAGTTCCAAGAGAAGGAGATGTTTTCGGACAGTGAAGTCTGAAAGTAACAACAACTTGGGACGAAGATTTCTCCCACAATACTCGTGCGTTTGGAGTGATTCCAAAGCCACTTGAAAGCTCTGAGATTTATCCCATAATATTTAACTCAACTCTTGTGTTTGAGAGATGGAGACCTGACAACTGTTAATACGTAGTAAAATGCTTGGGAAAATAGATAAAATGGCGAGGATGTCTTCATCGCAACACTAAGCTTGACCACAAGGGTAACCCCAGCCAGCATGAGCTATGCGGTCATGCTATACACACACTTGACGAAGATGCATGCAATGTGTAATGACAAACGAAGCTTATTCCTAAGTCTCCATTCTTGCTTATGCAATTCTAATCTAGCTTTCTCAAGCCTAGATTCTAACCTAGCTCTCTCAAGCCTAGGTTCTTTCTTTAGACTCACTCTCGAGCAACTTTAAAGGGGTGATGGACGAATAAATAAGACAAGTTAATCACATAAAACATGGTTGACGTAAGATTATTCCTATCTCTAGTGAACACTTGCTTACATTACTTAATGCGATCAACTACTTACCCTCCCGGACAGTTGGTTGCTGCTGATTCTACTCATAGACAAGCATTGTGTCGCCTATAGGCAAGCGTTGCTACAACTTCACACTAAGAAAATAGGATTTTCTCACAACACTCGGGCAACACACACCTCCCGATGGTTTAGTACATGCTTTATATGACTATGCTGCATGATTAAATTTGTGATACTCTAGCAGTCTTACTTAGTGATGCAATGAAAGTAAAGAATGCTAAGTAAATGAAGATGGAGATGTAATCAAAGGAAAATATAGAAATGCATTGATCACAAAATGTATTAAGTTCTTAAGCCTCAATGTAATACAATACAGGGATAGAAGAGATATGGAGGGCTAGATGGAAGCAATGTCTTACTTCCATCAGATGTGTGTCAAGGCTGCCAGTGATGCCATGGATGGTGGTGGAGTAAACTCTCTCGAGCTCTAACTCCGGCGAAGGCTCCGGTCATCACTCAAAATGGTTGAGGGGATGAAGAACTCTCAAGACTATCTTCTCATGCTTTGGTCTGGATTATAAGGATCTGCCCTAAGGTAGGCAACATTAGGCGAAAAACCTTGGATAATTTGAAGTTCTACTCTACGGTTTCTATTTATAGAGCTTGATTGCCGACAACATTAACGGTCCTTCTCTGAAATTCTGAAGCTAACGGCGTGACAAACATGATGAACCTACTCTGAATCTCTGCTGCTAACAGCGTGCTAGGTGAAATGTCAACATCACCTTTTGATACTTCTGAGGTATGCATTCATGCTTGGTTTCCAAAGATCAATGCATTCCACCACCCTTGCGCTCAGCTTTCTATTATGGTTATTACTCTATAGCTGCAACTTCTATGTGATGGACGCATGCAGTTAATGGCCACAACATCCATGCGTCAAACGTATGCGTTCACCTTTACGATGGAAAGATTCCCCGCATGCAGTCGTCTTCGCGATAGCCTGGCTTCCATGCATGCAATCGATTTCTGCGTTTGCTACAAAAATAAACAACTGAACACATAATAACGCATAATAGTGGATTAGCCGAGATTCTTAATGTCGATTGACGCAAGCTCATTTTCTCATGAATTCTTAGTATAATCGCCGCATCTTCTACTTAACAACCTTCATAATTCTAAATAAAAAGCCTATAAGGACATGCATTTCTGTCCGTCATCAGTGGCATGAGAGTAGGTGAATGGCATGGAAGTAGGTGGTGGCAAAGCATGGTGCAAGCACTTTAAGAGTAGGAGGTGTCTTGCATTGGAGGCTTGGTAAAGATGAGAATGATCGTTTCCTTTGGCCTATAAATACCACCAGAAGATGTCTCTTTAATTTATAAGCCAAATCCTCTTCAACGAACATAAGGAAAAATGTTAGAAGGTAGATTTGAAGGAGAGATGCGTTGATCATGATGGGCATGCGTATGAAGTTCCAAGAGAAGGAGATGTTGTCAGACAGTGAATCTGGAAGTAGCATCAACTTAGGACGAATATTTCTCCCACAATACTCGTGTGTTTGGAGTGATTCTAAAGCACCTGAAAGCTCTGAGAGTCTAATTTTCATGATTGGAAACTGCCAGAGAAGAAGCACCAAGGAATCAGGCTAAAGAGTGGAGAAAAGACAGAAGGGTCGAGCTGTCAGGTAAGCTTAGGCCAGTCTTGATGATTTGAGGATTCTGACAAAACCACGAGGATTTCTGAACTATTATTTCAAGGTAAGATTCCCGAGACATTTTAGAGCATGTAGAAAGAAATATCTCCAGATAAGGCTTGGGACTATAAGTAATCTAAGCTTTAAGTTGAATCTGGAATTTGGGGTTCAAAAGAGGAGCTCGAGAAGATCAAGGAACTTCTAAAGAGGAAGATTCCTATCTTTACCAAGTTGAGTGGTATTTTACTTTAAGTATTAAGCATATGTTTTAGAGTAAATTGTATATGCTTATGTTATGAATGAGTAAATAGCATGAAAATGAGAATATGTGATTGGGATGGTCAAGGGGATAATAGACCTAGTTTCTGAGCCCAAATGGAACTTCACGAGATGGTCAGGGGACCGAGAGGTCTAGTTCCTGAGCCTGTGAGAGAAACCTTGTATGGGATGGTCAGAGAGCCGACGGGCCTAGCTTCTGAGCTCATAAGCAGGGAGCTATGTGCACATAGGGAACAAAGGGAAACACAAGAGAGTAAGCGTTTATGATTAGTAATAGTTAACTATCAACCGTGCGTGTACATAGAAGTTTAGACCAGACTCATTCAAAGCGGAGATTTTAGTATTAACCTCGTATATATGATATGCTTGTTATTATGAGTTGAAATAGACTCCAGAAGTTGCTTACCACTCACTGAGCTTTATAAAGCTCATTCGTTTCTTTCATGTTTTCTTCCCAGGTAGCGAAAGTTGAGGAGTTCCAGGATGCTGCTAAGGTTAAGGTCTGCCACAAGCCACAGTTACACTTCCAGGGTTTTAGAGTTGTTGATGTAAACATTGTAGTTAAGTATTGGAGTTGTATAAATGTTACATTGTTGTAATAAAATGGGCCTACTCGACCAATTGTCGTTTATCTCTTTGACTTAAAGTTTACTGAGAGTAAAGAGGTTTAAATAGGCCGTAGGTATCACGAAAGGATGGTATCTTAGGAGGGGGCTCAGGAGGCGGGCTCGGGGCGAGGTGTGACAACTTGGTATCAGAGCATGAGTTTCTGGAAAAATTGAAGAGTTAGCCTAGTACCAGGGAAAAGGTTTACGTAAAACCTAGGAAAGGTTAGATTGAGTTGATACCGGTTTGGCATCAAAGCATAAGTTTCTAGAAAATCGAAGGGTTGAGTTTAGAAAACCTGAGGTTTGAGTTCAGTAAAACCAGAGAAAAGTTGGATAGAATAAAGGTTTGAAGAGAAGCCTAATAGTTAGTCAAAGTAAGACTAAGAGGAATAGCGGAAGTGACATGACCTGGCAAGCAACTGGAGCTCGAACTGACAATGCTATCTAAAGGTCTACCGAGGAAGGTAAGTATGAATTTAATTATTCTCATTTAGAGTTTGAGATTGATTGTTTTTTTTAGAGAGTTTGGTTCAACGACTAACTAAGAGATGGCTAGGAGAAGTATCGTTGACAAACTAAGAAGTTAATATTAGAGTAGCGCAGTGGAAGCGTGGTAATAGACAAGGTTATAAGAATTTACAACAGTGGTTGTTGTGAAATCATAAACTAGAGAAAGTTCAAGGACGCAATTTTCTTAAAGGGAAAGTAAATGTGAAACCCAGATCTCAATTTCCCTACTTAAGCAGGTAATTAAGAGAATTAACTAAGTATGAGTTAAATCCTATGTTGAAAGGAAGGAAAATTTAAAGTATTGGAATATATTTTCCTTGAGTAGCTTTGAGCTGAGCCTTAACTAGTAAAAATTTGGCTAAAGTATGAAGTCAAAAGAAACCACGCGTTGGGTGTTAGAAACATTGAACGTATGAAATGAGGCTAAGTGTAGTATGAAGCCAAAGGCAACCATATGTTTATTAGGTAGGATGCATGTTGGTCAAGGCGTTGGCAAGAGGCATTGCCTAACTGTTCATGCGTTGAGTTCATATGAGCGAGAGCGAAGAGAGCAAAATGTTAAGCGCAAGGCACTAGGCAGACGATTGTATAGGTTTGGGCAACACTGAGCGATGTGCTAGGCGATCGTGTAACTATGTATGATGTTAAACGATGTGAAGAGATGTGCTACACGATTAGGCTATACGATAGGCGTTAAGCACTACACGATTAGTGCAGGCGCTAAATGATAAGCGTGAAAGCTAAACGATAGTGCTACGCGATAGCACTAAATGATAGCATTAAGCATTGGGCGGGCGATAGACGAAGAGCTTAGACGCTGGACGATGTGCAGGCGCTAAGCGATAGACTACACGATGGTGCTATACAATAGGCAGAATGCTAAACGATGGACGCGATAGACGTAGACGCTGGGTGAAACACTATGCGATGAGCGGATGCATTAGACGAAAGAGCGTTAGCACTACATGATGGAGCTAAATGATAGGCGTGACAGCTAAGCGATAGGCTATGTGCGAGATCGTTGAGAGCGAGATCGATGAGAGTGAGATCGTTGAGTGCGAGAGGTTTTCTAAACAATTGAGCTACACGATCGAGCGTTAGTGCTATACGATAGACGCAGGCACTAGACAATTGGTTACAACAAGAGATTCAATAGATGATGGAGCTAAGCGATAAAGTGCGAAAGCTGCACGATGGACTAAACGATGGAGCGGTGCTGAGGCTTGTGTTACGCAAAGCTGATGAGCTCATCTGGACAAATGGCTATACCGAGAGTTGGTTAGACTTGTGTTAGTAGGAGCTGGACAAATAACGCTTCATGCAAAGGAAGTCTTATGCATGAGGAATAAAACTCAAGTAGATATGTGGCATGAGAGTAGATGAATGACATGGAAGTAGGTGGTGGCAAAACGTGGTACAAACACTTCAAGAGTAGGAGGTGTCTTGCATTGGAGGCTTGATAAAGATGAGAAGGATCGTTTACTTTAGCCTATAAATACCACTACAAGATGTCTCTTTAATTCATAAACCAAATTCTCATCAAAGAATGCAAGGAAGAGTGTTAGAAGGTAGATTTGAAAGAGACCATGCGTTGATCATGAAGGGCATGCATCGGTCATGAAGTTCCAAGAGAAGAAGATATTGTCGGACAGTGAAGTCTTGAAGTAGCATTAACTTGGGACGAGGACTTCTCCTAGATACTTGTGCGTTTGGAGTGATTCCAAAGCCACCTGAAAGCTATGAGAGTCTAGTTTTCATGGTTGGGCTTCTGGAGAAGAAGCTCTAAGGAATCGGGTTGAAGAGTGAAGAAAAAACAGAAGGGTCGAGCTTTTGGATAAGTTAAGCCAGTCTTGATGATTTGAGGATTCCGGCCAAACCACAAGAAGTTCTAATCTAAGAGTTTAAGGTAAGCTTCTTGAGACATTTTAGAGCATGTTTGTAGAAGGAATTATCTGGAGATAAGGCATGAAACTATGAGTAATATGAGCTTTAAGTTGAATATAAAATTTAGGGTTCAAAAGAGGAGGCCGAGAAGATCAAGGAACTTCTAAAGAGGAAGATTCCTATCTTTACCAAGGTGAGTGGTATTTTTCTTTAAGTCTTAAGCATATATTTTAGAGTAAATTGTATATGCTTATGTTCTGAATGAGTAAATAGCATGAAAATGAGAATATATGATCGGGATGGTCAAGGGGTCAATAGACCTAGTTTTTGAGCCCAAATGGAACCTCACGAGATGGTCAGGGGACCGAGAGGTCTAGTTCCTGAGCCTATGGGAGGAACCTCGTATGGATGGTAAGAGAGCCGACGGGCCTAGCTTTTGAGCCCATAAGCGGGGAGCTATGTGTACATAGGGAACAAAGGAAAACGCAAGAGAGTAAACGTTTATGATTAGTAACAGTTAACTATCTACTGTGCATGTAGATAGGAGTTGAGACCAGACTCATTCAAAGTGGAGTTTTTAGTATTAACCTCGTATATATGATATGCTTGTTATTATGAGTTGAAATAGACCCCAGAAGTTGCTTACCACTCACTAAGCTTTGTGAAGCTCATTCTTTTCTTTCATGTTTTCCTCCCAGGTAGCGAAAGGTGAGGAGTTCCAAGGTGCTACTAAGGTTAAGATATGCCACAAGCCACAGTTACACTTCCGATGTTTTAGAGTTGTTGATGTAAATGTTGTAGTTAAGTCTTGGAGTTGTATAAATATTACATTGTTGTAATAAAATGGACCTATTCGACCAATTGTTATTTATCTCCTTGACTTAAAGTTTACTGAGAGTAAAGAGGTTTACATGGGCAGTAGGTATCACGAAAGGGTGGTATCTGCGGTCCCTCAGGCCTCCCCTCGAGCTCAGGAGATGGGCTCGAGGTGGGGTGTGACAATTTGCCCAGTTGACATCGCGTTGTGCCTTGGATCATTGCTAGTGAGTTCTTGGTTTTTTGTCTTTTCTTTCTCAATTGGTCTCTCTCTCTTGATCGATTCTCTCTCTTTTAGATCATTTCCCCTCAGTTTGTCTCCTTCCTCTGCACATAATTGCACTCCTAGGCTTTGTTGGACACTGGTACAGCCGGGTCTTCCTCCTTCCATTGATAATGTTACTTTTCCATTGTGGGTATCGTCGAAATTTTTGAGTTTTCCAATTTATTTTGTTCATATTTTGGTTTATAAAACATCTAGTTATATCTAGTTGTGAGAATGCAAATTTTAGGGTTTGAATTATTTTAATGAGATTATATTATGTTGTTATCTTAGCCTCTGTATGTCAGAAATCTTTGGAATTATTGGTTGTGAAATGGTTGTTTGCAAGTGTTATCTAATTTTATATAAGGGATTCAATACGAAAATAATTGATAGCTGATTTTGTGACTATTCGTTTGAGAAAATTGATACATTTTGTCAGTTATGTGATGTTGATATGTGTGCGTGTGTGTGTTCCTACTGAGCAAATTACTGAAGTTACTTATTTCAACGATGGGTTTGACATTGTTCACTTAGCCCTGTGCGAATGGAACTTTTGAGTTGTGTTGATGGTTTGCATGTATTAGATAATTTTTTCAGCTTAGTCTTTTGGCTTCAAGGAAATAATGCAAGGTTAGAGATGTTATTTGTACAAAAAGGTTATTATTAACCTAACACTATTGATAATGATCGAGTAGAGTGTCTCACTATTGAGTTCTCCTTTGTTCTAGTTTGCACCCGTTTGCTTTGGTTGTTCTTCCCAAAGCAAACAAGTGTCTATCGTTGTTTCTTTATTTATCTCTTATTTTTGTTAACTTTTTGCGAACTCATAACCAAACATGCTTAGAATGATGACTAATTCTTATCTTGTGGAGGCCTCTACATATATGTTAAGGAGGATTAGAACAACAAGTGGTGTTGGTTTCTTTGGGCAAATTCATTTGTAATACCTAAAGGCAAGTGGGTGTGGAGGTAGATTCTAATATGCCTGATTTGGTGATGCTAGGTATGTATTTAATAATGAAATTGTATCTATTAGAAGATGTGATTAACAAGTTATTGAATTTTGGTAGGAACAATTTGATATAGTCACAAATTTGAGTTCATGGTTAGTGTTTGTTACTTTTTATCTCCACTTACGTATGATAGTTTATGGATTTTAAATGTTGAATTTAACTAAATTTGTAATTGAAGGTCAAATTCAAATTTCATTGTTTTATGAGTAGCAGGATTGCATTGATTAGACTATTTTCTTTCAACGTATGTATAAGTTTGGATATTGGTGCTCCAATGTTTATTATGAATATCTCATTTTAATTTTAAGACACCTATGTGGTATATTAGCTGGTTTTTGTATTTTTTTTTCTACTTTTTTAATATCCTTCCAATTGTCTATCCCTTAACCGAAACATTTATAGAGTAAAGAATTTGTTTTAGAACTCAAATACATGGAAATTTAATATTCATTTCATTAGTATAAGTTGCTCCATAATTTATACATTCATTGCTTATCTTCTTTTGAATCAATGTTTTATGCATTCATTTACTAGTATAAATTTTTGTACATTATGGTTTTGTTCATCTAAAAAATGGATATTCATCAATCTTAGTAGAAATTTTAGTTATAAGAAATATATGATAACTTGTACATTTCGACACAATTAGAAATCAGGACTAAAGTTAAGGTAGGCTTACTTGTATACTTATTTTCCATCTCATTTTTCACCCATTATGACAAGTAAGAGCAAGTGAATGCATACAGAAATCAGGACTCAGATTAAGCAGACCATGATCTTTTATAACTTTCTAATATAGCGTTTCATGAAATAAGCTATAATAGGTGACGGGAAATAAATTTTGATTTTTAGATATAGGGAGCATTTTTTGTTTTGGTTCTCAAAATGATTCGTGGGTGACTGTTCGTTTTAAAATGCTTTGTTAAATGTTTTTTTGGTTTCGATTCTCAAAATGCTTTAGTATTCATCGTCCAAAAAGGTTGGGTTTTTAAATGAAATTTGGCTTTTAACTTTGGAAGATGATACAAGCTTGACATGATATGCCCTTCATTCTGTTAGATAATTTTTTTTTTTCACTTACCATTTAGTCAATTTTAATTTAAGAATTTCATAGTTGGGTTTATTTCGCTTTTCTTTAGGGATGGGAAAAAAGGATATATTATTCCTCCAGATTCATTGTTTAACTTTTTTCTCTGATTGAAGATCAATTTCTTATTTGCTTGCCAAATAACTCTCGTATTCATTTTTTGCATATAGGAATTTGTTGCACATTTTTTCTTGTCTATATAATTTGATACTTAGTGCTAACATCTATCTCTTTTATAAGATTTTAATGTGTCATAAGCTCACGAAGGTGGCTCCAGAATGTATCAAAGTGTACTACAAATGTGGATTGGTGAAGAATATATTACATGGTGAATCATCAAAAGCTTCTGTTTCAAACAATGTTTGAGCTGGTAGATAGTTGGTATCTTCTTCAAAATATCTAACTACTCTAGTTTCTAACTTGCATTTCCTTGGACATTTTCTGGTAGTAGAGAAGGCTAATTAAGTTTCATTGGAGTGTTGAATTATTAACATTTGGTTGATGAACTTGAGAGTTCATTTGAGATTAATATTGATGTATTTTCACATTGAATTTGACGTTAGTGTAGGGGTGGGTAAATGGATAATAAAGTTCATTAGTTAAGTTTTGGTTGATTAAGTTTGATAAATTTGCTTAATTTAGTTCTTTTGTTTATAAGTGTTAATATTAGGTTCAATACTTTTGAGTGTTGGATGTTGGGATTCTTTTAATCTTGAATTTGAGATCTTGAAACTTGTAGAAAGAGTATTGAGTGTCCATTCATTTAGTTTCCATTTTATGTACTACTTCATCTCTCAGTTTTTATGTATCAATAGTTTATTGAATTCTATTTTTTATTCAACTTGGCTTTATTTGATGTTATTTTAGTCTATATTTTTTAAGTGGTTTTGTGGTTAAAGTGACACCTAGACATTTTTTAGGTGACTTTGAAAGAAAATGACTTTTAGACACGTTTTAGGTTGTTTTGAGAGTCAAATTATGACTTGACACTTTTTAGGAACTTCTTTTATTACTTTGATAGTAAAATGACATTTAAGTGCTTTTTAAAATGTTTTAAAAATGATATAGTATCACTTAGGTACTATTTGGGTGGTTTTGTTAGTCATTTACTGTGGAGGTTCAAGCTCATGGTCAGTAACTAAATTGATGTATACATGAAGCAAAATATAGACTTTAGGATATTGGTATGGGTTGTCATTTAAATTAAATTACATCAACAAACTGATATGATTAGGATGAGAACGAGGGAGAGTTGTGAGGCATTACAACTTAATGAAAGCCATAATTGTTGGGCTTGCACACTTGATATTCTTGAATAATAAAAACCCAAATGATGAAGCTGACCCTTTTTGCTGATCCAACCGTGATCAACCCAAGTTGTTTTGCCCCAAATTAATTTGGTTGGAAGAAAACTTGATTTTGTTTGCTCCACGATTTTCCAGCTGATGTGCAACACGTAGAATAATCCACTATCTTCTGCCTGATGGAAGGAAATGCTTTCTGCTCTGATGGAAAATTCTTTTCAAACAAATTACTTTCTTTCTCTCTCACATTCTCTCTACTATTTGTAGAAAAACTTTTTCTAACCCTTTTCTCTCTGATTATTTTCGTGTGATTGCCAAAAGAATGAAGAAGAAGACGAACATGCAATCATGTAATGAGAAAGAAGAGAAAGAGATCTACACGATGATATACGTGGTTCGACAATACAGTGCCTACATCCACGGGAAGAAGAAGAATTTTATTCAAGAGCTAAGTCACACTTTTCTTTACAAATCTTGTAGCTTTCTTGTAAGCTTCTGTAAGATTGTTTCTACAAATTGTAAATGGTGTATATTTATACATTTTGTCTGATACAAGTAGTTACATAACAAATTGTAAAGAAAAATGTAAAAGGCTATTGAATAATCAATTGTATGCTTGAGCTTATTTTACTTCAAATCTCCCCCTTAAGCTCAACATGCAAGCTCTTCTCCTTCCAGATTTGACATGTCTTCACCCTTTTTCAAGAAGCTAGAAGCCGATCTGACCAAGACAGTTCACAAGCTTGAGCTTTGAAATTGGTTTGGTAAGCATATCAGCAGCATTCTTGCTGGTATGAACCTTTAAAACTTCGACTTCACCTTTTTCTATTTTGTCCTTTACAAAGTTATGTTTAATATCTATGCGTTTGGTCCTTGAGTGATATTGAGAGTTTTTGGAAAGATGAGTGACACTTTGGTTATCACAGTAGATGTTTACTATTGTTTGATTGATATCAAAATCCTTCATCAACCCTTTTAACCACAATGCTTCTGATAAAGCCATGTATTCTGCTTCAATAGTTGATAGGGCTGTGATTGACTGAAGATTTGCTTTCCAACATAATAAATTTGGACCATATGAGAATAGATAACCTGTTAATGATCTTCCTTTGTCTTGGTCACCTGCAAAATCTGAATCAACATATCCATATAGCTCTAATTCTGTTTCTTTTGTACTTTGATATGTTAATTTTGATTGTTTAGACCATATTAAGTATCTAAATATCCATTTTGTTGCTTCCCAGTGCCTTTTTCCAGGGTTAGACATGTATCTACTAACAAGACTAGTACAGTAGGATAGTCTAGTAGATATCATTAGATACATTAGACTACCTACTACTTGGTTGTAAGGAATTAATTGCATTTGAGTCAAATGTTCTATGTCTATTTCCTTTGGTGAGTTTTCTCTGAAGAAAGTTTAAAATGACTAGCAATAGATATAGTGACAGGTTTAACATTAGACATTTAAATCTGTTAATAACCTTTTCACAATAGTTTAATTGACTAATGGTGAGGATAGATGAAGCCCTGTCTCTACTTATTTCAATCCCAAAAATCTTTTTAGACTATCCCAAGTCCTTCATGTCAAACTCTTTCTTTAGGAGATCTTTGACATGTTTTAAATCCTCCTTAGATTTCCCAGCTAATAACATATCATCAACATAGAGTAGTAGATAAACTTTGTCCTTATAGGTTGTTGAATTAACATAAGAACAAATGTCATAGGTACTTCTTTGAAACCCAATACTCTTTATGTAATCATTAAATCTTCTGTACCAGCATCTAGGGGATTGTTTAAGACTATAAATAGATTTGTTTAGGAGACCTTAAAGGTCTTCCTTCCCTCTTTCTTCAAACCTTTTAGGTTGAACCATATAGATAACCTCTTCTAGATTTCCATGAAGGAAGGCTATTTTAACATCTAGTTGATCTAGTTCAAGGTTATACTGAGCAACTAGAGATAATAGAAGTCTAATAGAAGTTTGTTTTACTACTAGTGAAAAATTTTCAGAATAGTCTATGCCTTCCCTTTGGGTAAACCCCTTAGCCACTATCCTAACCTTGTACTTAGGCTTTTCTTCTTTGGTAGAACCCTCCTTTAGTTTATATATCCACTTAGAAGCTATAGGCTTGCATCCTTTAGGAAGAGGGGTTAGGGTCCAAGTGTTATTGATAGTGAGTGATTCCATTTCTTCACACATAGCTTGAATCCAAGACCTAGCATTAGGGCAGTTCACTGCCTCTTCAAAAGTAGCAGGTTCTTGGCATTAGGAGCTATTGTGGCATTTAGAACTAGGTTCATGTAATTAGTTTCAGTATACCTAGTTGGAGGAACTATGACTCTTCTTTGTCTATCCCTAGCCAATGAATACTAACTTAAATTAGGTAGAGATTCAGTATTCTCAGTAGACTCACTTGAGTTTTCCTCTTCTTCTTCTTCAGATTCATTAGGAGAGTTATGACTAGTGGAAGAATCTTTAGGTGTCTCCACCTCAATCCTAGTAGTACTAGGACCTTTAGAAACTTCACAAGTTGTCTTTTCTTTTTGAATAAACATCTCTTTTTCTCTAAAAGTGACATCCCTGCTTACAACAAATCTTTTCTCAATAGGATTCCACATCTTAAAGCCTTTAACACCTTCTGAAAACCCAACAAACATACACTTCACTGCCCTAGACTTTAGTTTCCCCTGACTTTGGTGAATATAGCCAACACATCCAAATACCCTTAGATTTTCTAGGTTAGGTAGATGTTTTGTCCATTTTTCTTCAGAAGTTAGGAAGGTTAGGGATGAATGAGGACACCTATTTAAGGTGAAAACAGTGTAGCTTGCTGCCTTAGCCCAATACCTTTCACTAAGAATTGCATCTGAAAGAAGACATCTAACCCTTTCCATGATTATTCTATTAAGTCCTTAAGCAACTCCATTTTGTTGAGGAGTGAATCTAACAGTCTTATGCCTAGTTATTCCTGTTTCTTTACAGAACTTATTAAACTCTTCACTATAGAATTCCAGTCCATTATTAGTTCTTAGTTATTTAATTTCTTTAGAAGTTTGCTTCTCTATCATGAGTTTCCACTCCTTAAACTTATCAAACACTTAGTCTTTAGTTTTAAGGAAGTAAACCTAACTTTTCCTAGAGAAGTCATCAGTAAAAAGAGAGTAAATACCTTGAGCCACTTAGGCTAGGTGTAGGAGCTGAACCCCATAGGTCTGAGTGAATATAATCTAGGATAGCTTTTATGGTGTGTTGTGCTTTAGTGAAACTTTGCCTTGTGGCCTTTCCTAAAATACAGTGTTCACAAAAAGTTAGATTTTCTGAGAGACCTTTAGGTAGAATCCTTTGTTTAGATAAGACTTCTAGGCCTTTAGCACTAATGTGAGACAATCTCTTGTGCCAAACATCAGCCTCTATGATCTCATTTGTGGTGGCAACATATGCCCCTGACATCATTTCAACTCCTTTGACCACAAATAAATCATTTATCTTTTCCCCAACTAGTATTACCTTAGAATCTTTTAGCACCTCAAGGGTTCCTCCTTTACCCCTGTATTCATACCCAATTGCATCAAGCATTCCTAAGAAAATTAGGTTTCTCTTAAGAAGTGGAACATATCTCACATTTTTAAGAAGTTTAATAGTTCCATCCTTAAATTTCATAGAAACAGAGTCAATGCCTTCTATCCTACAGCCTTGGTTGTTTCCCATATAAACCATTTCTCTTTCAATTTCTTTAAAGGTGTTGAACCATAGTCTCATTGAGGTCATGTGATAGGTGCATCCAGAATCTAGACCTAATCATGTTTTCCTAGAGGATTTACATGGTTGGATTTGTCTAAGATTGAGGCTAAAGCATATGAGTAGATAAAAGAACCTTCTACCACAGAAGCTTTGGGCTGTTTACCTTTAGAGTCTTTTTCTTTCTTTTAGTTCTTCCTTTTAAGATTAAAACAGTCTTTGATTAAATGTCATTTCTTTTTGCAATTTTTACATTTTAATTTCTGTTTAGGCTTGTTTTCTTCTGAATTATGTGATTTTCTGTCATTTGAGTGATTTGATTTGATGTTTCCTTTAGCAAATAACCACTAGAATGATCCTTTTTGTCAGTTTGTAACTCTAGCTCTCTAGTTCTTAGGGTTGATATTATAGTATCAGTACTTATACTATCCCTTCCATATTTGAGAGCATTTTTAATCTCCCTATAGGGTTCATGCAAAGAATTAAGAAGCACATAGGCCTCATTTTCATCCCCAAGTTTTTCTCCTAAGGTTTTAAATTCAGCAACAATTTTCTTGAATTCATCTAAATTATCTGTCAAAGATTTTGATGAATCCATTTTAAATGTAAAGAATTTCTTCCTAACGTACACTTTACTAGGAAGATCTTTGGTAGCATATAATTCTTCCAGTTTAGTCAATATCCTATAGGTTGTTTTTTGATCTAAAACTTGTCTTAAAACACTATCATTAAGGTTTAGGACCAACATAATATAAGCTACCAGCTCCCAACCTTCTTTTTCTTGAGCTGTCACTAAGTCTGAGAGAGTTGATCGGTCAAGGAGAGCTCTGTGAGCCTTCCGTTGGCCGAGAATTACTTTGATTCTGGCCTTCTATAGGCCAAAATCTCCTTTGCTATCAAACTTTTCTACTTCGAATCTTGCTACTGACATCTTCGAGTGAAAAACTTGAATCTTCAAGAACTGCAATGTTGTAAGTCTTTTGCTTTGATACCACTTTGTGGGCCTGCGTATTTGATATTCTTGAATAATAAAAGCCCAAATGATGAAGCTGGCCCTTTTTGCTGATCCAACCGTGATCAACCCAAGTTGTTTTGCCCCAAATTTGGTTGGTAGAAAACTTGGTTCTGCTTGTTCCACGATCTTCCAGCTAATGTGCAACACGTGGAATAATCCACTATCTTCTGCCTGATCAAAGGAAATGCTTTCTGCTCTGATGGAAAATTATTTTCAGACAAATTACTTTCTTTCTCTCTTACGTTCTCTCTACTGTTTGCAGAAAAACTTTTGCTAACCCTTTTCTCTCTGATTATTTTTGTGTGATCGTCGAGAGAATGAAGAAGAAGAAGAACATGCAATCTTTTATGAGAAAGAAGAGAAAGAGATCTACACGATGATATACGTGGTTTGGCAATACAATGCCTACATCCATGGGAAGGAGAAGAATTTTATTCAAGAGCTAAGTCATTTTTCTTTACAGATCTTGTAGCTTTCTTGTAAGCTTCTGTAAGATTGTTTCTACAAATTGTAAGTGATGTATATTTATACATTTTGTCTGATACAAATAGTTACATAACAAACTGTAAAGAAAAATGTAAAAGGCTGTTGAATAATCAATTGTATACTTGAGCTTATTTTACTTCAATAACTTATAATCACTAAACAAAATAAAGCTTGAGTGTAAGAAAAACATATATAGCTCATCACTGAGTTATGTCCATTAAATTTATTGCTCTTAGGAGATTAAGATGGTATGATCGTATAACACATGGAAACGGTATTTGTCTGAATGACCCATGGTTGATATGGTAAAACTCTCATTCAACAACTTCCTTAGTGGATTGTTTGATTTGTTTTGATGAATTTAGTTGTCATGTTATTAACTTTAAGTTCTAGTTTAGTTTTATCTATGTAATTCATTTTCAAAAGTTATCTCTGTTTTGGTTTCTTTCTTTCACCTCTTTGGTGTGTGTATATATATATATATTATTTTAACTTTCTCTTAAAAAAAAAAAACCAACGTTATCTAGTTATTACATATATTGGAATGATCAAACTAATGTTGGAAGTTGTTTGGCTTTTATGGATGCAGTAAAATAACTGAAATGTCAAGGTTAGTTATTGTTTATTGCGTTTATAGCATTTTTTAGAGACTGTTAAACATACTGTCATTTTTATGAGACTTGGATTGCCCTCTATAAAAGCTCTATAACTTTCCTTGTTTTTTTTTTTTTTTTTTAATTTATTAATCTTAATGGGTTATTTCCTTTACGACCACCTGTTAGGTAGTTTAGGCTTGGAGATTTATCATCTCCTTGACTTCAGGTCTTATTTTGTTCTGTGACGTTTGATTTAGTTATTAATCTTTCGTTCTTATTTTGTAATTAGAGGATGACATATTGAGTGAAACTTGAAGTGATTATTACATGTTGTATTGTTTGTGATGAAAGTCTTTTAATAGTTTTCTTAATTACAGGTTGTATTGCTTATAATGAAGCCTTGTAAATTTCAATGTCGATTTCACCTCAAGGAACAACTTCACTAAATTTGTTCCCATTGTTTGACTCAAATCAACTCATGACCCCACTTTCACTTCATCCAATTCAACAATTTCAAGCTCTTTATCCATAATCTTGATCTAGTTTGACTCAAAGACAAAAGCTCAATTCCATGATGTCATAATCTTGAAAGCCTTGTACATTTTGTATTTTATGAACCTATATAGTTACAAATTATATTTGGTATACTTTTATTATTGGATAATTTTTTTTTTTAAATTTTGGAATGAACAAATGAATTACAAAATTTCAAATATAAAAGGAAGTCATGGTATTTGTTGCATTATCAAGTATTTTATGTGTTCATTTAGGTAAAAATAAGCACTTATAATGTAAATGGATTACGAAATTTTGATGTATAAAGCTATATATATTAAGAAAAGGTTATTTTATATTAAAGATAATATTAAGAATAAGCTATCATACATTAAAGATAGCCTTAATAACTAAAGCTATAAGATGTTTCCATAGCAAGGTATACATGCTATATCTTCTTACTCTCTTATAGCATCTGATATAGTCATACAAAAGCGCTATAGAAAGTCCCAGACTTTTAATAACTTGGGCTGTCATAATCTTCGAAAAAGGCTATAAAAGGTCTATCACAGCTTTTATCGTTAGTTATTATATCCGTTATTTCTTGTAGTGTGACTTTCTATCTCTAGCTTTATATCTTCTTTTTACTATAGTTGTTTATATTGTGTAAAATGTTGAAAAACTCATCTTATCAATATGAATGCATTTGTAGTTTATTAATAATCTATCTCTTCATCTTTATCCATGAGTAACTAATTTCTGTATGAGTTGAGAATCACTACAACTAACATGAACTAAGTAAAGTCTGATCATGTGTTCAACGTGTTTTATGCATGCTTTGTAAGCTATTTGAATTAGTTGAAAAATTGCTTTAAATAGAATGAATCTATGCTTGAAAAAGTAAATGAGTTAGACTGCATAAAATAAGAAGAAATTACCTTTAGAAATAAAGAAATGTATCTTGCATTAAAAGCTCATCACATGCTTCCTAGAAATATGACAATGTGGCCAAATATACTGAGAAGTGTAGTCATGATTTGCGAGAAATTTACTTGGACGCATGGTTTGTATATTTACTTAGGGAATGTTAGTGAATATGTGCCTCAACCCTAATTCATGACTTGAAAAACTCCATCGCATTGCATAAGCTGCTTCCATTACCATTGTGATTTCCAACTTATTCATTATCTTTCATTTCAACAATTAGGAACATAAACTCATCGCCTTTATTTAACAACAAATTAGCGTCAAGATCGAAACAATAGTGTCATCACATCAATAGCAAGAAATTTGTATGTTCGATTCTGGACTCACTAGGTGCCTAGTTAAATTTACACACTTGGATTTAGTTAGGCAAAACAATGCGTTTTTTAATACATCATAGAGTATTTAACCATCGCACATATCAAAACGCATTAGATATATCGATAAAATATTGATATTGATTGATATTTCTATAAGTCACAAAATTTTATAAAATTTATTTAGATTAATAATTAAGTTGTTTTTACTATTAAACTAGGTTATGGATATCGTTGTTAGTAGTCATATTTATATTAGACTCTTAATAGATGGCATGTTCTATATTTTATGAGCATTCATAAAGGACGTTAGAGATATCCATGAATATTTAATATTCATCTCTATCTATACATCAAAAATTAAGGTAAAAAATAAAATGAAAATGAAAAACTACGTTCAACTTCAAACGTTGCAATTGAAGAAGGAAAAAAACAGTAGATGAGGGGAAATCGGGAAGAGGAAGAGAGCAAAAAGAATTAAGGGTTAGAAGTTGTTTCTTTCGTGTGAATCCAAGATATATTTCCACGGAGTGGGCATCTAGCTTACTGCATTTGTTTTGTGGTAATGTATGATATTTGGGCATCTAGAGAATTTCAAGCATCCTAGGATGCCCAAACAAGGGTATCTCAGGAGTTTTGAATGCCCTCCTAAAACATGGGTTTCTGGATTCTTGTGTTGAGAGCATTCTCCTTTTACCTTTTTAACCCTCCTATTTTTGCGCGCGCGCACACACACACACATTATTTGCTAGGAAAGATGCTCAGTCTCGAACAAAGCCAACCCTAGCCAAATAGGAAACCGGACAAATTATTTGGCATGTTAAGTTACCTAATTATTGTAAAGCAACTCCAAAACCTAAGAGAACAACTTAGATCAACTTTCTCCATAAATACACCATTATGGTTCCATTGAGGTATCTAAGAACTTCTGACTTCTTCTTCATTTTTTAGTTTCCTTACTGACTTACATATCAGAGCCATTTTTCTTTGTTTCATAGGTTCTCTCTTCCCTAAATTACAAATTTACCGTTGATGTCATATGAAGGTTAAGTGTGTTTTTCTTTGACTAAAATTTAGCATCAACGCTCTTCTTTATTTTAATTTTATAACTAAAATAAATGTGAACTATGTGTTTTACTCTGTTTGATTATATTGGTAGTTGTTTTTTAAAAAGATATTCAAATTAATTTTATAAAAAATCTTAAATTAATATTATCATTTTGGTGAAAAAAATAACAAATAAAATTAAGAAAACTATAGTAATTTAAAAGAAAATTCAAATTAATAAAAACAAATATATCACAAAAGTTCAAGCTATATTAAATTAATTGTAAACTAATAAATAGTCGTAAAGTAATTTTTGGAATATTATGTAAATTTAAGATATTCTCTAGGAGAAATTCTACAAAACAAGCATAATTATTCAAGTATTCTCGGATATCTTCAAAAACATTTCTACAAAACAAATATGGTTATTTAAGAATGTCGAACATCTATAATTCCATAAATTTATTATTTCAAACATCTAAAGAATCCTATTATCAACATTTTCAAAAAAAACAAATTACCCTAAAGGTATTCTGGCATCTTTGGTTCACGATGACATAAGGAAGGAGACCAAATTCTTAAGTTTCAAAAAGTATGGTAAAATCCATTTTAGACCCTTTTTTGTGCTTCTATACAATAATTATCTCATTATGTGGAAGTGCTCTTTATTCACTTTGTAGGCTCCAAATTTTGTTTATCTGTACTAATAGCTCATTGGGAATGTTCAAATGACATTTGACCTACAATTTTATAACTTATGTTGTATGATTTGTTGCAAGGGAAATTATAAAATTACCCCATTGTGGGATCGATTATGTAATTTTACTTTATAATGTAACATTAATTTTCTTTTAATTTAAAAAATTACATTTCAGACCAGAAGTAAAAACTGAAACATGACTTCCAATACTTCACCTAATTAAACCATGTCTAAATCAACCAAGTACACACAACAACGTCAAACAATGTCAAAGAAAAGGCAACACTACAATTCTCACGTTTCCTTTTATTCTTGACCAATTTACCAACAGTATACTAGAAATTTGTAATTCCTTTACCTGTTTTCATTTCTTTCAAGTCCATCTCTTTGTAACCTTGACCTTGAATCCATGCTTCATATGAAGAATAATGGAAGTACTTGGAATAATCTCTTGGTTTGGTTGTTGAATAATATTGTAGTTATGAATAATGGCAGCTGCAATTATTTTAACTGCCACAAAAGCCACTTGTTTCCCGAGACAAGTTCTTGGCCCAGCATTGAAGGCCAAGAATTTGTAAGATGGCACATGTTTGATTCTTCCATTTTCTGAAATCCATCTCTCTGGCTTAAACTCCATACAATCTTTTCCCCACACATCACTCATTCTTCCCAATGCATATAAAGAAATCAAAACCTTCGTATAGGGATTTATGTGGTGACCAGTTGGAAGGATATCATGTTGTACTGACACCTTGTGTTGGAGTGGGACTGGAGGATATAGTCTAAGAGTTTCACACAGAGTTCCGTGGAAGTAAACTAACTTGTCCACCTCTTCAATCGAAAATATCCGCAATTGATCACGAGCTTCATTCGGTGGAATCGTTGTTTCAAGCTCTTCTCTGATCTTTGCCAAGGCAATTGGATTATTTGAAAGACAAAAGAAAACCCAGGAGAGTGTTATACTTAGACCGTCCCTACCTGCAATCATGAAATTTAAAACAGTGTCTCTCAAAAATTTATCATCTTTGTTCATATCTATCATATATGATGTCATCAAATCAACTCCCCCTCCTCCTCCTTGCTCATCTGCCTCTTCTTTCAGTTGATTTTCCGAGGTTGCCCTTTTGGAGGCTATCATTTTGGCAATGGTTTCATCTATGATTTCCCAAGCATGTTTCATCTTCTTGGGTTGTCCAATTTGGAGTTTGTTTTGAAATTCCCATATCTTTTTAGGAAAAATGTGTCGTAGTAAGATGACTTCCTCAGCTTCATCAATGGCCTCAGAGAAAGGATGACGGACTCCAACGGATAAACTATCGAAGTCGATGCCAGTGACCAATATACAAGTTGAATCAAATGCGAGTCTCTGAAACAAATCTTGCAAATCAAACACCGACCCATTTTGACAAAGACTTTCAAGAACGGGAACAAGCCCTTCCTTCACTTTCTTCACCGTAATTTTCTGCAAGAATTGAAGATATTTCTCATCATGGACCAAGGCATAAGCGGTTTTGCGTAGCTGTTTCCAAGCATCTGAATCGGAGTTGAAAATCCCATCTCCCAAAATGTCAAAAAGGTACTTGAAATCAGGGCCTTTTGGGTATCGTTCGAAATTGACACTCAAGATGTGGTTGATATTTGAAGGGTCAGCTGTGAAAAGGAAGTCCGTATTTGAAAACCAAATGCCTCTAAATAAGAAGGTGGAACCAGCTTCTTGTAAGATTGCAGCAATGCGATCATGAGGTCTGTTGAGATGAGCAACAACAGTGGGTGTCATACCAACGATTGGCCAATTCCAAGGAATGACTCCATGGAACTTCAACCTCCTGATACGAGAGACAATGATGAAAAGAAAGAGAATGAGCAATGCAAAAAAAATGGCTGAAAAATCGGTGGAAGCCATTGGAGCTCTGCCACTCTCAATATAAACTTGATATACAGTGGAACGCTTGCATCTCCAATCTCTACCATTCTTGCATTATATATACAATTTTAATTATGGAATGAGTTTTTCCTATTAAAAAAATGTGTACGTGTTGGGGTAATTTTGTAGTAGACGACCGATGAATTGAAAACCCTAACTTTAATAACTTTTTAAATGAGAAGTTATCAGTTCAACAAATGCACACTGCTACAAGTAATAAAGAATTACAAGTATCATCTTCCAAGGGAATTATTCACACAAACAAACAGAGATTTTCTTCAAGATTCCACTTTTGGTAACAAAGAAAAATTATTTGGAGATTTGGGAAAATTTGAAATGGGAATATAGAATGATGAGAAAATATGCTTCAAACATGCTCATACTTGGTTAAAAAGGAGTTGTAACCTTAACTCAAATTCAACGTTGTTGGTGAATCAAATTTAACGCCTATGACTTTCTTCTCCGAAATATTTTTAGGAGGTTAAGTCATTAAAAAAAAAACCTATATTTCGATGGCTAATGTGAACTCAGATAAATAAAACACTATCCTTTAATCTTAAATTGCTTTTACGAAAATCAAAATTTACCTAATCCTTTTGGATTTAGACTCAACTTTATATACTAATCTAAGTAATCTAATAATGAAAATCAATAAATTCAAACTAAACTAGTCAAATTAGTTTTTACATATGAGGCTTTTTATCCTTTCTTTAGGATGTTCATATACTTCAATACTAAAGAAAACATTAACTCATAATGAGCGAAATTAAAGATACAAGAACACTATATTAACTTTCATAAAACATTACAAAGTTTGGAGATGAAATATCGGTCACCAATTAATATTCAACTGCCTAAATTTATAACTGAAAAAAATAGTGCTGACCTACGTAACCACTTTTTGTGTCGATAATATTCAATAACTATATGAAATTCATGAAATTTGGTACAACATAAACTACACCTTTAGGGTAGATTATAAGATAACCAATGGGGGTAATGCATCCCATTGAATGTATATTCAGTTTTGAAATGTGGCCACTCAATATTTACTTTTAAGTGGTTTTGCATTGATTGAACTGTCAGCAATCTGTCACCTATGGTTGAAATATGTGTTTATTTTCAATGCCAGAAAGGCATAGTACATTATTGTATCCATCTTTGTACTATTTATTGCTATTCTATTACATTATGTAACCACTTTACTCATTTCCTAGGCTTCCAATTAATTTACTAACGGCCCATGTGACAAAGTCCTAACCAAAGTTGACATACTTTTTCAAATTTATGTTCTACAACATTTTGTCGAGTAAATGATAGAATTGCCTCATTATGCGATACATGTGACAAAGTTGTAATGAAAATTTACTTACTTTTATAAAATTTATGTTCGATAACGTTTTGTCGAGTGAAATTATAGACTTGTCTAGTTATCCACACATGTGAGGTGCATAAGTCAAACTTCTAATTTGCTAACAAAAGTTTATATTAATTAAGTTAGACTTGTTTTGACGACAACTTTTAGAATTCTTAATATTTTAAATGTTCCAAGTAGTTGAAATTCAAAAAAATAAAAAAAGAAAAAAAGAAAAGAAAAAAACAATTTTTTTTTTTAAAAAAAAAAAAGAAAAAAAAAACAACAAACAGAGAATTACATTATTGAATTTCAAAAAGGAAGAAAAGAAATAAAAAAATGATAGAAAGAATTAAGAGGATCAACACGTATACAATGACATTGATTTCGTAATTTCACTTCATAAAATTGAAAACTAAAGATTATAAAACATATTTTAAAAAAGTAAGTCAAATTCCACTTGTGTTTTTATCAAATGAGTCATCCATCCACCCTTTAAATTTTATGTTTAAAAAAATTATAGTTTTACTCTAATTTAATAATAAGGTTTTCAAAAATAGAAATATAAGGAAATATATTTACAAATAACAAAATTTAATTATAGTTGTGATAGACATTGTTATTAATGTATATCACAAATAGACGTTGGTAGAAGTCTATCAGTGTCTATTAGTGATGGAAACTGATAGAAGTATATCATTGATAGAGACTTACAGAAGCCTATCAGTGTTTATTAGTGATACAAACGGATAGAAATCTGTCACTGATACAAGTATATTATTGATAGAGATTAATAGAAGTCTATCAATGTCTATTAGTATTTTTTTTTATTATTTCTATAAATAATTCGATATTTTTTCTATCTATAAAAATTTCTCTTTATTAATTTGTTTCCAAAGAAAAAACTATTCAAATAATAGGAGTGAGACTAAACTAACTATACATGCATGTGTTAGACATTTTGTATAATTTCTTTCGCTTTAGTTTTGCCCCTCTTCTAGTTCTTTTCATCACAAAAAACTAGCTAAATCTTGATGATTTTTTTTTAACATTAACGGCAAAATTAAAAAATAGCTTCTAGGAAAAGAAACTCATTATCATTAATTTTTCATCCCTCTAAATGGTTAGAATTATTTAAAAAAAAAGAAATTAATGTGGTGGTTTCTATTTGGCCAAGTGGGACAATAAATCCGTACAATAAATAAATCAATAAATATTTCTGGATATAGTGTCGTCCTAGACCTTGAATCGTATGTATTATTGTCTTTTAGCTTTCGTGCTCGAGATATTTTGTAAGTTGTGAGACCTTGTTATTTTTTTAGATTTGAAAAGGATATGGTAGTTGCGACAGTTGTATGTTTGAAAAAGATGGGGTAGTTGTAACAGTGTATAGTTTGGATGATGAAAAATTGAAATAATGTTTTAGAGTGTCAGATTGGTATTATAGTCTGTGATTATAATAATTTGTGTTTGGGATACAGACTATTTTATTTTTGATAGAAAAGAAAGAGAGAACGAACTAGTAAATATTGTAGTGTTACAAATAGTATTACTTATATAGTCGTATGTTTTAAATAGTTTGTAAACGTCACTATTATGTTTCACCCATTCCATTCACTTCAAGTTGAAAGTCAAACAATCAATTACCCTTCATTTGGATTCAAGAAAGTTAAATAAATTATTTTAAATTATATGATTTGAATTTTGAGAAATGATTTAAAATACAATACTTTGTTTGAAACAGGAAAGATTTGAAATTAATATATTTAAAATTATGTGTTTGGATAGTGACCGAAAAAGAAAAGAAAGTTAAGAATTTACTAATATAAGTTTTTATATATGATATTTTAATTGAAGTTAATAAATTACTTATAGATTTTATCATGGCAACAGAAAAAAATGTTTCTTCATAGTCTACCTCCGCTCTTTGGGTAAAACCTTTTGTTGAAATGTCTTGAATCTGTTTGCTGGCGCTTCAAACAACCTAGTCAGATTTTGTATTCAGCATATTTATTTATTTGCAGTTATTTACGATTTTGACCCTAGGGTTTAGAGTAGTGCGCTATATAAACTCTTTAACCCTAGAGGTGTCGTTTTGATGTAATTTTGAAAACGTTCTCTCAAATAATATTGTTCTCCCTCTGCTCGTAGACGTAGCTAACACACTGTTAGTGAACCACGTATATCTGTATGTCGATCTTCCCTATTTTACGTTCCTTTTTGTGTTCTTTAATTGTCGATTTCGCAACACCTTTTGCCACGAGTCTGGCTTTATAGGTTTGCACTTTGCCAATTTGGTCTCCTTTTTTCTTGTAGACCCATTTGCAACCAATAGGTTTAACCCCATCTAGTTGATCTATAAGTTTTCAGACATAATTGAAGTATATTGACTCCATTTTTAGGTTCATGGTTTTTAACCACTGTTCCTTATCAACATCTTTCATTGCTTGTTTAAAGGTCAATGGATCCTTTAGGCCATCATCAAGTATGATGACTGAGTTTCTGTTAAATCCATGTAGCGGTCAGGCTGATGAACAACCCTCCCACTATGTCGAGGCATTCTCTACTCTTGAGAAGGACGTGATGGGGCAACAATTGTTGTTGATGGATTAGTTTGATCAACAACTATTGTTGATCTATCTGTAGTTTCTCTGGTCATTTTACTCAATACTAATTTACTGCGAGGTTGATGACTCCTAATATGATCTTTTTCTAAGAATTTAGCATTTGTTGATACAAATAATTTATCTTCTTGAGGATCATAAAATAGTCCACCTTTTTGTTTCTTTAGGGTATCCTACAAATAGATATAGTTTTAAACGTCTTCCAACTTAAGATTTTGCACCAACAACTGTGTTGGACATCCCTAGATTCTAAAGTGATGTAAACTACCTTTACGTCCTCCATAACTCATATGATGTTTCAGAAATACTTTTTGAGAGAACCATGTTCAAAATATATACGGCGGATTGTATTACATACCCCCAAAAGGATTAAGGTAACTAAGCATAACTCATCATCGAACGAACCATGTCCAATAAGGTTTGATTTCTCCTTTCTACAACACCATTCTGTTGTGGTGTTCCAGGTGCTGTGAGATGGGATTGAATTTCATGTTCTACTAAATAGTTTTGGAATTGTAAATCCATATACTCACCACCTCGATCTAATTGAAGTGTTTTGATTCTTTTACCTAATAAGTTTTCAACGTCTATATTAAATTCTTTGAACTTTTCAAGAGTTTCAGACTTGTGACTCATTAAATAAATATAGTTGTATCTCAAATAATCATCAACAAAATTGATGAAATATTCATATTCTCCTCGAGCTTTCACATTCATCAGACCACAAAGGTCTGAATGAATGAGTTCTAGAGGTTCTTTGGCTCTAAGACCTTTTCCTATAAAAGATCTTTTGGTCATTTTACCCTCAAGACATGATTCACATGGAGGTAATGAGTTGTCTTCTAACTGATTTAGATGACCATTTTTTACCAATCTCTCAATCCTGTTGAGATTTATGTGACCAAGTCTTAGGTGCCAAAGATAGGCATTGGGAGAAATTTTTCGCCTTTTATTTTGAGTTTCTGCCGTTTTAAACATCTCTATATTTAAAATGGTTTTTGTGTAAGTCAGTTTTAACACAAACAAGTTATTTTCGAGTTTAGCAGAACAAATATGAACACCTCTTAAATAATGAACCCTCCATTGATATTAAAAGTTACTTTGTACATATGTTCTAGTAAACAAGAAATGAAGATTAAATTCATTTTCATTTTGGGTACATAATAAAAATTTTCAAGCAAAATGTAAGAATCTCCAATATATAATTTGATGTCTCCCATTGCTTTTGCTGAAATGACTTGACCCGTTTTCACCTTGAAAGTCATTTCATTCTCTGAAAGTTGAGTCCAAGAACTAGTGTCCTGAAAAAAGTGCACATATGGTTAGCAATACCTGAATCTAATATCCAGTTAAGTGAGAACTTTCCACTAAACATGTTTCAGTTACAAGTAAATCTGATTCACCTTGTTTTTCCTTTTCATCTCTCTTTTCAGTAAGATACTGGGGGCAATTGTGTTTCCAATGCCTGTCTTCTTACAATGAAAACATTTTCCTTTTGGTGCATTATTCATGCTGTTCTTAGTAGGGATTTTCTTTTTCCCTTTTCATTTCTTCTTCATCTGGATACTCTTATCCTTTGAAGAAGAAACAGACTTCTTTTCCTCTGAAGGTTTCGTTCCAGAGGAAGATCCTTTCAGAGATTTCTTTTGTGAAACAACATTTGCTTCACTTTCCTTGTTTTTCATCAAGGATTGATAAGTCTGTAGTTAATTCAGAAGAGTGATCAAATTGTAATTTATCTTATTCATTATAGCATTAGTAAAAAATGTCAGAAAGCTCTTTGGAAGAGATTCCATTATCATACTAACTTGACTTTTGTCATCTATGATAGTGCCATGAGATTCCGCAATGTTGAAATGCACCATCATGTCCAGGACATGTTCACTAACAGAAGTCCCTTCTTTCATGCGAGAATTCTAAACATATTTAATAGCTTCATGTTGTACCGAGGAAGACGATTGCCCAAACATCTCCTGCAACGACACCATGATCTCACGTGTAGTGACCATGGCTTCAGGCTTTTTATTGAACACATCAGATATGCTTGTTAAGGTATAGGCTCTGACCTTCTCATTTACCCGAACCCATTTATCATAGACTTCCCAAACATTTCGGTTAGCATTTGAACTAGGAAGAGAAGGATATTCTTCCATTAAAAAAAACCTCAAATCATTAACGACAAATATTGTATTTATATTTGACTTCCAGTTTGAGTACCCTTCTCCGTAGAATTTATCAGAAGCTAGTAGTGTTGGGATTGATGCTCTAAAGTCTCGTGTCCTGTAGTTTATAAACAGTATGTACGAACACTTGTGTTGTTAATATATGATATTTACTTCACATCTTGTATTTTGCTCATTTACTTATTTTATTTGCTTTACCACAAACCAATAAACATAAAATCTCTGATTATCTGGATGTGACTCAAGCATGTATGTGGTGACATACAAGTGGATCATGTCTTGAGTGATAACCAAAATGGTCTGTAGTATATGGATATAGGAGGGAAACCTTATCCTGGTAACGCTACGGACGCGGCTCGCTTTGTGGAATGGTCACAAGTGTTGTGACTGGTCACAGATGGTCTGATCCTAAATATTCGTGTTGAGGACATACGAGCATGGGCGCCCTATACAAAGAGTTTATATAAGATCTGACCACGAAGTGTTAATGTCTCGTTATATAACACCGTTCATGACAGAGACTTCATGACAGAGACTTCACTTCACTAGGATGACCATAGGTAACATGACCTCAATCCTGAGTGAGTTGGGAACTCCTGCCATTGAGGGCGGTCCTTTGATTTGTATGGGTGCGAGTGGCTAGGTCGCCGATTCAAACCTATTATTTTGGGGATTCATCTGTTTGGGAGTTAGGAACTCAACTACACAAGATGGAATTCACTCCTTCCCCGAGGCAGGGGTAAGTAGATAGATGGTTCCCTTAAGGATTGATTCCAAGGCTTGAACGATGTGGTGCCACACACCTTCTCCTGGCCCGAGAGGTGTTCACACAATGTTGTATTGTTCATTAGAGAAATCAGTGGTACTTAAAGAGTGACATGTAACTACAGGGGCAAAACGGTAAATTGGCCCAGCTATACTTACTAGCATCTGTGAAGGGTCATCGTACTCAAGATTGGTTATATCCGATGGACACATAAATATATCTGTGGTAAGAAGAGTTCAGCTGTTGGTCTTTAGTGGAATCACTAACAGTTAATGGATGGTGGATCTCGTGGCTAAAGAGTTTAGTTAGCTATTCACGTACCATTGGAGCTTCGAGCCACAGGTCTATTAGATCCCCTAGGTAGCTTGGATAAAGTCGAGAACAAGTGTTTGGGTTAATTTGAAATGTTCAAATTGACAAGAGGAAGTTCAATTATATATGATATAATTGGACTGGTTAATTATATATGATATAATTGGCTAAATGTATGAGATGCATTATTTTGGAGGAAATTAGATATAAATATGATTTATATCAAGTAGAGGAGAAAATACTATAGTGGATATGTGATATCAAATTATAGGATATAAATATAATATGATTATATTTATTAATTAATTAATTGATTAATTATATGATAATTAATAATTTTTTTCCACATTCAGACGTGGGTAGTGGGCAGCGTTGGTTATGGTAACCGATGGGTTAAAAATGAAAAGAGTTTTCATTTTGAATGGTGTATTCAATATTTCTTCGACCGCCCAAAAGATTTCGTGAAACGATTGCCCGAGAGCCTATACGATAGTTGCTTCTTCGTCTAAACAATCGTCTACCTCACGATTTATCTAAACGATCGTATACATTTTTCCTAAATGATCGTTCCGCATTTCATACACGATCGTGTAGCTCCGCTATGCAATAAGTACTTCTGCTATACGATAGCACTATTTTTTCTCCCACTTGCTTATCACCTACACGATTCGTTTGTCCTCCGTTCTCTACCAAATTCACCAAAGCCTACCCTTTGGGTTTTCACTCCGAGAATACCTGGGGCTCATTAGTGGTGATGTCATCCCCGTTGTGGCGTTCGTATTCGCGTTGATCATGCTGTTGCAGTCGACGTTCCTGCCGGGTGTTGATAGGTTTGTTGGAGGGTTCCGCTGCTTGGAGAGCCGAAGTGTGAAGAACGTCTTCAACTGATATCGCACTCTTTCCCTTGTGTTTTTGTTGTTCATAGCATGCCATTAATTAGAGTTTATTTGCATAATTGTATGTGTTGAATGTATAATATTGTATTTCAGTCACGGTGAACTCGGAGCGATCTGAATACGCTCATGGAACTCTCGGTATGAGATCCTTCAATTGGTATCAGAGCCAGGTTCTGATACTCCGATTTCATCTTTTGCAACAGAATGACATATACATTCATGGTGGGTGCATTTCTATGCTGTTTTAAATGTTATATCTGCTGTGGATGTGCCGGATTAATGGATGTTTTCGGGATGATTAGCCTCAGTTTGTTTAAGATCCTTTTACATTTGCGGTTATTTGTAAAGGCCCTTGCATTTTTGGGCATTAATAATCGTTATCGAGTCTGTATTCAAAGTTTGTTTGAAGTTTTGAGTCATTTGTCAAAGTTTTGGGCAAGCATTGTGGCACTTCGAGGAAGGAGACGATCTAGGGTTGATCGCATCGTGCAGAAAAAGTTCTACGCGATCGCTGTCCATCGCATCGTAAAGATGAAGAAGTACGCGATCGCGGTTAAACGCATTGATTACTTAATGAGGAATGCGATCAAGATTTGGTCACATCGGGTTGACGATCGGGTACACGATCGCTGAGTATCGTTTAATGTGCGCGCGTGCTAGACAATCGTTTAGGTCAGTAAGCTTCATCACTTAGTAACTGACTAAACGATCGCTTAGTATCACAAGGTAAATTGTTTATCTGGTTGCACGCATCGTGTAGACAATGAGACGCTCGCATATCGTTTAAAGCGCATGCACTAGACGATCGTTTAGGTCAGCAAGCTTCATCGCTTAGTAACTGACTAAACGATCTCTTAGTAACTCAAGGTAAATCGTTTACCTGTCGTTGCGCTACACGATCGCATGGACGGTCAGGTTTCACAGCCTCATCGTCATCTACGCGATTATTTATTTATGCTCCTATCATCTAATGCGCGTTGAACGATCGTCTACATGCCGGAGTTTGCTACACGATGAAGACCTCCTGGCAGTTCAAGACTCGATTTGCCTGTGAACCGGTTTGCTCGATGAAAAATGTAATAGATAGGGTTTTTCATTCCCGGTTTTTTTTTGTAAAGGCTCATCCCAGTCCATAATCCTTTGTTTATTACATGCGATGTATATATATATTTTTTCATATGTCATATGGTATGCACATATAGTAAATCCTACCTTAGGTTATGCAATTGTCATGCATCATCTCTTTATTGTAATTGTTATAATCTAGAGAAGCATGATTTAATTATGTAAGAGCATGCTCATGCATCATATAATATAAGAGTTATATTTATGCATGCATAAAAAGCATTGATATGCATCATCTTTATATTATAATTGTTATAGTATAAGGGTGAATGAAAGCATGTTTGCTTGGTTGTTACGCGTTATATAAAAGTTATATATATAGTAATGGCCGGACATTGCATGAAGCATGACACATAGGTTATTTTATAAGTGTTATAAACGCCTAGTTGTGCGCAATGGTTTTAGTTGTTTCTTTTTAAAAGTTAAAGAGAAATTAGAACTAAAAAAAATAAGAAAGAAATGCATGCTCACTTAGGTTTAATTCATGGTTTTAAAATGTTTAAAACTTGGATCACATAGACCTAAGATCATGGTTCTAATATGATTAGCAACCCTAAGGCTTTAATCTTTTAATCAATTTAATAGAATTAAATTGGCTAATAAAAGGTTAAAGTGTAGTAAATCTATCTATAAGGGACCTATTGTCTAAGGCGAGTTCTGTCTAGGCTGGGGTATTTAAGTTGACGGAAACGTAACACCCCTACCTGGGAACTTACCTGGAATGGTAAATTAGATAGACTTGATGCATGCATGCAACTTAAAAACAGTCCATTAAAGTATTTAATTGTGACTAATGGAACTTGTTCATATTTCATAGACAAATGTTGTTTATGAGCAGAGTTTAAAAAAGTTGACTTAGACTAAAATCAGTAGCTGGATTGTTTAGGTTAATGAATCCCTAGATAGAACATTCAGTGGGAGGTACTTGGGGCATAAGATGCTTCACTTAAACCTTTCACTTTTCTCCTAAATAGTTCACACCATGAGATCTATCCTCGGCTTTGCGGCACCTTTGGCGTGTCCCCCCAACGGATGGTGTTTGGGTAAGTCAATATCAAGGTGGATGGAGAGAATGTTCATAGTAAGTAGGAGCGGGAAGTGCGATAACATATCCCTCAGTCTCCCTCGTTAGGTTGAATAAAGTTACTGTGCATCGCCTCGAGGCACCCTGGGAGTGTCCCCCTAAAGGATGGCAGTTTTACACGTTTCTTTATTTGATCTTCTGTAAGAGGATAAGGTAACTTAGTCTCTTGTCCTAATCTGTCTTTTCTCTATGGTAAGTGCATTAAGGCGGTGCTTTGGCACCGAAAGCGAGGGGTTACACTTGCGCGAAATAGTTAAAGGTTAACGATTCTAGACCAAAAAATGGTGGCTATTAGGTTCAGTTCCAAGAGTTGGTTTTGCCTAATGGTTGAGAATGTCTCATCCCAGCGAAGGGGCAACTGATCACCCCACCGATGGCGTTTGTCCTGCCTCACTGGGGCATCATTCCAAAATAGAAGTCTATTACTTAGGGTACTTGAAACTGTTTTGCAAAACTGATTGGTTTAAAAGTGGTTTAGCAAAATCTAATAAAGTTTTGCTCGTATTTTCAGCAACTTTTTCAAATGGCAACAGCCACGTTAACGTCGTTAAGTGCCGAAAAACTAACAGGCGATAATTTTTCAACATGGAAACACATGATCACTATGATCCTAAACATCGAGGATCTCATGTTCGCTCCCACGGAGGCTTGTCCTCCTATTCCAGCTCCAAATGCCACTCGAAATGTTCGGGAGGCATACGAGCGTTGGCCAAGGGTGAATAAGAAGGCCCGAGCCTACATCTTGGCAAGTCTTTTTAAAGTATTGGCCAAGAAACATCAGTCTGTGGTCTCAGCGCATGAGATCATGGAGTCCATGCAGGGGATGTTTGGACAACCGTCTGAACAGCTTATGCATGAGGCTCTTAAATACATATTCAATTCCAAAATGCAAAAAGGCACCTCTGTTCGTGAACATGTGCTAAACATGATGGTCCACTTCAATGTGGCGGAGTTGAATGGGTCTACCATCGATGAGGGCAGCCAGGTTGGCATAATCCTACATTTTTTGCTGGAGAGCTTTCTGCACTTTGTTAGCAATTTGATTCTTAACAAAGTGAAGTATAACCTTACAACTCTCCTCAACGAGTTGCAGATATACCAATCTTTACTGAAAAGTAAAAAGAGGCATAGGGGTGAGGCAAATGTTACTTTATCCTCCAAGACATTTCATAGAGGTTCGACCTCAGGAACGAAGTCTGCACCTTCTGCTTCTAACTCTACAAAGGGGAAGAAGAAGAAAGGTGGTAAGGGAAAAGGGAAGGCACCTGCTAACCCACCGCCTGTCGCCCCATGAAGGCGTACATAGGTTGCTAAAGGAAAGTGTTTCCACTGCAACCAAGATGGACACTTGAAGAGAAACTGTCCTAGGTATCTGAAGGAGAAGAGAGCAGCCAAGGCTAAGACCAAGGCCGATAAAGGTAAATATGATTTACTTGTGCTTGAAACTTGTTTAGTGGAGAATGATGATTCTGCCTGGATAATTGATTCAGGCGCCACTAACCATGTTTGTTCTTTTTTTTAGGGGATTAGATCTTGGCAATAGCTGAAGGCTGGTGAGATGACGATGCGAGTAGGCACTGGGCACGTCGTCTCAGTTGTGGCAGTGGGAGGACTCCAGTTAGCTTTACAGAATAGGTTTCTTATTTTAAATGATGTATATATTGTTCCTGAACTAAAAAGGAACCTTATTTCTGTAAAGTGTTTATTTCAATGTAAATATACTGTCTCTTTTGATTTGAATAAAGTGTTTATTCATAAAGATGGTGTTTTTATTTGCACAGCAAATGTGGAATCGAATTTATATGTGCTAAGGTCGTTAGCCATTAATTCCCTCCATAATACTGAAATGTTTAGAACTACCGTAACTCAATCAAAATGTCGACGAATTTATCCAAAAGAAAATGCCCAACTTTGGCATCTACGTTTAGGGCACATTAATCTCAATAGGATCGAGAGATTGGTGTAGAAAGGACTTCTAAGTGAGTTAGAAGAAAATTATTTACTTGTGTGCGAATCTTACCTTGAGGGTAAGATGACTAAACGACCTTTTACTGGAAAAGGTTCTAGAGCCAAGGAGCCTCTTGAATTAGTACATTCTAACCTTTGTGGTCCTATGAATGTGCGAGCCCGAGGTGGCTATGAGTATTTTATCAGTTTTATTGATTATCACTCCAGGTACAGGTATGTTTATCTTATGCAACGGAAGTCTAAATCCTTTGAAAAGTTCAAAGAGTTCAAGGCTGAAGTTGAAAACGCATTAGATAGATGGATTAAAACACTTCGATCGAATCGAGGTAGAGAGTTTTTGGACTTGGCATTCCAGGACTATTTGATAGAACATGGAATTGTTTCCCAACTCTCAATGCTGGGTACACCTCAGTAGAATGGTGTAGTGGATAGAAGAAATAGGACCTTGTTAGACATGTTCGCTCGATGATGAGTTACGCTTCCTTACTAGACTTGTTTTGGGGTTTCGCAGTGGAGCCTGCAATATACATACTCAACTGTGTTCCCTCCAATATTGTTGCAAGAAAACCTTTGAAGTTGTGGAATGGGCGTAAAGCTAGTTTACGTCACTTTCGCATTTGGGGTTGCCCTGCACATGTGCTTGAGATTAATCCTAAGAAGTTGGAACCACAATCGAGGTTGTGCCTCTTTGTAGGCTACCCCAAAGGTACATGAGGGGGTTATTTTTATGATCCAACGAAAAATAGGGTGTTTGTTTCAACAAACGCTACTTTCTTGGAGGAGGATCATATAAGGGAGCACAGTCCACGAAGTAAAGTCATGCTGCAGGAGCTTTCCAATGAAACTACTGAAACTTCAACAAGAGTTGTTGAAGAGCCTGCTACATTAACAAGAGTTGTTGATGGGAGTTCATCCAATAGGTCGGTTCCACCTCAAGAGTTGAGGGAACCTCGACGTAGTGGGAGGGTTGCGAGCCCACCCGTTCGCTATATGGGTTTCACAGAAATCCTTGCTATTGTAGCAGATGGTGACGTTGAGGATCCTTTGTCTTATAAGAAGGCAATGGAGGATGTTGACTGGGATAAATGGGTTAAGGTCATGGATCTGGAGATGGAGTCGATGTACTTCAACTCAGTATGGGATCTTGTAAATCAGCCTGATGGGGTTTGCCCTATAGGTTGTGAATAGATCTTCAAGTGCAAACGGGGTACTGATGGGAAGGTACAGACCTTTAAGGCTCGATTTGTGGCAAAGGGATAGACCCAGGTAGAGGGAGTCAACTATGAGGAGACTTTCTTGCTTGTTGCCATGTTAAAGTTGATCCGTATCCTCCTGTCCATTGCAGCTTATTATAATTATAAGATCTGGAAAATGGACATCAAGACGACCTTTCTGAATGGCAATCTTGATGAGACCATTTATATGGTACAGGCCGAGGGATTCCTAGCCCAAGGTCAAGAGCAAAATATTTGCAAACTGAATCGGTCCATTTATGGACTGAAACAGACGTCTCGATCTTGGAACATACGATTTGATACTGTGATCAAGTCGTATGGCTTTGATCAAAACGTTGATGAACCTCGTGTCTACAAGAAGATCAGCAATGCTTTAGTAGTCTTCTTAGTGTTGTATGTAGACGATATCCTACTCATTGGGAATGATGTAGGTCTACTGATTTCAGTTAAAAACTGGCTAGCGACCCAATTCCAAATGAAAGATTTGGGAGAGGCTGAGTTTGTTCTAGGTATACAGATCTTTCGGGATCGTAAGAACAGAGTGCTAGCACTGTCTCAGGTATCGTACATTGACAAGATGTTGCTCAAGTACTCGATGCAGGACTCCAAGAAGGGCCTACTGCCGTTCAGGCATGAAGTCAATTTGTCTAAGGAAATGTGTCCTAAGATGCCTCAAGAGGTTGTGGAGATGAGACGGGTCTCATATGCGTCTGTTGTTAGCAGTTTGATATACGCGATGCTCTGTACTCGTCCAGACATCTGCTACGTTGTGGGCATAGTCAGTAGGTATCAGTCTAACCCAGGCCAGGGTCATTGGACTACAGTGAAGAACATCCTCAAGTATCTTCGAAGAATGAGGGACTACATGCTTGTGTGGTTCGAGGGATTTGATCCTTATAGGATACATGGATTCTGAGTTTCAGACTGATAAGGACTCTCGCAAGTCCACATCAGGGTCAGTCGTTACTCTTAACGGAGAAGCTGTAGTATGGCAAAGCACTAAGCAGGGGTGCATCGCCGACTCCACTATGAAGGCGGAGTATGTAGCGGCTTGCGAAGCTGCTAAGGAGGTCGTCTGGCTCAGGAAGTTCTTGACAGACCTGGAAGTTGTTCTAGATATGTCTAGGCCCATTACCCTCTATTGTGATAATAGTGAGGCCGTGGCGAACTCCAAGAAGCCAAGAAGTCACAAGCGCAGCAAACACATAGAGCGGAAGTACCATCTGATCTGCTAGATAGTGCATCGAGAGAACGTGATCGTCACACAGATCGCTTTGAAGCACAATGTTGTTGATCTGTTTATGAGGGCTCTCATGGATTCCCCGTGGTTGGATTAGGTCAAGTGGGAGATTTTCTTGTACTGGTCTTTTATACCCTAGTTTATTGTTTTGTACTAAGTTTATTGTACACCCGATTTCGCTTTAAGACAAGTGGGAGATTGTTAGGGTTGATGCCCTAAAGTCTCGTGTCCTGTAGTTTGTAAACATTATGTACGAACACTTGTGTTGTTAATATATGATATTTACTTCATATCTTGTATTTTGCTCATTTACTTGTTTTATTTGCTTTACCACAAACCAATAAACATAAAATCCCTGGTTATCTGGATGTGACTCAAGCATGTATGTGGTGACATACAAGTGGATCATGTCTTGAGTGATAACCAAAATGGTTTGTAGTATATAGATATAGGAGGGAAACCTTATCCTGGTAACGCTACGGACGCGACCCGCTTTGTGGAATGGTCATAAGTGTTATGACTTATCACAGATGGTCTGATCCTGATCATTCATGTTTGGGACATGTGAGCGGGGGCGTCCTATACGAAGAGTTTATATAAGACCTGACCATGAAGTGTTAACGTCTCATTATATAACACCATTCATGACAGAGACTTCACTTCACTAGGATGACCATAAGTAACATGACCTTAATCTTGAGTGAGTTGGGAACTCCTGCCATTGAGGGCGGTCCTTTGATTTGTTTGGGTACGAATGGCCAAGTCGCCGATTCAAACCTACTATTTTGGGGATTCGTCTGATTTGGGAGCTGGGAACTTAGCTACACAAGATGGAATTTACTCTTTCCCCGAGGCAGGGGTAAGTAGATAGATAGCTCCCTTAAGGGCTGATTCTGGGGCTTGAACGATGTGGTGCCACACACCTTCTCTTGGCCCGAGAGATGTTCACACATAGTTGGACTATGTTGTATTGTTCATTAGAGGAATCAGTGGTACTTAAAGAGTGACATGTAACTACAGGGGCAAAATGGTAAATTGACCCAGCTGTACTTATGAGAGTCTGTGAAGGGTGATTGTACTCATGATTGGTTATATCTGATGGATACAGAAATATATCTATGGTAAGAAGAGTTTTGCTATTGGTCTTTAGTGGAATCACTGATAGTTAACGTATGGTGGTTCTCATGGCTAAAGAGTTTAGTCAGCTATTCACGTATCGTTGGAGCTTCGAGCCACAGGTCCATTAGGTCCCCTGGGTAGCTTGGATAAAGTCAATAACCAGTGTTTGGGTTAATTTAAAATGTTCAAATTGGCAAGAGGAAGTTCAATTATATATTATATAATTGGACTGGTTAATTATATATGATATAATTGACTAAATGTATGAGATACATTATTTTGGAGGAAATTAGATATAAATATGATTTATATCAAGTAGAGGAGAAAATACTGTAGTAGATATGTGATATCAAACTATAGGATATAAATATAATATGATTATATTAATTAATTAATTAATTGATTAATTACATGATAATTAATCATTTTTTCCACGTTCGGACGTAGGTAGTGGGCAGCGTTGGTTATGGTAACCAATGGGTTAAAAATAATGAACGAGAGTAGGGTTTTCAGGTTATCAATTAAGAAAAATATATTTAAGCAATCTCCTTGATCTTTATGCATGGAGCTTCAATATATAGGTAAATAACATGCAAATGTATAGGGTTGCATGGTGGGCAGCTCCAGCTTGAAGATCATCACCAAAATCAATTGGAATTTGATGACATTCCATAAAAAAAGTTTGTGGGTTTTTCCTAAAATTGAAAAAATCCATTAACGTAAAATGAATTTTATTTTATTTATATTTATTTTATAAAATTAATTCAAAATAATTAATTTATATAAAACTAATTTTTAAATGATTTTTTAATTAAAATAATATTAATTTAATATCTAAATAAAATATCAATATCACCAATAAATCAATTTTATATTTAAATCATAATTTAAATATCAATTGATTTTCTAATTTTGTTTAATTAAATTAAACATTTATAATTGTATCAGACAATCAATCGAAAACCCTAAAATTGAATTTGAACATTTCAAACACGTAACCCGAATTTCATACATCAATACTAAAAGTGGACCTAATGGACTTACAAAGCATGAGCTCCAACGATTTGTAATTAATTTGTTAGAACTCTTTAACCGAATCAATTACTATTCGTTAACTATCAAGACACACCATTATAGCTCGATAGTTGCAATCTCCTCACTATAGATATATTTATGTCCATATAAACCATAATTAGTAAGTCAATCCTTCACAGGTTGTTCGTAATTACAGTTGGGTCAAAATTACTGTTTTACTCCTATAAATGCATCTCGTTCCTTAAGTTCCCACTGACCGTATAATGAATAATTCGATTCATAATACTTATGAATCATGTCCTTTCTCTGTCATGAGAAGGTGAGGCCCCGATTGTTCAAGACTTGGAATCAGTACTTAAGGAAACAACCTATCTGCTAACCCTGAAATGGGTAGGAGTGAATTCCTTCTTGTCGTGCTATGTCCCCAGCTATTCATCCGTGCAGATCAAAAGATAATCCCGAATAAATAGAAGTTCATAAATAACTCAAGATTAAGATCGAGTTATCCTAGGTTAGATAAGTATCAAATAGTTAGTTTTAATAGTAAACAGATGTTATAAAGAAAAGTTACTATTTTGTGGTCCAGTCTATATGCAAACTCATTGCATAGGACACCCTCACTCACATGTCTCTACATGAATGACTTGTGGATCACATCATTTGCATTACCTATACCAAATGGGCCGCATCCAATAATGTTACCAGGATGAGATACCCGATTTCACCCATATACTTATAGACCATTTAGGCTATATACTATTAACTTGATCCTGTTTATGTCACCACATAAAGTTAAAGTATTCATACTATAGCCATGGATATATTTATTTGATTTTTATAATAGAATGCAAAATCAAAAACTTTATTGAACAAAATACTTAATAATATTTTATTGATAAATAGAATGTTTAACACGAACTGCGAGTTCTAGGACATTCCCAACAGAGAGGTTGTTTCTATTAGGTTTTATGTCCTAAAACTCGTGGTTTGTAAATAATAAAACTTATTCTGAATATTCAATAAGTTGTTATTGAAAATATGTATTGCTTATTTCGTTTTAGAAATAAATCACTAAAAGATCCATGACTATTATATGAGTACTTGAACTTTATGTAGAAAAATAAAAGTGGATCAGGTTCGAGTAAATAGTCAAAATGATCTATAGTATATGAATGAGGTTGGGTGCTTCATTCTGGTAGCACTAATGAAGGCGGCCCACTCTGTAGTTGTTACAAAGAGTTGTAAAGTGCTACAGATGATGTGATCCCAATTCGTTCATGTTACGACATGAGGAGTGGGGGCATCCTATGCAATGGATTTGTACAAGATCGAACCACGAAATCAGTCACTCTTACTTTATAACACTTTTTACTGTTTATGACTGACTATTCAAAGTGATGACCTAGGTAACTTGACCTTAATTCTGAGCTAACTATGAACTCCTTTGTATTCAGGATTATCCTTAGATTTGCGTAGTTGAGGGTTCACTCAACAACGCCAACTCAGTAGACCTCTATTTCAGGGGTAAGAACGGATAGATAGCTCAGGACATAGGGTGCAATATGGAATTCACTCATACCCGCTTGCAGGGATAGAAGAGAGGTTGTTCCCTTAAGCGCTGACTCCAGATCTTGAACAAAGGGCCCCACCTTCTCATTGGCTTAAGAGGGACTTGACTTGTTGATTGAATCACAAATCGATTGTTCATTAGAGGATCAGTGGGACTTAAGAACAATAGGTAATCTCGGGGGTAAAACAAACATTTGACCCAACCGTTATCACGAAGAACCTGTGAAGGGTTAACTTATTAATCATGGTTATATCGAGTGGATATAATATATCTACAGTGAGGGGAGTGCAACTATGGGCTTTAGTGGAGTGACCCTTTAGTTAATGAATGGTGGTTAATTCGGTGTAAAGAGTTTAGCCAATTAATTTCGGATCGTTGAAGCCTATGACCTATAGGTACACAAGGTTTCCCTACTAGCTCGTAAATGAATTAACTTTAAAGTAACGTGATAGGTTAATTTGAAACGTTCAAATTAGAATAAAGGGAATTAGTAACTATATGAGATATAATTACGCGTTTTATTTTAGAATTAAATGGAATTGGAGAATTAATTAATATTTAAATATGATTTAAATATTAAATTCATGAAGGTGGTTTGTGTAAGATTAATTTAATATTTGATATTAAATTAATTAGAATTAATTAAATTGTTTAATTAAATATTTATTATTAATTATATTAGAAAATTAATTTATGAAATTAATTTTGTAAAATTAATAAAGTTTTTAATTTTGAAAACTAAGTTGATTTTAGAAATCAATTGATAAAACAAAATTGAAAACAAATTGGAAAAACACAAAATGAGAAATATGGGATTTTTCCACTCACCTTCATCAAGTTGCTCACACAAAACCCACTTGACTCTTGCTTCAATTCACCAAGCATGAGCTACACCTCATGCAGCCTTCTCCATTGCATGACAGTCCTGCAATAAATAGAGGATTGAAGTGGAAATGAGGCATGCATCAATTGAGTTTTTGCTAAAAAATTTGAGTTGAAGAATGTGTTCTTCAAATGGGTGCAATTGTGTGTTCTTCTCCAAATTCCCTTGATTGAAGCTCTGAGTCCCACAACTCAATCTAACGCTCCAAGAGAATAGTAGGAAAGATCTTGAGGTGGTTCACAAGAAGAATTGGAGAAGATTTGTAGCTGAATTCGAGATTCTAAAAGTTCTATAAAGGTATGACTTGAAACCGTCTTATTATTGTGTAAACATGCTTCATTTATAACCAAAATTGATGAATTAGAATGCTTATTGATCCTTGTTGCTTCCGTTATATGCTGAAATACTCGTACAATTGGTATCAGAGCATCATTTAAGCATTCAATTTGGTTTAATTTTGGTGTGGTGGGCGTTTTTTCATGAGTTATATGAAAATGGTGTACTCATATGGTTTTATGAGTTTTGACATTTATTTTCTCTTGGATTCTTTGATTAAATTTGTAATTGACTCTTGTTTAATGAGCTTATATGTGTGCTCAATAGTATATAATTTATTTAGAGTCATTAGAGTTGAAATTAAGTTGTAATTGAAGAAATAAGTGAAGAAGGCCGAGCTGCAGATTTCCAAATCTTGAGCTTCTATTCAGGCAGCGTTGAAACGCTGCTTATAATTCTAGTGAGAGCAAGATTTTCTTTCGGCAGCGTTGCAACGCTGCCCTTCAACGTTTTAACGCTGCTCACAATTCTAGCGAGATTTGGTGATCGAGCAGCAAGATCTGATCAAGTTTCAAGCGAGATTTCGTTTCGAGCGAGATTTCAAGTTCAAGCGAGATTTTGAATCGAGTTTGAGCAAGATTTCTAGTTCGAGTGAGATTCTAATGGAATTTCGAGCGAGATTTCGAGCATGAAGCGAGAGATCAAGTTTGAGTGAGATTTTTTAACTGGTTTTCAATAAGAGATCGAGTTGGAGCGAGATTTGAACGAGTAGTGAGATTTTGAACCGGTTTGACGAGTTTGACCCATTGACTGAGTGAGGATCATCGAGTATTTACTACTTTGACCGATTTTCTTCAAACTCGATCCGGCTTAGCTTCAAAAGGTTTTGGCTGGTCCGGTTCAGGTGGTTCACATCCAGTTCACGTTGGTTAACTACTCGTTTAAAATCCATAACAAAGAATTGTTGCATGCTCACGTAGGTTAACCACTCGTTTTAATAGTTAAAATAGGTCGTTAAACTTATAAAACTCAGTTTACAAACTCAACCGGTATATAATCCTATCGATTGCTGGAGGTATTTAAGTTGACAGTTTATAAAACACCTTTTACCTGGGGATGATGGTCGAATTATTGAACGTTGTTAACCGGTTTTACGAGCAATACGTGAGTGATTTAAGGTTTTAAAACTGGCTTATCACTTAAACATCATAGGTTAAATCCAAATATAAAAGTTATACTTGGATAAACACCTAGACTTGGGTTGTTTAATTAGCCGGAACAAGCCTAAAGAAACGAATACCTCGTTTAATCATTAGAACACTTCAGTGGGAGTTTAAACATATATAATATGCTATTAAAACACTTCAGTGAAAATCAAATAATATATATGATATGTTAGAACACTTCAGTGAGAGATTAATAAACATATATGATATGATTATGTTTAGCTCTCACGTCCCTAAGAGTTCACGATTGAAATTCATGTGGCACTTCGTGTCACCCATGGAGTGACCTCCATTCGAAAAATGTTTACATGAATCGAGATTTTGGTGAATGGGGGAAGTTGTTCACTTTAAAATCAAATATGATGTTTTGATTTTATAATTTTCACGTTTTCAAGATGTTCACACCAAAAGGTTCATGCGGTAGTTCGTGTCACCCTAGGAGTGACCTCCATTCGGGAAGTGTTTGCGTGAATTGATCATGGTGAATGAGGGGAAGCTGTTCAATGAAAAATCAAATATATGTTACATTGATTTCAATTCTCATGTCCCTAGATAATTCCGACCATGAGATCCGTGTAGCACTTCATGTCACCCTTGGAGTGACCTCCATTTGGAAAGTGTTTATCATAGATCAAGACCAAAGTGAATGGGAGAAGTAGTTCATAGTAAGTAGGTGAAGGATATGTGTCAACATATCCTACGGTCTCATCTGTTGGTTTGAACCGTGAGATTCTAATGTTGCGCCTGCTTGTCGTCTTTAAGTCGGCCTCGCTAGTCGTTTAACGACGACTATCCCCTCGGAGGGTTTTTTAACATAGGATTCAGAACAACTCAAACTCCATAAATGGATAGGATTTCTCAAGTGGGTTTCAACTTTGACTTTCCATCTTCGAGAGCATCATTGGGATTGGACTTCTAAGGTCTAAAAACAGAGGGTTACACTTACAGAATTACTAAAGAGTTAGTAATAAAAATGGTAGCTAAATGACTATCGAAATATGAGCTATTCTGGAGACAGTATTTAGTCAAGAATGTCTTGTTGTAGTATCGTTGCAAAACTAATCTTGGATATATTATTACTTTGCTAAAACTTGATTGGTTTTAAAAAGCATTTCACTTATAATTTATTTATATTTTTTCAGAATGATAAGTTCACTAGTACAATTGTTGGCATCTGATAAACTAATTGGGGATAATTATGCAATATGGAAATCAAATATGAATACTATACTGGTGATAGACGATTTATGATTCATCATAATAGAGGATTGTCCTCTCATTTCAAGCTCTAACGCAAATTGAACTATTTGGGATACGTACGATAGATGGATCAGGGCGAATGATAAAGCCCGTGCCTATATCCTCGCGTAGCATTTCTGATGTTTTGGTGAAGAAACATGAGGTTATAGGTACTGCCAAAGAGATTATGGAATCTCTACGAGGGATATTTGGACGACCGTCCTTCTCCCTTAGACATGATGCTATTAAGTACGTTTACAACGATCGCATGAAAGATGAGGCCTCTGTTGGTGAACATGTCCTGGACATGATGATCCACTTCAATGTGGTTGAAGTAAATGGGGTTTTCGTCGACGAGAGAAGTCAAGTCGGTTTTATTCTAGAATCTCTTTCGAAGAGTTTTTTTTACAGTTCTCCATGAATGCGCTTATGAATAAAATTGAATATAGTTTAACTACTGTTCTTAATGAGCTACAGGCTTACCAGACAATAGTGAGAGCTAAAGGTCTAGAACCGGAAGTACACATTACTATCGCAGAGAAGAGAGGAATGTCCTCCAAAAAAAAGCCTGATGTTGCTTCCTCTTCACAAAGTAAGAGTATTCCTATTAAGAAGAGAAAAGGGAAAGGGAAGAAGAAAACCGCTGGGAGAAAAGGCAAGGCTAACGCTGTAGACAAGGGAAAGTGTTTCCACTGCAACGAGAAAGGGCACTGGAAGAGGAATTGCCCTCAATATCTTGCTGAGAAGAGAGTAGAGAAAGCAAAACAGACAAACTAGTTCCTGAAGATTGGTTGCTCAATATAACCAGTGGGAAATGTTGCTGTTTGAAGATAATCTTATCTGTTTTTGTTATCTTGTAAAGAACAAATTGTATATATTTTTTTTGTTGTAAATGAAATGTTCATTTTCGAAAATTATGTTTGTTCTATTGCATAGCAACTTCTGTTAAGAACTAACCTAGTTAAAAGGCAATTGCAAACATTTAGATATTTAAAGCGACTAAAATTCAATTAAGGCAAGTAGTTATTTAATCTAAGTGATAAGTTTAGAACACTTGAAAAGTTCAGAGTGTACAAAATTTGTTAGGTAAGACCAAAATACTTCAATTAGATCAAAGTATAAAGTTTAAGATTTCCAATCTATTTGATAGAACATGAAATCCAGTGACAAACTTTCTAATTGCCTTAAATTTTTTCTCAACATCATTGGAATGTTGTTCTATATCACCTTGTATTATTTGTTTCCATAAAAACTTGAATAAATCAATAAAGAGTTATTGAATTAACACTTTAAACAAGAGTTGTTTAGACAGGTCAGATACATCTTACTCAAAGAGTTGAGAGTATCTCAGTGGAGTGGGAGGAAAGTATGACTTCCTAGCCAATATTAAAAAACAAGTGTTGTGAGAATAAGATCCATTCCCCATATAGTTTAATAAGAAGTCTATTGTACACTAATATGTTTACAATGATTCTCTCGGTTAAAGTGTTAGAGAATCAACTAGTAAGACTAGGAATATCAGGTGAATAACCTAGGGCAAGTCAGAGAAAAACTAGGTATGAGATACCATATGGTAAACCATGTGTATATGATGCCCTAGTTTATTGTATTTCTCTATAAAACTCAAAAGCTCAATATTATATATTCAGATATATAAGTTACCACTTGAGTTTTAGTGCAAGTGGGAGTTTTTTGGGTTTTATGTCCAAAAACTCGTGGTTTGTAAACAATAAAACTTATTCTGAAAATTCAAAAAGTTATTATTGAAAATATGTATTACTTATTTCGTTTTAGAAATAAATCCAATAAACTAAAAGATCTATGACTATTATATGAGTACTTAACCTTTATGTGGAGACATAAAAGTGGATCAGGTTTGAGTAAATAATCGAAATGATCTATAGTATATGAATGAGGTTGGGTCCCTCATTCTGGTAACACCTCCATTTCAGGGGTAAGACCGGGTAGATAGTTGGGGACATAGGGTGCAAGATGGAATGAACTCCTACCCGCTTTCAGGGATAGTAGAGAGGTTGTTCCTTTAAGTGCTGACTCCAGGTCTTGAACAAGAGGCCCCACCCTCTCATTGGCCCGAGAGGGACTCAGTTTGTTGATCGGATCCAAATCAATTGTTCGTTAGAGAATCAATGGGACCTAAGGAACAAATCTCGGGGTAAAACAGACATTTGACCCAGCCATTATCACGAACAACCTGTGAAAGGTTAACTTACTAATTATGGTTATATCAAGTGGACATAATATATCTATAGTGAGGGGAGTGAAGTGACCCTTTAGTTTACGAATGGGGGTTAATTCGGTGTAAAGAGTTTAGAAAATTAATCTCGGATCGTTGAAGCCCATGATTTGTAGGTCCACAAGGTCCCCCTACTAGCTCGTAAATGGATTAACTTTAGAGTAGCGTGATAAGTTAATTTGAGACGTTCAAATTAGAATTAAGGTATTTAGTAATTATATGAAATATAATTACGCGTTTAATTTTAGAATTAAACGAAATTGGAGAATTAATTAATATTTAAATATGATTTAATTATTAAATTCATGAAGGTGAAATTTGTATCAAATTAATTTAATATTTGATATTAAATTAATTAGAATTAATTAAATTATTTAATTAATTAATTATTATTAATTATATTGGAAAATTAATTTTGTAAAATTAATAAAGTTTTTAATTTTGAAAACTAAGTTGATTTTAGAAATCAATTGACAAAACAAAATTGAAATCAAAATTGGAAAAACACAAAATGAGAAATATGAGATTTCTCCACTCATCTTCATCAAGTTGCTCACACAAAACCCACTTGACTCTTGCTTTAATTCACTAAGCATGAGCTACACCTTATGCAGCCTTCTCCATTGCATGACAGTCCTACAATAAATAGAGAGGATTGAAGTGGAAATGAGGCTTGGATCAGTTGAGTTTTTGCTGAAAAATTCGAGTTGAAGAAGGTATTCTTCAAGTGGGTGCAGCTAAGTGTTCTTCTCCAAATTTCCTTCATTCAAGCTTATTTTGAGTCCCATAACTCAATCTAAAGTTCCAAGAGAATAGAAGAGAAGATCTTGAGGTGGTTTACAAGAAGAATTGAAGAAGATTTGCAACTGAATTCGAGATTCTAAAGGTTTTACAAAGGTATGACTTGAAACCCTCTTATTACTGTATGGGCATGCTTCATTTATAGCCAAAATTGATGAATTAGATTACTTATTGATCCTTGTTGCTTCTGCTGCATGCTGATATACTCCTACAATTTACTTAAGTGCTGACTCCGAGTCTTGAACAAGGGGCCCCACCCTCTCATTGGCTTGAGAAGGACTCGGTTTTGTGATTGGATCACTTTGAAAGATCTATCTCGCAGTGGGACTTAAGAAGCAAGATGTAATCTTGGGGATAAAGCAAATTTTTACCTATCCGTTATTACGAACAACCTGTGAAGGGTTAACTTACTAATCATGGTTATATCGAGTGGACATAATATATCTACAGTGAGGAGAGTACAACTATTGAGCTTTAGTAGATGATGACATGCAGAAATGTATATCATCTTAGGCCTTTTACTTAGAATTATGAGGGCTGTTAAGCAGAATATGCGCCAATTATGTTAGGAATTCATAAGAAATTGAGCTTGCGGCGTTCAACATTAAGAATCTCAGCTAACCCATTATTATGCGTTCAATTGTCTATTTTTGTAGCTAACGTAGGAAGTGGACACAAACGCGGAAAGAGGACTACCGCATAGACGACTGCATACGGAGAAACTTTCCATCGCAAAGGCGAATGCATTCGATCAACACATGGGTGTTGCGATAATCAGCCGCATGCGTCCATCACATGGGAGTTGCGCTCGTCAAGTGATTGCGGCCATTGTGTAGAGTTGCGGTATTAAGCGAATGCGGTCACTGCATGATTACGGCTACACGATAACGCATGATAAAGGGATCAACACATTGTTGGTGGAATGAACGCATCAGCGCATCTCTCGGAAAAATAAAAAAGATGATGTTGACATCTCACCTACCACATCGTTAGCAGCAGAGGTTCAGAAAGGACTAAACGCGTCGCGAATGTCAGAATCAGAGCAGTCTATTAATGCTGTCGGCGATCCAAGCTCTATATAAAAAAGCTGATGAGCAGAATTCCAACTGGTTCGGGGATTATCCCTGCAACCCAGGGTTTCTCCCTGCGATCCAGACAAATGCATAAGAAGAAGCTTAAGAGTTTTTCACCTCCTTCCTCCATTCCGAGTGACGACCGGAGCTAGATCTTAGGAGAGTCACCTCTACCGCCCATCCATGGCACCACCGGCAGCCTTGACGCACATCCGCTGGAAGTAAGTCTTTGCTTCCAACTGGTCATTTCATTTTCTCTTCTTTTCTTATATTGTATTGTATTACATTTTGTGATTAAGGAATTAATACATTATGTGTTCAATGCATTTCTGTGTTTCCTTCGACTCCATCCCCATCTTCTTTACTTAGCATCCTTAACTTCGTTGCATCATTTAGTGAGACTGCTAGAGTATCACATACTTAGTCATGTAGATTAGGGATATGAAACGTGTAGCAAACCACCGGAAGGTGTGTGTTGTGTGAGTGTGTAAGAAAACCTTATTTGCTTAGTGTGAAGTTGTAGCACGCTTGTCCATGAGTAGAGTCAGCAACAACTAACTACTTGGAAGGGTAAGTGGTTGGTCGCATTAAGCAATGTAATCAAGTATTCACTAGGGATAGGAATAATCTTGCGTCAGCCAAGTTCATGCGGTTACCTTGTCTTATGAGCGCATCATTCATCTTTTAGGCATACCTGGAAGGGTAGTCTAAAATCCAAATCTAAGACTCGAGAGAGCGGATTGGAACACATAAAAGAATGAGGAACTTAGGAATAAGCTCCGTTTGCAATCACACAGCATATGCACCCTACGGATAGGATATTGCATGCGTCCAGGAAGTAGGATATGGTGGCTGTATGCGGTTATCTTGACACTTATGCATACCCACCACAAACGTCCTAGATTTAGGCTTTTAGTGTGTGTAGCATGATCGCATGGCTTGCATTGACTAAGGCTTCCCTTGCGGTCACTCTTAAGTATTGCAATGAAGACATCTCCACATTTTATCTATTTTTCCATTCATTTGTTTCATATCAAGAGTTGTCGTATCTCTACCTCTCATTCATATTCTCATTGCGTTGTTTGATAGCTAGAAATAGGAGTAGTGTTAGCTTAACAAACCCTTAAACATTCTTTTATTCAATCGCCGCATGCACATTATTGCATATATCTTGCTACAAGTCCCTGTGTTCGACCTCGGATCACCCGAGAAACTTGAGTTCGCGTTATACTTGGCGTGAGCGCAAGAAAACTTGTGACAGGACGCATGGTCATTGCATACATATGTTAACGCATAGTCATTCCAACGCATGACCATTGACGCATGACAATCAACGCATACCTTAAAAACATGCATCGCACAGAATTATAGTTGTTGAGTAATTGACATCTAATTTCCCGTCATCAATTTTTGGCGTCGTTGCCGAGGAATTAGATGTCAATTACTCAACAACTAAAATTCTGTGGACGCAATATGCGATGCATGTTCTTAAGGTATGCATTGATTGTCAAGCGTCGATGGTCATGCGTTGGAATGACTATGCATTAACATATGTATGCAATGACCATGCGTCCTGTCACAAGTTTTCTTGCGCTCACGCCAAGTATAACGCAGACGCCTGTTTCTCGAGTGATCCGAGGTCGAACGCAGGGACTTGTAGCAAGATGTATGTGGTAATGTGCATGTGGTGGTTGAATAAAAGAATGTTGGAGGGGTTGTTAAGCTAACACTACTCCTACTTCTAGCTATTAGACAACACAATGAAAATATGAATGAGAAGTAGAGACACGAAAACTCTTGACATGAAACAAATGAATGGAAAAATAGATAAAGTGTGGAGATGTTTTCATTGAAATACTTAAGAGTGACCGCAAGGGCAACCTTAGTCAATGCAAGCCATGCGATCATGCTACACACACTAAAAGCCTAAATCTAGGACGTATGTAGTGGGTATGCATAAATGTCGAGATGACCGCATACAACCACCATATCCTACTTCCTGGACGCATGCAATATCCTATCCGTAGGGTGCATACACTGTGTGATAGCAGACAAAGCTTATTCCTAAGTTCCCCATTCTTGCTTATGCGTTCCAATCCGCTCTCCCGAGCCTTTGGATTTTAGACTACCCTTCCAGGTATGCCTAAATGATGAATGATGCACTCATAAGACAAGGTAACCGCATGAACTTGGCTGATGCAAGATTATTCCTATCCCTAATGAATACTTGCTTACTTTGCTTAATGTGACCAACCACTTACCCTCCCGGGCAGTTAGTTATTGTTGACTCTACTCATGGACAAGCGTGCTACAGCTTCACAATAAGCAAATAAGGTTTTCTCACATACTCACGTAACACACACCTTCCGGTGCTTCGCTACATGCTTCATATCTCTAATCTACATGACTAAGTATGTGATACTCTAGCAATCTCACTAAGTGATGCAACGAAGTTAAGGATGCTAAGTAAAGAAGATGGAGATGGAGTCGAAGGAAACACATAAATGCATTGAACATATAATGTATTAATTCCTTAATCACAAAATGTAATACAATACAATATAAGAAAAGAAGAGAAAATGAAATGACCAGCTGGAACTAAAGACTTGCTTCCAGCAGGTGTGCGTCAAGGCTGCCGTTGGTGCCGTAGGTGGGCGGTGGAACTGACTCTCTCGAGATCTAGCTCCAGTCGAAGGCTCCGGTCGTCACTCAGAATGGAGGAAGGAGGTGAATAACTCTCAATCTTCTTCTCACGCATTTGTCTGGATCGCAGGAAGAAACCTTGGGTTACAGGGATAATCCCCGGACCAGTTGGAATTCTGCTCATCGGCTTCTTTATATAAAGCTTGGATCGCCGACAGTATTAATGGACTGCTCTGATTCTGACATTCGCGACACGTTTAGTTCTTTTTGAACCTCTGCTGCTAACGACGTGGTAGGTGAGATGTCAACATCATCTTTTTTATTTTCCCAAGAGATGCGTTGATGCGTTCATTCCACCAACCTTGCGTTGATCCCTTTATCATGCATTATCGTGTAGCCGCAATCATGCAGTGACCACATTCGCTTAATACCGCAACTCTACACAATGACCACAATCGCTTGACGAGCGCAACTCCCATGCGATGGACGGCTGATTACCACAACACCCATGCGTTGATTGAACGCGTTCGCCTTTGCGATGGAGAGTTTCTCCATATGCGGTCGTCTATGCGGTAGTCCGGTTTTCGCATTTGCGTCCACTTCCTGCGTTAGCTACAAAAATAGACAATTGAACGCATAATAACGCATAATAATGGGTTAGCTGAGATTCTTAATGCTGAACACCGCAAGCTCAATTTCTTATGAATTCCTAACATAATTGCCGCATATTCTAGTTAACAACCCTCATAATTCTAAGTAAAAGACATAAGATGACATGCATTTCTGCATGTCATCAGTAGAGTTACTCGGTAGTTAACGAATAGTGGTTAATTAGGTTTAAGTGTTTAGTCGGTTAATCGCGGATCGTTGGAGCCCTTGATCTGTAGGTCCATGAGGTCCCCTACAAGCTCATATCAGACTAAACCTTAAAACAGTATGTAGACAAATTTGAAGTGTCCAAATTCGATTTTTGAAGCAAAGCGTTAAATCTATATGATATATTTATCCTAATGTTTAATTGTGAATTAAACACAAAGAGAGAGAAAATTGGCGATATTTAAATAAGATTTAAATATCAAGATTATGAATAGGGACTCGTATTCATTGGGATTATTGTTGGATTTAATATTAAATTAAATTAATTAAATTGTTTAATTAATTATTAATATTAATTTAATTTTAAAATTGATTATTAGAATTAATTTTGAAATTAAATGGAATTGATCAAAATTGCATTGAAAGTCGAATTGTTGACTAGGTAAAAAGTGCAATGGAAGTTAATTTGTTGACTTTTGATTTTTTAAAGTCAAAAAGTCGATTTTTTTTTACTTTGGACTTTGAGAGTCAAACTTTGACCAAGTTAGTGGAAAGATCCAACATTTGTGATTGCGAAATGCCAACTCTTGCATGGCTAAGTATTGTCTTCATTTGAAGACACTTGTCCCACTAAATTCTACTTTGAGTTAGTGGATTTTGTAGTGTCAAATTCTCATCAAATTCAAAGTTGCATGTTTTGTATGTAATGGTCTTTTAAAAGGGTGTGTTTAATGAATTTTAAAACTCTTGGCCTTAGTGGAAATTGATGAGATTATGTGATAATCTCATCCCTTTTTTCTCTCAAAGTTTTAGCCTTTTCCTCTCCAAATTAGTCACTCACCGAATCCACCATCCCATTCTAAGGCCGAAGAATAGTCGGGAAGACTCTCGTGGTGGTCTACGAATCGTTCGTGAGGAGATTAGAGTAGATTTGGAGAAGCTTCAAAATCTACAAAGGTTGTATTCTTTTTCCCCTTTTATTTTCTTAATGTGCATGGTTATCTTTATAATTAACCTAGTTATAGTACTTTAGATCTATTTTTCATCCACTGCACATGTGTTCATTCCATCATTGTAGGCATAGGCAATGGCATTGTCGAGTAGCTTAACATTGGAGGAGTGCCGAGCGTTGATGTATAGAGGTTAATTTGGGCTATGTTGGATGGACAAGGCATGAAGAAGGCACCTAAGGTAGGGTGATGAAAGAGTTGACAATGAGCATGTGTTGGCCGAGAGAGGGGTTGAAGTGGACGCATGCCTTATGCTTTGAAATGAAGGAGAAGAGCTCAACTTAAATGCTCAGGTAGTGAGCTAAGTGTGTTGGGTTGTATGTCCTAAAACTCGCAGTTTGTAAGATTAAATATATTCTATCTGCAAATAAAGATGTTATTGAGGTTTTGTTCAAAAAAACTATTATTGAATATGTAAGTTGAACTAAATGGAATAAACTAAGATCCATGGCTATTATATGAGTACTTGGACTTTATATGCAGACATAAGAGTGGACCAAGTTCGAGTAGATAGCCAAAAGGATCTATAAGTATATGGATAAGGCTGGGTACCTTATTCTAGAAACACTAATGAATGTGGCCCACTTTGTACTTTGTACAAACAATGTGATCCTAAATCATTCACGTGGAGACATGTAAGTGGGAGCATCCTATGCAAAGTGTTTGTATAAGACTAAACCAAGAAATAAGTCACTCTTACTTTATAATGTTGTTTACTGTTTAAGATTGACTATTTTAAAACGATGACCTAGGTAACTTGACCTTAATCCTTAGCTAACTATGAACTCATATTTATTTGGGATTATCCTTAGATTTTCATAGGTGAGGGTTGGCTCAAGAGCTTGCTCAATAAGCCTCCCATTTTAGGAGTAAGATCGGATAGATAGCTGGGAACATAGAGTGCGAGACAGAATTCACTCCTACCCGCTTTTAGGGATAGTAGAGAAGTTGTTCCCTTAAGTACCGACTCCAAGTTTTGAACAAGGAGCCCCATCCTCTCATTGGCCTGGGAGTGACTCGATTTGGTAATTGGATCACAAACCAACTATTCATTAGAGGATCGGTAGGGCTTAAGGAACAAGATGTAATCTTAGGGATAAAACAGCTCTTGACCCAATCGTTATTACGAACAACCTGTGAAGGGTTGACTTACTTATTATGGTTAAATCAATCAAAAATATATCTACGGTGAGGGGAGTGCAACTACTGGGCTTTAAAGAGTGGCCTAGTAGTCAATGAATGTTGATTAATTTAGTTTAAAGAGTTTAGCCAATTAATCTCGAATCGTTGGAGTCCATGATCTGTAGGTTCATTAGGTGCCTCTACTAGCTCACAAACGGATTAAGCCTTAGAATAGCGTGATGAGTAAATTTGAAACGTTCAAATTTGATTTAAGGGAGTAACTGCACGTTTAATTATCGAATTAACCGAAACTCTAGAATTGGATAATATTTAAATATGATTCAAATATTAAAACTTATGAATAAGTTCTATTTGCTATTAACGCATCGCATGCACCCTAGAGATAGGATACGATAGTATGCGGTCACCTTGTGTATGTATGCATCATTCATCATCACATAGACAAGAATAGAGACTTATGAATAAGTCCTATCGACATCATCGTATACATCGCATGCATCCTAGAAATAGGAACTATGGCATTTGCATTGGAAGATGATTTGCTGTTGAGTGTGTGTAGCATGATCGCATAGCTTGAACGTAATTTTAGGAAGTGTTAGTTAAATCCCTTCTCAACTCTTCCCCGCATACTCATTGTAACTTTCATTGTTATTAATTCTTTTCTCAATTCCGCCGCATAGAATTTATACCTTAAACAAACATACCAACCAACTCATTGTGTTATTTGCACCGCAAAGGAATTAGAAATCACCATCGCATACTGTCTCCATAGTCCTTGTATTTGACCCTGGGCTTCTCAGGCAACCTAGTAGGATTTATTCTTGGATTTTGCTAGGTAAATTTGCATGTACAACGCATACATCACCATCGCAATATACACATTATTTCATCATATTCACAACGCATCAATTACCTTAATCAAGGTTAAACCTAAGCATGGAACTACATAAACAAGTATTGGTTGTCAGTCAAATAGATGAAAATGCAATTCACAATCAATAAATTTGGAGTGAGAATCCATAAACAAGATATATACATCGTAATATAAAAATTCTCCCAAAAATTACATTGAGTTCCTCAAAATCCCTAAACTAGAGAAAACACAAAAACTTACCTTCTCATGGGATGATGAAAACAAATCTAGGCTCCACCTCAGCTAGTTACATGAGAATAAGGAAGAAATAAGAGAAAAATACAAGAGGAAGAGGTGAAAAGGTGAAGAAATCGATTGGAGGCCGATTGGAGGTGCTCGCATTCCCTAGAAATGAAGAAGAAGGCTTTTAAATCAATGTCACAGCATTACAATACTCGACAAGAATGTCACAACGCTGGTCCATGTCTTGTCATAGCGTTGGGGTGTCGTCGCAATGCTCACTTGCATGCGCGCGCTGCACTGCCTCTATTAAGATCCATAGCGTCGCAATGCTACATGTAGCGTTGCGACGCTGCCCTAATTCCTAGCATCACATGAGGCTACTACCTTCTAGCATTGCGCAACGTTCCACAAAAGGCATTTTCGTCCTTTTTAAGCCCTTTGAAGCTCGATTGCTTAGTTTAGCTCCTAATTTCTCCAAATTAACCTCGAACAAGCCATAACGACCGATTCTACCTCTTATGCACCTAAATTCTACAAAAACACCAAATAAACACATTCAAACATAGTAACGGCCTAGCATTAAGAATAGGAAGATAACACATTTTCAGTACTATAAGTAACAAAAATCTACGTCGCTCAAGTTTAACGACCAATTGCTTGTGCAACGCATCTGATTTGTGCCCTCCATCTTCAGTTGTTTTGGTTCAAATCAACTTCAGTCAGACTAGGTCGCTCAGTTTGATTCAAATTAGTTGTTTTGTTTCGGTTCAGACACTTGGTTCAATTTTAGTTTTTTTGGTTCATTTGTTGTTTGCATAGATCTGATTAGACGTTATGATTCGTTCCTGGTTTGTTTATCACACTCATGGAGCCTCAGTTTCCCATTTATGTGAGTTTAGTTTCAACATGATCTGCCTTTGTGGATTTTTTTTTTCTATTTCGTCGTTTCTGGGTTTTGTTTTAGATCTCTTTATGAGGATATTTGTTAGAAGTTCTTATTTCCATTATTCCTTGGTTTTTTTATATTAGATCTATTTATGACGATCTTTGTTTGCCTAGAAGTTCTTGTTTCCATTCTTCGTAGGTTTTCTATTTCTAGCCCTCAAGTTATTTATGGGTTTCTGTTTCCAACCCAGATATGGTAATTTGATTTGAATGTTTTTCCTCACAAACTCAAGTTGTTCGTCATTCTACTACCTTAAGTTTTAGGGAGAAGTTTAAGTACCTTTGGCAATATACTTGTGTTGCATCTGGTACATTTGTAGGTTTCTAATTCAAGTTTAGATTTGCTGTTTTTTCTTCACAAACTCAAGTTGTTCACCATTCTAACATCTTGAGTTTGAAGGAGAAGTCTGAGTACGTTTGGCACTATATTTATGTTGCATTTGGTATATCTGTGGGATTCTAGTTCTAGCCCAGATCTACTGATTTGATTTAGAAGTTTTTCTTCACAAACTCAAGTTGTTCATCATTCTGTCACCTTGAGTTTGAAGGAGAAGTCTGATTATGTTTGGAGATATATTTATGTTTCATTTGGTACATCTGTGGGTTTCTGATTCTAGCCCAAGTCTGCTAATTTGATTAAGAAGTTTTTCTTCACAAACTCAAGCTGTTTGTAGTCTACCACCTTGAGTTTGAGGGGGAAGTTTGAGTACATTTGGCAATATATTTGTGTTACATATTGTACATCTGTGGGTTTATGATTCCAGTCCAGATCTGCTGATTTGATTTGGACGTTTGTCTTCGCAAACTTAAGTTGTTCGTCATTCTATCACCTTGAGTTTGATGGAGAAGTATGATTACGTTTGGAAATATATTTATGTTTCATTTGGTACATCTGTGGGTTTCTGATTCTAGCCTAGGTCTGCTAATTTGATTCAGAAGTTTTTCTTCACAAACTCAAGCTGTTCATATTCTACCACCTTGAGTTTGAGCGGGAAGTCTAAGTACATTTAGCAATAAATTTGTGTTGCATATTGTACATCTATGGGTTTATGATTCCAGTCCAGATCTATCAATTTCATTCTACCACCTTGAGTTCAGGGAGAAGTCTGAGTATGTTTGACAATATATTTATGTTGCATTTGGAATATCAATGAGTTAAGTCCAAAAATGTGGTACAATGTTTCCAATTGTTATTCCACCTTGGGTTTTCTGTTTGGTAGCAATGTGTTATATGTTGCATCTGGTACATCTGTTATTTGTGAGAGAATTCAAGTCAAGGTGGAAATTTATTGGAATGCCTTGAATCCTAATTAGAATTGGTTTATGAGATTTCAAGTCAAGGTGGAGATTTGTTGCTCTTGAATCCTAATCAAAATTGGTTTTTGAGATTTGAAGTAAAGGTGGATATTTGTTGGAATGCCTTGAATCCTAATCATAATGTTTAGGAGATTTCATGTCAAGGGGGAAATTTGTTGGAATGTCTTGAATCCTAATTAGAATTAGTTTAGGAGATGTTTATTTAATTATTTAATTCGTTTCTTTCTCCATTCAGGGTTAAAAGTGCACTATATAAACTCTCTAACCTTATAGGCTTTAACGGTTTTTTTTTATGGAATTCTATGGGATTCTATATTTTCTATGACATTCTCTGTAATAAAATTGTTCTCCCTTTACCCCATGGAATGTAGCTAACACATTGTTATTGACCACGTTAAATTTGTGTGTCGATCTTCTTTATTTTTCTTTTTTACGTTCTTATGTATTCTTTAATTGTCGATTTGTAACAGGACATGATCCCACTTATTTGTATCTTAGAGTCTTTGGCAGCGAGACACACATGCATGTGTCTAAAGAACAGAGGTTAGAGATTGATTCAAAGACCGACCTATGTGTTGTTGTTGGGTATGGGGATGAAGAATGTAGTTACAGGCTCTATGATCCAGAAAGCGAGAAGTAGAGATGTAGTATTCTTTTAGCACGATAAGGTATGATGGGATTCGAGTAGAAGCATGTGAATGCCTTGTATCCCCCAAATTGATTTTTACATAAAAAATCAGTGTACTAAAACATAATATGTGTGGAATAAACACGTGAAATATCATGATTTAGAGAAAGGAAAAAACCATTCTCATTTTTGTAGATTCCCAAGCTCTTAGAACGATCCTCTTGATAATCCAACGAACGACTCCTCCAACGATCTTGAACACGAACGTCTCCTCAAACAATCTTGAACACAACCACAAAAATAACCTTATTATTCTCAAGGATTCTAATAGAAGGATAGGTGGTATCCAACTTCCAAGAGGGTGAGGAGGAAAAACCTTGGGGAGAGTAAAGAGGATTTCTTTTTGTGGCTTAGAGAAAAATTTACACAATGAATGCTTGCTCCAAAAGGGCCATAAGGAAGATTTTATATAAAGAGAGGTCAACACCCTTCTCCAAGTTCTTTTCCAATTTCCCTTGTGCATAATTAATTAAATAACACTTATTTAATTAATTAGAACATTAATTAAATAACTATTTATACATTAAATCCAATTTAAAGTATATATATTTAAATATCATAAACATCATATGTCTATGTACAACACCTCTCTATTTATTATTTAATTCTTTGTGTATCTAATTCACTTGAATTAATTATTTGAATCTCATTCAAATGTTTCTTTCCAACTTAATTTGAATTATAGATCACATCCATAATCAATTACATATTAATCATATTAATATACAATTTCCTCAAATTGATTTGAACAATTCAAATAATTTCTTTTTAATATTCTTAGTGAGCTAACAAGGGGATCTGGTGGACCTGTAGATCAGAAGCTCTAAGGATATGAGATTAATTGACTAAACTCATTAACCAAGTTGATCAATATTCGTTAATTGTAGGTACACTTCACTAAAAACCCACAGTTGCACTATTCTCGCTGCAGATATATGATTGTATCCACGGATATAGACCAATAACAACAAGTTAGTCCTTCACGAGTGTTCGTAACTCCAACTGGGTCAAATTATCATTTCACCCTTGGTTACCTCTGAATCCTTGAGTATCGGTGCTCCTCTAATAAACAACCTATTTATGATTCTACCAATTAACAGAAACCCCTCTGAGGCCAATGAGAGGGTAGAGCCTTTTGTTCAAGTTTTGGAGACACCATTTAAGAGAACAATCATCTACTTACTCTGAAGACAGGAATGAGTGAATTTCATCTTATATTATTATGTTTCCAACTCCCCACTTGGTCTTGTGCCCAAAATGGTAGGACTATTGAGTCAGTAAACTAGACACTCTCACCCATACAAATCAAAGGACAATCGCTCGTGAATAGGAGTTCATAATACACTCTGGATTAAGACTAAGTTGCCTAGGTCATCCAATTGAAATAGGAACCAAACTAGTTAACGACGTTACATCTATTGGTTACTATTTTGCGGTCCGGTCTTATGCAAACTCATTGCATAGGATACCCTCACTCGCATGTATCCTACATGAAGGCGTTGGATCATTGCATTTGTATCAAATACAAAGTGGGTTGTATCCAAAGTGTCACCATGATTAGGTACCTAGCCTTATCCCTATACTATAGACCTTTTAGGCTATATCTTGAACATTGATCCCTATCTGTCTCCACATACAGTTCAAGACTCATAAGGTAGCCTTGGATGTTAGTTTATTAGATTTAGAGTTATTAAGATAAAAAATAAAATAACACAATAACATTTATTGAATTAACATCTATAACTCTTTAATGATGACGATCAATTAATAACACTTACTTTCTAGAGTTTTAGGGCATAAAACCCAACAGGGTATAGATCTTCTGAGTATGGGTGATTGAAATTGTTAAAATCGAACCAAATGCTAAACCAAACCAGAACCGAACCGAAATCAAATTAATGTGATTTGATTCGAGTTGATATATTTTCAAATCGTATTATTGCAATTTGGTTCAGTTTCAAATTTGGAAACCGATTTAAAATTGAAACGAATCACTTTTTTAATAAATATATCAAAAAAGAAATATATAATTTTGAAAATATGAAAAAGCATAAAAAATGAAAAATGAAAAAAAAAATCGTGAAACCAAACCGAAACGAACCGCTTATAATTTTAAAAAATATGAAAAAGCATAAAAAGTTAAAAAATGCAAAACCGAAACCGAACATGCGGTTCGGTTCGGTTTTAAAAAAATACACTTTTTAAATTTGTGGTTCGGTTCGGTTTGAGCCCTAAACCAAATGGAACCGAATTGTGAACACCCCTACTTCTAAGTACAAGGTACACTTCTATATCAGAGTTGTTTTTTTATACTTCTAATGATTCTACTTTTACTCTTTCTGTTGTTCAGCTGACAAATGAGGATGTTAAGATGTACATGAGGAAGTTGGTGAGATACAACCTGATGGTAATGTATCAGATCATGTTCATGATGATGATTTTCATGAATCTTCATCTAATGAAGAAATTCAAGAGGAAGATTCAGATGAAGAAGTGAGTCATGAAGAAGTTCATGAGCAAAGGGAGCAACTTATTCCACAAGTGGAGGATACTCAAGCTTGAAAATCCATCGAAGAGTGTAAACCTTTAGTAAAGTATCAAAGCTCAGAGTTCATTCTAGTTAGTGAAGACAGAGAGCCAGAGAACTACCAAGAAGTTTTGTCTCATGATGAAAAAGACCAGTGATTCGATGCAATGAGGGAGAAGATGAATTCTCTAGAAAATAATGAAGCTTATGAGCTAGTGAAGCCTCTAAAGGGCAAGAAAATATTGAAAAATAGATGAGTTTTCAAGTACAAGAAGGATGGTGAGAAGATAGTGAGGTACAAAGCCAAATGAGTGGTTAAAGGATGCAACCAGGAAAAGGACATTGACTTTGATGAGATATTCTCTCCAATGATTAAAATGATATCTATCAAAATAGTGTTCGTTTTAGCAGCAAGTCTTGATCTTGAGATGGACCAACTTGATGTAAAAACTTCTTTTTTACATGGTGACTTGCATGAAGAGGTCTACATGAAGCAACCTGAAGGATTTGAAGTAAAAGGGAAAAGATAAACTTGTTTGCAAGTTGAAGAAGAGTCTTTATGGACTTAGACAAGCACCAAGGTAGTGGTACATGAAGTTTGATTCGTTTATGATAAGAAATGGTAACTTCATCATTGTGTATTTTAGAAAGTTCCTTACAGGTAACTTCATCATTATTCTTTTGTATGTAAATGATATGTTGATAGTTAGATAAGATGCATATATGATTCAAAATTTAAAGAAAGATTTGTCCAAGTCTTTTGACATGAATGATTTGGGTCCTGCAAAGCAAATCTTAGGTGTGGATATTGCTCGTGATAGGAAAGCTGGGAGACTATGGTCATCCCAAGAGAATTATATTGAACCGATGCTGGAAAGGTTTAAGATGAAGCATGCTAAACCTATTAGTACATCACTAGCAACTCACTTCAAGCTAAGTAAGAGAGTTTGTCCTACAACAGAGAAAGAAAAAGAAGTTATGCCATCCATTCCTTACTTTTCTGTTGTTGGTTCTTCACTATGGTGTGTACTAGACCTAAAATTACACATGCAGTCAATCTAGTGAGTCATTTTCTATCCAATCTAGATAAGACTCACAGGGAAGTAGTGAAGTGGATCTTCAAATACTTGCGAGGCACCTCCAAATTGAATCTTTGTTATGAAGATGGCAAACCTATACTTGAATGCTATACTAATGCAGACATGGCATGTGATCTTGATAACAGAAAGTCTACCTCAAGTAATGTGTTTACAGTTTCAAGGGGACCCATCTCATGGCAATCCAAGCTACAAAAATGCGTAGCATTGTCCATAACTAGGGCATAGTATATTGGCAGTGGAAGCAAGTAATGAGATGTTATGACTTAAAAGATTCATTCAAAAGTTGGGCTTAAAACAAGGTGAGTATATAATATTCTGTGATTGTCAGAGTGCTATGGATTTGAACAAGAATTCTATGCTCGTACCAAACACATTGACATTAGATATTATTGGCCACGAGATGTAATTGAAGAAAATAGATTGAAATTGAAGAAAGTCCACACCGACAAGAACAGTGCAAATATGTTGACTAAGGTAGTTTCCGGAAGCAAGATTGAGCTTTGTAATAAGCTTGCCGGGATAAGGTTCAAGTGACCATGGATGTGATTATGTCTTCCCTGTGTTGGCAGGAGGGGGATATTGTTGTAGGGTCTAGCCCACTTGTTGCAAAGCAACTTTATTTTTAAACTTGTGTTTTGTGAGCTCAAAATGTTGGGTAGTATGTTTGGCCTATTTTTGGGTTGACTCATCTTGAAAGTCATAGGTTTTTTTTTTTTTTAATTTTTTTATGTGCTATGGGTATGACCTAAGGAGGAAGAGAGTGAAAAAAAGAGACAAAAAATCGACAAGAAAGATAGAAAGCTCTACAATTCGATTTTTCAGCGATAGTTTCCACAAATTTGTTGATTACTAGAATTTGAACCGTTGGATCATGCTAAAATTTGGCAAGTTTATTTGAGATACATAGGATCTCGTTTTGAACGGTTGGATCATTCTTTGAAGCTCTGGTTGATTTTTCATTCTTTTTATAAAACTGAGTGATTTTTCATTCTTTTTATGTCTCAAGTGTTGATCTCTTATGTATGAAAGTTTTGGTGGGGAATGAATTATTGTATGACTGATTTGAGTTCTTTTTCCCTCAATTTTATCATAATAAGAGAAGTTGACAAGGGTGGACTCTTCACAAGTCTCGTGGTTTTTACTCTTCACATTGAAGGAGTTTTTCACTTATAATTGGTGTGTGTTTTTTGCTTTTAGTCTTCCAAAATTTTATTGTCTATTGCTGTCCATTAGTGTTTGATTGCTTGGTGATTAATTTGTGGTGTTTCGGAGTACAATTGTTTGGTTGATTGTCTTAGAAAAGATCCGAGTGGATTGTTGATATATTGTTTGGGTCCTTTAAAAAATAATATGTTATATCATCATGTTTGTAATGTAAAGTATTGTATAAACATTTTCATAACATGACTCTAAAACACATTCATAGATACCATCCTACTCCTGCATGATCACATCCTCGCTTTAAATTAAACAATCTAAAAATAATACCCTTACACATTACCCTTTTAAAAAATTTATGAAAACATCCCTCACATTTGAAGCCAAAAATCCTCTTTTCCTCCCTCTAAATTCAAACCATACGCGTAGTTCATAAAATTATTACCTTCCATTAATTAACTCAAAAACATATATTTCATCTTTAACTTTAATTTGCGTATATATATTATAAGATACACACAAATATGATACCTAATTTTCCACATAAACTCATGCACGCATTATTTAAAAATAGCAATTAAACATATGCACATATATATATATATATATATATATATATTGAAACCGTCCATTATTTATCTCTTAGAAACCTTAACCTTAAATCCACTTTTCATGTGAAGTATCACAGAAGCAGCTGCAGCAACAGCGTTGATGTCTTCAGCAACAGCTTCAATGTCATAGTTATAGATAATGGCAGCTGAAACAATCTTCAATTGGGAAAATGCCACTCCTTTCCCCAAGCAAGTCCTTGGCCCCGCATTGAAACTAAAGAACTTATAAGATGGCTCTCTTTTGATCGTTCCTTTATCAGAAATCCATCTCTCTGGTTTAAATTCTTCGCAATCTTGTCCCCAGACACACCTCATTCTTCCCAATGCATATAATGAGACGAGGATCCTCGTACCTGGTTTCACGTGGTGGCCACTTGGAAGCGTGTCGGCTTCCGCCGGAGATTTGTGCTCAAACGCAATCGGAGGATAAAGACGAAGTGTTTCGCATAAGGCCCCATGCAAGTAAACCAAGTTGTTGAGCTCTTCTATGGTGAATACTCTTGGTTTTTGTTGGGGTTGGTTTTGAGATTCTAATTCGTTTTGTGGGACTATTGTTATGGTTTTCAGCTCTTCGCGAATCTTTTCTATTATGATAGGATTTTTCGAGAGGATGAAGAAGAGCCACGAGAGAGTTACGCTCAAAGCGTCGCGACCAGCGATCATGAAGTTTAAGACGGTGTCTCTGAAGAATTTATCGTTGCAATCGATCTCATCATATTTATTCACCATATACCTATATCAAAGAATATGTTTAACAGAAGGATTAGATATATCATAATATATATCGACAAAAGGCTTTTGAATCCTGTTGGTAATGTAACATGATATAGATATCAAAATAGAATGTTAACTATGCTTGAGTTAATAACATGTGTATATTTGTAAAAGATAAATATATTGTATATGGTAATATGATCGCTTAAAATCTTTATGTTCCACATATGATATTAGTGTTGGAGAAATTTTTTTATGCCAATTGAGTTTATTCATGTTGATTAGAATTATATATATGAAAGTCAGTACATTATTAATTTAAGCTTTTGAACTCAATTCTAATTTTAAAAAGTATCATTTTAAAATTATTGATAAAAAGTAATGTTAACTTATAGTTCTAGTACTTGGTTGGCCAATTATATATACCAACTATGAACATAATTTAAAATACATTGTAACCTCAACTAAAAATGTTTGAGGCCTTTTTTTTACCTCTACATATTTTTTGAATTACTCTATTACATAACTTTACAAAGTATTAAATATCTTCATAAACTTTTAAGCCTATATTTAGTAAGAACTTTAAAAGAGTTTTTTTTTTTTGAAAGGTATTATAATTAAAGTGTGGGGTGGGGGATTGAACCTCAAACCATGAGGTTAATAGTATGAACACTGTGCTAATTGAACTACGTTTTTGTTGGCAACTTTAACCATTTTTTTTAAATGCATATTTAATATCTAAACGCGTTCTAAAGTATACATTTTCAAGTTTTGTTTAAAAATGATATTCATTAATTTAATAAAATAAATCATAAACCTAATAAACGCAAAATTAAAAGTTTAAACTGCGAGAAAAAAAACTAATATTTATATTTTAACTTATTTTTAAAATGTTTTCCAAAATTCATTTTTTATATTATTTTTTCTAAACCCTAAAACCCTATAATTATTTAATTAATACCATGTGATCAAATCAGCACCACGATCTTGTAGTTGTAGTTCTTTCAACTCTCGATCTCGTTGTAGTCGTTCTCTTTTCACAGCCATCAAATTAGCAATAACTTCATCAATAGTATCACAAGCCTTCTTCATCCTCCTAGTTTCTCCAATCCCAAGCTTCTTAAGCAACTCCCAATACAATTTAGGATACAAATGTCGAAGAAAAAGCACTTCTTGAACATCATCCATAGCTTTAGAGAAAGGAATTTCAGGAAATTCAAGACACAAACTATTTAGATCAAACCCAGTTACCATCATACAGGTAGAATCAAAAGCCAATCTCAAAAACAAATCTTTCAAATCAACAACCAAACTTTTATTTTCACAGAAGTAATCAAGAATTGGCACCAACCCTTTCTCCACTTTTTCCATGGCAGCTCTAGCCATAAACTCAAGAAATTTCTCATGAACAATCAAAGATTGAGCAATTTTGCGTTGGTTTTTCCATGAATCGGAGTCGGAATTGAAAATTCCATCTCCTAAAACGTCGAAAATGTACTTGAATTCAGGCCCTTTTGGGTAATTTTGGAAATTTGTGCTCATAATGTGGTGAATGTTTGAAGGATCTACGGTCATTAAGAAGCCAGTGTTTGTGAACCAAATGCCTTTGAAGTAGAAAGTGCAAGAAGTTATTTGCAAGACTTCGGTTATACGGTCGTGGACTCGGTGGATGTGGTGGATGACGGTGGGAATCATTCCTAAAATGGGCCAATTCCATGGAAGCCCATGTGGATTCCATTTGAGAAAGAGGGAAAAAAGGATGAAAATGAAGGGTAATGAGATGAGAAAAATTGGAAGAAAGTTGAGATCAAACGCCATTGAAGAGCTGTGGATGGAGGTTTTAAGTTTTAGACTTGGTGCATGTGCAATTTATAATGGAGTGGGAAATACATTTTCTGACCCCATTTAGAATAATTTTATCCTTGTACTCTCTCTCTTTTAATATCTTTACTAAATTAGGATTTTTGGTATAAAAAGTGGACATCTTTGCTTTAGTGCCGACTAGTAGCTTAACTATAAGTGCACAAGTAGCTTTAATTATGTGTCTAGGCGATCCAGAGATGAGGGAAGGTTGACCTATTAGGCCGCATGATATAAAGGTAAAAAATTTATGTTTGAATTTTCGTTTGGTGACACTTATACTAGAAAATATATTTTTTCTTTCTTTTACTATGTAATAATCGTTATCTTGAAAAAACATTTCAGTGTTAAGAGATTGAAGCGATTGAGTTGGAAAGGAAAATCATGTTTGGATGGGATTTGGTTCTTCTCTTTTCCCTTTAGTTTTTGTACTTTTTATTATGGAATTTAGCATAAGAGACTTTTCCCTCTCTGTTTTTGGAAGGGTATTTAAGGGTTTCGAATCTCAGAAATGCATGATAAATATCGTCAAAACTCAATATTACATAAGTGAAGTACTACAAATACAAAGTAAATAAAGGTGTCTATGACTTTAAACAAAAACAAGGTTATTGTCTATGACCACTCTCAATTTAATCTAATAACTTAAAAGTCAGGTTTAATTATTTTGGCTTCATAAGATTTTTTACAAAATTAAATCTATAAACATCACTTTCATTTAGTTATTTCTATGTTTTGTTATCTATATTTTAAAATTATTTTTAAAATAAAAGTTAAATATTAAAAAAAAAAACTTGTTTTTGCTTTTTGAATTATCTAAGAATTTAAATGTTTATATAGAAAGTATGAAAACTATATTAAGAAATTGTGAGAAAATAAATACATAATATTTTTAAAATCAAATGGTTACTAAACCGTGCTTAGGTTTTGGTTTTTGAAAGTAAACTTATAAACAATACCTCCATCTAGAAATTTCTTTTTTTTAATCTACTTTCTACCAATATTTTTAAAAATTAACACTAAAAAAATACTTTTCAAAAAAAAATTTAAATAAAATTTAATTATAAATTCAAATATTTTTTTTCCGATATGTGAAGAATAAAACTAAAATAAAGTTCAAAAATAAAACAAAATCGTTGTGAAACAGTCCTTAATTTTTTGCTTTGTCATTTTCTTTTCTTTTTACAATTTTAGCTTTATTACAAGTTACACAATCCTAATCCTTTTCCTTATCCAAGGCCACTCATAATTTCAAGCCAATATATCAGTATTCAGATCATAAATGAGCATGGTCTAAATTTAGAGAAGAAAGCATACAAACATAACTAATAACTAATAGATATGTTATCAATGTATTCAATACTCAATACATTGCATGCATGTACCATCCCTAGCGTAACATTTCCCATCCCTACAGTAACATTTCCCTATCTAATGTTCTACCTGAAGATCAATGGAATTATGCGACAATTTGACTTTATTAAACTTTTGTTCAGAGAAAGGATCTCTCTAAAACCCTTATCAAAGGGGAATTTCAAATTCAATCTTGCCAATTATAAGAATTATTTGGTTAGTTTAAACTATAAAGCGAAGCCACTTAGAACGTCTGAGACAAGTAACAATGTTGTTTAGTCTAGAAAATTATTAAATTGTGAGATCCACAATGTAAAGAATTGATGTTATAAGTCATCGAAGACTATAATAGATTTAAAAAATTCCTTAACCAAATCAAGAGTGAGGAGTAATAACTCCATACCTAACTCCTTCTGAATACGTTGTAAACTTATTCAACTACATTCAATAAAATATTAAATCTCCGAACTAAAATCAAATTCTTTTCAAGTGTTGGGGCAATGACGATAAATGAATGAAAGGTCCCACCAAGTATGAAATATAAGAAATCATTCCAGAAAGCTCTAACCCATTATTACAACATGTGATTGTGTGAAGAGAACTTATGAAATATCTTAAATTTACCATCAATAGTTATTAAGAGAGATCTGTAAATTTTTAAATCTACAATTTGTTTTATAGTATAATAGGAATTACAAGAAATTTAGAAAAAAAAAATTCATGATCAATTATATGTATTCCAATTGAACTATGATCGTTTTAACTTTAAATCTACATTTATCCATTATTACGAGATAACTACATTAGTAATGATTTTTGAGGAGGTAAGGAGAAGTGGCCGTTACCAGTGGTGAGGGTGACAGGTTCCATGGATGGGGAAACATCTTCGCTGCCCAAACATAAATTTATGACATCCACTCGTTTTTTCCATATTCATTAATTTCGGCCCTTCCCCCTCCTACCCTCAACCAAACCATCTTGTTTTTTCTTTTTTTTTTTTTTCTCTCTCTCTAAATATTATCATCAATGTTTGTATAGATTTAGAAATTTCCACTGTGATAGTACAGAATGAATTGAGAAATCTAGGACATATTTTTGTGGGATGAAAATTCAAGTTTTAAAAGAAAAGGAAAAAAATTTTGGTTGATTATTTTTTAAAGAGGAATCTCTTTCTTATACTCCCATGTTGGACTTTTGGTTTGGGTCCCAAGGGATACTCATATTTTAGAGGGAGTGAGGAGATAGACATTTGTAGGTATGAGCCGAGTTGCACGTTCAGCAACTGGTCATTCTTTGCGTTAATGGCTGTTGGCCCTTTGTGCCTATAATTCGTGCAAAGCCCTCAGTTCTTTTCAATCATCTCAATTCATCCATATCTTCTCAGTATCCCCTCTTGACCCGCCTATGTTTTCCCGTTTTAAGTTTTCCAAGTAAGTCAGTCAAAGCAAGTCAGTCTGAAGCATGTGAGTTTTCCAATCGGGTATTGTGCATTTCTGATCGAGACAGTTTTTTTGGGCTGTTTTATTCTGGGGATGACGTGGCACTCTGAAGACCTGCTTGTACATTTGGCAGAGTCGTAAAACATCTTAAAGAGAGCGAGATACGCGACTCAGCATGTAACAAGTTTCTGTTTTACAGGTCTCATTTTTCTAACAACTATTGTTCGTAATTGTTCGTTGTTGTCAAATTTGACCATTGGAGGATAGCCAAAACTAACAATTTTAAGACGTTTATTACCACTACTGCGATGGTCCTTACAAGTCATAACGACATTATGACATCTAATCTCAACTATCCAATCCGGTTCGAAGGAGCAAACTTCAAACCTAGAAGTAGAAGATGTTGTTTTTTCATATGGTCAAGAAATTGCTGACGTTTGTACCACGGATAAGCCAACCATTTCGAAAGAAGATCGATTGAACAACAAATAAAAGAAGCTACTGATTGGGAAGAATATGATTTTTTTTATGTAAAAATTTTATTTTAAATGGTCTAATTGATGACCTATATGATTATTACAGCATAATGAAGACAACAAAGGAAGTTTGGGATTCCCTATAGAAGAAATATGATACCAAGGAGGCTAGGTTGAAAAATATGTCGTCAGCCATTACCTCAAGTCCAAATGACGGATGACAAATCTATGAATACCCAATCCAGCAAAATATAGAAGATCGCCAATGAAATAATAACTGAAGGTATACCCTTAGATGAACAATTCCAAGTTACTGTTATAATTGACAAACTATCCCCCTTGTGGAAGGATTTTAAGAACACCTTAAGACATAAAACCAATGAGTTTTCTTTGGAGAGTCTTATAACTCGGCTAAGAATTGAGGAGGAAGTTCGAAAGCTGAACCAGAGGGAGGAGGTGAATATCATTCCTGAGAGATTCACCTCTACCATGATAAAGCCTAACCAAAAGTCCAAGGGAAAAAAGAGGAAAGGTCAAAATCACGATTCCAGCAACAAGAACCAACAGAAGAAGCAAAAACCCCTTTCAGGAGAAACAGTACAGTTTCTTTGCTTTAACTGTAATAAATCTGGACACATGGCTAAGAACTGTAGGTACAGGCATCAAACCGTTAGTTGTCATGATCACAGAAGTTAATGTGATCAGTGGCTTGGGTAGTGGATAGACACTGGCGCTACACACCATGTCCTTCACAACCTTAGTCTCTTTAAATCTTATACTGAAACTAAGGATAAGAATATTCTGTCGGGGGATCACCACTCAACAAAAGTTGTTGGAACCGACAAGGTGGAGGTGAAGTTTACCTCCGCGAAGACCCTCACTTTGAAGGATGTCCTACACACTCTGAAGATAAGAAAAAACTTGATCTCAAGCTATCTCCTCAAAAAGGTCGGATTTACTCAAATCATAAGGGTAGATTTATATATCCTTATTAAGAATAATATATTCGTAAGGAAGGGTTATGCAACTGAGAGAATGTTAAGATTAAATTCAGACATAAATAAAATGAAATCTTCTGTGTATATATTGTGTTCTTTAAATGTTTGGTATGCTAGACCTTGTCATGTTAATAAGAAATTAATTAGTAACATGAGTAGGTTGGAAATGATATCTAAGTTATCCATTAATGAATTTGATAAATGCAAGTATTGTGGTCAGGCTAAAATAACTAAGACTCTGCATAAATCTGTGCTTATGGTATCTGAGCCTCTAGATTTAATTCATTCTAACTTATGTGAATTTGATGGCATCTTGACTAGGAATAGTAAAAGATATTTTATTACTTTTATTGATGATTGCTCCGATTTTACTTCTGTATATTTGCTTAAAAACAAAAGTGATGTATTTGATGCTTTCAAATTGTTTGTAACTAAAGTAGAGAATCAATTTAATAGAAAGATTAAAAGACTTCGTAGTGAGGGGAACTGAGTATGACTCAGACAACTTTAATGAATAATTTAATTCACATGGAATAATACGCGAAAAGACTGCACCTTACTCTCCTAAAATGAATGAAAAAGCCAAAAGGAAAAATAGAACTTTAGCTGAGCTTATAGTTGTTGTTTTACTTAGTTCAGGAGTCACGTTATATTGGTGGGGTGAAATCATCCTTACCGTGTGTTATTTCCTAAATAGAATACCAAAGTCTAAAAACACAACTTCACCTTATAAAGTCCTCAAGAATAAGAAACCAAACTTGTCATACTTTATAACACGGGGATGTCTAGCCTTTGTAAGGATTCTAGATCCTAAAAGAAGAAAGCTAGCTAGTAGAGCCTATGAGTGTGTCTTTATAGGTTATGCCATAAATAGTAAAGTCTATAGGTTCTATGACCTAGTAAACCAAGTGATCATTGAGTCAAATGATGCTAACTTATTTGAGGATAGATTTTTTTTTTTAATCAAGAAATAGCGGGAGCTCGGGATCCAGTAGTCTAACTCTAATTAGAAATCCTACCTTTACAGAGGAAGCGGACCCAAAACCTAAAAGAAGCAAAAGAACTAGAATCGTCAAAAATTTTAAGGATGACTTCTAAACCTATAATGTAGAAGAAGATCCTAAAGATGTAAAAGTTGCACTATCTATGCAGATGCCAACTTATGGCAAGAAGCCATAAATGATGAGATGGACTCTCTTGAATCAAATAAGACTTGGCACTTAGTAGACCTACCCCCAGGTTACAAGGCAATAGGGTGCAAATAGCTTGACCTGATGGAATAGTTGACAAGTTTAAAGCCAGGTTAGTGGCAAAAGACTTTAGACAAAGAAAAGACATAGACTTCTTTGACACCTTATCCCCTGTCACTAGAATTACCTCAATCCATGTTTTTTTTCTCTCGCTACACTTTATAACCTCGTAGTACACAAGATGGACGTAAAGACCGCCTTCCTAAACGGTGAACTTGAAGAAGAGATTTACATGGAACAACCTGAGGGGTTTATAGTTCATGGTCAAGAAAATAAGGATTGTAAGCTAGATAAAGCTCTCTATGTTCTGAAGCAAGCTCCTGAAATGACATGAAAAGTTTGATAATCTAATCCTATCTAAAGGTTCAAGGTTAATGAAAGTAACAAATGCATCTACTATAAGTTTGAAAATAATCTTTGCAATATCCTGTGTCTGTATGTAGATGATTTGTTAATCTTTGGGTCGAACTTGTCCGTCATAAATGATGTGAAATCTATATTAAGTGAAAATTTCGACATTAAAGACTTTAGAGAAGCGAGTGTAGTCTTAGGCATAAAAATGACTAGGTCTAAAATGTAAATTTCTTTGGATCGATCTCACTATGTAGAAAAGATTATAAATAAATATAATTACTTTGAATGAAAACCAGAATGTACTCCTTATGACTCTAATATTAAGTTGTTCAAGAACACTGGTGACATTGTTAATCAATCTGAGTATGCAAGCATCATGGACAACTTTAGATACGTTGCTGGCTGCAGTAGGCCTGATATAGCTTATGTTGTAGGATTACTTTGTAGGTTTATAAGCAAACCTAGTATAGAGCATTGGAACGTCATAGAGAGGGTTATGAGGTACTGGAAGAAAACCCAAAACCTAGGATTACATTATCAGAAGTTTCCTACTGTCCTGGAAGGATTCAGTGATGTTGACTAGAACTCCCTCTCGGATGATTCAAAGGCTACAAGTGGCTATATCTTTAATACACCAGGCAAAGCTGTCTCTTAGAAATCCAAGAAATAGATTATTTTAGCCCAATCTACGATGAAGTAAAAAATGATAACACTAGCAACAACTAGTGAAGAAGTAGGCTTGCTTAGAAGTTTGCTATTAGAGATTCCTCTATGGAAAAAGTTGGTACCAGCCATATAAATCAATTGCGACAGTACTATGAAAATCGCAAAAGTTCAGAACCATTATTACAATGGAAAGAGAGGAAAAATACGTCGTAAGCCCAGTTCCATTAGAGAGTTTCTCATTACTGATGCAATTAGAATGGATCATATACGGAATGATGAAAACTTGGCAGATCCTTTGATGAAAGGAGTGGCTAGAGAGAAGGTTTTCAAAAGCTCAGAAAAGATGAGACTCATGCCTATAGAGAGATGAATCACTGTGAGAAAAACTCAACCAGATTGGAGATCCTAAGAAACAGGTTCAACGGGCAATAACTCATCACAAGTGATATATAGTGAATTATTCTAAAACAAACATAGAGTTCCCTTCCTATGACCTAGAGTCTGAGCATGATATCCTAAAACGAACACAGAATTCCCTTCCTATCATAAGTGAAGGTTGAACTTAGTTCTTAATGAGATCTATAGATGATGACAAGTGGGGTACCTAGCTACAAGAGTACTCTTGATTGGCTCTCCTATGTGAATGTGGAAATGGGAGTTGGTTCCTATGGATTTTTTAGGCAAACTTTCTAGAGCGTTCAATAAACTGAGGACCACAACAAGCCTCTCGGCGAGACGAGACGGGGAGGGTTCGATCAGTAGAGGGGACGACTTTGCCTCCTCGGAAGAAAAAGAGCCCCGCTGGGATAAACGTGCTAGGCCTTAAAGCAAGGGCTTTGAACTACACCCTAATGATACTATGTGTGAGATGTTGTTAGAGATAGAGTTCAAAACCAAGGGTTACTCTAGTATATTTTGAATCATCTACACTACGTAAAGGTTCAAGTCGTAAGACACCTTTGCTTATGCATAGTATTGTATAGACTGATATAGCTCAATGAAAAATGTTTTTCTTATGTTTTAAATTTTCAAGTGGGGGATTGTTGGGTGAAAATTCAAGTTTTAAAAGAAAAGGAAAAAACTTTTGGTTGAGAATCTCATATCGATTATTTTTTAAAGAGGAGTCGCTTTCTTATACTCCCATGTTGGACTTTGGGTTTGGACCCCAAGGGGTACCCATATTTTAGAGGGAGTGAGGAGATAGGCAATTTGTGAATACAGTGAACATCCCACACGCTCGCCTCGTCGTCCGTCCAATCGGTCAGACGAGGCACGTATGTGTGTGATTATTTTTTTTTAAAAAAAAATAGTTAATTTAATTTTACTTTAATTTTTGTAATCCTTCAACAGAATCAACACGTGTCGCGAGCTAGTCAAGTCTTCTGCGCCCGCACCTGCACGTTCAGCAGCTCTGCGCGCTTGGTCGTTTTTTGCGTTGGGCCCTTTGTGCCTATAAAAGGCACAAGCTTTACTTATTTTCAATCATCTTAATTCATCCACATCTTCTCAGTATCCCCTCTCGACCCCCCTCTGTTTTTTTTTTAAGTTTTTTGAGCAAGTCAGTCTGAAGCGTGTATGTTTTCCAATCGGGTATTGTGTATTTTCAATCGAAACAGTTTTTCTTGGCTGTTTTATCCTGGGACGACGTGGTACTACTGAAGAACTGCTTGCAGACTTGGGCAGAGCTGAAAAACGTCTTAAAGAGAGTGAAATCTGTGACTCAGCCTGTAATAAGTTTCTATTTTGCAGGTCCCATTTTTTTCTAACGATTGTCGTTCGTAATTGTTCGCTGCTGTCAAATTTGACCGTTGGAGGGTAGTCGGAACCAACACACTTTGATGCTCTTATTTGGAGCTTTTGCTCTTTTACAAGGAAGAGTTTTCATATGTCGAAAGATGAGTCGAGAGTATACCTTGCCCTAGAATGATTTATGTGGTCTTCTCAACTATACAACTTAGATTGGAATGGACAAACCTTCACTATTAGATGGAAAATAAGAGGTCGAGAAGGTATAAGTTGATTCTAAGTTTCCATAATTCACTAGAACAAGTGAACTAAACATTTCTTACTAAATTGAATTGTTTTGTCTTATAAATGTCAACATAAATTTAACATTTTTATAAAAATATGTGGGGTGGGAGAGTCGAACCTCATACATCGAGGTTGATAGTACAAACTTTATACTATATTTATGTTGGCTAAATTTAGCCAAATTCAAGCATTTGATTAAAATGTAAAAGTTTCTCGTAGTTTTGATGAAAATTTTGAAAAAAAAATATATATACTATTACCTTCTCCCACGTCATATTTTTTCATTTCTCATTTTCTCTTAAAAAAAACTTTTGGTAAAGACTATGAGAACTTGCATGGTCGAGGAAGACCACATAAATTGAAAGATTGCCTCATTTGATTTTAAAAACTATGTGAAATGAACGTGTGCTAAAATTAAATGAATTTAATCACAATTTATTTTTTCAAATACAAAAAAATGGTTAACTTTAATCCTCTAATCTAAAACAAAACTCAAAGTTGAAGGCTAAGTTTTTGTAATTTAACCTTTCCAGTTTTTAGTTAGCTTTCTGTTATAAAGCCCGCTATATAATTTGATTATTGTGTCATTTAAATTCTTTAAATACGTTACTTAGTTTGAAGATTTTTTAATTATACTTTTTGAGATATAAAAATGAGATAATTATTTTAAAAAATAATTTAGAATTTAATAAATTGGTGGGATAGAGATTTAAACTTTTTAATATATAAACACTACAAGAATTTTTATTGTTCCGACATTTTTTTCTCGACTCATAAATTTTTATCGACCTAAATCAATTTCTATTGATGAAAATTAAATTTGTCAGACCAAGATAGAGAAACCAATACGTTTTTATGCAAATATATGTCGACACATATTGATATTTAGCCCTACAAATTGAGGGTCGCTGAAAATTATTAAAAAAATCATTCTTTTTTCCCCACTTTCCTTTTCACCCATTCGTCTCACCTTTTTTTTTTCCCTCCCCCTCTTTTCCTTTTCCCCACGTATTTCCTTCAACTTTTTCCCACTCCGACGGCCACACTTGACATTCCCTTCCCCACTCCGATGGCCACACGGTCGACATTTCCTTCCCCCACTCTGACACCTTACGCTCCCTTCACATGGCCACACTCTGGAAGATGTTTCTTTTCCAGTTAGGTTGAAGGTCCACCAGGAATGTCGCTGCCTCCCCGTTTCTCCTTATAAATCTATCGTGATTCTTGTTCCAATTGACACTTCTAACTTTCTAATTCTCTTTTTAACTTTTATGTTTTTCCTTTCATTGACTTAAAAATTTTAAACCGTACTTGGTTGTAAAGCTATAACGATGTATTTATTGGCTAAAACCCACCCTAAATTGTCACATTAAATAAATTTGAAATGCAAACTCTAATTTTAAAACCAAAACTACGAAGTTTGTAAGAAACCATAAAAACCAATGTATAAAGTAAGAAAATAAGGAAAGTTATGACCTGAATAATAAAATTAAGTGCTGAATGAAGAAGCAGAAACATTCGGGGTGGAAGCAGAAACAAGTTTTTCGATTAATTAAGGTACCGCGGTCTTGATGGTGAAGAGGGCACATGAAAAACTAACTCAAAAATTAAAATAAAAACCATTTTTCTTTATTTTCCCCTCCAAATATCAAAATTTCTTCTTTGCAGAGATTTGGAGGAAAAAAAAAAAAAGAAAGACAGGGAATTTTTTAATTGCATTTGAGAAATTGAGTTAGTGTATTAATTTAGGGTGAGTTTTAACAATATAGAATGATATTAAAATAACATAAAAAACCAACCTTTTATACTTCTTATTCGCTAAATTTTGTCAATAATATACACTGACACACACACTTGAAGAAAGAGTCAAAAAATAATTTTTTTCTTCTAATGCCTGTGCGCGAATGTTAATACTTTGGCGAAATGGATGAGTTTGGAATTTGTTTTTTAATTTTTGGTTGATATCATCCTTCATCAGATCAGGATATCATTTTAAACTTTCTCTCATTTCTCTTTCTCTTTCTCTATATCAAATAATTGATTTTGCATGCAAGTGTATGATGCTGCTGCTTTTCAGGTGGAAAAACTATAATGTGAAATGGGCTAAAAGTAACAACGTGTAGTTGAATAGTATACTATGTTTTTTATTATCTATCTTACTTGTATTGGTAGCATCACTTTATTGTTAAATTAATAACCTCGGCATTAAGTAGTATTTAGGCATTTTTAGGTTGGGTTGAGTGTTAAAATGTCACTTAGATACTTTTTAGGTTGTCTTTGGTATTAAAGTGTCACTTAGACACTTTTTAGGTGCATTTTAGTTTGGATTTGAGAATAAAAGTGACATTTAGGAACTTTTTATAAAAAAATTGTTACTTAGACACTACAAGAAATTCCACTTTTGCTGACGAAGAAGACTATTTTGCATTACATGAAGAGCTTTGTTGGTTATGTAGAGGTCCACAAGCCCTACATTGTAATGTTGTTTTGTTCAATGTGTTTATTCTGGAATGGCTTTGTTTTCTAAAGCAGCCATTTCTCAAGGCATGAACCAACATAGCATAAATTTATCTTATATTCTATTTAAGTTTTAAAATCTTGTAAGCCTATAACAAAAATAAATAAATAAAATCACACTCAACCACAGAGATTTCACATAATTACACAAATTTATGTTATTTCATTTAATTTAACAAAAAATAAAATGGTGGAAAAGATAATGTAAAACCTATGAAATTGTTGGTTTATGTACGCGCACAGTAAAATATAGATCCATATAGGTTTTGAAAGCAACTAATTGAATTATATAGTTGAATAGATTTAAAATTGAAGAAATATGTATTGACAGCAGCAGTAGTTGAAGATTATGGACAGCAACCTTAGTAGGGCAGCGCTAGGTCGGTGGCGCTGAGTTGTTGGTGGGCAGCAACCTTTGTAGGGCAGTTGATTTGAAGAACTTATGATAAGATGCGTACCTTAAGGAGAATTCCTTGTATAATGAAATGAGGATCAACAGAAACAGAAAGAAGGAGGAAAGGAAAGAGTGGAATTGGGGGATTGAGAGGGGATGGTTGGGAGAAAGGGAAAAAGGAAGGGTTGGGAGAAGGGGAGAAGGGGGTTGGGCGGCTGGGGTTCCGACAGAAATAGGGAAAGCATGGTCGGCGGCTAGGGGAAAGGAAGGGTTAGGGTAAAAGGGAAAAGAAGCCAAAAAGGGAAGGGAAACCAGTTTTTAACGAACCTCTCTCGATGCCACAGATGGCGTTGGGAAAATACAACTCTCCCGACGGTTTTTAAATACTGTAGGAATAAAGGAATCTATCCCGATGGCCATTATATAGCGTTGAGATAGAGCCTAATTTTTTAAAACCCACCGTTTTTGCCCATCCAATGCTTGATGAAATTAAGAAAAGCATTGATATAGCCACTTTTTTCTTGACAGTTTGTTTAGTGTCAAAAAAGGGGGCTTTTTCCAATGCTTTTAATAGCATCGGGAAACGTTTCTTCAGGAAAAATGAAATTTTTTGTAGTGAGATTGTGTTGAGAGTGAAAGTGACATTTAGATAATTTTATGAACTTCTTAAGTTATTTTGAGAGTTATAGGGTCCTTTAGATACCTTTTAAGAATTTTCTAGTTGGTTTTGAGAGTCAAAATGACTTTTTTGAACTCTATAAAAACTCTCACAAACTCTTCAAGTGTCAAAGTTTCACATAGAAACTTTTCTTTTTCTTTTTTTCTTTTTTTTTTTTACATTTTTTAGCATGTGTTTGAGAGAATAAAATTTAGGAAATTTTGTAGGTTGTATTGAGAATGAAAGTGACACTAGGGAACTTTTTAGATTGTGTTGAGAGTAAAAGTATCAATTAGACACTTTGAAGGAACTTTTTAGGTTGTGTTGAGAGAGTCAAAGTGCCACTTTTTAGGAACTTATATAGCTTTTTTGTGTTAAAGTAACCGTTATAAACATTTAAGAACTTTATGGATTTCAAAGCGAGAGTTTGATCATTTTTAATAGGTTTTGAGAGTCAAATTGTTACTTAGGCATGATTATAGGACCTTACAAAGTATCCTGGGGTTTGTGGAAAAAAGTTTATCTAACTTTTTGCCCTGACTTCTATAGGATTAAAATTTATTCATTTGATTCAATAATGAGTAAGAATTGGATGAAGCTTAGAGATAGATTCTCAAGAGAATATATTGATGGAGTTGCACAATTCATGGAAATTTCAAAGTGTCATATAAATGGAGAGGGAAAAACGAGATGCCCGTGTAAAAATTGTTAGAATTCAAATGTCTTAAACATTAGATGGAGTAGAATAACATTTATTTGCTAATGGAATATCTTCTTCATATGGTCAACAGATTTATCATAGAGAACCGACAAATTTAGCTCAATTTCAAAGAGCCACGACTTCTTTAGCTCCTTTAGTGGATGATGGATTAAGGGAAGAATCTACTACTCACAATGATGACAATGAGTTGTTCGATCTTTTAAATGATTGGCAAGGGTCGATGAGAGAAGGGGCATATGATGAAGACGAAGAAGACTTTTTAGATGAAATGCCTGAGAAAATATATCTTATAGTTTGTAAATACAAATCACGTAAGGATTGTATTGGGGTTGATATCTTAAATCTCGTAGGGTCCTATAGTTTGTAATTGTAATGTACAAACATTTTATTTATGTAATAAAATATTTGATGTTTTATTTCAAAATTAGTTGCATTAACCACAAACCAATAAACTAACATCCAGGGTTATCTTGTAACTTAAACATGTATGTAGAGACTTACGAGTGGATCATGTTTAAGTGATAATCTAAATAGTCTGTAATAGATGGATAAGACTGGATACCTTATCCTAGTGACACTACGAGTATGGCCTACTTCGTAGGTGTTACAATTGTTATAAAGTGTCATGATCTGATCTAGATCATTTATGTGGAGATATGTGAGCAGGGATATTCTGTACAAAGGAGTTTGTATAAGACCCGACCATGAAATGTTTAGTCTCATTATATAACGCCATTCATAATAGAGACTTACATTTCACCAGGACGACCATAGGTAACATGACATGAATCCTGAGTGAGTTGTGAACTCCTGCATATGAGGGCGATCATTTGATTTGTATTACTGAGTGCGGCTACATTGTCGACTTAACAAGCCTACCATTTTGGGAATTCGTCTGATTGAAAATCTAGAAATATTGCTATACAAGAAGATATTTACTCTTTCCCTAATGTCGAGGTAAGTAGATAAATTGCTCCCTTAAGGGCTGATTTTGAGGTTTAAACAATGTGGTACCACACCTTCTCCTGGCTCGAGAGGGGTTTAATCATAGTTGGACTATGATTTATTTTTCATTAGAGGGAGTAGTAGTACTTAAGGAGTTAGATGTAACTATAAAGGTAAAACGGTAATTTTGGTCTGATTGTAGTTACAAGCAATTTATGAAGGGTCATTGTACTGTTGATTGGTATATCCAATGGACACAGAAATATATTAGTGTGAAGAGTGTAGTTGTCAGCCTTTAGTAGGGTGCCTGACATTTAACGGATGGTGAATAATTTAATTAAAGAGTTTAATTAATTATTCATGTACCGTTGGAGCTTCAAGCTATAGATCCATGAGGTCCCCTCGGTAGCTCAACAAGATTTAATGAGAATCAGTTTTTCGATTAATTTAAATTATTCAAATTAATTGAGGGAGTAAATTATATGTGATATAATTAATTTTTGTTTAATTATATGTGATATAATTACTATAATGTATTTGATACATTGTAATATTAAGTATTTATGAGAGAAAATAAATATTTCAATATGATTCAAATATTAATTATATGAATTGGATTCATATAGTTAAATTTAATATAAATTTGATTTATATTAAAAATCATTGGTGAGAGAAAATTGAAACTATAGACTATATTGTATTTGATACAATATAAACACTATAGGTTATATGTTATATGTGATGTAACATATATATATATATATATTATTTATTAATTAATTAATTTAATTTTTTAAAATTAACTATCTAGTATTTGATTTAATTGGGAGGGAATTAACTTCCCTCCCCAATTTTCTCTCCACCCATGTTTGATGTGGGTAGTTAATAGAGCGTATTGTTTTTTTTTTTTTTTCTTCTTCCTCCTGCAAGATAGAGAATGTAGTTCAAAGAAGAAAAAGAAAAGATACTCCTTCTCTCTTCACATATTCTCTTCTCCTTTCCGTCACCAAAATCACATATTCTCTTCTCCTTTCCGTCACTAAATTCAATAGAGCCTACACTTATTGGGTTCTCTACTTGAGAATACTGAGATTTCCTATTGGTTGTGCTCATTTGGCCTTACAATTTGTATGTGTTCTTCACAGAAGGGGTTTTAACGTGAAGTTTTGAGATCTTCAAGGATAAGTCCACTTGGACCTTTTCTTCTCCTCTTCTTTAAGCATGCTACTAATTTTTCTCTATAAGTACATAATTTTCTACTTTTCTGTAAAATCCAAATTTGGTAAAATTGATCCCGCTTCCGCTCAAGGATCCTATCATTAGGGTTCCTTTAGATCGAATCCCGAGCGAAAGCGTTGAATGCCTTGCATCTCGAAAATCAATTTTTTAATAAACAAAAATAGTGTTCTAAAACAGAATATATAAGAATAAACATATGAAATAACATACTTTAGAGAAGGAAAACTAAGAGAGAACCATTCTTATCTCTGAAGATTCCTGGACTCCACAAAAAATCATCTCGATCTTGGCACGAACTTCTTCTCAATCAAACTTGAACAAAACCACGAGAATAACATTGTTACTCTTAAGGATTCTAATAGAAGAATAGGTGGTATCCAACTAATTGGAAGGGGAAGAGGTAGAGAGATTTCTCTTAGAGAGTAAAGTGAGGATTTGTGTTTTGGTGGCTAGGGTAAATTCACCAAATCAATTCTTGCCCTAAAAGGGCCATAACGAAGAATTTATATGGAGAAGGGTTAACCCCTTCTCCAAGTTTTTCCCAATTTACCCTTGTGTTCAGTTAATTAAATAACGTTTATTTAATTAGTTAACACATTAATTAAATAACCATTTATACATTAAATCTAATTTAACGTATATATTTAATTAACATAAATAAACATCAAATGTTTATGTGCATCACCTCTATATTAATTTAATTAATTAATTCTTTAAGAATATAATTCACTTAAATTAAATATTTGAATCACATTCAAATATTTCTGTCCAACTTAATTTGAATTATAGATCACATCCATAATCAATTATATATTAATCACATTAATATAAAATTTCCTCAAATTGATTTTAAGAATCAAATCATTCCTCTTTAATATCCTTTAGTGAGCTAACAAAGGGACTTGGTGGACCTGTAGATCAGAAGCTCCAATGATATGAGATTAATTGGCCAAACTCACTAATCAAATGAATCAATATTCGTAATCTATGGGTACACTCCACTAATTGCACTTTTCTCACTGCATATAAATTTCTATTCTACGAATATAGAACAATAACAACAAGTGAGTCATTCATGAGTGTCCATAACACCATTTGGGTCAAATTATTGTTTTACCCTTGGGTTACCTCTGTATCCTTAAGTACCAGTAACCCTCTAATGAACAGCCTGTTGATGGCCCAACCAATAAACAAAAATCTTTTCGAGCCAATGAGAGGGTAGGGTCTTTTGTTAAAGTCTGGAAGGGAACACTTATCTACTTACCCTGAAGTCAGGAAGGAGTCAATAACATATTGTATTATTATGTTCCCAGCTCCTCACTTGGTCTTGTCCCCAAAATGGTAAGCTTATTGAGTCGGAAAACTGGCCACTCTCACCCATAAAAATCAAAGAACAATCCTTCGTGAACAAGAGTTCATAATACAATCAGGATTAAGACTAAGTTGCCTAGGTCATCCAATTGAAATAGGAACTAAACTAGTTAATGGCGTTACATCTAGTGGTTGCTATTTCTTAATTCGTTCTTATGCAAACTCATTACATTGGATACCCTCACACGTGTATCACCTACACGAACACGTTTAGATCATTCTATTTGTATCAAATACAAAGTGAGTCATATACATAGTGTCACAAGAATAAGGTATCCATCCTTATCCCTACACTATATGTCAAGGGTATATAAATGCCATAGTTTATTATATTTTCTCTTTTCTCAACATTATATATTTGTATATATTAGTAACCGACTAGAATTTAGTCTAAGTAGGAGATTGTTGGGAATGTCCTAAACCTCGCCAGTTTGTAATCATGGAAACATGTTCTACTTATGAATAAAAGTATTATTGAAGCAGTTATTCAATACAAGTGTTATTGAAATTGCATTATGTACTAAAAATCCAATAAATGAATCAATGGCTATAGTATGAATACTGTAACTTTATGTAGAGTCATAAAAAAGGATCAAGTTATTGTATATAGCCAAAATGGACTATAAGTATATGGATGAGATTGGGTACCTCGTCTTGGGGACACTATGGATATAGCCTACTTAGTATACTGATACAAACGACGTGATCTTGAAATCATTCATGCAGAGACATGCAAGTAGGGCATCCCATGCAAAAGAGTTTTGCATAAGACCAGACCACGAAATAGTAACTTTTTCTTTATAACAACCATTTACTGTTAAAACTGACTATTTCAATTTGATGACCTAGGGTAACCTGATCTTAATCCGGAGTTAACTATGAACTCCTATTTATTCGATATTATCTTTTGAGCTACATAGATGAGAGTAATTAAACAAGCCTCCCATTTTGGAGATAAAATCGGATAGATAGTTAGGGACATAGTCCTGCAAGATGGAATTCACTCTTACCCATTTTAGGGTTATCAGATAGGTTGTTCCCTTAATTATTGATTTCTGGTCTTGAACAATGGGCTCCAGCCCTTTCATGGTCGAGAGGAACATGGTTTATAAGTTGGACTATAAACCAATTGTTCAATAGAGGATTAATGGGAGCTTAAGGAACAAGAATGTATTTACAAAAGTAAAACGGTAATTTTGACCTAACTATAAATATGAACAACCTATAAAGAAAAGACTTACTGATTATGGTTAAATCAAGTGGATAGAAATATATCTACAGTGAGGAGAGTGGTAGGTCCATAAGGTTTATTGACTCGGGTTAAAGAGTTTAACCAATTAATCTCAAATCGTTGGAGCTCATGATCTGTAGGTCAAAAAGGTCCTCTACTAGCTCGTAAAACATTAAACTTTGAATTAGAAAATTGAGCGACTTTGAAGTGTTCAAATTCGAAATTAGGGTTTGGAATTTGCAATATTCAATTTCAATTTTAGGGTTTGGATAATTATATTCGATATAATTAACGTTTAAATTAATTGAAATTAAACGTGTAGAGTTTTTAAATGTTAAAATATTTATTTAAATATTAATTACATGAGTATGGATTCATGTTTAGTTTAGGTGTTTTATTAATTTAATATTTGATATTAAATTATTATTTAATTAAATAATTAAATTGGTTTAATTAATTATTTAAATTAAATAAATTTAAATTTAGAAAATTAAATTTTAATTTAATTTAATCAAGTTGTAAAATTGAATTAAATTAAAAAAAAAATTGAAATTGAGTTGTGTGAAAAAATATAACTGAGTTTTTTAGTGGATTTTTCCACATTTTGACACCTTCCCACTCACTTAGTGCTAATTATGGTGTCAATTAGCTAAATGTATGAGTCCTTGCATACTAGAACTTGTTGAGTACTTCATTATTTAGAATTTTGAATGCTATACAATCCAATTTTCTGAGATTTTGAAGCAAAAAATAAATTTGTTTTCAAACTCTCTCAAACTCTCTCAATCTCTCTAAAATATAAATTTCCACCACTTGTTCCAAGGCTGAGAATAGTAGAGAAACTCCTCTTGGTGGTCTACTAGAGATTTGAAGATCAATTTCGTGGAGTTCAGCAAGGATGAAGAGAGATTCTATAAAGGTATACATAAGTGAAACCCTTTTACTTGAAAAACTGTTTTTTAAGCATGCTTTGTACTCAAATTAAATGTAGTTAAAGTACTTAATGATTAGGTTAACTTCAATATTTTGTATCTTTACTCTATCAGTTGGCATCAAATCATGATTTAAGCACTCAATTAATGTTAATTTGTGTTTGGTAGGAGAATTTCTAGGAATGCATGTTTGGTGAATGATATGGTATTTAAATCAACTTTGGCATTAGATTTCTCTTTAATTCAGTTGTTAAAATTGTAATTGACTCTTGGTTGATGGGTCTTAATGTATCATTAAGGGAATGTAATTTTATTGGTGTCAATAGAGTTTAAAATAGGTTGTAATTGAAGATTCAAGAAAACAAGGTTAGCTACAGAAACTGGAAGAACAGCTACTGCCTTCGCACCATCGTGACGCTGTTCTTAAAGCATCATGACGCTGTTTGTTTCAACTAAAATAGGTATCGTAAATTCTATCTTACCCAAAACAAATGAAATTTATAATACTCTAACTAACTAGCATGTACCAATAGTGGAGTAAGAGGTCGATCCCAAGAGGACCTCTGTTAATTGGCCTAAAATAGACTAATTGAATTCAAAAATGCAAAAGATTAAACGTGGGAGGGGGGTTGATTGTTTTCAAGAACTAGAAATTAACTAAGTGAAAAAGCAAGAATTGATCAAGGAGATTTAGTAAAGACAGAAGTAAGAGAGATTATGAGACAAGATTCAATTAAAAATAAAATCTTGGGGATTTTATGTTAACTAGGCAATTCTGTCATTGACTAACAAAGAATCATGTAATTAGATTATTCAATAGTTCATTAAGAATAAATTTCTAATGCCCTAATTAGTTAATTTGGCAATTAACCCTAATCTTGGTCTTAATTGCTTCTTAAAGACATTTCACAATTAATCCCTAAATTGCATTAAGATCATGGGTTTTCTTAACTATTCCAATCTTGAAATCAAAAGACTGAAAATTCAAGATTGATTGCATGAATCTTATGAATTAATAAGTTCTTTAAAGAAAAGAGGAAAAGAAGTCCACATCCATCAGGACTACTAAATCTTACAACCCTAATTAATATTTTGTTATAAAACTATGTAATTTTTGCATACAAAAATTGATTAATCTTGAGTTGTCAATTCATTCTTAATCAATTTTATTCTAAATCTTAGTAAGAACATCCAAAAGAAAGTAATTACATGAAAGAAATTTCAAGGAAAAGTCTCAAGAAATTGCCAACCTACATAATTCCCCAAGAAAAAGAATTACCTACTTATAGATGATGAAATTCTTCAATAAATCCATTGATAGTTGCATATTTGGTATAAGGATTGAATATAAATTGATTGAATCTCTTAAAAATTTGCAAGAATAGCTCTGTAAATTCGAAGTCTCTCTCTAAAAGTTTTAGTTTTTCTTCCTCCTTCGCTGAAAATGAAACAACAAAATTTATATCAGTAGGCATAGCATCACGATACTAAGAACAACGTTGCAACGCTAAATTGTAGAAAAGCCAAGAAGCATTGGGCTAATGTTGCAATGTTGTGCTTATGCTTGGTTACGCAATGCACGTGTACAGGATGAATCGTGTCAAATGGCAAAACGTTGCAACGCTATGGGGAGCGTTGCAACGTTACCTTATTTTGCAGCAAATAAATGCATTTTATCTTCAAGCGTTGCTCGACACTTCTCCTAGGGTCGTGATGTTGAAACCTGATGGCATTATTCGATGGCATTTGTCGATGACATTTTGGTAGTTTTTTTATTCTCTTCAACTTTATTGATTTTCTTGGTCATTTTTTATTCTTTCTCGAAATGACTCCTAAACGCCCCCAGGATCGTTTTACCTACAAAATTAGTATTAAAAGCAAATAATCAACACGCTTTTGGGAGAATTAACATAGAAATATAAATCCTTTAAAAAATTAACAAAATACCCCCAACTTAGTTCTTGGTCGTCCCGAACAAGTCTAAACTAGAAATATGCGTATATTCAAGAAAAAACGAATTGTTTATTGTTTATTCTAAGTTTCATTCTTTTACTCAAAATTGACCTATTCAAGTTGGCACATTTTCATCTTCACATCCAAGTGGTTTATACATTCAGGTGTTTTACACAATGAATCGATTCTCATTTCTTTTCTCAACGAGGAAGTAAGGATATAAGAAAGCATTTAGAATTTCAAAGTTTTGCTAACAAAAGGTTGAAGCTTATTTTGAAAAGAAAAGGTCTTTTTCTTGCAAAATCATAAAAGAAAAGACTACCTAGTTTTAGTTTACTTAAAGGACTAAACTAATAGAAAGGAGACATTTAACTTTCAATTCCTCTTCGCCATACATTGGCCCGATTATCGGTATATGATATACCTAACTTGCATAGGAGACTACTTAAACTAATAGGAATCTCACGGTTCAAACTAATGGAGGAGACCGTAGGATATGTTGACACATTACCTTCACTCACTTACTATGAACTACTTCCCCCATTCACTTTGTTCTTGACGTATACAAACACTTTCCGAATGGAGCAGTCAAGGTATAATCGACGTAAAACATTGTATAGACCTCATGGTGTGAACTTTCTAGCGATGTGAGAGTTGAAATTAATATATCAAATATTTGATTTTACAATGAACAACTTTTCCTTATTCACCTTGATCTTGACCCATACAAACACTTTTCGAATGGAGCAATCGAGGTATATTCAACACAAAGCGTTGCATGGACCTCACGATGAGAAGTTACCGTGAATAACTTCCCATATTCACCTACATCTTGATTCATGCAAACACTTTCCGAATGGAGCAGTCGAGATATAATCAACACGAAGCGAAGCATGAATCTCGATGTGAACTCTTAGGGACGCAGAGAGCTAAAAACAATATATTGTATATGTTATTAATCTCTCACTGAAGCATTCTAATAACATATCATATACGTTATCAAATTCCCATTGAAGTGTTCTAATAATATGTCATATATGCTATTAAACTCCTACTGAAGTGTTCTAACATTTGGCGTATACTTTTACTCAAGTTTGTTCTAGCTAATTAAACAACCTAAGTCTAGGTGTTTATCCAAGTATAACGTTTATATTTGGATTTGGCCTACGATGTTTAGGTGATAAACTAGTTTTAAAACCTCACATCGCTCATGTATTGCTAATAAAACTAGTTAACAATGTTAAATTATTCGGCTATAATCCCCAGGTAGGAGGTATTTTGTAGACCGTCAACTTAAATACCCCCAGCCTTAGACAGAATAATGTACCGGTTAAGTTTGTTACCCAAGTTTTATAAGATAACGACCTATTTTAACTATTAAAACAAGTGGTTAACCTACGTGAGCATGCAACTTATCTTTGTTGTGAATTTTAATGTCTAACCCAATTTTATAACAACTTATAAAACTTTAGACATGTTTTTGCAACAATAACATTCATCAGATATCTCATGATTTAATATAACACATTAAAACATCTGAAACCCTAAACATGCATACTATATATTATAACAACTTATAACATACTTTCAACGCATGTAACATGCTTCCTATGGTGGGATTTTAAATCTACACAGCATACTATATGCACATACAAAATTTATTTAATTATAACATACATCACATGCATAAATAATTAAACACTAACTGATATGATTGTTAGATTTGACATTCTCAAGCAAACAAAGGTCTAATTATTACAATAATAACCAAAAACTGGTTCAAAAACACTTTTGGACCGCTCGAGCTATCTTGAACTGGACTCGAACCTCTCGAACCGAACCTCCAATGCTCACAATTGGGCTGAACTGGGAAAAATACCATCGAGTACCATCAAGCATCGTGTATGCCCTCGAGCATCCAGTATGTCATCAAGCATCGAGTATGCCATCGAGCACGAGCATCAAGTATGCCATCGTGCATCAAGTATGACAATGAGCATTGAGTATGCCATCGAGTATGAGCATCAAGTATGCCATCTAACATCGAGTATGACAACGTGCATCGAGTATTTACCAAAATACCATCGAGTAAATGCCATCGAGTACCATCGAGTATGGCAAATGCATCGAGTAAATGTCATCGTGTACTATCTTGCATCGAGTATTTACCAAAATACCATCGAGTACCATCGAGTATGGCATCGTGTATCGAGTATTTTACTAGGGCAGTGGTTGAAAAAACAATTTCTGCTGCTCGGCCTTCTTCACTTCTTTCTTCAATTACAACCTAATTGTAATTCTAATGACTCCAATTGAGTTACAAACATTTAATCACATATTAAGGTCCATCAATCAAGAGCCAATTATAAGAATTACAATAGAATTAAAGAGAATTCAATGCTGAAACTCAAAAAAACCATATTAGTTCACCATTTTCATACAACTAATGAAAAAACACCTACCATGCCAAAATTAACTCGAATTAAATACTTAAGTGATACTCTGATACCAATTGTTGGAATACAGAAACAGGCAGATGAAGAAAATAGGATCATTAAGCATTCTAATTCTTTAATTTTCACATCAAAATAAGCATGTTCATAGGATATTAAGAGGGTTTCGACACATACCTTTGAAGATCCTCTTCAAACACGAATTTGAGTTGTAATCTTTTCAAATTGAAGTCGTGGACCACCAAAAGATCTTCTATACTATTCTCAACCTTGAATTAGAGTGGTGGACCTCACAATTGGGTTGAATTTGTGAAACTTTTGGTATGGGTTTGAAGAGAGGAAAAAAACAATTTCTACAAAAACTAGTTTTCAGCAGTCACTCTCTTCAATCTCAAAATTGAAGAATTTTATCATTTCTTCTCATGCAGGCACTCAAGAGACCAACCGATGTCACTTCAAAATGCATGGAATTAACGGGCAAGGTGTGTTAATTTAGGAGAAACACCTCCTTACTTCACCAAAAAGGTGGAAAAATCCACTACCAAGTTCAAAATTCCAATTTCCATTTTGAATCTATAGTTTTAATTAATTAAAATCAAAACTAATATTTCAATTTCTGATATTGAAATAAAAATGAAAATTAATTTTGATTTTTAATTAATTAAATAGTAATTTAATATCAAATATTAAATTAATCACACACCTAATTTTAAACATGAATCCTATTCATATAATTAATATTTAAATCAATGTTTAAATATTATAAACTCTCCAATTTCATTTAATTTCGATAAATTAAACGTTAATTAATTATATTGAATATAGTTATGTAGGAGTATAACAACATGCAGAGGAAGCAAGATGAATCAATAAACATTCTAATTCATTGATTTTGGCTGTAAATAAAGCATACTCATACAATAATAAGAGGGTTTCAAGTAATACCTTTGTAGAACCTCTTGAATCACGAATTCAACTGCAAATCTTCTCGAAATCTTATTGTGAACCACCTCAAGATCTTCCCTACTATTCTTTTGGAGCTTTAGATTGAGTTTTCGGACTCAAAATACGCTTGAATGAAAGGAATTTGGGGAAGAACGCACTGTTGCACCCACTTGAAGAACACCTTCTTCAACTCAAAATTTTCTGTAAAAATTCAACTGATGCATGCTCATTTCCACTTGCATCTTCTCTATTTATTGCAGGACAATCATGCATAGAAGAAGACTGCATGAGGTGCAGCTCATGCTTGAAAAATTGAAGCTGGAGTGAAGTGGATGTTAAGTGAGCAACTTGGTTGTGAGTGGAGAAATCCAACATTTTTAAAATTTTTGTTTTCTAATTTTGTTTCAATTCCAATTTTGATTTTCCCAAATCAATTTGATTTCAAAAATTAAAAAAAAAACTTTATTAATTTTACAAAATTAATTTTATAAATTAATTTTCTAATAAAACTAATAATAAATAATTAATTAAACAATTTAATTAATTCTAATTATTTTAATATCAATTATTAAATTAATTTACACAAATTCCACCTTCATGAATTTAGTACTTAAATCATATTTAAATATTAATTAAATTCTCCAATTCCATTTAATTCCAAAATTAAATGTGTAATTATATCTCATATTATACTAATTTCCTTAATTCTAATTTGAACGTTTCAAATTAATATATCACGCTACTCTAGAGCTAATCCATTTATGAGCCAGTAGGGGGACCTCACGGACCTACAGATCATGGGCTCCAACGATCTGAGATTAATTGGTTAAACTTTTTACCGAAGTAGCCCCATTCGTTAACTAATGGGTCACTCCACTAAAGCACATAATTGCACTCCTCTCACTGTAGATATATTATGTCTACTCGATATAACCATTATTAGCAAGTTAACCCTTTACAGGTTGTTCGTAATAACGGCTGGGTCAAATATCTATTTTACCCCCGAGATTAACTCTTGTTCCTTAAGTCCCACTAATCCTCTAATGAACAATTGATTTGTGGTCCAATCAACAAACCGAGTCCCTCTCGGACCAATGAGAGGGTGGGGATCCTTGTTCAAGACCGGGAGTCAGCACTTAAAGGAACAACCTCTCTACTATCTCTGAAAGCGGGTAAGAATATATTCCATCTTGCACCCTATGTCCCCACCTATGCAAATCTAAGGATAATCCTAAATAACAAGAGTTCATAGTTAGCTCAGGATTAAGGTCAAGTTACCTAGGTCATCGCTTTGAAATAGTCAGTCTTAAATAATAAACAACGTTATAAAGTAAGAGTGACTGATTTCGTGGTCTGATCTTGTACAAACCCATTGCACAAGACACCCCCACTCCTCGTGTCATAACATGTACGAATTAGGATCACATCTTGTAGCACATTACAACTCTTTGTAACAACTACAGAGTGGGTCGCATCCGATAGTATTACCAGAATAAGGCACCCAACCTCATTCATGACTATTTACTCGAAGCTGATCCACTTTTATGTCTCCACATAAAGTTCAAGTAATCATGTAATAGTCATGGATCTTTTTTGTTTATTGGATTTATTTCTAAAACGACATAAGCAATATATATATTCAATAACAACTTATTGAATTTTCATAATAAGTTTTATTATTTACAAACAACAAATTTTAGGACATAAAATCCAACAAATTATAAAAACACTAATTTGAATTTGATCTATTCAAATTCAAACCATAAATTCAATTTGAACGTTTCAAACTGAAATTCAATTTGAACACTTCAAATTGATATCATCTAAATTCACTCAATTTACTAATTCAAGGTGTTCATGTTTTACAAGCTAGTAGAGGGACCTTATGGACTTACATATCATGAACTCCAACGATTTGAGATATATTGGCTAAAACTCTTTAGACCGAATTAATCAATATTCGTTAACTATCGAATCACACCAATATAGCTTGATAGTTGCACTCTTCTAACCGCAGATATATTTGTGTCCATTTGATTTAACCATAATCAGTAAGTCGACCCTTCACAGGTTGTTCGTAATAACGATTGGGTCAAATGTTGTTTTATATCCGAAATTAGGTCTTGTTCCTTAAGTTCCACTGATTCTCTAATGAACAATTTGTTTTTGATCTAATCACTAAACTGGATCATTCTCGGGCCAATGAGAGGGTGAGGTCCCTTGTTTAAGACCTGGATTCAACACTTAAGAGAATAACTTTCCTCCTGTCCTTAAATTGGGTAGGCATGAATTCCATCTTGCACCCTATGTTCCCAGCTATCTACCCGATCTTACCCTTGAAATGGGAGGCTTATTGAGTTAGCAATGTTAAGCCAACCCTCACCTGTGCTAATCTAAGGATAATCCCAAATAAATAGGAGTTCATAGTTAGCTCAGGATTAAGATCGAGTTATCTAGGTCATCTAAGTAAAATAGTCAGTCTTAAATAGTAGACAATGTTATAAAGTAAGAGTGACTTATTTCTTGGTCCGATCTTACGCAAACTCATTGCATAGAACGCCCCCACTCCTCATGCCAATAGATGAACGACTCAGGATCACTTCGTTTGTAGCGCCTTACAACAAATTGTAACAATTACAAAGTGGGCCGCATCCAATTGTGTTACTAGAATAAGACACTCAACCTTATTCGTATACTATAGATCATTTTGACTATTTACTCGAACCTGATCCACTTTTATGTCTACACATAATGTTCAAGTATTCATATAATATTTGTGGATTTTAATTTATTGGATTTAGTCTTTACGAGTGAAATTTACAAATACAATAACAACTTTATTGAAGAAATGTTGAATACCATCTTTATTGATAATAGAAAATGTTTAAATCTACAAATTGTGAGTTTTAAGACATACAAACCAACAAACTCCCACTTAGACTAAAACGCCACTGGATAAATATATACAGTATTGAGTTCAATGAGAGAAAACAAAAAGAATAGATACAATAAATTAGGGCATCAAATACCCATGATTTCTCCCGCATGCCCCAATTCTAAGTATCTCGTAGTCTTAGTCCGACTAGGTGACCCTCGAACACTTTAGCCGAGAGGGCCTTTCTAAATGGATCAACTAAATTGTCTTGTGAGGTTATCTGCATGACAATCACGTCTGCTCTGTGTACAATCTCCCTGATGAGATGGTACTTTTGTTCGATGTGTTTTCCACGTTGGTGGGTTCTACATTCCTTTGAGTTTGCAATTGTTGCACTGTTATCACAATATAAAGTGAGCAACAGGTGCATATTTGAAACCACTTCCAAGTCAGTCAGGAACTTTCTGAGTCGTACTGCTTCTTTTGTTGCTTTACTTGCAGCAACATACTCAACTTCCATTGTCCTCTAGATGCCTATCTCTGGTGGTACACGTAAACTCCTCTAGTCCTCATGGGACTCATACATTAATAACTTATTTTGATTCTACTGTAGTTAAGTATACCCATTACCTCTACTAGACACCACCTCTAGTGGATCATGAAGAAAACACAACTCTGGTGAATCCCAAAGGAAAGCACCACCTCTAATGAATCTCGAAGGAAACACAACCTCTGGTGAATCCCAAAGGAAAGCACCACCTCTAGTGAATCCCAAAGGAAACACAACCTTTGGTGGATCGTGAAGGAAACCACCACCTCTAGTGAATCTTGATGGACACCCAACCTCTGGTGGATCCCAAAGGAAACCACCACCTCTAGTGAATCTCGAAGGACACACAACCTCTGGTGAATCTCAAAGGAAAGCACCACCTCTAGTGAATCTCGAAGGACACACAACCTCTAGTAGGCATCTAACTAATCAGTGAGGACATTATCACGATCTCTACATCACAAGTATCAGAACATGGTTCTATAACATACATATACATCTCATCATCATAGTTCTATAACATACATATAAGTTTTGTCATCATAGTCCTATAACATACATATACATCTCATCATCCTCAGATTTAACAGAATCTCCAAGAATAATAATATACTCAAATCGTGCTAGCATTCATATATCTCTATGCGCATCTAGTCCTTTCAAACCTCCATCAATGAAGGCATGCATAAACATCATGCTAACTAATAATCCTTAATAAATCATAAGTATCAATACTTGGTTCCAATCCTTTGAAACCTCAATCAATGAAGGCATACATAGCATCATGCTAACCAATAATCCTCAATAAATTATAGTTATCCCAATAATCCTCAATAAATCATAGTTATCCCAATAATCCTCAATAAATCATAGTTATCATTGTCTGGCACTAGGACATTTCTAGTAGTAAGATTACTTAGCTCGAAATCAAATCCAAAATCAACCCAAGAAAAAAGTCTCCAACGAAAGTAAGCTCCGAATTAAATCCCCTAGCACAAAACTACACACCATAATTCAATATTTGAAGCCAAAACCAACACATATCACATTTAATCCAACGATCACCAATTAACTTACCTAAACAAAACTTGATCCATAAGCACTCCCAACATTTTAACTTTGAAATCTCCTCTTAAACAGATTCTAATCCCAACGGACGATGACTTGGAACCTTCAAACTACCAGAAACCAAGCAACCATTTAATTTAATAATTAGTGGGTTCCTAGAAACCAACAAAAGGACCGTAACACTTACCAATTCCTTGCTTGCTCTTCACTTGAACCAAACGGACAGCAGCGCCCTTCCTTCCAAATCTCATCCTTCATTTAACCGTGAAAAATATGGACAAAACAAAGCAAAACTTAGTGGACAACTCTAAAATCCCTCAAGAAACTCAACCAAACCAACTGGATCTTACCCCAAAACGGCATTCGAACTGTGTCGGTGGGCCAAACAGTAGTGAAATGAACAACCCAAAAGCGTGGGCGAGGTGGGACAGCAGTGCGGGTGGACGACCTGTGGTGAAAATAGGCAAAACCCAACGAACGGTGGGAGGCAAGCGCGGTGCAGGGCTGGGTCGGCGACGACGGAGCTTCGACTGGTGTCAACGGTTGACCAAAAAATACATCTGGCGGCTTGTAGGTCGAAGCGGTGCGAGGTAGGTAGAATGACGTTTGCGCGGCGGCTGGCTTCGCATGACCGGCTGGAGTGGCCAAGTGGGTCGACGGCGAACGAGCGAGCGACGGCGGCGAAGAGTGGCTAGGTCCAATCAACGGAAAGGAAGAAAACAATTTCAGCGGGGGGAGGGGGAAGGGGGGGCTTGGGCAGCACGAGGGTGAAGGGAAGAAAAAGAAAAAGAAAAAGAAAAAGAAAAAGAAAAATGAAAGGAAAGGAAAATATAAAAATAAAATAAAATAATATATATTTATTTTATTTTATTCTTTTCCTATTCAACTTTATTCTATTAAATTCTTTTTCTTCCCAAAACAAAATTAATTCCTGCCATTAATTCCCAAATTGAATTATACGACATGAAAAGTCCAATTTCCACAATAATTAAACTTAAGTAATTACACTTAAATGCCCAAATTTCCAAAAATGCCCTCAAATAATAAAAATTACTGAAATTATACTACCACAAACTTTTAGGTTGTTACATTCCCTTTAGCTATCAAAGGACACAAAGGCCTATCAACAAGAAATCAGGGCAAGCATGGCTAATCTAAGGACTCAAGTCACACAGTTAGATAGTTCGGTTCCTATCTATCGTTGGTGTTAAAGGGAGAAATGGGTTAGGCCAACCTATGGTGTACTGGTTGTTATGCCAATAGTAGCGTTGGGCTACTGCAGTGAGTCGAATAGAAAAAAAAAAGGTTCAGGGAAGTTACCTGCACTACTGGACCATGCCAACGTTAGTGCCATCACATTGAGGAGTGGTAAGGATCTTCCATCAGACAACCTATCTCCACCTGGTAAGCCCAACGACAAAACTGAAAACAATAATAGAGGTAGGAGGAGTTGATCGAGATGTTAAAAAAGGTTCAGATAAACATTCCACTCTTGAATGCAATCCAGTAGATCCCTAGGTATGCTAAATTCTTGAAGGAGTTATGCACCAAAAAGAGGATTGGTAAGGATAGAGAAAAGGTAGTGGTAAATAAGAATGTATCGGCTCTCCTGAAACAAAATATTCCCGAAAAATGCCGAGACCCAGGTATGTTCACTTTGCTCTGCATAATTGGTAATAGAGTCATTCGACATGCCATGTTAGATTTAGGAACCTCTATTAATGTTATGCCCTATCATGTTTATGAGGATTTGAAATTAAATTATTTGCAAAAGACTGCTATATGCATCCAACTAGTTGATAGATCTTATATCCCTTAGGTATTGTTGAGGATGTATTGTTGTAGGTTAAGGACTTTATTTTCCCAATCAATTTCTATATACTAAAAATGGATCAAATTTCTACGCCTTCATATTCTACAATTCTATTAGGTAGACCTTTTTATGAAAACTGTTAAGACAAAAATTGTTGTAGATAAGGGATGTCTATCTGTAGAATATGATGGGGAAGTTGTTTCTTTTAATATATATGATTTCATGAAATTTCCTGAGGAATATCTGTCCTTGTGTTTGATTGAGGCGCATGATGTTATTGATGAGATTGTGTTGGATGATGATGATAATAATTCTTGCATGTTGGTTGCCCCCTACATTGATCTTGATTCGCATGATTCACATGATTTATCTCTTCTTGTCATTAATGTTAGCAAATTAGAAGAACCTTCTTCTAACTTTGATATTCCTAATTTGTAGGTACAAGGGATTGAGCTGAAGGCTCTCTCTAGCCATATGAAATATGTGTACCTAGGAGAAGGAAGCACCCTTCCAGTCATAATCTCTAGGGAGTTGACGCCTGCCTAAGAGGAATCCTTAATTGAAACTCTAAAAACTTACAAGGAGGCCATTGGGTGGACTCTAGATGATCTCAAAGGAGTAAGCCCTTCTCTTTGCATGCACAAGATTACTCTAGAGGAAGGAGCCAAGCCCATAGTTCAGCCCCTAAGAAGGTTCAACCCCAATTTGAAGGATGTCGTTCTCAAAGAAATTATTAAGCTCAATGAAGCCAGAATCGTTTACCCAGTTCCTAATAGCAAATGGGTAAGTCCTATCCATGTTGTCTCCAAAAAGATCAGCATGAAAATTGTGGAGAATGATAAGGGTGAGATTGTGCCAATGCATATACAAAATGGTTGGAGAATGTACATCGCTTTCCGAAAGCTCAACGAGGTAATCGAGAAAGATAATTTCCCTATACCTTTCTTAGATCATATGGTGGAACGGCTCGCTGAAAAACCATTTTTTTTCTTGAGGGCTTCTCTGAATTCTACCAAAACCCCATTGAACAAGAAGACCGGGAAAAGACCACCTTGACTTGCATTTACGGTACATATGCATTTAGAAGGATGCCATTTGGGCTTTGCGATGCCCCAGGTACATTCTAAAGGTGTATGATGAGTATATTTTCTGATTTTATAGATAAGTGCATAGAGGTGTTTATGGATGATTTTACGGTTTACGCAGAGTTTGTAAGGATTGTTTGCATAATCTTAGCTTAGTATTGAGATGATGCAGTGAAGCTAATCTTGTTTTAAATTACGAAAAATGTCATTTTATGGTTTCTTATGGGATTGTTTTAGGACATCTTGTTTTTGAAAATGGAATTGAGGTAGACAAAGCTAGTTATTATTGTTAACCTCCTCTATCTGACGTATGTTAGGGAGGTTTGTTCTTTTCTTGGTAGCACAAGTTTTATGAAGGACTTTTCAAAGTTGGCACTACCACTATCAACATTGCTTCAGAAGGATGTTCCATTTGATTTTGACAAGAAGGGTCAGTAAGCCTTCGACACTATGAATGAGAAGTTGACAACCACCCCGATTTTGCAACCTCCAAGATGGGATGTACTATTTGAGATCATGTGTGTGAAGGATCTCATACCAAGAGTCCCATGAGCGGGTATAGATCGCTCCGATTTCACAGTGACCAAAACACAAACAACATACATTTAACACATACAATTATGCATATAATCTGATTATCGGCATGCTCAGAATACAATAATTAACAAGGAAAGGGTTTATACCAGATGAAGACTCTCTTCGAATGTCTGAACCCTAAGCAGTGGAAAACCTCCCACAGAACTACCAACACCCGACGAGTATGTCGATTGCAACAACACGATCAGAGCGTACACGAACAATGCAGTAGGGACGACACCACCACAAGAGAAACTCGGGTATCCTCGACGTAAAAAGCCCAAAGAGTGGGCTTTGGTGAGTTTAGTAGAGTACGGAGGAGAAGGCGTCGTGTAGACGATAAGCAAGTGGGAGATGAAACTCTGCTATCGTATAGCGGAAATGCCTATCGTATAGTAGAGCTACACGATCGTGTAGGAAAGACTGAACGATCATTTAGAAAAAACGTATACGATTGTTTAGAGAAAACGTGAGGCAGACGATCGTTTAGACGAATGAGCTTCTATTGTATAGGCTCTCGCGATCGCTTTCACAGATTCTTTTGGGCACGCGATAATACGAATGCACGAAATGATCAAAATGAAAACGATTTTCATTGTTTTTATCCACCAGTTACCATAACCATCACAACCCACTTCCCACATCCGAACGTGGATAAATCCGTTAATTATCAAATAATTAATCAATTAATTTAATTAATAAATATAATCATATTATATTTATATCCTTAGTTTGATTTCATATATCTACTATAGTATTTTCTCCTCTACTTGATATAAATCATATTTATATCTAATTTCCTCTAAAATAATGTATCTCATACATTTAGCCAATTATATCATATATAATTAACCAGTCCAATTATATCATATATAATTGAACTTCCTCTTGTCAATTTGAACATTTCAAATTAATCCAAACACTCGACTTTATCTAAGCTACCTAGGTGACCTAATGGACCTGTGGCTTGAAGCTCTAACGGTACGTGAATAGCTAATTAAACTCTTTAGCCACGAGATCCACCATCCGTTAACTATCAGTGATTCCACTAAAAACCAATAGCTGAACTCTTCTTACCACAAATATATTTCTGTGTCCATCGGATATAACCAATCATGAGTACGATGGCCCTTCACAAATGCTCGTAAGTATAGTTGGGCCAATTTACCGTTTTGCCCCTGTAGTTACATTTCACTCCTTAAGTACCACTGATTCCTATAAAGAACAATACAACATAGTCCAACTATGTGTAAACACCTCTCGGGCTAAGAGTAAGTGTGTGGCACCATATCGTTCAAGCCCCGGAATCAGCCCTTAAGGGAGCCATCTATCTACTTACCCCTACTTCGGGGAAGGAGTGAATTCCATTTAATGTAGCCGAGTTTCCAGCTCCCAAATCAGACGAATCCCCAAAATGGTAGGTTTTGAATCGGCGACCTGGCCACTCACACCCATACAAATCAAAGGACCACCCTTAATGGCAGGAGTTCCCAATTCACTCAAGATTGAGGTCATGTTACCTATGGTCATCCTAGTGAAGTGAAGTCTCTGTAATTAATGGTGTTATATAACGAGACATTAAAACTTCGTGGTTAGGTCTTATACAAACTCTTTGTATAGAACACCCCTGCTTACATGTCTCTAATACGAATGATCAGGATCAGACCATCTGTAACAAGTCACAACACTTGTGACCATTCCACAAAGCGGGTCGCGTTGATAGCGTTACCAGGATAAGGGTTCCCTCATTTATTCATTTACTATAGACCATTTTGGTTATCATTCAAGACTTGATCCACTTATATGTCACCACATACATGTTTGAATCACATACAGATAACCAGGGATTTTATGTTTATTGGTTTGTGGTAAAGCAAATAAAACAAATAACCGAGCAAAAAACAAGATGTGAAGTAAATATCATATATTAACAACACAGGTGTTCGTATATACTTTTTACAAACCACAGGACACGAGACTTTAGGATATCAACCCCAACAGACTTGGAAAAGACTGTCGATCCATCGAGAAAAGATTGGAGCATGCACCTTAACGATGCCCTTTGGGCCTACCAGACTGCATTTAAAACTCCTATTGGACCAACGCCCTTTAAGCTTGTCTATGGCAAGGTGTGGATCTACTGGTCGAAATTAAGCATAGAGCATATTGGGCTGTTAAGCAATGTAATATGAACTTAGCCCAAGCCAGTGAGTAGAGATTATTGGACTCACAGGAATTGGAGGAACTACACTTGGAAGCTTATGAGAACTCAAGAATGTACAAGGAAAAGTCAAAATTAATACATGATAAGGGTCTCTTGAGGAAGGAATTTCGAGTTAGACAGAAAGTGTTTTTGTACAATCTAAGGCTATCACTTATGCTCTGTAAACTAAAATCTAAATGGCTTGGTCCCTTTGAGATTGTTAACTTGTTTCCTTATGGTGCAGTGGAGATTAGAAGTTCAGAAACGGGGAAGGAGTTCAAAGTGAACGGGCATCGCCTCAAAATATTCAATGAAGGCGAAATCAAGTAGTTTGCTCAAGACTTATGTTGACTCCACCTTCTACCTCTTGAGCCCGTATCACTAGACGTTGAGCAAAAGGCATTAAATGTTGCACTACCTGGAGGCAACCAGGAGTTTGATTTTCTTTTGCTTTCTTCTCTTTTCTTTGTTTTGTTTTGTTTCTTTTGTTTTCCTTTGTAATTAATGAGAGGCTGACTTTATTTAATTTTCTTCTTAGGAATCACAATTTTGGCTCTTGAAGGAATGATTTCAAACGTTCATGCTTGTGGCAAAAAATCCAGGGGAGTTTTTTTGTTCCCTCTTGCCCTTTTTCTTTTTGTCCTTAGCCTTAGTTAAAACATGATTATACATTACGGACAATGCATGGCTTTTAAGTTCCGGGTGGGTGAAGCATGCTTCGGGTGATTTAATATTTTGAGTGAAAATCTGAAAATTTCTGTCATGATAAATGCTTGAATGTTTTTGTTTGCTCTGTTTGTTGTTTCCTTTCAATGACAATTTGATGATGCACTTAAAGGGTTGCCCGTTCTTTAAAGGAGTGATTTTCACAATTTTGAGCTTTTTATAATTTTTTTTTACATGAGAACCATGTAAAATGAACCTAGGTTGAAAATTTTTCTATTTTAAGTCCCTTAAAGTCTTAGAAACGGATTATCCATCTCAGATTTTTGTTGTCACCTCGAAAGACCTCCTTTTGGCTTGGGAGAAAGTTTTAATGCCTAAGAGTAAAACTAGATAGTGAGATTAACAGCCTTATGTGTAAGAAAAAAAAAAGAACTATACTAGTAGCCTCTCTTAAAAAAAAAAAAAAAAAAAAGAAAAAAATGCATATAAAAATGAGGCATAACTGGCGTGCCTGCAAAAAAAAAAAAAAAAATAGTTTGTGTATGTGTGTGCATGGATAAGGCATAATCGAGGCCCTAACTAGACACGACAGAGGTAGCTCTTTTCACCTCTATCCATGCACACATACACGCTATTTTTTTATTTTATTTTTTTTACAGGCACCCGGTTATGCCTCATTTTTATATGAATTTTTCTTTTTTTTTTTTTCTTTTTTCAAAAGAGAAAAGCAACTAATATAATTCTCTTTTATTTTTTTCCTCATACGTAGGGTTGCTATTTTCTCACAATCTAGTTTTATTCTCAAGGATTAAAAATTGCTCCCAAGCCAATAGGGGGCCTTTCGATGTGACAACGAAAATCCAAGATGGATAATCCATTTCTAAGACTTTAAGGGATTTAAAACAGAAAAATTTTCAACCTAGGTTCATTTTATATGGTTCTCATGAAAAAAAAAATTATAAAAAGCTCGAAATTGTGAAAATTACTCCTTTTTAAGAACAAGAAACCCATTGAGTGCGTCATCGAATTGTCATCCAAAGGAAACGGTAAACAAAGCAAACAAAAATTTTCAAGTATTCACCATTACAGAAATTTTTAAATTTTCACTCAAATTATTAAATCACCCGAAACATGCTTCACCCACCCTCAACTTAAAAGCTATGTATTGTCCTCAATGTATATTCATGTTTTCACTCATGCTAAGGACAAAAAGGAAAAGGGCAAGAGGGAACAGAAAAACTCCATTGGATTTTTGGACACAAGCATGAAAAGCATTTCTTCATGATCTAGAATTGTGATTCTCCTAGGAACAAAAGTAAATGAAGTCAAACTCTCTTTGATTAAAAAGGAAGATAAAAGAAACAAAACAAAACAAAACAAAAAAGGAAAAAAAAAAAAAAATTCAAACTTCTAGTTTCCTTCAGGTAGCGCAACATTTAACGTCTTTTGCTCGATGCCTAGTGATACGGGCTCAAGCGATAGAAGGTGGAGTGAACATGAATCTTGAGCAAACAACGTTTATTTCTCCTTTATTGAAAATTTTAAGGCGGTGTCGTTCACTTTGAATTCCTTCCCCGTCTCCAGAAACCTAGTCTCCCCTACACCATAAGGAAACAAGTCAATAATCTCAAAGGGACCAAGCTATTAGATTTTAGTTTACTGGGCATAAGTGATAGCCTTGGATTGAAAAGCAACACTTTCTGTCCAACTCGAAATTCCTTCATCAAGAAGCCCTTATCATGTATCAGTTTTGATTTTTCCTTGTACATTCTTGAGTTCTCATATGCTTCAAAGCGTAGTTCCTCAAATTCCTGGAGTTCCAATAATGTCTCCTCACGGGCTTAGGCTAAGTTCATGTTACATTGCTTAACCGCCCAATATTCTCTATGCTCAATTTCAATTGGTAGATGACACATTTTGCCAAAGAAAAGCTTAAAGAGCGTTGTTCCAATAGGAGTCTTAAATGCAGTCTTGTAGGCCCAAAGAGCATCATCAAGGCGCGTGCTCCAATTTTTTATGGTTTGATTGACCATCTTTTCCAGGATACTTTTGACCTCACGATTTAATATTTCAGTTTGTCCATCTGTTTGATGGTGGTACGAAGTGGCAACCCGATGGTGAACTCCAAACTTCCTCATGAGTGCCTCGATGGTCCGATTGCAAAATTGAGTACCCTGATCACTAATTATAGCTTGAGGTATGCCAAACCTAGAAAAGATGTTAGCTCTTAAGAAACCAGAAACCATAGCAACATTGTTAGTCCTAGTGGGGATCGTCTCAATCGACTTTGAAATGTAATCAACTGCCAAAAGAATATATAAGAAGCCACATGAAGAAGGAAAGGGGCCCATGAAATCCATACCCCACACATAAAAAATCTCACATGTCAAGATAGAATTTATTGGCATCTCATTCCTCCTAGAGAAATATTCTGATCTTTGACATCTCTCACAATACTTACTAAATGCAAAATAGTCAGCGAACAGAGAATTCCAAATCAAACCACTATCCAAAATTTTCCTAGTAGTTTTCCTAGGACTAAAATGGCCACCACAGGCCATCTTCTGACAAATGCAAATGCAAGGGCAAACTCAAACTCCTCATATGGGACGCACCCCCTAATGATTTGGTCAAAACAAATCTTCCAAAGTTGTGGTAGATCCCAAACAAAATACTTTGAATCACTCCTTAATTTGGCCTTCCTAGACTAGTAACCAGGAAATTTACCATGTCAGCATAGCATGGAGTGGGTGTGGCAATCTGGAATAAGAACTCGTCTAGAAAATCCTCTCGTACAGGCACAGGGTCCTCTTCTTGTACTATCCTGCTCAAATGGTCAGCTACTAAGTTTTCTGCTCCCTTCTTATCCTTGATAGTTGTTCGGAGTAAAGTAGGTGTCGTTAATTCTGTCTACCTAAAACAAATGAAATTTATAAAACTCTGACTACAACTACAACTAACACGTAGTAATAGAGGAAGTAAGAGGTCGATCCCAAGAGAACCGCAATTAATTGGCCTAAAAGTAGACTCTACCTGAATTCCAAAATCCAAAAGATTAAATGGGGGGGTGGGGGTTGTGTTGTTTGTTTTTAAGAACTAAAAACTAACTAAGCAAAAAGACAAGAATTGAAATAGGAAGTTTATTGATGAGAGAAATAAGAAAGATTGTGAGATAAGATTTAATTGAAATGAAATCTTGAGGGTTTTATGTAACTAGGCAAATCTATCATTATACTTAATAAGAAATCAGGCAATTAGATTATTCAATAGTTCATTAAGAATAAATTCCTAATGCACTAATTAGCTAAGTTCACAATTAAACCTTATCTAGATCTTATTTACTTCCTAAAGACATTTCAAAATTAATCCCTAAATTGCATCAAACTCATGGGTTTTCTTAACTATTCAAATCTTGAAATCAAAAGACTGAAAATTCAAGATTGATTACATAAATGTTATAAATTAATAGATTCTTTAAATAAAAGAGGAAAAGAAGTCACGTTTTCTATCAAGACTATTAATTCTTGCAACTACAATTACAGTTTTGTTATAGAGCCATGTAATTTTTGTATGCAAAAATTGATTACTCATGAGTCGTCAATTCAATCTTAATCAATTTTACTCTAAATTTGAGCAAGAACATTCAAAAGAAAGAAATTACATGAAAGAAAATTCAAGAAAAGCCTAAAAAAATGCCTAATTACATAGTTCCCGAAGAAAAATATTTATCTACTCATGGAGGATGAAAAATTTTAAGCAATTCATTGATAGTTGCATATTGTTACAAGTCTGAGTACAAATTGACTTAATCTCACAGAAAATTACAAGAATCGCTCTTGGAATCGAAATCTCTCTCTAAAAAAGTGGGTTTCCCTTCTTCGAAGTTTTCACTTCTGAGAATGCTGGATTTTCTAAAAAAATGGTATCTCTCTATTATGAATGTTGTTTTGCTAAATAATTGAACTCATTTATACCAGCAGCAAAGCGTCGTGAGGTGCACAGATGTTTTGCATCAAAATCCGGAAAGAAGAATGAACACATCGAGTTTTCTGTTTCATACTTGATCCTCGATGCTCAATGGTAAAATACTCGTTGCTCGGTGCTGGATGGTCTTTACTTGATAGCTTTAACTCGATGGAAAATGAATAAGAAGAAATTCGATGACTCGATGATATTTGCTGGCATTCGATGGAAAATGGTTGAATACTCGACAGTCTTTATTCGATGGTATTTGACAGTGTTCTGCTAAATACTCGATGGTCGATGATCTAATAGCCTTACTCGATGCTCTTTTGGATGTTCACTCAATTCTCTTCAATTTATTGATTTTCTTGGTCATTTTTTATCTTTTCACCATAATTTTCTTGTAATGACTCCAAAATGCTTCAGAGATCATTTAATCCTACAAAATTAGCAATTAAAGCAAATAATCAACACACTTTTGGGGGAATTAACATAGAAAATATACATCCTTTAAAAACCTAACAAAACACCCCCAACTTAACTCTTGGTTGTTTCGAGCAAGTCTAAACTAGAAATATGCATACATACAAGCAAAAACATGAATTTTTATTGTTTATCCAAAGTTTCATTCTTTTATTCAAAATTGACAAATTCAAGTTGGTACATTTTCATCTTCACATCCAAATGATCTATACATTCAAGTGTTTTGCACAAAATGAATTGATTTTCATCTTTTTTCTCAACAATCGGGGAAGTAAGGATATAAGCAAGCATTTGGAAATTAAAATTTTTGCTAACAAAAGTTTGGAGCTTATTTTGAAAAGAAAAGGTCTTTTTCTTGCAAGATCAAAAAAGAAAAGACTACCTAGTTTTAGTTTACTTAAAGGCCTAAACTAATAGAAAAGATATATCCAACTTTCAATTCTTTTTCGCCCTACACTGGCTTGGTTATTGGTCTATGATGTACCTAACTTTCATTGGATAGAGGCAATTCTAATACAAGGGTGACTTCTTTTTAAACTCACACACACGAAACATAATTGGCATTTCTTTTACGTAGATGGATAGCTTTCACACTTGCACTATAGGGAACCTATCACTCTTTTCTCGCGAGCCCTAACAGAAATGCCATGAAGGGATGTAGAGAGAAACTTCCCTAGTTTTGTTGTTGATCATCTATTTGCTTGAGAGAGAATTTTCTTGCTTTTGTTTTTGTTTTTTCTTTTATTTGAGGGCTCCTTTTTCTATTATTGAGATAACCTACAAAGAAAAAAGAAAAGAATCAATTATTCTATCTATGCTAAAAGTATGTAAGAAAAGAAAATTTGCCTGTTTTTGCAAATTTTTGTTGTCGTTTGTGCTGGGGCTGATGCCGTAAATCTCATAGAGTCCTTGTTGGAATGTCTTGAATTTATTTGTTGGCGCTTCAAACAACCAAGTACGAGGGTGTGTCACTGCCCGTTGATGTAGCTAACACACCGTTAGTGAACCATGTATATCTGTGTGTCGATCTTCTCTATCTCTACGTTCCTTTTTGTGTTCTTTAATTGTCGATTTCGTAATAGTCCTATAGTTTGTAAACCTTGTATGAACAAACATTTCTGTGATTAATAATATTTGATATTTTTATTCACTTTGTCTATGAAATATATGATATTTTAGTTGCATTAACCACAAATCAATAAACTAACATCCAAGGCTATCGTTGTAACTTAAACATGTATGTATAGACATACAAGTGGATCATGTTTAAGTGATAACCTAAATGGTCTGTAGTACATGGATAAGGCTGGGTACCTTATCCTGGTGACACTACGAGTATGGCCCGCTTTGTAGGTGTTACAAATGTTGTAAAGTGCTACAAATGATCTGATCCTTATCATTCATGTATTAGACATGTGAGCGGAGATACTCTATACAAAGGAGTTTGTATAAGATTGGACAACGAAATATTTAGTCTGTTTATATAACACCGTTCATAATAGAGACTTTCATTTCACTAGGATGACCATAGGTAACATGACCTTAATCCTGAGTGAGTTGTGAACTCCTGCCTATGAGGGCGGTCCTTTGATTTATATGGGTGAGAATGGCCAGATCGCCGACTCAACAAGCCTACCATTTTGGGGATTCATCTGATTGGGGAGCTGGGAACTCAGTTACACAAGATGAAATTGACTCCTTTCCCGAAGCAACAGTAAGTAGATAAATTGTTCCCCTAAGGGCTAATTTTCGGACTTAAGGTGAATTCAAGTTTTTTAAAAGGGTTTTAAAATTGGATTAAGATAGATCTAAGTTCAAATGGTTCTAAAGAGTTTAGTAACCAAGATTAATCTTTTAAAATCGATTTAATAGGATTAAATTGGTTGAATAAAAGATTAAATTTGTTGTAAACCTATCTATAAGGGACCTTTTGTCTAAGATGGGCTTTGGCTAGGCTGGGGTTCTTAAGTTGACGGAAACATAACACCCCAACCTGAGAACCTACCTGGAAAGGTGAATTAGATAGATTTTCAACAAGCATGCGACGATTTGGTCAAATACTCTGTTAAAGAGTTTAATAGATGATGATCAAAAGTTGTTTTATTATCCAAGGTAAAAGTTACTCTTGGGAAACCCTAAAAGTCACTTAGTTAAAATCCTTAGCCGTGTTTTTTCTAAGTAAGCTAAACCTAGGTTATAAAATACTCAGGTGGAGGAAGAGGCATATTAGATATGTCTATGATTCCACTCATGTTTCTCCAGTATGTTCACACCGTGAGATTCATGCTTGGCCTCGAGATGCCCAAGATGCATCCTCTTTCGAATGGTGTTTGCATGAGTTAATATCAAGGTGGATGGAGAAAGTATTTATAGTAAGTGGGTGAAAGGTCTGTGTCAACACGTCTTATGGTCTCTATCATTGGTTCACACCGTGAGATCATTCTGTACGCCCTCGTGTCGCCTTCAGAGCGTCCCCCTTCGGATGGGTTTTGTGCAGTTGGTCAATATCAAGGTAAACTCCAGAAATGGATAGGATCACTTTAGGTTTTGCCCTAATCAAATTTTTTCCCTTCGGATTGGCCTTTTGGGACGGACCTCTAGGGCTTAAAATGGTAGGTCACACTTACGGGGGATTGTTAAGTAAGTTAATGATCTCTTGGCCAAATCAATGATGGCTTGTCATTATAGGAACAAGAGTTGTTCTGGTATTAATGACTGGTTGAGAACTTCTCAATTCGGAGGAGGGATAACTGACCTCCCTTCGGCGGCTTTTGTCCTAAACCTTTGAAGAGTCATTGCGAAACTAGATGTCATATAGGGTTCATGTTAGTTTTGCTAAAACCTTATTGGATGTTGTTTTGTTTTACAACGGGTATTTGCTTAAAACCTAACGTAGGTAAATGTGTTTTTCTTTTCAACTACTCGTTAGTATTTCTGTTTAAAGCTTTTAAAAATGACCGATTATATACAGTGGAAAGAATCATGAGGAACAAATTTCATGGCAAACGACCTCCATCCCACTACTCTCCAAAAGAGGTGGCAAGATAATAAATATGATTTATTGGTCTTGGAGACATGTCTGGTAGAGAATAATGATTCTGCCTGGATCCTTGATTTAGGTTCTACCAATCATGTCAATTCCTCTTACCAAGGATTCAGTTCCTGGCAAATGTTACCACAAGGAGAGATGACTCTTCGAGTCGATACTGGTGAGGTTGTTTCAGCTGTTGCTGTAGGCAGGCTAAAGTTATTTGTTGACAAGAAACATTATCTGTTACTGGATAATGTTGTAGTTCCTCATATAAAGAGGAACTTAATCTCTGTTTCTTGTCTTATTGAACAAGGCTACACTGTCTCCTTTTCTGAGAATAAAGTGTTTATTTTCAAGAATTGAATGGAGATTGGTTATGGTTCAATGGAAAATAACTTATATGTACTAAGGTCGTTAGTCATAAAAGCCTTGTTTAACACTGAAATGTTCAGTACGACAACAACAGCTAAAAAACCAAAGATTTCTCCAAAGGAAAATGCCCATCTTTAGCATCTTAGGTTAGGTCACATCAATCTCGATAGGGTTGAGAAGTTAGTGAAAAGTGAACTTCTAAAGAGTTTAGAAGAAAACTCCTTACCGGTATGTGAATCATGCCTCGAAGGCAAAATGACCAAACGACCTTTTACTGGAAAAGGTTACAAAGCCAAGGAAGCCTTGGAGCTTATACATTCAAACCTTTGTGGTCCGATGAATGTTAGAGCTCGAGGTGGGTATGAATATCTCATCTCTTTCATAGATGATTATTCAAGGTTAAGGTATCTCTTCCTAATACCACGTAAGTCTGAAGCCCTTGACAAGTTCTAGGAGTATAAGGCTGAAGTTGAAAACTTGTTAGGTAAGAAGATAAAAACACTACGATCTAATCGTGGTGGAGAGTATATGGATCTCCAATTCCAGAACTATATGATAGAACATGGGATTGCGTCCTAACTCTCAGCCCCTGGTAAACCTCAGCAGAATGGTGTATCAGAAAGGAAAAACAGGACCTTGTTGGACATGGATCGGTCTATAATGAGTTATGCTCATCTTCTAGACTCGTTTTGGGGTTATGTAGTGTAGACTGCATGTTATATCCTGTATAACATTCCCTCAAAAAGTGTTTTTGAAATACCTTTTGAGTTATGGAGAGGCCGTAAAGGTAGTTTACGCCACTTCAGGATTTGGGGCTATCCGACACATGTGCTAGCGACTAACCCAAAGAAGTTGAAACCGCGTTTAAAGGTTTGCCTCTTTGTAGGTTACCCTAAGGAAACAAGAGGAGGATACTTCTATGATCCGAGTGAGAACAAAGTGTTTGTTTCCACTAATGCTATCTTCTTGGAAGAAGATCACATGAGGGATTATAAGCCACGAAGTAAGCTCGTTTTACGTGAGATCTCAAGTGAGACTGAGACTGCTGAGGGTTCAGCAAGAGTTGTTGAACAGACCGACAGATCAACAAGAGTTGTTGAGGTCGGGACGTCTAGTCAACCAGCTCAAGAGTTGAGACTGCCTCGACGTAGCGGGAGGGTTATGAACCCACCGGATCGCTATATGGGTTTGACTGAAGCCCAAAACATCATTACGAATGATGGAGTCGAGGATCCGTTGTCTTTTAAGAAAGCAATGGAGATGTTGACAAAGATGAATGGGTTAAGGCCATAAACCAGGAAATGGAGTCTATATACTTCAATAACATCTGAGAGCTTATTGATCCACCTAATGGGGTAAGACCTATTGGGTGTAAATGGGTCTATAAGCGAAAGAGAGGTGTAGATGGAAAGTTGCAAACCTTTAAGGCTAGACTCGTGGTAAAGGGTTATACCCAGGTTGAGGGAGTTGACTATGAAGAAACTTTCTCACCTGCTGTCATGCTGAAGTTTATCAGGATTCTCCTATGCATATCCACATTTTATGATTATGAAATATGAAAAATGGACGTCAAGACTGCCTTTCTTAATTGTAATCTTGAGGAAACCATCTATATGATTCAACCAGAGGGGTTCATAGTTCCAGATCAAGAGCAAAGAGTTTGCAAGCTTAATAGGTCCATTTATGGGCTGAAACAAGCATCTAGATCATGGAACAACAGATTTGACACTGTTGTCAAGTCGTTTGGCTTTGACCAGAATGTTGATGAGCCTTGTGTTTATAAGAAGATCATCAACAGCTCAGTAGCTTTCTTGGTACTATATGTGGATGATATCCTACTCATTGGGAATGATGTAGGGTATCTGACTCACATTAAGAGTTGGCTAGCTGCCCAGTTCCAAATGAAATATTTGGGTGAGGCACAATATGTTCTCGGGATCCAAATCATTCGGGATCACAAGAACAAACGGTTACCCTATCTCAGTCATCGTACATTGATCAAATGTTGATCAAGTACAAGATGCAGGATTCCAAGAGGGGTTTATTACCCTTCAGGCACGGAATCGTTCTGTCTAAGGATCAATGTCCTAAGACACCTCAAGAAGTTGAGGAGATGAGAAGGATTCCCTATGCTTCTGTTGTAGGAAGCTTAATGTATGCAATGTTGTGTAATAGACCTGACATTTACTATGCAGTAGAGATTGTCAGTCGGTATCAGTCCAATTCAGGATTTGATCACTGGACGACGATCAAGATGATCCTCAAGTATCTTTAGAGAATGAGGGACTATGCTTGTATATGGAGATAAGGATCTGATCCTTACAAAATACAACATTGCTGATCCCTTTACAAAGGCCCTCACGGCTAAAGTGTTCGAGGGTCACCTGGAAAGTCTGGGTTTGCGGGACATGCGGCATCTTTTCTAGGGCAAGTGGGAGATGATACTGGGGTATGCCCTAGTTTATTGAATATTGTACATTTTTATTTTGTATTGTACATTAGTCTCCCGAGTCATTAGGACAAGTGGGAGATTGTTGAGATTGGTGTTCTAATTCTCCCGGAGTCTCGTTGTTTTGTAAAGATACACATTGTTCAATGAATAAAATAAGTGTTATTTAATTCTGGCATTTACTTATATCCAATAAACAAAGCTCCTTGGTTATCTTATATGAACTTAAGCATGTATATGTGATATACAAGTTGATCATGCCTTACGTGATAACCTAAATAGGTCTGTAGTATAAGGATTAAGGTGGGATACCTGATCCTGGTGATACTACGGATACGACCTGCTTTGTAGAGGTTTGCAAGTGTTGTAAACTACTACAGATGGTAGATCCTAACCATTCATGTGGAGACATGGAGCGAGGGTGTCCTATACAAAGAGTTTGTATAAGACCTAGACCACAAGATGACTAGACTCTGTATATAACGCCGTTGATACTAAAGACTTGCATCTCACCTAAATGACCATAGGTGACACGACCTCAATCCTGAGTGTTTTGGGAACTTCTGCCTTTGAGAGCAGTCCTTTGATTAGTATGGGTGAGAGTGGCTAGATTGCCAACTCAACATGCCTACCTTTTTGGGGACTTGTCTGATCTGGGAGCTGGGAACTCAATCCAAAAGATGGAATTCACTCCTTTCCCGAAGTAGGGATAAGTAAAGAGATTGCTCCCTTAAGGGCTAAATCCATGGCTAGAACATAGTGGCCACAACTTCTCTTTGGAAGAGAAGACTCAGTTGTAGTAGGACTATGACTTATGTTCATTAGAGGGATCAGTGGTACTTAAGGAGACAGATGTAACTACAAGGGCATAACGATTATTGGCTCAGCTGTACTTACGAAAGATCTGTGAAGGGTTGTCGCACTACTGATTGGTTAAGATGGACACATAATATATCTATGGTAAAGAGAGTTCAGCTGTCGGTCTTTAGTAGAGTGCCTGACAATTAACGGATGGTGGATCCCGTGACTAAAGAGTTTAGTCAGTTATTCACCTATCGTTGGAGCTTCGAGCTACAGGTCCATGAGTTCCCCTTGGTAGCTCAATGGATTTAGTTGAGGATCAGTCTTGGTGTTGATTTAAAATGTCCAAATTGACAAAAGGTATTTTGATTATATATGATATAATCGGTATGATATATGAGATACATCTAGTGGACGATTGATATAAATGAGATTTACATTAAGTACCATGGAATAAAAAAGGAACTATGGTTTATATGTTTCATGAGATGAAATATTAAAACTATAGGTTATAAATATAGTATGATAAGTTGGTTATCATTTATGTTTATAATAATATTAATTATTGGATAATTAATTATTTTTCTTTTAAATAACCAAAGTAGTGGGTGGTTATTGAATCATGGTAACCGTGAGTTTAAAAGGAAAACGGTTTTCCTATTTTAAAAAGAAGTTTTTTAAACGATTGAAAAGGTTTTTAGTTTTCTCTCCGTGCAAAAGAAACTCACGAAGCTGTCAAGTAAATTCGAATTTACTAAACAACGGTTGGGCGAGATAAACAATTGTGCAGAGTATAGCTAAACGATCGTGCAACATTTACTAAACGATCGCATAGTTTTGCTAGACAATCGTTGGCCCGAGCTAAACAATCTTGTAGTGTCTGTAGGTGACAGACCGAGCTAAACGATAGACTAAACGATCGCATAGATTTTGCTAGACGATCGCATAGCTTTATCTAAACGATTGGGCATCGACCTATATGATAGGTCTCCGCCATCTCTCACTTGCTCAGTCGTGTACTCGATCGTTGTTTCCTCCTTCGTCTGCCTCATACCAAGTCTGAATAGAGCCCACCCTCTGGATTCTCACATCGAGAATACCAAGGTCGCCTTGTTGGTGGTGTTAGACTCAACTCGACACTGTCAAGGTTTTCTGGAGGCTGTTCGTGGTGTTGTGGAGATCGTTCACTGTTGCGGAAGAGTTCGTGACCGAGAAGATCGTTGAGGACAAGCACAAAGTGTTCGTGTTGTGTTCGTTGCGGTGTTGCGGTCATGTAGATCGAGCGTTCGTGGTTGCTGATTGTGAGCAGTTGTGCAATGGAGCATGGAGACGCATCTGCAAATGTGTGTAGAGTTTTCCCTTACTGCATTTGTAGTTATTCATGCTGTAATTTCTCTATATGAATGTATAACCGCTTGTTTGAAGTTGACTGTAAATGTTATGTTAATTCATGATTGTAATTTGGAATAATCTTGTTCTACTGCTCATGGAAATATCGCTTCCGATTTCCTTCAAGTGGGATTATGATCTATTGTTCATTAGAGGGATCAGTGGTACTTAAGAAGTTAGATGTAACTATAGAGGAAAACAGTAATTTGGCCCAGTTGTACTTACGAGCAATTTGTGAAGGGTCATCGTACTATTGATTGGTTATATCCAATGGATACAGAAATATATATGTAGTGGAAGAGTGCAGTTTTCGGTCTTTAATGGAGTGCCCGAAAGTTAACGGATGGTGGATAATGTAATTAAAGAGTTTAATTAATTATTCACGTAGCATTGAGCTTCAAGCTACAGGTCTATAAGGTCCCCTTGGAAGCTCAAAAGGATTTAGTTGAGAATCAGTTTTTGGGTTAATTTAAAATGTTCAAATTAATAAGAGGGAATTTAATTATGTTTGATATAATTAAATTGATTCAATTATATATGATATAATTGACATAATGTATTTGATACATTATAGTTTAATTGGAGGAATTAATATTTGAATGTGATTTAAATATTTTTTCTATGAATAAGATTCATAGTTGTTAAATTTAATATAAATATGATTTATATTAAATGCCATAAAATAGAGAAAAAGAACTTTAGTTTATATTGTATATGATACAATATTAAAACGATAGGTTATAAATATAATATGATAAGTTGGTTTTCATATTTATTAATAATTATTAATTATTTGATAATTAATTCCCTTTTTCTCTTTAACCACCTTAGTGGGAAGTTAATTGATTTTTATGAGTGTTGGGATAAATAAAATAAGATTTTATTTTTTCCTGACTAATGACTAAGACAAACACACAAAGACTACATGATTAACTCGGAGTCTATGCGATAGATTTTTCTATCTAAACGTTTGAGAGTTTTCCTATGCGATAGAGAGTTCCTTCCTCAATCGTCTTCCTCCGCCAAACCTCAAACTCCCTCCTAACCAAAATAGCCAAAGTCCACAACTCCTAGTTTCTCACCCCGAGAATACCAAGGTAACCAAATGGTAGTGTACTTCTCCTTTTTGGTTTGAGTTGTGGTTGTTGTTTGATCGAGAAGAGTTTGTTGTTGTTTGTAGTGTTCATGGAAGTTTGAGGGATTAATGCGAACAAGAGTTCTTGAAAGGTATAATCTCTTAACCTTGTTTCTTATTCCAAAGCATGTTGTGATTTAGTTAAGGTGCATAATCCGTATGTTTTACTGTAAATGTTTATGTTCAATTGAAATGGGATATGGACGATATGCATCCACTCATGTGTTCATTGTAATATAAGTTCCTTCAGTTGGTATCAGAGCTAGGTTGTGTTCTGATTCCAAATTCTATTTGCTGTATTGAAATTGTTTACAGTTTGGTGGGTTTTGATTTTCTACATTGCGTTTAATCATTAAATGTATGTGGATGGTTTGTGGATGGATAGTTTCGAGATAGTTGTGTCTGTTTTGGCTTTTGTTTTACATTACAAAAGTTAATTTGTAAGGGCCCCAACATTTTTGGGCATTAATTGTTACAATCGAGTCTGTATTTGTTTTGTTTTTTGAGTCGTTCATGAAGTAGCAGACGCAAAGGTTTTAGTTCGTTTCAATGGAGAAGATGAAACGGTGATCACATCATGTAGCTAGAGCTAAACGATCGTTTAGATTTAACTATGCATTTATGTAGAATTTTCTATACGATCGTGTAGCATCTGCTAAACGATCGCATAGCTAATGCTACACGATCATGTAGAGTTGTCTACTCGATCGTGTTGCGTTGGCTGCATGATCACGTAGGTGATTAAGGGGTAAATGATCGTGCGATATTTGATACACGATGCAAGGCATGCATGCTAATCAGTTGTTGAGACTATCATGCTCATCGCATAGTCAGTAGCTACACGATTGTATAGTATACGATACTCGGTGAATGCTACCCAATCGTGTAGACTATCATGCTCATTGCATAGTCTTTAGCTACATGATCACATGGCATGCGTTACTCAAAGCACGTTTCACGATCGCATGGACTTTCATGCTCATTAAATAGTCCAAAGCTACATGATCGTTGCTACACGATTATTTACCCTCGACGATCGAGGGATTTACTACATGATCAAGCTGCAAGGCTTCAAGGCGAGCGGTTCAAGACCTGGTTCACCTGTACTGAACCGGTGGACTCAGCATTTGTAATAAATTAGCCCTTTCTTTTCCAGTTTTTTGAGATATACTATCCTGGTCCATCAACTTTATTTAAATATGCATGTGATGTATCTTTATCTGAAGGATCTCATATCTAAGAGTTCCATGAGCGCGTTCGGATCGCTCTGATCTCACAGTGACTGAAATATATATTATACATTCAACATACAGTTATGCAAAAAAAAAAAAAAAACTAATTATCGGCATGCTAAGAACAAGATAAATAACAAGGGAGAGAGTTCCATACCAGTTGAAGATGTTCTTCACACTTCAGAACTTCAACGCAGCGGAATCCTCCAAGCAATCTACCAACACCCAGCAGCAGTGTCAACAACAACAACACAAACAACCGCGCGAACACGAATGCCATGGGGACGACACCACCACTAAAGAGCCCTGGGTATTCTCAGAGTGAAAACCCAAAGGGTGGTCTTTGGTGAATTTGGTAGAGGAAGGAGGAAACACCAATCGTGTAGGCGATAAGCAAGTGGGAGGGAAAAAGCGAGCAGACTACTTATCATTTAGGAGGAGTTACACGATCGTGTAGGATTTATTGAACGATCGTTTAGTAAAAGGAACACGATCGTTTAGTAAAAATGGCACACTCTACGATCGTTAGAGAAGCTATCCGATCATTTTAGAAATAACGTGCGATCGTTTGGCGCGAGGAAGACGATCAATTAGGCGAAGGGTACTATCGTATAGTCTCTCGATTTTTTTAAGCAATCGTTTTCTATTCTAAAAAACGCACGCCTTCACTCTTTTCTTTTGGGACGACGATCAAAATGAAAAATATTTTCATTTTAACTCATCAGTTACAATAACCAACGTTGCCCCACTAACCCATGTCCGAACGTCAATTTTGGATTAATTATCATATAATTAACCAACTAATTAATTAATAAATATAATCATATTATATTTTTAACCTATAGTTTGATATCACATATCTACTATAGTATTTTCTCATCTTCTTGATATAAATCATAAGTTATATCTAATTTCCTCCAGAATAATGTATCTCATACATTCAGCCAATTATATCATATATAATGAACCAGTCCAATTATATCATATATAATTAACTAGTCCAATTATATCATATATAATCGAACTTTCTTTTGTCAATTTGAACATTTCAAATTAACCCAAATACTGGTTCTCAACTTTATCCAAGCTACCCAGGGGACCTAATGGACCTATGGCTTGAAGCTCCAATGGTCTGTGAATAGCTGACTAAACTCTTTAGCCACGAGATCCACCATCCGTTAACTATCAGGCATTCCACTAAAGACCAACAGCTGAACTCTTCTTACCACATATATATTTCTGTGTCCATCGGATATAACCAATCATGAGTACGATGACCCTTCACAGATGCTCGTAAGTACAACTGGGCCAAATTACTGTTTTGCCCCTGTAGTTACATCTCACTCCTTAAGTACCATTGATTCCTCTAATGAACAATACAACATAGTCCAACTATGTGTGAACACCTCTCAGGCCAAGAGAAGGTGTGTGGCGCCACATCGTTCAAGCCCCAGAATTATCCCTTAAGGGAGCTATCTATCTACTTACCCTTACCTCGGGGAAGGAGTGAATTCCATCTTGTGTAGCTGAGTTCCCAGCTCCTAAATCCCCAAAATGGTAGGTTTAAATCGACAACCTGGCCACTCGCACCCATACAAATCAAAGAACCGGCCTCAATGGCAGAAGTTTCCAACTCACATAGGATTGAGGTCATGTTACCTATGGTCATCCTAGTGAAGTGAAGTCTCTGTCATGAACGGTGTTATATAACGAGAGTTAACACTTTGTGGTCAGGTCTTATACAAACTTTTTGTATAGGACGCCCTCGCTTGCATGTCCCCAACACGAATGATCAGAATCAGACCATCTGTGACAAGTCACAATGCTTGTGATCATTCCACAAAGCGAGCCGCATCCGTAGCGTTACCAGGATAAGGTTTCCCTCCTATATCCATATACTACAGACCATTTTGGTTATCCCTCAAGACATGATCCACTTGTATGTCACCACATACATGCTTGAGTCACATACAGATAACCAGGGATTTTATGTTTATTGGTTTGTGGTAAAGCAAATAAAACAAGTAACTGAGCCAAAAATACAAGATGTGAAGTAAATATCATATATTAATAACATAAGCGTTTGTACAAACTGTTTACAAACTACAGGACACGAGACTTTAGGGCACCAACCTCAACATATCTTATATGTCATAACGTATGTCATATAGTTTTAAAACCCACCATAGGTTATGCATTTTTTCATGCATCATTTTATATTACTAGAGTTATAATATATTAGTATGCATGATTTAAATTACTTAAAGTACTCTCATGCATCATAATGTAAGGGTTATAATATATGCATGCATTATAGCATATCCATGCATTATTTATATTATAAATGTTATAATATAAGGTTGTATGTATGTATGGAGTGTATGCTATAGCCTAATTCATTACTTTATTATATAAAAGTTATATATTAATAATGAATGAACATTGCATGAAGATGACACTACCTTAGGTTTATTTATAAGTGTTAGAAATAACTTATGTATGTCATTCTTGCATGGTTGGTTTTAATTGTTTCATTTTTTATCAGTGTTATAATTAATGAAATTAAAATTAAAATAAATAATAAAGAGTTGCATGCAAACCTTAGGTTTTAATCATCTTTTCAAAGTGTTTTAAAGTTTGATTGAGATAGACCTAAGATCACATTTCTAATAAGATTAGAAACCTATATTCAATCTTTTAAATCAATTTAATAGGATTGAATTAAAAGATTAAATATGTAATAAATTTATCTATAAGGGACCTTTTGGCTAAGCTTGGGATACTTAAATCAATGGAAACGTCCCACCCCTACCTGGGAACCTACCTAGAAAGGTGAATTAGATAGATTTGTTACATGCATGCAAATTTGATGAAAGTCTATTAAAGAGTTTAATAAGACTTCAATCAAAGTTGTTTAATCATCAAAAGCAAGTGTTTTTTTTAGAAAATTAAACAAAACACTTAGATAAAACTAGTAGCTAGATTTTCTAAGTAATGAACCCTAGGAAGAATATTTAATGGGAGGAAAATGGTGTATATGATACTTCACTTTTACCTATACACGTTTTTCGCTACGGGTGACATTTGGGTAGGTCAATACCAAGGTGAATGGAGAGAATGATCATAGTAAGTGGGAGCGAGACGTGTGACAACATATCCCTTGGTCTCTCTCATTAGGTTGGATAAAGTCTTTTGTGCATCGCCTTGTGGCATCATGGGTGTCCCTCTAAAGGATGGCAGTCTTGCACAACTTTTTATTTGATCTTCAAAAATAGATAGGGTTTCTCTAGTCTCTTGTCCTAATCGGCTTTTCCCTAAAGTTGGCTCATTAGGGTGGGACTCTAGGGCCTAAAATGAGGAGTTAAACTTACGTAGAATTATTAAGAATGTTATCAACTTCTGGACCGAATAATGGTGACTATTAGATTCAGTTACAAGGAGTTGTTTCTGTCTAATGGTTGAGAATGTCTCATTTCAGTGGAGAGGCACTTGATCACCCTACGGTGACTTTTGTCCTGCTCACTGAAGCATCATTGCAAAATTGATGTCACTTAGGGTACATTATAACTATTTTGCTAAAACTTGATTGGTTTTCTAAAAGTGATTTAATGGAAATAGACTTAATTAAGTTTGTTCGTTTTTTAGCAATTTTAATATGGCTACTGCTACGCTTTCTTTGCTTTTCGCCGATAAACTAGCTGGCAAAAATTACGCTAGTTTGAACATAATTAACACGATATTGATCATTAATGATCTTAGGTTCATCCTTACGGAGGAGTGTCCTTCTATTCCATCTCCTACCGCTGCTCAAAACGTTTGAAAAGCATATGAGGGCTGGACACGGGCGAATGAAAAGGCCCGAGCACATATCTTGGCCAGCCTTAACGAAGTTTTGGCCAAGAAGTATGAGCCCATGATCACTGCACGCAAGATCATGGAGTCCTTGAGGGGAATGTTTGGACAACCGTCTACGCAGCTCAAGCACGACGCTCTTAAGTACACTTTCAACTGACGGATGAAGGAAGGAACATCTTTTTGAGAACATGTTCTCAATATGATGGTCCACTTCAACATGGTGGAGATGAACGGGTCGAGCATCGATGAGGCCAACCAGGTCAGCATGATTCCAGAGTCGTTACCAGAAAGCTTCCTTCATTTCGTTAGCAACGCTGTTCTGAACAGGGTTGACTACAACCTTACAACTTTACTCAATGAGTTGCAGACTTTCCAATCTTTGCTGAAAAGCAAGGAGAAGAAGGTTGGTGAATCAAATGTAGTTTCATCATCCAAAAATTTCCATAAAGGTTCGACCTCTAGAACTAAGTCTATACCCTCTTCCTCCAGCACTAGAAAATGGAAGAAGAAGAAGGTGGTAAAGAGAAGGCGCCTGCTAACCCACAACCTGTTGCTCCAAGGGGTAGGCATCTAGTGAGGGTTGACAAAGGAAAGTATTTCAATTGCAACCAGGATGGGCACTGGAAGCAAAATTGCCCCAGATGTTTGGCTGAGAAGAAGAAGGCCAAACAAGGTAAATGTGATTTATAGTTTTGGAAACTTGTTTAGTGGAGAATGATGATTCTGCCTAGATTATTGATTCTTCATTTCAGGTTCTTGGCAGTAGCTTAATGCTTGTGAGATGACTATGCGAGTTGGAACTGGGCACGTCGTCTTAGCTGTGGCAGTGGGAGGTCTTCGATTGACTTTACAGAATAAATTTCTCATTCTCAATGATGTATTTGTAGTTCCTGATTTAAAGAGGAACTTAGTTTCTGTAAAGTGTTTTCTTGAATGTAATTACTAAACTACATTTTTCATTTAATAAAGGGTTTATTACCAAAAATGGTGTTGATATATGTTCAGCTCAACTGGAAAGTAATTTGTATGTGCTAAGGGCGTTAGCAACAAATGCCCTCCATAATATAGAGATGTTTAAAACTGTCATAACTCAAAATAATTGACTTAAAATTTCTCCTAAAGAAAACGCCCATTTTTGGCACCTAAGATTAGGACACATTAATCTCAATAGGATTGAGAGGTTGGTGAAGAATGGACTTCTAAGCGAGTTAAAAGAAAATTCTTTACCTATGTGTGAGTCATGCCTTGAAGGCAAGATGACTAAAAGGCCTTTTACTGGAAAAGGTCTTAGGACCAAAGAACCTCTATAGCTAGTACATCCAGACCTTTGTGGTCTGATGAATGTAAGAGCCAGGGGATGTTATGAATATTTCATCACACTCATTGATGATTATTCAAGGTATAGGTACGTTTATTTAATGCAACATAAGTCTAAGTCCTTTGAAAAGTTCAAAGAGTTCAAGGCTGAAGTTGAAAACACATTAAATAGAATGATTAAGGCATTTCGATCTAATTGAGGTGGAGAGTTTTTTATTCAGATTTTTAGAACTATCTGATAGAACATGGAATAATTTCCCAACTCTCAGCACTTGGTACACCTCAGTAAAATGGTGTTTCAGAGAGGAGAAATCAAACCTTGTTGGACATGGTTCAGTCTCTGATGAGTTATGCTTCCTTACCTGACTCGTTTTGGGGTTATGCAGTGGAGACTGCAGCTTATATCCTGAACTGCGTTCCCTCCAAGAGTGTTGTTAGAACATCTTTAGAGTTATGGAATGGTCATAAAGCTAGTTTACGTCATGTCAGGATTTGGGGTTGCCTAACACATGTGCTTGATGCTAATCCGAAGAAATTGGAACCACGTTAAATGGTTATGCTTATTTATAGGCTATACTAAGGGAACGAGAGGAGGTTATTTCTATGATCCTAAAGAAAACAAATTGTTTGTATTGAAAAATTCTACCTTTCTTGAGGAGGATCATATAAAGAAGCACAAACCTAGAAGCAAAATCGTGTTGAATGAGCTTTCCAAAGAAACTACTAAATCTTGAACAAGAGGATTTGAAGAGCCTATTACCTCAACAAGGGTTGTTGAAGTAGGTTCATCTAGTAGGTCAAATCCATCTTAAGTGTTGAGGGAACCTCGACGTAATAGGAGAGTTGCAAACCCACATATTCACTATATGGGTTCCATTGAAATCCTAGCTATGGTAGCTGATGGCGAGGTTGAGGATCCATTGTCTTACAAGAAGGCAATGGAGGATGTTGACAGAGATGAATGGATCGAAGCCGTGGATATCAAAATGGAGTCTATATACTTCAATTCAGCTTATGATCTTGAAGATCAACCTGATGGGGTAAAACCTATAGGTTGCAAATGGATCTACAAGAGGAAACGAGGTGCTGATGGGAAGGTGCAAACCTTCAAGGCTATCGGTGGCAAAGGGTTATACCTAGGTAGAGGGAGTCGACTATGAGGAGACTTTTTCGCCTGTTGTCATGCTGAAGTCTATCAGGTTCCTCCTATCTATTGCCTCGTATTTTGACTATGAGATATGACAAATGGATGTCAAGACTATTTTTCTGAATGGCAATCTTGAGAAGACCATTGATATGATGCAACCCATGGGATTCATAGTCCAAAGTCAAGAGAAAAAGATTTGCAAGCTGAATCGACCCATTTATGGACTAAAACAGGCATCTCGATCTTGGAATGTAAGGTTTGATACTGCGATCAAATCTTATGGCTTTTATCAAAATGTTGATGAGCCTTGTGTCTCCAAGAAGATCATCAACAATTCAATAGTTTTCCTAGTGTTATATGTAGATGATATCCTACTCATTAGAATTGATATAGGCTTATTGACTACAGTTAAAAACTGGCTAGCGACTCAATTCCAAAAGAAAGATTTTGGAGAAGCTCAGTTTGTTTTTGGTATTAAGATCTTTTGGGATCGTAAGAACAAAATGCTAGCACTGTCTCAAACATCGTATATTGACAAGATGTTGATCAAATATTCAATGCAGAACTCCAAGAGGGGCCTGTTACCTTTCCGACAAGGAATAGTGTCCTAAGATAACACAAGAGGTTGAGGAAATGAGATGGGTCCCCTATGCAACTGCCGTGGGCAGTTTGATATATGCAATATTATGTACTAGACTTGACATCTACTATGTAGTGGGGATAGTCAGTAGATATTAGTCTAATCTAGGATATGATCACTTGACAGCCGTTACGAACATCCTCAAGTATCTACGGAGAACGAGGGATTACATGCTTGTGTATGGTTCTAAGTATTTGATCCTTACAGGATATATAGACTCTAATTTTTAGATTGATAGGGATTCTCAAAAATCCACTTTAGGATAAGTTCACTCTTAATGGAGGGGCTGTAGTATGGCGAAACACCAAGTAGGTGTGCATCGCGGACTCCACCATAGAGGTCGAGTATGTACCGACTTGTGAAGCTACTAAGAAGGCTGTTTGGCTCAGGAAATTCCTGACTGATCTTGAAGTTGTTCCAAACATGTCAAAGCCCATCACACTTTATTGTGATAATAGTGGTGTTGTGGCTAATTCCCGTGAGCTTAGGAGTCATAAGCATGGCAAACACATTGAGCAGAAGTATCATCTCATCTGAGATATTGTGCATCGAGAGGATGTGATTGTCACGAAGATAGCTTTGGAGCACAACGTTGCTAATCCATTTACGAAGGCCCTCACGGCTATAGTGTTTGAGGTCACTACTGAGTATGGGTCTATGAAACAGACCACGACTAGACTAGTGCAAGTGGGAGATCTTGTACTGGGCATGTTATGCCCTAGTTTATTGTTTTGTATACTTGTAATTTGATTATCTTGTACACCCCACTAGCTTTAGGACAAGTGGGAGATTGTTGGGGTTGATGCCCTAAATCTCGTAGGGTCCTATAGTTTGTAAACCTTGTATGTACAAACATTTCTATGATTAATAATATTTGATATTTTTATTCACTTTGTTTATGAAATATATGATATTTTAGTTACATTAACCACAAACTAATAAACTAACATCCAAGGTTATAGTTGTAACTTAAACATGTGGAGACATACAGGTGGATCATATTTAAATGATAACCTAAATGGTCTGTAGTATATGGATAAGGCTAGGTACCTTATCCTGGTGACACTATGAGTATGGCCAACATTGTAGGTGTTATAAATGTTTTAAAGTGCTGCAAATGATCTGATTCTGATCATTCATGTATTAGACATGCAAGCGGAGATATTCTATACAAAGGAGTTTGTATAAGACCAGACCATGAAATATTTAGTCTCATTATATAATGCCATTCATAATAAAGACTTTCATATCACTAGGATGACCATAGGTAACATGACCTTAATCCTAAGGGAGTTATGAACTCCTACCTATGTGGACAGCTTTTTGATTTGTATGGGTGAGAGTGGCCAGATCGCTGACTCAACAAGCCTACTATTTTGGAGATTCGTCTAATTAGGGAGTTGGGAACTCAGTTACACAAGATGGAATTCACTCCTTCCCCGAAGCAGGGGTAAATAGATAAATTGGTCCCTTAAGGGCTGATTCGGGGTCTTGAACAATGTGGTGTCACACCCTCTCCTGGCCCGAGAGGGGTTTAGTCATAGTAGGACTATGATCTATTGTTCATTAGAGGGATCAATGGTACATAAGGAGTTAGATGTAACTACAGGGATAAAACGGTAATTTGGTCAAGCTGTACTTACAAGCAATTTGTGAAGGGACATCGTACTTTTGATTTGTTATGTCCACTGGACACAAAAATATATTTGTAATGCGAAGAGTACAACTGTCAGTATTTAGTGGACTGCTCGACAGTTAACGGATGGTGGATAGTGTAATTAAAGAGTTTGATTAATTATTCACGATTGTTGGAAGTTCAAGCTATAGGTCCATAAGGTCCCCTTAGTAGCTCAAAAGAATTTAGTTGAGAATCAATTTTGGATTAATTTGAAATGTTTAAATTAATAAGAGGGAATTTAATTATATATGATATAATTAAATTGATTCAATTATATATGATATAATTGACATAATGTATTTGAAACATTATATTTTAATTGGAGGAATGAATATTTGAATGTGATTCAAATATTTTTTCTATGAATAAGATTCATAGTTGTTAAATTTAATATAAATATGATTTATATTAAATGCCATAAAATAGAGAAAAAGAACTATAGTTTATATTGTATATGATGCAATATTAAAACTATAGGTTATAAATATAATATGATAAGTTGATTATCATATTTATTAATAGTTATTAATTATTTGATAATTAATTCCCTTTTTCCCTCTAACCACCTTAGTGGAAAGTTAATTGGTTTTTGTGGGTGTTGGGACAAATAAAATAAGATTTTATTTTCCCCTGACTAATGACTACGACAAACACACAAAGACTCCACGATTAACTCAGTCTATGCGATAGACTTTGCTATCTAAATGTTTGAGAGTTTTCCTATGTGATAGTGAGTTCCTTCCTCAATCGTCTTCCTCTTCTAAACCTCAAACTCCCTCCTAATCAAAATAGCCAGAGCCCACCACTCCTGGGTTCTCACCCTGAGAATACCAAGGTAACCAAGTGGTAGTGTCCTCCTTTTTGGTTCAAGTTCTGGTAGCTTTTTGATCGATGAAAGTTTGTTGCTGTTCGAATTGTTCTTGAAAGTTCGACAGATTAACGCGAAGAAGAGTTCTTCAAAGGTATAGTCTCTAAACATTGTTTCTTATTCAAGAGCATGCTGTAATTTAGTTAAAGTGCATAATCTGAACCTTGTTCCTTCATGGTTGGATCTAGCCTTCTTTGAGGTTGAACAGTTGCCTTAACTCCATCCTCTTGAACGATTCTGTGCATGCAAAGGGAAGGGCTTATCCCCTTGATATCTTCTAAAGTCCAACCAATCACTTTCTTATAGTCCTTCAATCATTTTCTGAGAAGATGTGAGTTCTCTAGATATGTGAAGGATCTCTTATCGAACAGTTCCATGAGCACGTTCAGATCGCTCCGATCTCACAGTGACCGAAATACAACAATATACATTCATACATACAATTATGCAAACAAACACTAATTATCGACATACTAAGAACAAGATAAATAACAAGGGAAAGAGTTCCATAGCAGTTGAAGACATTCTTCACACTTCGGAACTCCAACGCAGTGGAACCCTCCATGTGATCTATCAACACCCAACAACAGCGTCAACAAAAGCAGCACGAACAACCGCATGAACACGAACACCACGGGGACAACACCATCACTAAAGAGCCCCAGGTATTCTCGGAGTGAAAATTCAAAGGGTGGTCTTTGGTGAATTTGGTAGAGAAAGGAGGAAATATCAATCGTGTAGGTGATAAGCAAGTGGAAGGAAAAAAGACGCTATCGCATAACAGATATGCTTATCGTTTAGGAGGAGCTACACAATCTTGTAGGATTTACTAAACGATCGTTTAGGAAAAGGTATATGATCGTTTAATAAAAATGGCACACTATACGATCATCTTAAGAAGCTATCCGATCGTGTAGGAAATAACGTGCGATCCTTAAGGTGCGAGGTAGACGATTGTTTAGGCGGAGAATGCTATCATATAGGCTCTCGATTTTCTTTAAGCAATCGTTTTCTATTCTTAACAACGCACGCTTGCGAAATCTTTTGGGCGATTTGAAAAAAAATGAAAACTTTTTTCATTTTAGTTCATCGATTTCAAGAACCGACTCATTCCCACTAACGCACGTCCAAACGTGAAAATTGGCTTAATTATCATATAATTAATCAATTAATTAATAAATAAATATAATCATATTATATTTTTATCCTATAGTTTGATATCACATATCTACTATAGTATTTTCTCATCTATTTGATATAAATCATATTTATATCTAATTTCCTCCAAAATAATGTATCTCATACATTTAACCAATTATATCATATATAATTAACCAGTCCAATTTTATCTTATATAATCAAACTTCCATTTTTCAATTGAACATTTTAAATTAACCCAAACACTGGTTCTCTACTTTATCCTAGCTACCCAGGGGACCTAATGGACCTGTGACTCGAAGCTCCAACGGTCCGTGAATAGCTGACTAAACTCTTTAGCCACGAGATCCACCATCCGTTAAATGTTAGGCATTCCACTAAAGACCAACAGCTGAACTCTTCTTACCACAGATATATTTCTGTGTCCATTGGATATAACCAATTACGAGTACGATGACCCTTCATAGACGCTCGTAAGTACAGCTGGACTAAATTACCGTTTTGCCCCTATAGTTATATCTCACTCCTTAAGTACCATTGATTCCTCTAATGAACAATACAACATAGTCCAACTATGTGTGAACACCTCTCGGGCCAAGAGAAGGTATGTGGTGCCACATCATTCAAGCCCCGAAATCAGCCCTTAGGGAGCTATCTATCTACTGACCCCTGCCTCAGGGAAGAAGTGAATTCATCTTGTGTAGCTGAGTTCCCAGCTCCCAAATTAGACGAATCCCCAAAATGGTAGGTTTGAATCGGCGACCTGGGCACTCACACCCATTCAAATCAAAGGACCACCCTCAATGGCAAGAGTTCCCAACTCACTCAGGATTGAGGTCATGTTACCTATGGTCATCCTAGTGAAGTGAAGTCTTTGTCATGAACGATGTTATATAACAAGACGTTAACACTTCGTGGTCAGGTCTTATACAAACTCTTTGTATAGGACACTGTCGCTCGTATGTCCCCAACACGAATGATTAGGATCAGACCATCTGTGACAAGTCACAACACTTGTAACCATTCTACAAAGCGGGCCACATCCGTAGCGTTACCAGGATAAGGTTTCCCTTCTATATCCATAGACTACAGACCATTTTTGTTATCACTCAAGGCTTGATCCACTTGTATGTCACCACATACATGCTTGAGTCACATATAGATAACCAGGGATTTTATGTTTATTGGTTTGTGGTAAAGCAAATAAAACAAGCAACTGAGCAAAAATACAAGATATGAAGTAAATATCATATATTAACAACACAAGCTTTCGTACAAACTGTTTACAAACTACAGGACACGAGACTTTAGGACATCAACCCTAACAATATGATCATAGGAAAAGCTTTTTCTTCTCCTAGGAAAACATACTTAAGGTGAGAAAGAAGAGCCTTAAACTCGATTTCTTGTACCTGAGATTCAACATTTGGAATTAAAGAAAGAGTAAATCAAAGAGTCGTCATCTTCAAGGTTGATGGAGGGAACAATCAAACAATCCAAATTTTCATCAATTGAAAATAACAATTCATCAAACACGTCGCATGTATCAATTGAACAAAGAGATAAATATTCTTCAGGAAATTTCATGGCATCATAAATGTTGAAAGATTTCACCTCTTCATCAAATTCTACCGACAAAGACCTTTTATCTATGTGTATTATTGTTTTCGCAGTTTTCATGAAGGGTCTACCAAGTAGAATGTTAGAGGAAGAAGTAGAGTAAGGTTCATCCATTGTAAAAATCAATAGGAAAGATTAGTTCTCCGACACTCTACAAAACATCTTCTACAATGCCTAAGGGTTGAATATATGGCCTATCTGCTAGTTGTATGCAAACATTCATTTTTTATAGGCCATTCAATTTGAGATCTTCATAGACGAAAAGGCATTACATTTATTAATGCACCTAGGTCTAGCATGGCATGAGTGATAATTCTATTTCCTATTTTGCATGGTAAGATAAACATTTCTGGATCTCTACATTTTTTAGGCATATCTTTTTAAAGCAAAGCAGAGACATTCTTACTAATAGTTATTCTTTCCTCTTCTTTCACTTTTCATTTCTTAGTACACAAGTCTTCTAGAAATTTAGCATACATATTTTAGGCATATCTTTTTAAAGCAAAGTAGAGACATTTCTTAGTACACAACATCTTCTACCTTAGGTCTCGCTAATCTACTAGTGAATGGTGCCTCGGGTACATACGGCTCTACCTTACGGGGAGAATAATCACATACCTTGGGAAAAATAGGAGTCTCTTTTGGCTCACTTACCTTGCTTTCTTGTTCTTTCATTACCTTTTCTTGCCTCTTGGGAGGAGACTGAACCAGGTTTTCATCTTGAGAGGAAAATGGGATTTCCTTACCGCTTCTTAGAGTGATTGCACTTACGTTTTCATGCTCCAGTTGAGCGGGAAGCTTTCCAGATGTTTACTCTCAGGCTTGCTTACCATAGTTGCAAGTAGTGTGATTTGAGTGCCCAAGTTTGTGAAGCCTTGTCTTGTCTCTTGTTGAAAGGATTTAGTGTCTTATAAGTTGCTTGGTTTCTTGATGAGGTTGAATGTTAATCTTTTGGAAATTGTGGAGTTCCTGTTGAAATTTTAATGAATGGTCAGCAAGAGTTTTTACTACGTCTTCTAAGGAGCTTGAGGAAGATGGTGGGTTCTGGTTCTCATATTACCCTTGAGATCCCCACTAATTAGGATGATCTCTCCATCCTTGGTTATATGTTTGGCCATGAGGATCATATTTTCTCTGAAATCCACTAATAGCATTGACTTGAGCATGTGGGCAAGCCTTGGAATTGTGACTGACTAATCCACACGCCTTGTATGGTTTCACTTGTGAAAGACCTCATTAGGCTACCTGAGTAAAAAGAGAAACTAGATTAGATACTTACGATCTAAGCTCACTTACCTCACTAGATTGAACACAGAGTTATCAAGAGACCTTGTCCAAAAATTCTAAGAGTTCTCCACCATGGTTGATATGAGTTGGCTCACTTCAATCCGTGTTTTGTCTACTAGAGCTCCACTAATGGCCGCATCTATATTGCTTCTCTCGGACGGGAGTAGACCTGAACAGAAGTATTGAATTAGATATTGCTCAGAAATTTGATGGTATGGAAAAGATGCATATAACTGTTTGTATCTTTTCCAATATTCATAGAAATGTTGAGGTTAATGTCCTAAAGTCTCGTGTCCTGTAGTTTGTAAACAGTATAATACGAACACTTGTGTTGTTAATATATGATATTTACTTCACATCTTGTTTTTTCTCCATTATTTGTTTCATTTGCTTTACCACAAACCAATAAACATAAAATCCCTGGTTATCTGTATATGACTCAAGCATGTATGTGGTGACATACAAGTGGATCATGTCTTGAGTGATAACTAAAATAGTCTGTAGTAAATGTATAAAGGAGGGAAACCTTATCCTGGTAATGCTACGGACGCGACCCGCTTTATGGAATGGTCACAAGTGTTGTGACTTGTCACAGATGGTCTAATCCTGATCATTCGTGTTGGGGACATGCGAGCGGGGGCGTCCTATACAAAGAGTTTGTATAAGATCTGGCCACAAATTATTAATATCTCGTTATATAACACTGTTCATGACAGATATTACACTTCACTAGGATGACCATAGGTAGCATGACCTCAATCTTGAGTGAGTTGAGAACTCCTGCCATTGAGGGTGGTCATTAGATTTGTATGGGTGCGAATGGTCAAGTCGCTGATTCAAACCTATCATTTTGGAGATTTGTCTGATTATGGAGTTGGGAACTCAACTACACAAGATGGAATTCACTCATTCCCTGAGGCAAGGGTAAGTAGATAGATGGCTCCCTTAAGGACTGATTTCAGGGCTTGAATGATGTGGCGCCACACATCTTCTCTTGGCCTGAGAGATGTTCACACATAGTTAGACTATGTTGTATTGTTCATTAGAGGAATCAGTGGTACTTAAGGAGTGAGATGTAATTACAGGGGCAAAATGATAAATTGGCCCAGTTGTACTTATGAGCATCTGTGAAGGTTCATCGTACTCATGATTGGTTATATCCAATGGACACAGAAATATATCTGTGGTAAAAAGAGTTCAGCTGTTGATCTTTAGTGGAATCATTGAAAGTTAACGGATGGTGGATCTCGTGGCTAAAGAGTTTAGTCAGCTATTCATGTACCATTGGAGCTTCGAGCCACAGGTTCATTAGGTCACCTAGGTAGCTTGGATAAAGTTGAGAACCATTGTTTGGGTTAATTTGAAATGTTCAAATTAACAAGAGGAGGGGATAACTTCAAGTAAATGAGCGTAAATATGCGTGCATCTTATGATATACGTTGATCTCCATGCGTCGATGGTCATGCGTTGGACTAAGAAATATGCAAGATGCGTTTAAGAATATGTGCGATGACCATGCATTCCTGCCACAAGTTTTCTTGCTTTCTCGCTAAGTATAACGAGATCACAAGTTTCTCAGGGTGATCCGAGGTTGAACTCAAGGACTTGTAACTAAATGTTGCGAGGTAATGTGTTTGCGTCGTGAATAAAAGAATAATGCAGTTAAAGGACTATGTGCTACTCCTACTCCTAACTAAACAGATTAAGCAATAGAAGTATGACTATGAGAGTTGGTGGAGACGTAGCAACTGTTAACACGTAATAAGATGCATGGAAAAATAGATAAAACGGTGGAGGGGATAACTTCACCGCATCATTAAGCTTGATCAAAAGGGTAATCCCAGCCAGCACAAGTTATGCGATCATGCTATACACAAATATACGCATGCGATGGATATGTGAAAATGCCAATAGAACTTATTTCTAAGTTTCTATTCTTGTTTATGCGCACATAAGACAAGATGACATCATACCACCATATCCTATTTCTAGGGCGCATGCGATGTATCAATAGTAGATAGAACTTATTCCTAAGTTTCTACTCTTGCTTATGCGATCCAATCTGACTCTCCCAAGCCTAGATTTGGTCTTTAGACTACTCTTCCAAGTATGTCCAAATGATGAATGATGCACTCATAAGACAAGATGATCACATAAAGCATGGTTGACGTAATATTATTCCTATCTTTAGAAACTCTACTTCCTTTGCTTAGTGCATTCCACTACTTACCCTCTCGGACAGTTAATCACCACTGATCAGCTCATAGACAAGCATTGCTACAACCTCACACTAATCAAAGAGGATTTACTCACCATACTCGCGCAACGCACACTTCTCGGTGGTTTGCTACATGCTTCATATGTCTATGCCGCATGATTAAGTATGTGATACTTTTGCAATCTTGCTTAGTTCGTTGCAATGAAAGTAAGAGATGTTAAAGAAAAAGTTAATGAAGATGGAGTCGAAGGAAATAAATAGATGCATTGATTACAAAATGTATTAATGTCTTAAGCCAAAATGTAATACAATACAGAGATAAGAAGAGAAGTGGAGGACTAGATGTAGGCAATCTCTTGCTTCCATCAGATGTGTGTCAAGGCTGCCGATGGTGTCATGGATAGGCAGTGGAGTAGTCTCTCTCGAGATCTATCTCCGGCAAAGCTTCGGTCGTCACTTGAAATGGTTGAAGGAATGAAGAACTCTCAAAGAATGTCTTCTCACACTCTCATCTGTGATCACAAGAATCTGTCTTAAAGCAGAAGCTCGGATGCCTTGAATTTGGGCTCTAAGGCTCTATTTATAGAGCTCAATCGCTGGCAGCATTGATGGTCCCACTCTGAGTCTCTGCCACTAATGGCGTGATGGACTTGCTCTGAATCTCTGCTACTAATGGTGTGGTAGGTGAAATGTCAAAATCATCTTTTTTATACTCCCAAGGTATGTGTTCATGCTTGGTTTCCAAAGTACCATCACATTCACCACCCTTATGATCACCCTTCTTTCATGGTTATTACTCTGTAGCCGCGGCCTCCATGCGATGGACCCATGCGGTTAATAGCCGCAACATCCATGCGATGAACGTACGCGATCACCTTTGCAATGGTTTGGGATTCACCGCATGCGATCGGTTCCTGCGGTAGCTACAAAAATAGACTTTTTTTCACAGAATAACGCATAATATTGGGTTAGTCGAGAATTTTAATGTTGATTGACGCAAGCTCACTTTTCACATGAATTCTTTGTATAATCACCACATATTCTACTTGTTAGCCCTGATAATTCTAAATAAGAGGCTATAATAACTTGTATTTCTACTAGCTATCATATTGATCTATTATGTCAATGAAGTAGTACATCGGTCAAATATGCTTTATATTGTGTATCATACTACAAGTAATAATATATATAGTATAAGAAGTAGCCAATGATATAAAAAGTGTAACAATTCTTACACATGAAAATATAGTAAAATATGCCTTCGACGATGAACCTGTTTGGAATCGCCAGAGAAAAAATTATTATTATTTAAACTCTTTTAATAAAAAGTATTGTTTAAAATACACATTGAAAGTGTTTCAAAAGCTATTTTGAACCATTGCCAAACACTCCAATTTTTCTCAAAATGACTTATTTTCAAAACTAAACACTTAAAAAATTAAACCAAACACACCCTATATTTTTTCCGTTGATGCAAGAAATATGCTTTTGCTTATTACCTTTCGTCTTTTCTCTTATTTGCATGTGAGCAAGAAAACGTGGGAATGACCAGATCTAACCTTGGGATGGAAAAAAGCAAATATATGAATACACCATAATCCCATATATTGCACAAAAAGAATTCAATTCTTTTATTTATTTATTTATTTGTACTTTTTCTATCTCTATATTCATTTTTTCATACAATTCTTTCAAAAATTACACTAAAATATGTTAGTATACATTATTCATAATATAAAGCTTATTTAATTCATCGTATTAACTCGACTCTTAAATTTTATGATCTCAACAGAATTTCAATGTAGTTGTATTCCTTATACAAAATTTTATTTTCTATTCTTAAACTTTTTTTATTTTTTTTTAATTCTCTCCTTTCAATTTTACATTTTTTTTTGTAAATGAAGATATGTCAATGGTTAATATTTATAGTTGACTAGATTTCCCTAAGAGTACTTTTACTATGTATGGATATATATTTTTGTGGCATTAGGCTATTAGCATCTTTTTTACAATCACTCCAACAAAATCAATAGGCATGATTAAGTAGAGTTCTAGAATTAAAGTAGGAGATAGGATAATTATAATATAGTGGAAGAGTAAAATTTAATTTTTATTTTTCAGAATTTAGTTTAAATTTCAATGAGTATACATTCATATAATATAAAATTAAAATTATAAGCCTTATATAATATTCCTTAAGGGGAAAAAAAAAAGGAAAAAGCTATATTAACATATACTTGTAAATTTGACCCCAAAATCTATATGTGGCCATAAATACCTCATTTTTTTTTGTCTAAATTGCATTCATCTTTTGATGTTGGTCGAAATTCAATCCATAACACCAACAAGGATTATGATTCTATCTTTTGGAATAATTTTCATCACATTTAAAATTTAAAGGGACAATGTAGACTTTTTCTTGATTATTTAAGTATAGGATGGAACAATGTCCTTTTAAGATTAGTACATTTATTTTTTATCAATAAACAAATGTAAATGTAATAAGAAAATAATAATTATATTTGTCACGATACTCACAGTATTTATTATTTTAATGGCCGGTTTAGTAATCATGTCCTCGATTAAAAAAAATTGAGTTTCTTTTTCCACAATTTCAATATCATATTTTTTATATTTTTTATTTAGATATTTAAATTCTTAGTCAAATTCTTTGGAAAAGAAAAGATTTTTTAAAATTATATTTTTTTTTTCAAAATATGTATTTGAATTTAAAACCATTAAAAAACATGCATTAACAAAACAAAGAAAGGAATAGATCGTTCTCGTGTTTACAATTAATAATTAATTTTAAAAAATAGAAAAGAAAAATCAAATAATTACCTGACTGGGGTTTTGTTTGTTTTGTTTCTTTGTTCTTTATTATTATTATTTTTAAATAGAAACTATATGGTAACTGGTTTTTGTTTTTCGAAAACAAAAAAGTTCAGGTCTCATTTAATAACTATTTAGACCCCGTTTAGTAACTCTCCAGTTCTTACAATGACTTACATCTTTTTTATGTACAAGAGTTGAAGTTTTAACTAAATTCTAAAAACCAAAACAAGTTTTTTAAAATTATTTTCTTTAGTTTTTCAATTTTTGCTTGATTTTTAAAATATAGGTAAAAAGTAATCAACAAAGCATGAAACTTAGAAAAGCTTCATTTTTTAAAACAAAAATTAAAAAGTAAAATAGTTCTCAAACAGAGCCTTAACTTTTCGTTTTTGAAAATATACTTTTTGATTTTTTGTTTCGAAGAGAAAAAAAAATCATGCATGTTTCGTAACTATTTTTGGTTTGATCCTTTTTAAAAACAAAAGGCCAAACATGTTTTCATAATTATTTTTAGTTTTATATTTTTTTAATTGAAAAACTAAAATCAAGTTTTATAATTGTGTATTTGCTTTTTGTTTTTTAAAATCAAAATAAGTTTGGATGCATTTTTTAGTTTTATGATTTTTATGTTATAAAAATAAAAAACTTTTTCGCAATATCTTTTTTGCCTAATATATGTAATTGTAAGATAATATCCTTTTAAAAAAGAAAACCGATACTGGTTAAAAAAATCAATATTTTAAAATACATTGATTAATCACAAATAAAAGGAAGAAAATACATATTCAGTAAAATATATGAAAATAATTTTATTTTTATAAGAGAAAATTATAGGAGAATAATGAAATTAAACAATAAAAACAATTAATTTGATTCCAACAAATTCACATTATTTTTTCTCAAGGTACTCAAGATGTGTCCAGAATTAGTTCAACAAACAATAGAGAATGTGAAACTTATCAGGGATAATCTTAAGGCGGCTCGCGATAGACAGAAGAGCTACACCGATAAGCGAAGAAGAGAACTAGAATTTGAAGATGGAGAGCGGGTATTTCTTCAGCTATCCCCATGGAAAAGAATTCTCCGGTTTGGGAGAAAAGGGAAGTTAAGTCCACGATACATCGGACCATATGAAATTGTGGAACGGGTTGGTCCAGCAGCTTATAGGTTGTAGTTGCCAATGGAGCTAGCTCGTATTCACGACGTATTTCACGTGTCAATGCTAAGGAAATACGTGCCTGATCCTATGCACATACTAGCAACACAACCGGTACAGCTCAAAGAAGATTTATCTTACGAGGAAGAGGCCATCGAGATTTTGTATAGGAAAGACTATGTACTCAGAAATAAGACAATTCCTTTGATGAAGGTTCTATGGCATAATCATGAAATCGAGGAAGCTACCTGGGAACCTAAAGAGCAAATAAGGAAGAGATATCCTCAACTTTTCAAATGATATATCAGGTAAATTTCGAGGACGAAATTTCTTTTAAGGGGGAGATGATTGTAAACCCCAAACTCTAGGTTTCCTAGGTAAGCATGTTTAACCAAAGGAATGTTATATTATACATTTATTAAGTAGTAATTCATGTTTATTTATAGGAATTATGATGGAAGGGAAGGGAAAAAATATTAAATGAGGAGTAACGTGGTAGTTAACCCTTGAACTCTGGAGGCGGCGGGAAGTTTTTGGAAGAAGAAATTCAAAAGCATGGTTTCGGCAATTGACATGAGCAAATTTAGTGAATTCAGTGTCATTCGAAAACTGAGAGAATCTAGTTTGCGAGGTTATCTTGCCAGAGGAAGATTGCACAAGGAAAAGAACAAGAAGTGAAGAAAGTAGAGAGGAGGCAGAATCTTGGGTTAATCAGGGCTCGAAGTAAAGATTGAAAGTTCCAGGCCAAACTATGAGTAATTCTTGGCTGAAATAAGAAAGTTGACTCAATTCTAAACAAATTTATAGAAGGAAATTTCTTGAAAGGAGCTCTGGATTTTGAGTTATGAATTTTTTAAGTTATAATAGGGAATCGGTGCATAAGCAGACAACTGCTTGAGAAGAACAAACAAATAGTTCACCGTAGAAGTTATAGCGAGATATGGGGATGAGGATCTCGCTTATAAAGGAAATCTCACTGATCTCGCTCTAGAAGAAAATTTCGCTAGGAATTGGACTGAGTATCGCTGGTAAGGTGAGTATTGCTAAGATGAAAGTTTGCCAGGAAAAGCTTGATCTCGCTCTAGAGGATCTTGCTGATCTCGCTCTAAAGGATCTCGCTGACCTCGCTCATGGGGATCTCGCCAGTAAAGCTGTCTTTGTTGATAAAAGTTCCTTTAATAAATGAATTAATTGAGGTATTTTACTAAGAATTCCAAGGAGTTTAACCAGGAATTATGTCCTTTCAAGCCAAGAAGAGCTAGGAGGGGCATATAAACCATTAAGAGCTTGATGAGCGATGAGTGACTAAGTGAATTAATGTCTCCAGTACTTATGCATATAAGATAAAGTAAGTTACAGTGACATAAATGATGAATTTATACTCCTTCAAGCAACAAATGGTTGGAGAATAACTTAACGCATGTTTCCCGGCTTGTATATGTATAGCACACAAGGTATGTCATGTAGTCATTACAAAAATTAAGTTCTAATGTTGAAATATGCTTCCTAGTGGAAGGCTATGAGAAAATCAGTTCTTATGTAGATGATAGGCAATGGAACTTAACTTGATGTTATAAGATACCCCGGTATCGAAGGAAATTTGAGAAGGTACCTAACCAATTTGATACCAAAGGACATTTGAGAAGGTATCTTAGTAGCTCGATAGTGAAGGACAGGTTTGAGAAAGTATCTGAGTGGAAGTACCTAAGGTATGACGGTACTTAGTATGGCCATGTGCACGTAGGCAGTTCTGAATGAGAGGCCGAAGTATGGGTCTCTTGGTCGGTAATAAATGTTGGGATCTAGAGCATTTAGGCTCGTTCTCAACTAGGAAATAATGATGTTTTATGATATCTAAGAATGGTTTAAAGCTACATTTAGGGACAATTGCTTGTGATACTCATTAGTATATTTACATATTTATAGTAATGTAATGCATGATGTTATACGATTTTATAGTCGCTCACTGGGCTTTTAGCTCACGAAATTTCTGTATTTTCCCTTCTCAGGTAGCGGTCAGATTCCTCAAGGTTGATCCTGCTGCTGCTTGCCACTGAAAGACTCAGCTTATTAAGAGGACTTAGGTTATTGATCTGTTTATGTACACATGTTTGAGAGGGACTAGGGCTCTGTTAGAAATGTTTGGGCCCATCCGTGAATGTTTCTCCCCTTAGACATTATATCATAGCTGTATGCATGTGTTTATATAATATTTTGTTGAACTTTTAGGGAGGCATACCATATTCATACATTAGTAATGTTTAGCAGGTTGGCATTTAAATTAGAGGGCTAAGGTAGTGGGTGCTGGCAGTAGGGTTAGTAACTACCACAGTCATATCCTCTTTTAGATTAAGAGGGTAATCTGGAAGGGGGTATGACATATGATGTATCTACTACCTTATTAGATTGGAAGATTTTTCTCTAGTATGTCTCCTTATCGAGCTCTCCTCCAGCTCCCTTTTGTTCATTATTTTGTTGATTAATACAACTCTCTTTCGGTGTCGGATGCACTTCCTAATCCCTCTTCTATCAGTATCTTGTTAAAAAAAATGTAATAAATAAGTTGAATCTTAAATGTGTATTTAAAGCATTTATATTTATAGTATATCCTATAACATTACTTACATATAATTTATTTTTTTAAAAAAAATTATTATTTTTAATTAAAAACAATCAAAATAATATGAAATATCAAACTCACAATAACATATTAACATATTAAAATATCTAAGATAAATAAAAAAAAAAATGGTCTTTATAAAGCAACTCTCCTTTAATTTCAAGACTATTCCACTTTATTCAATTAGTATACTTTCTTATATCTTTAAGAAAGTTATAATATTCTAAATTGTACTCATCTTTATTTTTTAAAAATATTTATTAATTTAGTTGTATGACTGATTTAGGTATTGCACTGTGATAAATGTAGCCTAAAATACACCTAAATATTATACTCTATATTTATTTTAAAATATATATCTCTTTCATACTTTACACATGACTTAAATATTTGACATTTAATTAGAATATTTAATATTCATATTGTTTTGGGAAAAATACCTTTTTCACCCTCTAGTTTTCAAGAATATGTGTATTTGATCTCTGAGGTTTTAATTTACCAATTTTAGTCCCTCGGTCTTATAAAATAGGTTTAAAAGGTCCTTATTCTCATTTTCTAAATTTATTGAATATTTTTTATATACTTTTAAATTTTGATATAATATTTTTAAATAAAAAAATGTCCTCTCTCCTCTCTCTTCCTATTCACGCACCTTTCTCACTCTCCTCTCTCCTCCCCTCTTCACAATTATTCTCTCTCTCCCTCTTCCCTCCCTTCACCATTCTTCCCTCTTTACTAATCCATTTTCTTCAATAACAAATCATTTATTCAATAAGTCGATTTAGAAGGAAGGAATTTTAAAAATCTTGTGAACCATCACGATTGAATTCGACAACACCAACTTCATGGAAACTTGTTTTTATTTACTGCCATTGACATGGACAAAAAAATCAAATCCATAAACTTTTATATGAACATTTCAAAGAGTTTGTACAATTTATAATCTCCATTTATATCAAGCTCTCCTCATTTTAAATTTATAGTATGTGAATTTATTAGTTGAAACATTCTATGGCTTCTAGAAAGAATTAATATGGATACAGACATTTTCATAAAACTTAAGAGTTGTTAGATGTAACAAAGAAGATAAAAGAATACATGAGAATAGTATTTGCAAATTAGAAGTTATAAATGTATATTTATCCATGACACTTTAGTCTTTAATTCATAATTTTTCCAATCAATAATATGAGTTGTTTTCAAATATATGAATATGAGCCGACTTATTTATAAATATAGCAAAAAGTCACTATCTATCAGTGACGATAGACAGTGATAGACTTGATGATACTGATAGATGTCTATCATTCTCTATGAGTATCTATCATTATTTATTAATGACATTTTGCTATATTTGAAAATATTTTTAATAGTTTTGTCATTTAAAACAACTACCCCAATAATATCGTATACAAGAGAGAATAATCCTCTTCTTTTCACGTTTGAAGTAAGAGATGATTGTTGTGAACTTGAGGAGTACAACGGAAACACGGATACCAATAAAACATAATATTAAAATAAATTAAATATAATATATATAAATATATAAAATAAAATAAATAACAAAAGTAAATAAAAAAAATTATTGATTTATCCACTTTCGCCAAACTTTTTGAAATTTGCGCAATGTGTGTGTCTTCCAAAATCCACCAAGTGTCACTATTTATAAGCAATTTGGCAAGTAGGAGGTGGATTACATGGACACTAAGAATGAGTATCTACAAGACACATGGATAATACTTTGAAAAATGGGGACATGACATGTGGTTAATGGACACTAAGCATGAGCATCTAATGGGCATCTATTTTCTATAATATTTATAATACTCCCCCTTAGATGTCCATTATACATATATATATATACATATATATATATATATATATATATATATATATGAAATATGCCTCGTTAAAAATTTACTAGAAAAAAACTCATTGGGAAAAAGTCCAAGTGAAGGAAAAAAAGTACATATTTCATATAATCTAATACTCTTAAAAAGAATACAATACATTTACTCCCCCTTATGGAAACATCACTTGAGATCTCTGAGTGATGTTGCAATGTTGTGCACTAAATTTTCAAAGATTGTTGTAGGTAATGACTTTGTAAATAAGCCCGTCAGGTTATCCTTTGAACAAATTTGTTGTATAGTAATATCACCATTTTCATCAAGATCGTGAATGTCAAAAAACTTTGGTAAAATATGCTTTGGTCTATCTTCTTTAATATATATCCTCTTCTAATTTGGGATATGCATGTTGTGTTGCCTTCGTAAAATATCGTTGGAAGATTTTTATTAGAAGATAAACCACATGTTCCATGAATGTGCTGAATCATTGATCTTAGTCATACACAGTCTCGACTAGTCTCGTGAATTGCAAGAATTTCAACATGATTTGAGGAAGTGGTTGTTATGGTCCATTTTACTGATCGCCATGATATAGTAGTTCCTCCACATGTGAATAGATAACTTGTTTGAGATCTAGCTTTGTGTGGATCAGATAAATATCCAGAATCTGCATAATCAACAAGATCAAAATTCGGTGCATTTGAATAAAACAAACCCACATCGATCATTCCTCAGAGATAACAGAGTATATACTTAATTCTGTTTCCAATGTCTTGTAGTTTGTTCCATTGTCTTTTAGTTTGAGAAGAACTATATCTTGCTAATTAATTTACTGAAAATGTAATATCTACTCTTGTATTATTAGCAAGATACATAAGTGTACCAATTGCACTAAGATATGGTACTTCAGGATAAAGTAGTTCTTCATTATCATCTTCAGGTCAAAATATATCTTTCTTCACATATAATGAAGGAACTTCCATTGGAATGTTCAATGAATGTGCTTTGTTCATATAAAATCCTTCTAAAAATTTTATTGTATAAGTTGACTGATGAATGGATACCTCATCTACTAAATGCCAAATTTGCAAACCAAGACAAAATTTTGTTGTTCCGAGATCTTTCATCTCAAATTCTTTCTTAAGATATTCTATTTTCTTTGAAAGCTTTTCAGGAGTTCCAATTATATTTAAGTCGTTGACATATATAGTTATAATAGCAAATCCTGACTGTCATTTCTTTATAAAAACACATGGACATATTGGATTATTTTGATATCCTTCTTTCAACAAATATTCACTTGGGCGATAATACCACATTCGTTTTGATTGTTTCAATCCATATAGCGATCTTTGTAACTTCATTGAATACAATTTCCGAGAATTTGATTTATATGTGTCAGATACCTTAAATTCTTTTGGGATTCTCATATAAATATCATTATGAAGAGATCCATATAAATATGTCATGATTACATGCATAAGATGCGTGTCCAGACGTTCATACACAGTTAAACCAATTAAATATCTTAATGTAACTGTATCCACCACCAAAGAATATGTCTGCTCATAATCAATACAAAGTCTTTGTAAAAAACCTTGTACAACTGGTCTTACTTTATATCTTGTAACCACATTATTTTCATCTCTTTTTCTTATAAATATCCATTTACATCCCACAGGTTTTATACCTTATAGTGTTCAGACTACTGGTCTAAAAATCCGATGTTTTGAAAGTGAGTTTAATTCTACATCGACTGCTTCTTTCTACTGAAGCAAATATTTTCTATGTCGACGTTCTTCAATAGATTTTAGTTCAAAATTCTCAATTTCAGATATAATATCAAGAACTATTGGGATTGGTATCCTAATTCTCTCGGAGTCTTGTAGTTTGTAAACTTTCTATATATTGTTATTAATAAAATAAGAGTTATTTTATTTGCATTTACTCATATCCAATAAACAAAGATCTGTGATTATTTTATGTAAACTTAAACATGTATATGAGATATACAAGTGGATCATGCCTTAAATAATAACTTAAAAGGTCTATAGTATAGGATAAAGGAGGGATACTTTATCCTTGTGACACTATAGATACGGCCCGCTTTGTAGAGGTTTACAAGTGTTGTGAACTACTATAGATGGTCTGATCCTGACCATTCATGTGGAGACATGCGAGCGGCCGTGTCCTATACAAAGAGTTTGTATAAGACTGGACAACGAGATCTCTCTTTACTGATCCATTTTCCTCAATAACAAAGCGTTTAGGTCAAGAAGTCGATTCGGAAGGAAGGAATTTTAAAAATTTATTGAACCATCACGATTGAATTCGACAACACCAACTTCACGAAACCTTGTTTTTTATTCACTACCATTGGCATGGACAAAAAAATCAAATCCACAAACTTATATATAAACCGTTCAAAGAGTTTGTACAATTTCTAATCTCCATTTATATCACGCTCTCCTCATTTTAAATTTATAGTATGCAAATTTATTAGTTGAAACATTCTATGGCGAATTTATTAGTTGAAACATTCTATGGCTTCTTGAAAGAATTAATATGGACACAAACATTTTCATGAAACTTAAAAGTTGTTAGAAGTTGAATCTTTCTCTACTTGACAACATGGCCTATTTCATGAAATTTTAGAAATTTTGAAGAATAAAAAAAAAAAAAAAAGAGGCCAAAGGGTATGTGTCCTTTAGAGAAGGGAGAGAAAAGATGAACTGGGAAGTGGGAACGATGATGGAAGAAGATAAAAGAATAAATGAGAATAGTATTTAGAAATTAGAAGTTATAAATGTATATCTATCCATGACACTTTAGTCTTTAATTCATAATTTTTCCAATCAATAATATGAGGTTGTTTTCAAATATATGAATATGAGCCAACTTATTTATAAATATAGTAAAAAGTCACTGTCTATCAGTATCTATCATTGTTTATTAATGACATTTCGCTATATTTTAAAATATTTTTAATAGTTTTGTCATTTAAAACAACTACCCCAATAATATCATATTCAAGAGAGAATAATCCTCTTCTTTTCATCTTTGAAGTAAGAGAGGATTGTTGTAAACTTGAGGAGCTAGGAACACAGATATCAACAAAACATAATATTAAAATAAATTAAATATAATATACATAAATATATAAAATAAAATAAATAAATAAAGTAAATAAAACAAATTATTGATTTATCCACTTTTGCCAAACTTTTTGAAATTTGCCCAATGTGTGTGTCTTCCAAAACCAACCAAATACTACTATTTATAAGCAATTTGGCAAGTAGAAGGTGGATTACATGGGCACTAAGAATGAATATCTACAAGACACTTGGATAATACTTTGAAAAATGGGGGCATGACACGTGGTTAATGGACACTAAGCATGAGCATCTATTTTCTATAATATTTATAATACTCCCCTTAGATGCCCATTATATATATATATAAAATATGTCTCGTTAAAACCTTACTAGAATAAAACTCATTGGGAAAAAGTCTTAGTGAAGGAAAAAGAGTACATATTTCATATAATCTAATACTCTTAAAAAGAATACAATACATTTACTCCCCCTCATGGAAATATCACTTGAGATCTCTAAGTGATGTTGCAATGTTGTGCACCGATTTTTCAAAGGTTGTTGGTAATGACTTTGTAAATAAGCCCACCAAGTTATCCTTTCAACAATTTTTTTTTGTATAGTAATGTCACCATTTTCTTCATGATCGTGAATGTATAAAAACTTTGGTGAAATATGCTTTAGTCTATCTCCTTTAATATATATCCTCGTTTAATTTGGGATATACATGTTGTGTTGCCTTCGTATAATATCGTTGGAATATTTTTACTAGAAGACAAACCACATGTTCCATAAATATGTTGAGTCATTGATCTTAACCATACACAATCTCGACTAGCCTCGTGAATTGCAAGAATTTTAACATGATTTGAGGAAGTGGTTGTTATGGTCTGTTTCACTGATTGCCATGATATAGCAGTTCCTCCACATGTGAATAGATAACTTGTTTAAGATCTAGCTTTGTGTGAATCAAATAAATATCCAGAATCTGTATAACCAACCAGATCAAAATTCGATGCATTTAAATAAAACAAACCCACATCGATCATTCTTCAGAAATAACAGAGTATATGCTTAATTCTGTTCCAATGTATTTTAGTTTGTTCCAATGTCTTTTAGTTTGAGAAGAACTATATCTTGCTAATAAATTTACTGAAAATACAATATCTACTCTTGTATTATTAGCAAGATACATAAGTGTACCAATTGCACTAAGATATGGTACTTCAGGACAAAGAAATTTTTCATTATCATCTTCAGGTCCAAAGAAATTTTTCATTATCATCTTCAGGTCCAAAGAAATTTTTCATTATCATCTTCAGGTCGAAATATATCTTTCTTCACATCTAATGAATGAACTTCCATTGGAATGTTCAATGAATGTACTTTGTTCATATAAAATCCTTCTAAAACTTTTCCTGTATAAGTTGACTGATGAACAAATACCTCATCTGCTAAATGCTCAATTTGCAAACCAAGACAAAATTTTGTTGTTCCGAGATCTTTCATCTCAAATTCTTTCTTAAGATATTCTATTGCCTTTGAATGTTTTTTAGGAGTCAATTATATTTAAGTCGTTGACATATATAGTTATAATAGCAAATCCTGACTGTGATTTCTTTATAAAAACACATGGACATATTAGAATATTTTGATATCCTTCTTTCAACAAAATATACACTCAGGTGATTATACCACATTCATTCTAATTGTTTTAATCTATATAACGATCTCTGTAACTTAATTGAATACAATTTTTGGGAATTTGATTTATATGTGTCAGGTACCTTAAATTCTTCTGGGATTCTCATATAAATATCATTATCAAGAGATCCATATAAATATGTCATGATTACATGCATAAGATGCATGTCCAGACGTTCATACACAGTCAAACCAATTAAATATCTTAGTGTAACTACATCCACCACTAGAGAATATGTCTCCTCATAATCAATACCAAGTCTTTGTAAAAAACCTTGTGTAACTAGTTGTCACACCCCACTCCAGATCACCCTCTTGGCCTAGAGAAGGGCGTGACTGCAACAGTTATCAACCCTTAGGCTGACACCTACTTCCTAAAAACTCTTGCGGAATAACTCTGATACCAAATACAAATTATATGCAACGGGACGGCTGTAGGCCCACAATTTATTAACTTAGAAACTTAATATGTTTAGAGTATTTACAACATTAGATTTACAAGTCCCAAAACCCATAAACCCTAGTCTCTATATGAACAATAGTAACATGTGTATAATATTAACAGTAACCACCTAGCAAACGGTTACAAGTCTTTTGGTCCTTTAGTGGCAGAGCAGATACTGAGCTGTCTTCAGAGAATTTGACCGCTACCTGTGGGGGGGAAAAACAAAAACATTTGAAAACGGGGTGAGCTTACGCCCAGTAAGTGACCGAGAAAACATAGTAAATTCTCATGCATAATTTCAGAAAATAGTTTTATCTGAAATATAAACTTTTGCAGCATAAATATTTTCCAAGCGCAAATTATATAAAACTGTTTTAAACAGAAAACAGTAAAATCATTTCTCAAATCAAAGTACTGTATATCTGGTAAAATAATCCCAACACCAACTACTAGTCCAGAGAGAACCCTTTTGCTCAATCTCTGACTTTATTCACCTGTGGCCACACTAAGTACCTTCACACATTAGGTACTATTGCTCAGATACCTTCTCCTTGTACTTCAGTATCGAGCTACTAGGATACCTTCTCCAACGTACTTCAGTATCCCGTTGGCTTGGTACCTTCTCAAACGTACTTCAGTACCAATAGATACCTTCTCCTTGTACTTCAGTATCTAGTTGGGTGGATGCCTTCTCCTTGTACTTCGGCATCACATTTTACCAAAACTATTTATAAACCACTTTTCTCTTTAAAGCATGTACAACATAACACATATACAACATGACTTTAAAGATGGTAACGCATGCTGGATAAAATCAATACATATACATATGTAAATAGTTTTTCAATAATATGCATGCGTTCAAATCACAATTCAAACTTGCTTGGAAACCACTTTAGAAAACTAGTAGGCATGAGAATTATTTTCACAAACATGCTTTCTGTAAAACGTTTGCAATAAAAAGTTTAAAAATATTTTAGTTCGAAAACATTTTAGCCTCTCACCTCTAACTCTTAGGAACTTTTCACTCTAGTAGCTCCTTGGGTCCCTTTTTCACCCCTAGAATCCAGATTCAACTTACAATTTAGATTACTTATAGTTCCAAACCTTATTTGAAAATACTTCCTTCTACAAACTTATTCTAAAATGTCTTAGGAATCTTACCCTAAACTTTCAGCTCATAATTTCTCGTGGTTTGGCCGGAATCTCAAAATCTTCAAGACTGGCTCAGACTGATCCAACAGTCTGACCCTTCTGCCTTCTTCTCAACCTCCAGCCCAGTTCTTTTGAGACTTTTCCTCCAGCAGCCCTACTCTGAAAACTAGACTTCAAGAGCTTTCAGATGGCTTTAGAATCACTCCAAACGCACGAGTATATTGGAATATCTCCTCGTCCAAAGTTGACACATTCCTCTGAACCCTCACTGCCCTCTACTTTCTCTACGAAATTTATGATTTTTGTGTGATTTGAAAATGAAATCCCAACTCCCTATTTATAGGCATTCAAATTGCTCGTGGGATTGATAGCACCTACTTGACTGCATAGCCAAATGTTTAATCCTCCCTTTATCAACGTAAGCTAACTTCACCTTAGTTCAATGTGTTCTTCCCAAACGCATCCAACACAGTTTCTTAGGGTTTAAGAATTTCTCTTAATCGGACACCTAGATTTTAATTTACATTTGCCCTTACGTCTTCAAGCTTTGTTTGTATTCAAATTAGGGTTTTTACATGCATAATCCACCACAACGCGTCCAAATACATTGCCCAGAAACTTGCTCGGCCGTTCAATGCATAGGCGAGGCGTGGGCGTGACGTTCAAATCGGACAAAGCAAGGCTAACGCATAGGCGCTCTTGCTCTTTCCGCTCTCGGCAGTGTCGCTCACTCCACTCTCGGCAGTATCGCTCTCTCCCATTTTCTCGCTGGTCTCGCTCTCTCCAACAATCTCGCTGGTTAGCTCTCTCTAATCTCGCTCTCCCTCTTGCTCTCTCCAGCTTTAACTTTTCTCTCCACTCTCGCTCTCTCCAGCTTTCTTGCTGGTCTCACTTTCTCCCATCTTCTATCCAATCTCGCTCTCTCCCATTTCCTCTCCAATCTCGCTGGTCTCGATCTCAATGATCTTGCTCTCAACGATCTCGCTGATCTCACTCTTAGCTACTGCGATCATTGTTCCCCGTTTTACTCACCACTTAATGATATTTTTACACGGATCTTCCAAGATAATTCCAAAATAATATTTTCTATATTTTTCCTTAATTCCTTACTCCGTACTTCACCTAATTTTTCATACTTAGCCGTATTCTTCCTTGAATTTTCCAAACTCAATCTTCATATTATTCCACATTAATTCCACGTACTTAATTTCTATATTTATTCCCACTTAATAATTTCCCCCAACTTTTCCATATTATTTTTTCCTTTCAAATCTCCATTCCTTCTTTCACCAATCACACTAACTGTTTTCAACAACCTATTTATTATACAAATTTCATTGCAATTTTACCAATTAAAGCTCAACTTAAATTATTCAAGGAAAATGTACTTAACACTTAGAAATTTCCTTCCCCTTAACTTAGGATTTAACTTTCACTTAGTTAATTCCTTTTATCACTTGCTTAAGTAAGGAAAATAGAATTCCGGGTTTCACACTAGTCTTACTTTATATCTTGTCACCACATTATTTTCATATCTTTTTCTTACAAATACCCATTTGTATACCATAGGTTTGACACCTTCGGGTGTTCAGACTACTGGTCTAAAAATTCGACATTTTGAAAGTGAGTTTAATTATGCATCAACTACTTCTTTCCGCTGAAGCAAATATTTTCTATATCGACGTTCTTCAACAGATTTTGGTTCAGAATCCTCATTTTCAGATATAATATCAAGAACAACATTATATGCAAAAAAATTTCAATAACTACATGAGTTCAGTTCCATCTTTTTCATGTCATGACATATTTTTATTAAAAACTCATTATTATCTTTAGGTAGTTCACCTTCCTCACTAGTCATGTAAAGGAACCCACTAGTCTACCACGCTTCTAACGTATTACAGACTCATTAGTGACAATATTGTTATGTTGGAATATCAATTTTTGATGGAACATTTGCAACTGGTATATGTTATTTAGTTACTTTACTTTCTGTGCATCTATAAATGCATCGGGTAACTGATTTGCTATATTTTGTAAATGAATTATCTTTTGAACTTCAAGTTCACATTGATCTGTAGGGTGTTGGGAATATCAATATATATTCCCAATCTCCTTTGAGGACCCATCTTAGTGTGTTGGGATATCAATTTTTGATGGAACATTTACAACTGGTATATGTTATTTAGTTACTTTACTTTCTGTGCATCTATAAATGCATTGGGTAACTGATTTTCTATATTTTGCAAATGAATTATCTTTTGAACTTCAAGTTCACATTGATCTGTAGGGTGTTGGGAATATCAATATATATTCCTAACCTCCTTTGAGGACCCATTTTAGTGTGTTGGGATATCAATTTTTGATGAAACATTTGCGACTGGTATATGTTATTTAGTTACTTTACTTTCTGTGCATCTATAAATGCATCGGGTAACTGATTTGCTATATTTTGCAAATGAATTATCTTTTGAACTTAAAATTCACATTGATCTGTAGGGTGATCTAAATGAGACAATAACGATGCATTCCATGTAATTTCTTTTTCTAACTTTTTAATTCCTCCTCCTAATGTAGGAAAATTTGTCTTATGAAAATGACAATCGGTAAATCGTGCAAATCGTGCAGTAAATACATCACCCGTTAGGAGTTTAAGATATTTGATAATTGATGGGGAATCATATCCAATATATATCCATAACCTACTTGAGGACCCATCTTAGTGTGTTGTGGTAGAGCAATTGGAATATATATTGCACACCAAAAAATTCCCAGATGGAAAATATTGGGCTCATGGCCATAAACTTTTTGTAATGGTGAATACATATGATAAGATAGTAGCCTAATGCGTACAAGAGATGTTGCATACAAAATAGCATGTCCTCATACATCTGTAGGAAGCTTAGCTCTCATAAGAAATGGTCTAGCAATTAGCTTCAAACGTTTTATGAATGATTCTGCTAAACAATTTTATGTATGAACATGAGCTACATGATGTTCAACATTTATCCCAATTGACATTTAATAATTATCAAAAGCTTGGGATGTAAATTTACCAGCATTATCAAGAGGAATGGTCTTAATTGTATAATTAGGAAAGTGTGCTCTTAACTTAATTATTTGAAGTAATCTTGCAAATGCAAGATTTCAACTTAATATAAGTACATGTGTGACCATCTGTTCGATGTGTCTATTAATACCATAAAATATCTAAATGGTTCACTTGGTGGATTAATAGGTCCACATATATCGCCATAAATTTGTTCTAAATGTACAGGTGATTCAATCCTCACTTTAGCTGGCGATGGTCTAATTAACAATTTTCCTTGAGAGCAAACATCACATGATAATTCATTAGATAGAAGAATCTTCGGACTCTTCAATGGATGTCCATTTGAATTCTCAATAATTTTCTTTATCATTATAGATCTTGGATGACCCAATCGTTCATACCAAATTGTAAATATGTCTGGATTTATGAACTTCAGGTTCAATGTTGCACATGTTTCAATTACTCCTATATGAGAATAATATAATCAAGAAGATAGAGCAGGCAATTCTTGCAGTGTACATTTTTCATTTGAGACAGTAGATATGATATATAGATATTCCAAATTATTCTTATTATCAGTCTCAATATGATAACCATTTCAACATATATCTTTAAAACTAATTAGATCTCTCTTTGATTGACTAGAGAATAAATTGTAAATTTTGTCCCTTTAGAAAAAAATAGTATTTTTTTTTCCAAAGCCTTCAATCAGGTTTTTAGAATATGGACTTTTGCTTCTAACATTATCAGTTTCGAAAAATATTTTTTACTTGTAAGTATTGTATGTGTAATTTCATTGTCTGCCAAATATACATCTTCTTTACTCATTTTTTAGTCTCCCAACATATCAAAATGATCCAGGTTTCTTCACTAAAAGAAAATAATAACAATAACATAAACAACATTTGGAATATACAAAGGTTTACGTCTACTAAGAGAAGAAAAAAAACATGAAGATGAAAAAAAAGCAACATTAAATTTAGATATTTTCAAAGTCAAAGGAAACACTTAATGTTCAATCAATTCTACCGATTTTCTCTTCAAGGGATTCAATGAAATCTGTCACATCCAAATTTGTCATATGGGATGGGTCAAATATGTCGTTATCCTAGTATGCAAAATTCGTTTCTACATTTTTCTTCTTTTCATTCAAAGAGGCTTGATAGAGATCAACTTAGTGTTTTGACGTATGACAAGTACGTGACCAATGCCTAGTCATTCCATATCCGAAGTATTTATTTTCAACACTTTTTGAACTCTTATCTTGTGGGGTCTTTTCTTTGTGATCATCATTTTGTGTGGTCCTTTTGAAATTTGAATGACTAAAATGACCACCATAAAAATAATAATTATTTCTTCCTTTGCCCCATTCACGACCTCGACCACGACCACGACTTCGACCACGATTATTATTAAAATTCACAACATTTACTCCAAGGAATGGTGTCGTTCCAGTTGGTCGAGATTAATGATTTTTCGTCAATAATTCATTGGTTTGTTCTGCCATGGGAAGACATTAAATTAATTTAAAATACTGTTTAAAAATTTTCTCTCGATATTGCTGCTGCAGGAGCATATTCAAGACATGAAATATAGAAAATGTCTTCTCTAACATATCAACATCAGTAATTTTCTCTCTAGATATAAACAATTTCGAATTGATTTTAAAAAATGTAGAGTTGTAATCACGTACTGATTTGAAATCTTGTAGCCTCAAGTGCATCCACTCATAGCGAGCTTTAGAAAGAATAACTGTCTTTTTACGTTCATATACCTCTTTCAAAATTTTCCACAAGATACGAGATACTTTATTGTAAGATACTCCATTTTTAATAATTCGTGGAGATGATGACGAAGGAAAATCATAGCTTTTGTTTTATTTTGACTGGATGTCGTAATTCCTTTTCTTTAATAGACTCTCCAAGATTCATAACATCCAGGTGGAATTCGACATCAAGCACCCATGACAAATAATTATTGTCGTTAAAATTAAGGGCGATAAATTCTAATTTTGTGAGATTTGTCAATGCAACACTGTCATGAAATATTGTATTTATATTAGAAGTTTAATAGATATTATGTATGCAAAATAACATTAAATTTACTAATTATAGCTAAGAGGAAAAAATCAACATACCTTTATGACCTACCTTTAGGGGGAAAAACGACCGGAGCTCGTGCTGGTAACGTGTTGTGAACTTGAGCAACACAATAGGAACACATATACCAATAAAATATAATATTAAAATAAATTAAACATAATATATATAAATATATAAAATAAAATAAACAACAAAAGTAAATAAAATAACAAATTATGGATTTATCCACTTCAATTAAAATTCTAACCTTTATAAAGAGATAAGATATTGAATGGTTTTTATAAGATATTGAATTGTTTTTATAAGATATAATTTCGAATAGATTATAGATTAAATTATATAAAAAACGCCTTTGAACTTTGTATTTTGTATAAAAAAATACTCATAACTTTCAAAAGTTTTAAAAATACCCTTAAACATTCAATAAGAGTTAAAACCTATTACCATTAGTTTTTTATGAAAATTGTTAGTGTTTTGTGTCGAAAATACTCATAAATTTTAAAAAGTTTTAAAAATACCCTTATACTTAAAAGTTATTCAAAATATCCTTACTTTTAGTATACGAACAGAAACCATCAATACCTCATTGCAAAAGTAAATATAAAATTTAGAAAAAGGTTTTAAAATGCTCATACCGTTGGTATAGTGATAACTTGTATGAAGTTTTTTTAAGTTTAAACCAATTTGACACAAATTAAATAAATATCATCTTTTTTCTTATGGATACTCTCATTTTTGTCCTATTTGTCTAATTCTTACACCAATTTTTTTTCTCAACAACCAAAATTAGAAGTCAAAACTTAAAGTTAGAACATGAAATCTCACAAAACCTCAAAAAATTTCAAAATCAAAAGCTCTCCTTAAAACGCACCAGACAAATAAATAGCCAGATATATATATATATATATATGATTATAAAAAAAACACTCAAGTACAACGCATTCTAAGATATTTAAATTCTAAGATTTTTTTGTGCTTCTATTATTCATTTCCTTCTATTATAGTGAAGTTGACAATTTTATTTATTTATTAACATCTTTTAAATAAACAAATGTTACAGTTAAAAAGAAGAGGGTAGGATGGAATTGAAGAAGAAAGTGGAGGAGAAAAAGGAAAAATAAATAAGAAGTATCAACAATTTTATTTTTCATATACTAACCGTGAAGATACTTTTTAATCTTTTTATTTTAATTTAAAGATATTTTTGAAACTTTTGAGAGTTCAAAAGTTTTTTTATATACTAATAGTAAAGATACTTCTTAACCCAGATGATCAATCTGATGACCATTATTTTAAATCATTAATCCATAATATTTTATAGTTATTCTTTATAGTAATTTGACATTAATAAAAATGCTCTTAATATATAACAAACAAACAAACTTTTATATAAAAGTACTTTTAAAAAAAAGTGGTTAAATACATTAGTCTTTTTATTTAAGACATTTTCTTATAAAAAAATGTTTAAATGGAAATGACCTTTTAGGGAAAAAAAAATATTTTCTAGTCAATCTAAATAGACATCGATGAATTAAAGAAAGTAAAAGCATTCCTTCACAAATGTAAGAAAAGAGAAGATAAAAAAATAGATGGGAATAGTATTTACAAACTAAAAGTTAGAAAATGTATCGTTATCTATGACACTAATTTGGTCTTTAATTCATAATTTTTTAATTAATATTGTATTTAATTCAGAAATTTTTAATTAATATTGTATTTAGTTCACTATTTTTTAAAATTAATATTGTATTCAAGGGAAAATAATTATCTTTTTCATCTTTCAAAGAAGAGAGAATTAAAATTCAAACTAATGGTAAAAAGACGATATATTTTCGGATGGTTTTTATAAGATATATTATTGAATAGAGTGTATGATATAATTTTTTAAATATAGAATGTAAGATAACATTTTAGTCACAAAATTTAACTAACCAATAGATAAGTGCATAAAATTATTAATCTGTATAATATTTTTTTAAAAAATAGATATGTCTAAATATCATCCAAAAGATGTTTTTTCATATATGAAAGTAATATAATTAAAGGGTTAAGGGAAGATATATAATAGCTAGGATTTGTTAAAGTTGTAAAACGAATTAGATTCGAAGATACATTAATAAAAGCATAGATATAAAATTTATATGTTTTCATAAATTTAAATTAATATGGAGAAAAATCGAAAAGAAAGACCAAATTAGTTAAATAAATAATGAGATCATCAATTTGATGAAGTTGAGTGAAGTTGTAGATATTTAATTAGTTGATGGATATATATGGGAGAATATATAATGAAGGGGATATATATTAGAATTAATTAGTATGTTGAATTAAAATATATATCTTCAAAGTTATCTGTTAAAATTATAGTAGTATTAAGAATTAGATTCCAAGAGAAATAATATGTTGATGGGCAAATTGATGAAATTGAAGGATAAAGGAGTAGTCTAGTAGTATATAAAGGTGAAAGTGGTAGAGAGAGTTGGTCCAAAGAAAAATTAAGGAAATTAAAGAAAATCATTGAGATCATGACGTTGGGAGGAATTTTAGGAGGCGGGTTGGATGTAAATGTGAACTTGGGAATTTTCCAATCCATTGGGAATTTGACCGATGCAATTATATAACAAATTGCAAATTTTGTATTGGGAGTGATTGCAGCGGCGGTGGGACTTGAGCTCAGGCTGACGGCTGTGGTAAGTACTAGTGTTTCTGTTTTACCCAATGGCAAAGTCTATAGGCTTACGATGGGGGTGTTGGCCAAAATCAACGGTGTTTGGGTCGCTCAAACATATGAATGTGAAGTCTTTGTTCTGTTTATTGGTCCTTGGGAATGCAGATCTTACAAGCTTTGCTAAACTAAATAATCCCATTATAAAACCCACAACTACTACTACTATACTCTACTACTCTCTCTCTATCCAATCTCCATGAACCTCCAACCATACTTTTTTGTCCTCTCCTTCTATCATCAATCAATAAAATAACTATTTAAGTACGTGCATCATTATGTTATATATATCATATGCTTTTTTCTAATTTTTATTCATATCATATTTATCGTCTTAATTTCACCAAATCATCATCTCTTTTTCCCTAATCTAATCTCTCTTTGATTATTACAAACTATATATATGCACACATGCACCTACGTACAATTTTTGGACAACTTAATTACGTTTTATTCAATCTTCAAACTATATATCTTGCAATTATAATGCGGTCTTCAATGCGATCATATACTTCAATTTGCTGCATGTAAAATCATATGTATTATCTACCAAGAAGTTAAGTGATTCATAAATCTCCCACCCCACATTTTATAACGTCCCATAAATTGGTTCGTGTTGTTCCTATCAATCACCACTTGCAAGTATGGTTATCTAAATGTCGATGTCTGAAAAGCAACTGAAATGGCAGGCAGCTGATCAGGGCATGGAAATTAATGGTGTCATATCACAAGTTGCTGAGAAAAAATGCCTATAAATAGGAAGACTTACAACTGGAGATGGAGACTAAAATATAGATAGAAAACTTTAGAACTTAGATTATAGTTGTTTTGCTGCTACAAGAAGAACACGGGAGGAAAAGAACCACTATCATTGTTGATTAAGGAGAATTATAGAAGACCAAGCTCAAGAGAGAATTCTTCATTTCTTCACCAAGTTGGTTGTACACACATTTAGATCAAGCTAAAGAGAACAAGAGATTCAACTCTGCGGCTTGACTCTTTTTTTTCACTTCATTTCCATTAATTATCTCATGCGATTAAGTGTTGCCACTGTAAAGACGGTTTCGTTCTTTATAAAATTGTGCATTTGATCCATCACTTTTGTCTCTGCTTACATTCTATTGTGTGTTTGACACGTTTGTGATTTTGTGCATGCTTAATTTCTAAAGCTTTAATCATTTTGATCATCTAGTTGAAGTTATCTCACCTAAAACCATTAGAGAGAATAGGATAGCTAGAAACGTCGAGTCAGAAAGCACAGTAGCTTTAGAGATAAAAATACTTGTATTTCACTGCTTTCTGTAACCAATGCATGCATCCTAGAAATATGATCATGTGGCATTTGCATTAAGAAATGTTGAATAATCAGATAAACAAAAACCTAACGCATCTACATACATTTGGATTGTAAACAAGCAACACATCTTCATCTTTACCTACACTTTTACACGTGTTCATCTTACTTGGATCAACACATACCCCTATCACTTAGCACCATTATTTCATTAAACCTTGTGTTTCACTTGAACTCTTGTGTCTTCTTGTACGCATGCAGTAAAATTAGTGTAGATAAAACTCTTCTAACATTTACTTAGAACTCTTCTGCATCTGCTGCAACACAAGGTCTAAGTTAGTCTAGCATAAACCCCTGTGTTCGACCCTGGACTTACCAGGAACCTAAATTAGATTTATATATGGATCCAACTAAGGAAAAACTTGTACGCATCATAGAGAATGTAAGGCATCTCACAGACGCATCATCCAATATTATCACTTAGAGAAGTAATTCACCATTCGTCTTCATTCACATGAATGTTGTCTTCCATCTTTATTTATGATACACTCCTAGTGCACATCACGAAGTACAAACATCAACCTAGTCGAGATATGCAAGTGCGCCTACTGACCTCTCAACCTCTAGTACTTTATTTAATAAAAATAATTAATTAGATTTTATTCATCTTTGGATGCATGAATAATTTAAATTGGTGTTTAATGTAGGTGAGCTATCCCTATAACACAAATTTATAGGCAACTAGTTTTTAACATGTGTCTTGCACGTGACTTTTATTTTGGCGTAATTATCATATTGCTTATACTTACAATGATATAAATTATTTATAAATCAATGCATTTTGTTTTTAAGAAAAACAACTTCATAATGAAACTAAATTCTGTTTGGTTGTATGTCGTGAAACTCGCAGCTTGTCATGTTAAACATATTCTATTATCAATAAAGATGTTGTTGACGTTTATTCCATTAAACTATTATTGAATACGTGAATTGCACTTGTAAAGTATAAATCCAATAAAATAAAGATCCATAGATATTATATAAATAAATGAACTTTATGTGGAGACATAAGAGCAGATCAAGTTTAGTAAATAGCCAAAATGGTCTATACTATATGAATAAGGCTGGGTACCTTATTCTGGTAACACTATTAGATGCGGCCCACTTTGTACTTGTTACAATTTTTTGTAAAGTGCTACAAACTAAGTGATCCTGATTCTTTCATGTATTAACATGACGAACGGGGGCGTCCTATGCAATGAGTTTGCATAAGATTGGACCAAGAATTAAGTCACTCTTACTTTATAATGTTGTTTACTATTTAAGACTGACTATTTCAAAGCGATGACCTAGGTCACTTGACCTTAATCCTGAGCTAACTATGAACGTCTATTTATTCGGGATTATCATTACATTTGCATGGGTGAGGGTTGGCTCAACAACACCGCCACTTTTCCTTCCCCCAACCCAACTAAGGGGAAGCACCGCGACTCAATAAGCCTCCCATTTCAAGGGTATGATCTCGTAGATAGCTGGGGGCAAAACGGAACTCACTCCTACCTGCTTTTAGAGATAGTAGAGAGGTTGTTCCCTTAAGTTCTAACTCCAGGTCTTGAATAAGAGGTTCCACCCTCTCATTGGCCCAAAAAGAACTCAGTTTAGTGATTGGATCACAAACCAATTGTTCATTAGAGGATCAGTGAGATTTAAGGAGCAAGATGTAATCTCGGGTGTAAAACAACTTTTGACCCAGTCGTTATTACGAACAACCTGTGAAGAGTTGACTTACTTATCAAAGTTATATCAAATGGACACATAAGGAGTATAACTATAGGTTATAGTGGACAATCTTGTTAGTTAACGGATATTGATTAACTATGTTAAAGAGTTTGACTAGTTAGTCCCAGATCGTTGGAGCTCATGATCTATAGGTCCATTGGGTCTCTTGGCTAGCCCACTACAGACAAAATTGAAGAAGTAGGTGAAGTAAGAGTTTGAAGTGTTCAAATTCGGGCATTAGGGAAAATTGTATTTTATATAAGATATAATTTACAATTAAATAATTAATTTATTAATTGTTTTTTAGAGTATTCTTGAACATTAACATGAAAGTATTTTTTAAAATTGATTAATGTGATTAATCAAAGTTAGGTGTCAAAAATAACTTAATATGTGATATTAAATTTATTTTTATTTTGATTTTCTATATTATGAACATGTTTTTTCATAAAAATTTGTTTTATTTATATAAAAATTAGCAATAATTAAGTGGACTTTGAAGTGACACTTCCCAAGCTTGACACCTAAAAATTACATGCTAGTGGATTTTGAGGTGGAAGACATGCAAAATAGGATTTTGCTTGAATTTTTGTCTTTAAATAGCTTTCTTTTTCAAATGTAAAAAAAAAAAAAAAAAAAAAAAAAAAGCTTCTTTGACTTTTTCTTGTCTTCACTAACAAAACGGTCCCACCACCGTGTTCTTCAATCGGAGAATAGTGAGGACTTACCGTTGGTGGTCTCGATTTAGCACGAAGAGGAAGATTGCGGTGGATTTTATAAAGGTTGTATTTTCTAACCCTTTATGCATGCCTATTCTTAGTTTTATGTAATTAGAACGTTATCGATCATTTGCTTTTGCTATTGTATGTGTGCTTTATTTTCCAACAAATTCTACTTTCTCATTATAATAAAAAATGTTGTTTTCTTGATTTATGACCATTATCCAAGCATCGATGCACAAGAAACTTTTGGTATGGATTCTAATCAAAGACTTATTGTCAATATGGTTGAAAAAATACCAAGTAGATTTGTTGAAGTTGTTTCTATCTTTCATTTAGAAGTAAAAAAATAATAATAAAAAAAGAAAAAAAAAAGAAATAAATATAAGAAAAAATAAACACCCACGTAAAAAAAACTTAGTTTATTATGTTATTGATGATAGGACTAAAACAATATAACAACAACCCACTAGGATCTCCTCCAAAACAAACAACCAAATAATTGTTCTTCGAAACACCACAAATAAATTACCTAATAATCAACAAGCAATCAATCAATAATGGACAACAATACACCATTAAATTTTGGAAGACTAAAAACAAAGAGCACGCACGAATTATACGCGGAAAACAACTTCGATGTGAAGAGTAAAAACCATGGGACTTGTGAGGAGTCCACCCTAATCAACTTCTCTTCTTATAATAAAATTGAGGGAAAAAGAACCCAAATCAGTCATAAAAAGGTTCACTATCTACCAATACTTTCATACATAAAAGAACATATGAGAGATAAAAAGAATGAAAATCACCCAGTTTTAAATATTCTATTCTGCAACAATTACAGACAATCCAGAGCTTCATACAACGATCCAACTATTCAAAACAAGATCCTATGTGTTTCAAACAGGCTGACTAAATCTCAGCATGATCAAACGGTTCAAACTCTGGCAATCGACAACTTTGTGGAAGTTTTCACTGAAAAGCCGAACTGTTGTCTTTCTCTCCAATTTTTTGTCTCTGGCAATCAAAAACTTTGTGGGCCGAAAAGACAATAAAGTGGCCAAGATAGAAGCTAAATTGCAAAAAAAGAGAAAGAAGGCCAAGAGAATTGCAAATCTGCCTAATCGGAGCGTTGCAATGCTAAGGGATGGAAGTTACCTGTTTCATGAAGAAATAGGGCAGTGTTACAACACAATGAACTTGAGATAGAGGTGCGTTGGATGACTTGTGCAGTGTTGCAATGCTACAACGCCTGATATAAATTGATTTCTGTCCGAAGCTTAGGTCCTAATGCCATTTTGCCATTTTTGGGCTCGTTTTTCTTCTCCCTTCCACAGAATACTATAATTTCTTGCCATTATTAACATCATAGAGCTTGATTATTGGTTTTAGAGCATGATTTATGGCTAAGAGGTGAGTGCTTTGCTTGGGTTTTGTGGTTTATCTCTATTCCTTCTTCATTCTTGAGACTTATGTAGTTATTCTGCTTAGATTCTTTTGAATTTTATGAGATTTCATCTTGAATTTGTCCTTCAATCTTTCTTGCATGGGATAATTTGACAAATTAGCTATGTTAGTGTGATTGATTACTTTTATTAGCCCTAATTTGTACTCATTAGGTAGTTAATCACCTAGAAGCAAAGGTTAAGTAAGTTTGTAAAGTCAAATTGGGGTTCCATTTGATAAGCATTACTTTCTAATCTAGATAAATCTCTCTCAAATAGTTGATTAGACGATGAAATCAATTATTCAGCTTAGCGTTGCCCTTAATCTTAATGCTTGTTACTTTATTGATTAGTGGAGGATTCTCGCTATTTCTTTAAATTAACATGATCTTAAGGACTACCGGTTAGGATTCTAAGTGAATAGGCTAAGTTTTAATTCAAAAATCTCACATTAATCTTATGATTAAGTCCATGATAGAATTGAAAGGGAATGGAATAAACTATGCCAACCCAAGTTAGGTGTTTTGTTCGATTGATTATTTTTACACAAAATTCACTCAATTCACTACGTGCATTTCAATGTTCATGCAATTTACATTAATCATCTTCACAACCCCCTCTCCCCCTCCCCCCCCCCCCTTTCGGTTACATTCTATTTAGTAATGTAAGGCACAAAAATTAATTTGGGGTGCGGTACGACCTAACGCACATTACCAAATTTAGCATCGCTGCCAGGGCGGCAACGAATTTCTTAATTTTTGGGGCTTATAGTTCATTCCTTGCTAATGCATTTTCTCTTTTTGATGCATGATCGACACCGGAGGGGTCTAGACTATTCTATTTTGTAGAAATTTACCGGAAGGAGCGAAGAATCAGAAAAGAGAAGAGAAAGCAAGCTGCGCTTGAAAGAAATATCTATGTTGAAGACACGCCAAAAGAAGAGTCTGAAGAAGAAGGTGTTCCTTAAAACACATCACCAATCATGGCTGAACGTGAAAAGACACTTAGAGAGCTCTCAGTACCTGATTTCACTCAACAGCCTCTTTGTATTGCTTATCCTGAAAGAACAGGTAATTTTGAACTAAAATCTGGGTTAATTCACTTACTCCCTTCATTTTCTAGTCTACCAGATGAAAACCCGCACAAGCATCTAAAGGAATTCTATGTCGTTTGTGATGGCATGAGGCCAAACGGGGTTACACAAGAGTATATCAACATGAGGGCATTCCTCTTCTTATTGAAGGAAGATGCCAAGGAGTGGCTTTACATCCTTCCACCATGGAATATTACATCTTGGGAGGAGTTCTAGAGGCAGTTCTTGGAGAAGTTTTTCCCAGCATCCCGAGTTTTCAGCATCAGAAAGGAGATCTATAGTATAATGCAGTTCGATGGGGAGACACTTCATGAGTACTGGGACATTTTGAAGAAGATCTATGCAAAATTCCCCCACAATCAAATTTCAGACCAGTTGTTGATTCAATATTTCTATGAGAGGTTGATGCAAATTGATAAGAGCAGCATTGATGTAGTTACAGAAGGAGCCTTAGTCAAGAAAAGCCCCTCTAAGGCGATGAAACTGATAGGAACCATGGTTGCCAAATCTCAACAGTTTGGCACAAGAGCTTCAGTCAATGTAAAATTAGCCAATGAGGTAAAGTGAACTTCACAAGGAAGTATTTGATTTAGTTTCTATTGTGAAACAGTTAGTAAAGACTGAAAGGGGACAACCTGCTGTGGTTTGCCAAACGTGTTATGAAGCGGGACACACAACTGATGTTTGCCTAAGTGCCTAACAAGGGACGATACCTAAAGAAAATGTTGTTGGAGTTTATAATTTTAATGAGAAAAATGGACAACAAGACCCATTTAGTCAAACATACAATCCTGGGTGGCAGGATCACCCAAACTTTAAATTAGGCGGACAGAATGAGCAAACTCAACCTAGTCATGGAGCTTCATCTAGCGTAGGTATGTCCATGGAAGATATTGTGAAAAGTCTAACTGACCATTCTCTTAAATTTCAGTAAGACACAAAGAATGCCCTTGACACTTTAAGACTCAAGTCTCTCAATTAGCCACCTCAGTGAGCAAGTTAGAGAAACAGTCTGGAAAGCTCTCGTCTCAACCAGAATTGAACCCTAGGGAGAATTTGAGTGCCATAAGACTCGAGAGTGTTAAAGAGTTGGAACCACCTATTGAAACAACAAAGCCAGAGATGAAAAAGCAAGAAAGAACTTCTTCAAATTCTACAATCAAACCACAACAAGATAAGAAAAAGGGAGTATCAGTATCCTTTAACCCTGTTCCTCCATTAAAAGTTTACGTGCCTAAAGCACCTTTTTCTTCTAGCCTTGCAAGGCCAAAGGAGCTTGTGGGAGATGAGGATAAGGAGCTATTAGAGACGTTTAGGAAGGTGGAAATCAACATTCCCCTCCTTGTAGTTGTAAAACAATTCCAAAGTATGCCAAATTTCTCAAGGAACTATGCACCAGAAAGAGATAGGAAAAAGAGAAAGAGATGATGGTGGTAAGTCAATAAGTGTCTCCGATCTTTCAAAAGAACTCGCCTGAAAAACAAAAGATCTAGGTATGTTCTCCCTCTCTTGTGTGATTGGGAAGAAAAAAATAGAGAGAGCGATGTTAGATCTTGGTTTTTCTATTAACGTAATGCCATACTCGATATAGCAGAACTAAAATTAAAAGATCTAACTGAGACAAGAGTAGTAATAAAATTAGCTAATAGGTCTTTTGTTTATCTGTTAGAAATCATAAAAGATGTCTTTGTACAAGTTAATGATATTATTTTCCCTGGCCGGCCTTTCATGGAAACAACCAAAACAAAGATCAATGTGGATGAAGGTACTTTGTCTGTTGAGTTTGAAGGTGAAGTAGTTAAATTTAATATTTTTTATGCTATGAAATCTCCCACCTTTGGGCATGTACAATCGTTGTGCTAGGTTGACGTATTTGATTGTCTTGAGCAAGAAGTAGTTTGGGACGTCTATGATGATGACGAGGATGATTCAGCCGATTTGATCTCACTTGTGGAGCTTTCCACTTTATCCATGACAGAACCGATCAGTTTGCCTTCTTGCTCTGATAATGATTCATCTAAAAAAATGCTTTCTTCTGTCGTGCAAGCACCTAAAATGGAGCTGAAAGAGCTTTCTGGCCATTTAAAGTATGCCTATCTGGGAGAAGTTGAAACATTGACCGTGATTATTTCAAAGAATTTGACTGATGAGCACGAAAAGCAGGTGGTGAAGGTCTTGCAAACATATAAGCTTGCCATTGGGTGGACGTTGGTGGACATCAAAAGTATTGGCCCTGCTGTGTGTATGCATTAGATTTCTCTTGAAGAAGGAGCTAAGCCTTGTTAGCAACCTTAATGGCATTTGAATCCTATTCTGAAGAAGATCATTATGAAAGAAGTCTCTAAACTCCTCAACATAGGTATTATTTACCTTATTGCTGATAGTTATGGGTCAGTTCTTTACACGTAGTGCCTAAGAAAACATCTGTTAATGTAGTTAAAAATGAGGAGGGTAGTTTAATTCCTGTAAGAATTAAAAAAGGATGAAGAACATCTATAGACTTTAGGAAGTTAAATGGTGCCACTACGAAAGATCACTTCCCTATCCCATTCATAGATCAGATGCTCGAGAGGCTAGCTGGAAAGCCTTTCTTTTGTTTTCTTAATGGTTTTTCGAGTTTTTATCATATCCTAATTAACCAAGAAGACCAACAAAAGACAACCTTTACATGCCCCTCTAGCATCTTTGCTTTTAGGATGATGCCGTTTGGGCTATGTAATGTTTCAGGTATGTTCCAGTGCTGCATGATGAGTATCTTCTCTGACTTTATTGTATGGAGGTGTTTATGGATGACTTCACTGTTTATGGGTACTCATTTCATGACTTTTTATCAAACTTGTCTAGGGTTCTAGAGCGATGTATTAAGTCTAACCTTGTGCTTAATTTTGAAAAATGTCATTTTATGCCCTCGCACAGGATTGTACTTGGACATATTACTTTTGAGCATGGTATAGAGGTCGATCCTGCTAATGTTAATGTTATTACTAAGCTCCCTTACCCCACAAACATGAGGAAGGTTCAATCCTTTCTTAGGCATGTAGGTTTCTACCATTGGTTTATCAAGGATTTCAGTAAAATCGCTTAGTGAATGACCTTTCTTCTTCACAAGGATGTTGCCTTTGAATTTTATGATGAATGCAAGACAAGTTTTGATCTACTGAAGAATGCCCAGCCGTGTGCTACAGTTATTCAGGCTCCTCGTTGGGATCTTCCCTTCGATATCATGTGCGACGTGAGCGACCATGTTGTTGGAGTGGTTTTGGGCTAGAAGGTGGATAAGACACACCATGTGATCTATTAGAGACCCTGAACCCATCACAATGCAGCTACACTGGATGAAAAATGAGTTTTTAGCTGTTGTCTTTGCTCTTGAAAAATTCCATTATTACATTGTTGGATCTGAAGTAGTTGTCCTTTTTTTTTCTTTTTTTTTTATCATCCATCTTTGCAGTATCTTATGTTGAAAAAGGAGTCCAAGCCTAGATTGTTAAGGTGGGTTCTTCTCCTCCAGAAGTTTAACCTAAAGCTTCAAAATAGGAAGGGATGTGAAAATGTCGTCGTCAGTCACTTAAGCAGATTTGTAGCAGAAGGTGGTTGTCTCAGTTCTGATGGAGACTTCCCGAACCATACGCTAATGCAGGTAGATGGCATTTCCATGACTCCCTGGTATACTGACCTTGTTAATTATTTAACCATTGGTGAGTTCCCTTATGGAATGAATCAGCATAAATGTTATAAAATCAAAAGTGAGTAAAAATATTATGCCTAGAAAGAACCTATTTATGGAAATTATGTTTAGATCCGGTGGTTAAGAGGTGTGTCCCTAATGACTAGTTATTTTCTGTTTTAGAATTCTATCATAAGCATGCATGTGGTGGACACTTTAGTCCCAAGCAAACCACTGAAAAAGTCTTGGATTCTGGTTTATATTGGGATACTTTGTTTAGGGATGCATATTTTCTCTATAAGACTTGTGAACGCTATAAAAAATCAAGAGGTTTGTCCCATAGGAATGAAATGCCACAAGCCCCTATTCTTTTCTATGAGATGTTTGATGTATGGGGAATAGATTTTATGTGACCATTTCCTTCATCTTGTAGATTTATGCACATTTTATTGGTAGTGGACTATATTTCCAATTGGGTGGAAGCAAAGGTCATTTTTACTGATGATGCTAAGGTTGTTGCAGGGTTCTTGAAGTCTAACGTCTTATGCAAATATGGCTTCCCCTAGGTAATCATCAGCAATCAAGGATCACAATTTTAATCGAGTCATCGCTTCCTTGGTGAAAAAGTATGGTGTACAACATCATATGTCACACCCTCTCTCCAGCCTTGTCTTCCCAGACCCAAAAGGAGATGATAACTTGTAAAAATACAAGTTATCTTTGCTCTTAAGTTAGAACAATTAGGGTTTTTAATGATAAACTCTCCTCATTTTTAATAGAAACGCATGGATTTACTTAAACAATAGCAATTTCATGTAAAAGAAGTTTATCACTAAAAATCGATGTGCTAACGCACTACTTTGCAGGATTTCAACGCAAGAACTGACAATAACGCATTAGGCAAGTGCCCTAGGAAACACGCTAACACATGAGCCATGCGTCGGAGGGAATTCAACGCATAGAAGATTCACTGCTCCCGGCTGATTATGTCACATCACCACCTGCAAGCATGGGCACCTACAACAGGCGGCGTCTAAAAAGCTTCCAGCAGGGAATTGAAGTTTGTCCTCAAATTTGAACAATGCTTGTCCTCAAGAATTCTAAAATAATTCTTTGTTATCTCCTCTGCCTTAAATGTGCAAATTTCACCTCTCATCATATTAGTCTCAAAGCTGAAATAAGAGTTGGGAACATATAACTTAGATTGACGCTTTTCTTAAAAGGACTAATATTTAGTTTCCAATGCGGCAAGCTTCTCATTGCAACTCCTTTCATTTCTCAAAACATTTCAATCTTTTCTAAACCAATAATGCGTTAGATGTTATTTCTTTTGAAAAACAAATGTTGGATAAAAAGAAAATGATTGTGTACTTGTTTACCCATGCGTTGCTCCAGGTATCCCACTTTCGTTTTGGCTTGCCCCCACGAGTGTCATGCGAGCATCCAACTACGGGTGAGAACCCTTTACAACTAAACTCATATCTAATATTCATTCCTTTTTCAAAGTATAGCTTTTTTCTTCAGACTAGATAGAGGAGTTTTATGGGACACGTTGGTCTAGGATACTTAACTTCGTTTTGGCTTACCTCCACGGGTGTCATGCGGGCATCCAACTACGGCTAAGTGCCTGTTCCAATTAAGCTCATGTCATTTGAAATTTCTTTCTTTTGAAGTAATGAAAGGGGAGCTGCATTCAAAATTCTTCTTATTTTGTTTCGTTTTTTCTTTATGATGTATACATTGACGCGTCTACGCTCGGATTTCCTTCATCCCCAATTTTGGAGATGAGCTATATCCTCATTGCTAAAAGAGAAACAAAGTTTTAAAAGGCTTTGAGAAATTGAAAGGAGTTTAAGACTTTAAGTTTGCATGCGTTAGAAAGTAAACTTAATCTTTTTAAGAGAAGTTCAAGCCTTGTCTATTTTCCTAACGCCTATCTTATGCTTATGAGTTCATATAGTTGATATCATTGAGGTTAAGTTAAGCACAAGACTTAGAAAACAATCAAAGAACAAAAATAAAGTATGCTAAGGACAAACGTAAGGATCAAAGTGATAATAACTTCTCATTCATTTTTCATATTTTAACATAGATTGCATAAACACAGCAAAAAGATGTAAAACGACAATTAAACCAAAATTACAAAATAATTTTAACCCAACACCTCAAGGTTCTACTGTGTTGGCACATCATCTCTGCGTTCTTCTTTGAGGTTCTCGTCCATGAAGCGTAAGGGATTTCTGAGATGGGCTGGTAACGGAGGAAAGGTAAACATACCCACCAAAATCTGATTGATATACTGCGTTGTGTAGACAAATTGGTCTTGCATGCGTCCTGTCTATTGCCTCAAGTAATCCCTTAATACCCGATTTTGTTGTTGAAGATCTTCAATTGATGTGGCCAACGGTCGAAGTTGATCACTGATGATTGTTTTCAACTCATCCAAGTCTATGCTGCGTTGGGGTACTGGTTCTTCTCGTCCAACTGGGTCTTCAAATGCTACTGCGTTACTAGACCCTAACCCAGTTGGCTCAAAGATCATTGAAGGTGGCACAAAATTTTGGATTGAACTTTGTTGCGGCGAAGGAATGAAGTGAGGGAGGTCCTGATCTATGAATATGGGTTCTTGATGCGTCTGCTCAGGACTCCCTTCTGGCTAGGCTATTGGTGAGTCAGGAAAAATTCAAGTGCAGGTTGCGCTACTTCAGCCAAAGCTTCTGGCTCAACTTCACATTCTTCATTCTCTGAAGCTTCATCATTGTGTTCAACTACCATGACACGTCTTTTCTTGGGGGTGCATTTTGTTGGTCGAGGTCTACGTGCCACTTCTTTGGCAGGTAAGGCTAGTTGATGTTGTGATCCTCAAAGGAGAACCTTACTGCCTTTATGTCTATCAGACCATCGACTTCTTCATATTCATCCCTCAGAGGGATTCCTCCGCATTCGCATAACGCGCAGATCAGCCATGGAAAATATAGTTTCCCTCGAGGCTTGTTCTTGATGGCCTTGATCTGGTCCCATATAATCCTCCCAATATCCAACAGGATGCATTGATGCATTAAGTGGCCAGGATGCGTTCTCTGGATAACGTTTCATCATGCGTTGTAGGCATGATGCTACGTTTGATTAAATAATACCACATGTTAGCGTCTGGGTTCAGATTCCTAGAAGCAAGCATCTTTGAATCATTCCTTGATGTTTGCCACTTACTTCCAGGTTTGGCCACTGTCTTCAATGCATCTTCCAATTGACCAGGCGTTGGTTGCTCTAAGATGCGGTTTCCTTCTGCGTCAGGATTACTATTCAAGTTGAACACTTCATTTATCTTATCTGCAAAGAAGCGCACTAACACCCCTTCCACGAAGGCAGTGTTCTTTTCCATGTCGAATTCGCTGTTGTAGAACACGCAGACAAGGTTGGGCCAGATGCGATCGTGCCCAACGCATAATTGATTCCACCCTAGTGTGTCGATTGTTTCCGTGATATAGACTGACAATGGGTGGCGTTCAGGGAAGAAGCCTTTCTCTACTAATATGTCACTAATCTGACGCTTCCTTTCCGTGGTTCTCTTAGGTAACGCCTCCATTACCTCGCGTTTCCCTGCCACGTGTTCTCTTGCCTCTTTAGCCAACTCTCTTAACTCATTCTCCAACTCCTTTTGGAGATTGGTTTTCCTTCGCCCTTGTCTCGCAGGCGCATATTCTTCCAATTCATTTTCTAATGCATTGTGCCTTTTTTCATGTGTTGCACCCTCAGGTCCAGGCGCAACTTCTTCTTCTTCTTCCTCTAGTATCAACCTTCTCTTCCTTGATACTCTCTTTGATTTTATAGGCCCTTCATTCTTATCAGATGGGCGTGGCTGCGACGCGTCAGGGCCAACTCTCCTTTCTCTACTTTCTTCTTCTCTTCCTTCATTCTTTTCCTTTTCTTCATTTTCCATCTCTTCTTCTAGCATCGTTGTATATCTTTCTGTTTCATCCAACTCGAGCGATGCATTTGGTGGTTCTGAGGTTCTAGGGTTTCTGAAGAAATGGAGGTTCGTAGGCGCAGTGAAGGAGAAGAAGAAACAGTTTGGTTCAAGTGAGGTTTTTTGTAGGGGGAGAGGATGATCATGGTTGACGTCAGGTGGCACCTGATGTCTGCAATTAAAGCAAAGTGGAAGGGTCGCCTCGTTTAGCCAAAACACTCGAGTGTTTTATGTTTTCGAGATGCGTCCTTTCAACTACCCCCTACGTTAGACTTGTGCCTAACGCGTCCAATATTTCAGTTTTAATTATACGCAACTTTTCTAAAAGAAAAAACAATCAAATTTCCAAATTTTGTAAAGGCAAAACAATCAACTTAAAACCTTTAAATAACTAAACTAACAAATTCAAACATAACTTAAAATACAGAATGCAAAAGAATAAGGTTAAGAGAGGCATCCTTGGAAGATGTGGCGTTACAACTGCAGAGATGCGTCGACGCGAGCTTTAACTTGTCTTGCATAGCGCAAGAGATGACTTTTGGCATTCCACTTCGTCTTCAAAGTACGACTTAACTCTTTGGCCGTTTACTTTAAACGCATCAGTGCCATCTTCTCACATTAATTCCACAGTATCGTAGGGAAAGATCGTTTTAATTATGAAGGGCCCGGACCATCTAGATTTCAATTTCCCTGGAAACAGACGTAAGCGTGAGTTGAACAATAAAATTTTCTGACCAAAAACAAGTATCTTCTTGCTGATGCGTTGGTCATGCCAACGCTTTGTCTTTTCCTTGTAGATCTTATTGTTTTCATATGCGTTCATTCACCATTCTTCGAGCTCGTTGAGCTGAAGCTTGCGTTGAACGACCACCACATCCAGATTCATGTTCACCTTCTTTACTGCCCAAAATGCCTTATGCTCCAACTCTACAGGAAGATGGCATGCTTTACCAAATACAAATGAGTAAAGAGACATACTTATAGGCGTTTTGTATACATTCTTGTAGGCCAGAGTGCTTCATGCAGCCTCTGTGCCCAATCCTTCCGTGTTGTGCTGACGACTTTTTCCAGAATTGATTTGATTTCTCGATTTGAAAATTCTCCCTGACCGTTTGTCTGAGGGTGGTAGGCGATAGCAATCTTGTGCCTGACATTATATTTTGTAAGTAATTTTGAAACGATGTGATTCATAAAATGCATACCTTCATCGCTTATTAGAGCTCTCGGCGTTCCATAGCATGTGAAAATATTCCTAATAAGAAATTTAGATACAGTAGACGCGTCGTTTCTCGCACAGGCTACTGCCCCTACCCACTTAGATACATAGTCTACAACCAATAGGATATATTGTTGACCACAAGACAGAGGGAACAGACTCATAAAATCTATGCCCCAGACATCAAACAACTCCACTTCAAGAATATTATTCAAGGGCATTGCGTCTTTTGAAGAAATATTCCATGTGCGTTTGCAGGGATCACAATTTTGAACAAACTCTTATGCATCCTTAAAAAGGGTGGGCCAAAAGTAACCGCATTGAAGGACTTTCGCCGTGGTCCTTTGCCCACCAAAATGCCCACCATAAGAAGATTTATGATCACTCGGCCAGGATGCGTTATGTCTCCTCCTTTGGGATGCATCGATGCAGTATAGAGTCTGGGCCTTGTTTGTATAGAAACGGTTCCTCCCAGAAATAAAACTTACTGTCATGGACTAGCCGTTTCTTCTGCTAGGAATTGAAGTTTTCAGGGAACTGCTTGGTGGTCAAGTAATTAACTATATCAGCATACCAAGGTTCCCTACCTTCAATTCTAAACAGGCTCTCATCAGGGAATGCGTCCTTGATGTCGTTTTCCTGGACTTGCATTTCTTGATTTTCAAGCCTGGACAGGTAGTCAGCCACCTAATTTTCTGTTCCCTTTCTGTCTTGGATGTCAATGTCAAATTCTTGTAGTAGAAGAACCCATCTTATCAGTCTCGGCTTTGCATCCTTCTTGCTCATCAGGAACTTGATGGCTGAGTGGTCGGTATATATGGTGGCTGATGCACCAACTAAGTAAGAACGAAAATTTTCAATACCGAATACTACAGCCAACATCTCTTTCTCAGTAGTTGTATAGTGTTCCTGAGAGTCGTTTAATGTTTTGGACACGTAGAAGATGGGATGTATCAAGTTTCCCCTCTTCTTCCCTAACATGGTTCCCACTACGACATCACTCGCGTCACACATAAGAATGAAACGTTGCGTCCAGTCCGGTGCTATTAACACTGGGGCTGTTGTCAACGCATATTTCAAGGTTTTGAACACGTCAGTGCAGTCTTCAATAAAAACATAGGGTCGGTTCGCCTCCAATAATGCGCTCAGAGGTCGCGCAATCTGAGAAAAGCTTCTGACGAACCGTCTATAGAAGCCGACATGTCCTAGGAAACTTCTTAGCGTTTTGACATTCGCTGGTGGTGGAAGTTTTGCTATTACATCAATCTTAGCTCCATCCACTTCCAAGCTAGCCTTGGATACTTTATGCCCTAAAACAATTCCTTCTGTCACCATGAAGTGACATTTTTCCCAATTCAGTACTAAGTTTGTTTCCTTGCACCGAGCGAGGACGGCTTCTAAGTTATCTAGGCATGACTGGAATGAGTCTCCAAAGACTGAAAAGTCATCCATGAAGACTTCAACGGTCTTCTCCAAGAAGTTCGAGAAAGTGGCCATCATACAACGTTGAAATGTCCCTGGTGCGTTGCATAGCCCAAGGGTATGCGTCTGAATGCGAAAGTGCCAAAGGGACAAGTGAACGTGGTCTTCTCTTGATCTTCCGAATCTATTAAAATCTGGTTTAAACCAGAATACCCATCGAGAAAACAAAAAAACTCTTTACCTGCAAGTCTATCAAGCATCTGATCGATGAAAGGAAGAGGAAAGTGGTCCTTTTTAGTTGCTGCGTTGAGTTTCCGATTATCCATACAAATTCGCCAACCTGTGACAGTTCTTGAAGGAATGAGTTCATTATTGCTGTTTACTATCACGGTCGTTCCCCATTTCTTGGGAACGCATTGAACTGGACTAACCCAACTGCTGTCGGATTTCGGATAAATAACTCCCACGTCCAGCCATTTCAGAATCTCCTTTTTTACCACTTCTTTCATAATGGGGTTAAGCCTTCTTTGAGGCTCGATTGACCCCGTCTTCCCTTCGTCCAGCCTAATTTTGTGCATACAATAGGATCGACTTATTCCACGAAAATCTGCAAGTGTCCACCCTATTGCGCGTTTATGTTTCTTCAACATCTGCAAGAGTGAATCTTCATTAGGCTTTGTGAGATTAATGGAAATGATAACAGGCAATGTATTATTAGTTCCAAGAAAAGCGTATTTCAAATGTTCGGGTAACTATTTTAATTTGAGTTCAGGTGGTTGTTCGAGTGAAGGATGCGTTGGTTTTGTCTGCTGCTCACTCAGACTTGGCGGCTAGGATTCCTTCAGGGTTCTCTCAAATGCGAGAACTTCACATACTCGAGTCTCTTCTTCAATCAATTCAATATTGTTTAGCTGACAATCATCACTGTCTGGGAATTTTAATGCATTGAGCACATTAAATTTCACCTCTTCATTATCCACGCGCATGGTTAGCTCATCTTTATGCACGTCAATCAGAACTTTCCCAGTAGCCAAGAAAGGGCGTCCAAGGATGATTGGAACCTCCCTATCTGCTTCATAATCCAGAATAATGAAGTCTGCAGGGAATATGAGATTGTCAACCTTCACCAAAACAACTTCAATCTTCCCTTCTGGGTACTTAATTGTCCTGTCAGCGAGTTGAAAGGTGACAGAAGTAGGTTGTGCCTCGCCAATCCTCAATTTCTTAAAAACTAAAAGGGGCATGAGATTGATGCTCGCTCCTAGGTCGCACAATGCATGACCCACATCTAATCCTCCAATTGAACAAGGAACTGTGAAGCTCCCTGGGTTCTTCTACTTCTGTTGTAGCTTGTTCTTACTAATGCATTGCATTCCTGCGTTAGTGCTATTACTTCTTCTGACTTTTCTCTTTTTCATCAAAATGTCCTTAAAAAACTTCACGTATGTTGGCATCTGTTCCAAACCTTCTATGAGTGGAATGTTGATGTGCAGTTGCTTCAGGAGCTCGAGAAAGCACTTGAATAGGTATTCATCATTCTTCTTCATCAGTTTCTTAAAAACTAAAAGGGGCATGAGATTGATGCTCGCTCCTAGGTCGCACAATGCATGACCCACATCTAATCCTCCAATTGAACAAGGAACTGTGAAGCTCCCTGGGTTCTTCTACTTCTGTTGTAGCTTGTTCTTACTAATGCATTGCATTCCTGCGTTAGTGCTATTACTTCTTCTGACTTTTCTCTTTTTCATCAAAATGTCCTTAAAAAACTTCACGTATGTTGGCATCTGTTCCAAACCTTCTATGAGTGGAATGTTGATGTGCAGTTGCTTCAGGAGCTCGAGAAAGCACTTGAATAGGTATTCATCATTCTTCTTCATCAGTTTCTTAAAAACTAAAAGGGGCATGAGATTGATGCTCGCTCCTAGGTCGCACAATGCATGACCCACATCTAATCCTCCAATTGAACAAGGAACTGTGAAGCTCCCTGGGTTCTTCTACTTCTGTTGTAGCTTGTTCTTACTAATGCATTGCATTCCTGCGTTAGTGCTATTACTTCTTCTGACTTTTCTCTTTTTCATCAAAATGTCCTTAAAAAACTTCACGTATGTTGGCATCTGTTCCAAACCTTCTATGAGTGGAATGTTGATGTGCAGTTGCTTCAGGAGCTCGAGAAAGCACTTGAATAGGTATTCATCATTCTTCTTCATCAGACGGCTGGGCAATGGTGCATTCAGAGGCACCTCCTGCTTTCCCACGTTAGACGTGCTGGTTTTCGAATGGCTTGTATTTTCTGGCATTCTCTCTTCCTGACCCGTTGAACATGTAATGCATTCTTTCGAAGGATTATTGTTCCTTGGATTCATCTTTCTTTCTGCAAGGGCTCTTCCACTCCGCAACGTCACTGCCTGACATTGCTCTTTCCCGATATTATTCCCAGGTGTCTCTAAATTGCTAGGTAGAATGCCTGGCTGCCTACTTTTCAACTCGCTTGCAATCTGCCCCACCTGGATTTCCAAGTTTCTGATTGATGACGATTGGCTCTTTAGCATTGCATCGTTCTGGGCTATGTATTCCTTTAATAGGTTTTCCAGCGGAATTTCAGAACTCGATGTGTAGCCACCTCTATTGAAGGGCTGTTGATGCTGTTGATGCACTTGATGCGTTTGTTGAAAGACAGGCGACGATCCATTCCTTTGCTGATGGCTCGCACTTGAGTGGTGCTTTTGCTCGAGGAAGCTTTTCAGATGCTGCCTGTTGTTGGAAACTTTCCAGAGGTCAGGCGGCCAACCAGGACATGGAGTTTAATGTTGACCAGGGCATGGACTTAAATGCAGCCTATCCGCCAACCAACGTCTATAAATACTTGAAGACCCTCCAGAGTTAAGAGTTCAGACAATTAGAAGCTTCATACTCTCTATAAATTTGTAGACTTAGTTTTAGTTTGTATAAGCTGTGTCGAGGTGCAAGATGATCGAAGGAGCTGAGAACCACCACCACCACCGTGCAGGGAGTGGAGAAAGTTATTCTTTGGCTTGACTCAGTTTCTCTCTTAATATCATTTTCATTTCATTTTGATTGAATATAGTTCTTTGTAAAGACTCATTGATCCTTTATAAAATTCATATATTTGATCATCACTTTTTCTATTGTTTATCTTCTGTTTATTTTGAAAGCATTAGTACTTCATGCATAATTCTGTTCCAATGCCTAAACCAACTTGACAACTTGGTGAAAGCTTCTTTACTTAGTTGTTTGAAAGAATAGCTAAGCCGCATTAAGTAGAATGCCTAGTACAGCTAGAGATAGACTTACTGGTGTTTTTTACATTCTAAGTTAGACGCATGCACTCTAGAGATAGGCTTGTATGTTATTCGCATTGAGAAGTGTTGAATGATGTCTAACACATGAACAGAAAGATAAGCAACCCATCCCATTTCATCTACATTACATCAATTGTGTGCAATTATCTTTAACCGGCGCGTCCACCTACTTAAATTCCATTTTCACATGATTCTTCATTTTCCACTCAACTCTTTTGTATTGTCTTGCACAGGCATAACATGTTAGTGTAAATAATACATCTTTCACATTTATTTAGGAAAAACCTCCTACTGCAAGTACAACGCATAATCTGTGTTAGTGAAACTGAATCCCTGTGTTCGACCTTGGACTTGCCAGGAACCTAGATTAGACTTATACTTGGGTTTAATCTAGGAAAACTTGAACGTTATTATAAAGAGTTGTGTGCCTTCTATGCATAATACTAACGCCCCAACGCATTGCATTCATTTAAACACGTCAAGGCAGAATGCAGCACTTAGACTTTATTCTTCCAATCTGTTTTACTTTATACACTCCTAAAGCATCTCGTGATAACAAGCGAACAGAAGACGTGAAACCAACTGATACCACCTTTGTGATACCAACTGCTTTATTGGGTTTAATGTCCTAAAAATCGTGGTTTATAAACAATAAAATCATTCTGTAAATCGATAAAGTTGTTATTGAATATATCAATTGCTTATTTCGTCTTAGAAAGAAATCAATTAAACTAAAAGATCCATGACTATTACGTGAGTACTTGAACTTTATGTGGAAACATAAGAGTGGATCGGGTTCGAGTAAATAGTCAAAATGATCTATAGTATACAAATAAAGTTGGGTGGCTTATTTTGGTAACACTATTGAATGCGGCCCACTCTGTAGTTGTTACAAGGAGTTGTAAATTGCTTCAAACGAAGTGATCGTGATTCGTTCATGTGATGACATGAGGAGTGGATGCGTCCTGTGCAATGACTTTGCATAAGATCAAACTAAGAAAAAAGTCACTCTTACATTATAACGCTGTTTACTATTTAAGACTAAGCTAACTATGAACTCCTGTTTATTCGAGATCATTCTTAGATTTGCATAGGTGAGGGTTGGCTTAATAGTGCCAGCTCAATAAGCTTCCCATTTCAGGGGTAAGATCGAGTAGATAGTTGGGGACATAAGATCCAAGATGGAATTCTCTCCTACCCGCTTTCAGGGATGTAGAGAGGTGGTTCCCTTAACTACTGACTCTGGGTCTTGAGCAAGGGACCTCACCCTCTCATTGGCCGAAAAGGGACTCGGTTTAATGATCGGATCATAAACCAATTGTTCATTAGAGGATCAGTGGGACTTAAGCAACAAGAGGTAATATCGGGGGTTAAACAGCCTTTTGACCAAGCCGTTATTATGAATAACCTGTGAAGGGTTAACTTACTAATTATGGTTATATCGAGTGGACACAATATATCTACAGTGAGAGGAGTACAACTAATGGGCTTTAGTGGAGTGACTTGGTAGTTCACGAATGGAGGTTAATTTGGTGTAAAGAGTTTAGCCAATTCGGATCGTTGGAGCTCATGATCTATAGGTCCATTAGGTCCCCCTTACTAGCTCACAAATGAATTGGCCATAGAATAGCGTGATAAGTTGATTTGAAACGTTCAAATTCGAATTGAGGGAATTAGTAATTATATGTGATATAATTACACGTTTAATTTTAGAATTAAATGTATTTTGAGAATCAATTAATATATAAATAAGATTTAAATATTAATTTCATGAATAGGGATTCATTGTAATGAAATTGGTGACAAATTAATTTAATATATGATATTAAATTAATAGAATTAATTAAATTATTTAATTAATTATTAATTATTAATTTTATTAGAAAAATTATTATTGAATAATTTTTTGTAAAATTAATAAAGTTTCAATTTTAATCAAAGAATTAAAATTGAAAAAGGTTTTGTTTTTTAATATTAATTGCAAAACCAAAAGGAAATTTGAAAATGGAGAAAAATCCCAAAGTAGTATTTTCCAACTTTCAAGCAAGAAGGTTAGTCACCTTCTTACACATAGTTCCACCACCAAATTCAAGGAGGAGCTGAAATCACTTGAAGTGATCAGTTTGCATGAGAGTCATGCAACAAAACTACTCTTGATTGAGTTGAAATGCTAATGCAATTGTTGAATTGTTGAGTTTTGAAGGGTGAAGAAGTTGTTCATCAACAAGCTGAAAAACCAAAAACCTCTCCTCCAATTCCCTAAGTTCAAGCTTGGTTTGAGTCCCACAACTCAATTTAAGACTCCTAAAGAATAGTAGGGAAGCTCTAGTGGTGGTCCACAACAAGGGTTAGAGAAGATTGTAGCTTAAATTCGTGTTTGAACAAGAATTAAAATGTGTTGAAACCCTCTTAATTCTTTGTGAACATGCTTATTTTGATGTCAAAATTAAGGAATTAGAATGCTTAATAATCCTATTTTCTTCTGCAGCATGTTTTTGTATTCCAACCATTGGTATCAGAGAATCATTTAAGCATTCAATTCAAGTTAATTTTGGCTTAGTGGGTGTTTTTCATAAGTTTTATGAAAATGATGAAGTGATATGGTTTTTCTGAGTTTTGGTATTGAATTCTTTTCAATTATGTTGTAATTCTTGTAATTGGCTCTTGATTGACGGGCCTTAATGTGTGATTAAGTATTTGTAATTCAATTGGAGACATTAGAGTTGCAATTAGGTTGTAATTGAAGAAAGAAGTGAAGAAGGTCGAGCAGCAGTAACTATTTTTCCAACCACTGCCCAATACTCGATGGTACTCGATGGTATTTTGGTAAATACTCGATGCACAATGCCATACTTGATGGTACTCGATTGCATTTATTCAATGGTATTGGTAAATATTCGATGCATGATGCCATACTTGATGCATGATGGCATACTTGATGCTCATACTCGATGGCATACTAGATGCTCGATGGCATACTCGATGCTTGATGGTACTCGAAGGATTTTTGCCAGGTTCAACCCAATTTTGAGCATTGGAGGTCCGATTCGAGAGGCTCGGGTTCGGTTCAGGGTGGTTGGAGCGGTCCATAAGTGTTTTGGAGCCAGTTTTGATTATTATTGTAATATTTAGACCTTTGTTTGCTTGAGAATGCCAAAACTAAACCATATCGGTTTTTGTTTAATTATTTATGCATGGGATGTATGTCATAATTAAATAAATTTTGTATGTGCATATAATATGCCATGTATATTTAAACTCCCACCATAGGAAGCATGTTACATGCATTGAAAGTATGCTATAAGGTTTTATAATATATAGTATGCATGTTTAGAATTTTAGATGTTTTAATATAAATGTTATTTTAAATCATGAGATATCTGATGTATGTTATGGATGTATATCATGTTTAAATTTTTATATGTTGTTATAAAATTTTGTTAAACATTTAATATTCATAACAAAAATAAGTTGCATACTCACGCAGGTTAACCACTTGTTTTAATAGTTAAAATAGGTCGTTATCTTATAAAACTTGGGTTACAAACTGAACCGACATATAATCCTGTATAAGGCTAGAGGTATTTAAGTTGATAGTCTATGAAACACCTCCTACCTGAGGATTATGGTCGAATAATTGAGCGTTGTTAACCAGATTTATGAGTAATATGTGAGCGGTGTGCAGTTTTAAAAATGGTTAAATGTTTTTATCACATAGACATCGTAGGTTAAATCCAAATATAAACGTTACTTGGATAAACACCTAGAATTAGGTTGTTTAATTAGCCGGAACATTCATAAGTAAAGATTTACCCAAAACCAAATAGAACATTTTTAGTGGGAGTTTAATAGCATATATGATATGTTATTAGAACACTTCAATGGGAATTTAATAATGCTTCAGTGGAAGATTAATAACATATGTGATATGTTATTTTTAAGTCTCACGTCACTAAGAGTTTACAAAGATTCATGTTTCGCTTCATGTCACCTAGGAGTGACCTCCATTCGGAAAGTGTTTACATAAATCGAGATTATGGTGAATGAAAGAAAGTTGTTCAATGTAAAATCAAATATACGGTATGTTGATTTCAACACTCACGTCTCTAGAAAGTTCACATCATGAGGCCCATACTGATGGAACATAAAGAACGCATGCACAGTAGAAGTGATGAAACCCACAATGTTCTAATTGCAATAAAAACAATAATAAGCAAGATAAAAGGATAGAAAATACAACCTTTGAAGACTTCACCGCAAACTTCATCTCCCGAGCTCGATCGACACCACGAACAGAAAATCCTCGCTATACTCCAGTTGAAGAACACGATGGTGGGATCGTTATGTTAGTGAAAATAAGGGAATTTCACTATAGAAAGAAGGAGAGTAAAGAAGAGTCGAGGTGGAAGAGTTTAGGTCAAAATTTGTTGAAGCATTAGTCTTGCAAATTTTAAAAACAAAGCCATTTATAGAGAAAAAACATGCAAAATCCCATTTTGCATGTCTTTCACCTCAAACTTCACTAACATGTAATCTCTAGGTGTCAAGCTTGGGAAGTGTCACTTCAAAGTCCACTTAGTTAGTGGGAAAATCCAACAATTACATTTTTCCACTAACTAATTTTTTATTAAAAAAAATGAAATAGAATTTTTCAAAATTAGAAATTATTTAATCAAAACAATTTCAGTTAAATCAAATAAATAAATTTAATATTAGATATTAAATTGTTTATGACATCTAGCATTGATTAATCACATTAATCAAGTTTAAAAAACACTTTCATGCTAATGATCAACTATGCTCTAAAAAATAATTAATTAATAAAATTATTTAATTGTAAATTATATCTCATATAAAATACAATTTTCCCTAAATTCCCAAATTTGAACATTTCAAATTCTTACTTCACTTAGTTATTCAATTTTGTCTGTATTGAGCTAGCAAGGAGACCCGATGGACCTACACATCATGAGCTCCAACGATATGAGACTGACAGGTCAAACTCTTTAACCTAGTTAATCAACATTCTTAACTAACGGGATTGTCCACTATAGCCATAGTTGCACTCCCCTCACTGTAGATATATTATGTGTCCATTTAATATAATCGTCATCAATAAGTTGATTCTTCACAGGTTGTTTGTAACCTCAGCTAGGTTAAATACCGAAATACCCCTAAGTTACATCTTTTCTCCTTAAGTACCACTGTCCCTCTAATAAACAATTGATTTACGATCATAATCACTAAATGCATTCCTTCTTAGGACAACAACAGGATAGAGCCCGTTGTTCAAGACCGGGGATCAACCCTTAAGAGAACAACATTTCTAGTATCCCTAAAATGGGTAGGAGTGAATTCCATCTTGAAAATTCTATGTCCCCAACCATCTACCCGGTCTTATCCTTGAAATGGGAGGCATATTGAGTAGCGATGTTGAGCTTACCCTTACCTATGCAGATCAAAGGACAAATGCAAATAAACAGGAGTTCATAGATAACTCAAGATTCAGATCAAGTTATCTAGGTCATCAAGAAGTAAAATTAATCAGTGTTAATAGTAAAAGGTGTTAATACGTAACAGTGATTATTTCGTGGTCATTCTTACACAATCTCATCGTGTAGAACACCCTTGCACATATGTCTTAATGAACTGATCACATCGTTTTTTACACTTTACAACATTTGTAACAATCATAAAGTGGGTCATATTCAATAGTATCTCCAGAAATAGGTACCCAACCTAATCTAAGTACTATAGACAGTTTAGGCTATTTTACTCGAACTTGATCAAGTTTATGTCTTCACATAAACTCCAAGTATTCGTGACAATCGCCAATGGTTCATAGTTTATTGGATTTAGAGTTATTAAACAATCAAGAACATTTGTCTGAATAAACTTCATATATGTTCACTGTTTACAAAACTAAGAGTTTTAAGACATACAATCCAACAAACTCCCACTTGGACTAAAACTCCTAGTGGGTTACAACAAAGTTAAGTGTTGAGAGAGAAAACTAAATACAATAAACTAGGGCATCCCATACCCATAATTTCTCCCACTTGCCCTATTTATTCTACCCGTAGTCGTAAACTCTTTAGGTGACCCTCGAAAATCGTAGCCTGAAGAGCCTTTGTAAATGGATCTGCAATATTGTCCTCGGACGCTATTTGTCTCACAATAATGTCTCCTCTTAGCATGATCTCTCTGATTAGATGATATTTGCGCTTAATATATTTTTTGGTGTTTATGGCTTCTAGGTTCTTTGGAGTTCACTCTTGCCCCACTTTTATTGCAATACAAAGTGATTGGCAGACGCATGTCGGGAACAACTTCAAAATCATTTAGGAACTTCCTAAGCCATACTGCTTCCTTGGCTACCTCTTCCTCGAAAGATAAATCTTCTTTGAGTTGTACCAGTTGTGTTACTAGTACGTGCATAGGATAAGACACGTATTTCCTTAGCATCGACACATGAAATACGTCGTGCATACGAGAAGCTCCATCCTCAGGATAGCATCAAACTCCAACAGTTCTAAAGGAAGTAAATCAGCATAGAAGTTCTAACCATTGATCAGTATCTCACAATGATTATAGCATTTATCTACTACTATCATATCTCCCAAAAGGGTAGAGATAAATAACTCTTCAGGCATAGGTTCAACCAACCTATCTATAATAGGTGCATACATTCTAGATATAAATGAATGTGTGCCACCAGGATCAAATAAAACATAAGCAGACTGCCCACATAACATAACATTACTGGTCATAACATCTGGAAACTCCGCTGCCTCGTGGTGTGTCACAGCATACACTCGCCTCTGCTGCTGGGGTCGACCTATGACATTCTTCTGCTTGGCACCACTTGACCCTTCGCCCAAATTTCCAGCACTCTTTGGTTGGTTAACTATCTGGGAGGTTAGTTGTTGTGCTATTGGAACATCCACGTTCATCTGGGGACAGTCCCTCTTGAAATGCCCTGTTTGTTCGCATTGGAAACATGCACCTCTGCCACTATAGCATGCTTCAAAATGCCTCTTGCCACAACTATGGCATGTCGGTCTCCTATCTGTGCTAGCTATTGACTCATCAGCTCGTGGCATCTCTGATCTACTAACTGCACTGGTCGAGGGTCTCGTTTTCCTTTTCTTGGATCCTTGCCAACTGGTTCCCCTAAAATGGCTCCCACTAGTCTGGGTTGCCACTAGAAATCGGAATCCTCTATCTCTAGGCCCTACACGGCCTCACTGCCTCTTAGAAACTGCTCAACATCTGCCAAACTTCGCTCGACTCGTATTGCTGTTTCTACTAACTGGTTAAAATCTAGCCAATTAGCCGTTGACATCACCGAAGTTCTGATTTCCTTCCTCAAACCTTGTTCAAATTTCCTGCATCTATCTCTTTCCTCAGCAATAATCGGCAAGGCATACTGTGATAACTCTGTAAAGTTTTGCTCATATTCTGTCACTGAAATCGTTCCCTGTGTTAATCTGAGGAACTCATCCCTTTTTACATCCCGAAACGAGTTGGGGTAATACTTATCTTCAAAGGCCTTTCTGAACTCAGACCATAACATCACATCTGTATTGGCTCGTCTGGAGGATATCACTTTCCACAATTTCTCTACTCCTTTCTGTAGTAGAAAGATGGCTAATCTCACTTTCCTGTCCTCTACACAACTCATAACATTGAAACATTTTTCAACTACATCCAGCCACAACTCAGCTTCAACTAGATCTGTTATACCTTCAAATGTCACAGCCTCTAAGGCTTTAAACCTCTCAATACCATATTTCTTTTCTGGGTCGGTTCGTGTAGAGCCCACGCTGGCTGCTAACATCTGCACTATCCTATCAAACACTGCATCTTCTAACTGTGAATCTGCCCTTGCTTGGGGAGTACTAGACTCTCCCTCGGACAACGTTTCCTGACCCACTAGATCATTTACCTTCTTTTTGCCACCCGGTGGGTTCTCCCCAACCTCCGGGCCCCTATTGGTAGGGTCAGTGTTCCTGCCACCTGTCTGCTTACTCAGTCTGCCATGTTGCCTCAGCATTTCACTTAATACAATGTACACATGTTAGGGACTCACACTTAAGGACTTAGGCTTATGCATAAACTTCCCTCTCATTCCCAAAACCTTATGCTCTGATACCAAATTGTCACACCCCCTCCCATATTACCCTTTTATTCTGGAAGAGGATATGACTGTGTTAGTTTCTAGCCCTACTGCCAGCACTCACCACCCAAGCCTTCTAATCTAAATACCAACCTATTCATCAATATGTGATATACGTAAATAGCTAACCTCTCTTAAGGTTCTACAAAGATTACATAAATACATGCATACAGCCAAGACATTACTTTATAGAAAAATATTCACAGGTGGCCCAAACATTCCTATAGAAGCCCTAGTCCCTCCCAAAACATGTGTACGTAAACAGAACATCAACCTAAGTTTTTTAATAAGCCGAGTCTTTCGGTGGCAAGCAGCAGCAGGATCAACCTTGAGGAAACTGACCGCTACCTGAGAAGGGAAAACACAGAAATTCTGTGAGCTAAAAGCTCAGTGAGTGACTATAGAATCGTAAAGCAACAAGCGTAGCATCACTATAAACATGTAAATATACAAATGAGTAAACTCAAGCAATTGTCTCTAAATGTAGCTGTAAACCATTATCAGACATCATTAAACATTATTATTCCCTATTTGAGAATGAGCCTAAACGCTCTAGCTCCCAAACGTTTATTACTGACCAAGAGACCCATACTTCGGTCTCTCATTCATAACTGCCTACGTGCACGTGGCCACACTAAGTACCATCATATTTTAGGTACTTCCGCTCAGATACCTTCTCAAATTTGTCCTTCAGTATCGAGCGACTATGATACCTTCTCATATGTCCTTCGGTATCAAATTGGCCAGATACCTTCTCAAATGTCCTTTGGTATCAAATTGGCCAGGTACCTTCTCAAATGTCCTTCGGTACCAAATTGGTTAGATACCTTCTCAAATGTCCTTTGGTATCAAATTGGCCAGGTACCTTCTCAAATGTCCTTCGGTACCAAATTGGTTAGATACCTTCTCAACATCCTTCGGTATCAAATGTGTATTTTGTAACAAAAAATTAAGTTTCATTGCCTAGTATTTACACAAGAGCTATTCCATTGCCACTCATTTACACAAGAACTCACTCTCTCATAGCCTTCCTCTAGGAAGCATATATCAAAATCAGAAACATAGCTTTTGTAATGGTTACACGATATACCTTGGCCTGTTTTATACACATACAAGCCAGGAAACATGCATTAAGTTATTCTCTAACCATTTGTTGCTTGAGGAAGTATAAATACATCATTAATGTCACTGTGCTTTACTTGATCATATATGCATGAGTATTGGAAACCTTAAATTTACTTAGTCACTCACAGCTCGTCAGGCTCTTATTAGTTTATATGCTTCCCCTAGCTCTTCTTGGCTTGAAAAGATATAACTCTCGATTAAACTACTTAGAATTCCTAGTAAAATACCTCAAATAATTCATTTATTAAAGGAACTTCCATCAATACAGACAGCTTTACTGGCAAGATCCCCCTGAGTGTGGTCAGCGAGATCCCCTTGAGCGATGCTAGCGAGATCCTCTACAGCGATGTTAGCGAGATCCTCTACAGCGATGCCAGCGAGATCCTCTAGAGCGATACCAGCGAGATCCTCTAGAGCGAGATCAAGCTTTTCCTGTCAAATCTTAGCGATACTCACCTCAATTCCTAGCAAGATTTTCCCCTAGAGCGAGATCCTCTAGAGCGAGATCAAGCTTTTCCTGTCAAAGTTTAGCGATACTCACCTCAATTCCTAGCGAGATTTTCCCCTAGAGCGAGATCCTCTAGAGCGAGATCAAGCTTTTCCTGTCAAATCTTAGCGATACTCACCTCAATTCCTAGCGAGATTTTCCCCTAGAGCGAGATCCTCCTTAGAAAAGCAACGAGATTTCCTTTATAAGCAAGATACTCCTGCCCAAATCACACTATAATTCTCCATGATGAACTGCTTGCTTGTTCTTCACAAGCAGTTGTCTGCTTATGCACCAATTCCCTGTTATAAATTCAAAAATTCATAACTCAAAATCCAGAGCTCTTTTCAAGAAGCTTCCTTCTACAAACTTGTTTAGATTTGAGTTAACTTCCTTACCTTGAACTTTCAGCCCATAATTCCTTATAGTTTGGCTTGGAACTTCCAAAATTCTTCTCAGGCCCAGATTAATCTGTGGTTCTGCCTCTTCTGCAATTTCTCCACCTTTGTTCTTCTCCTCTTGCAATCTTTCTTCAGTAGGACAACCTTGAAAACTAGATTCTCCCAGCTTTCAAATGCACTAAATTCGCTAAATTTGCTCTTGTCAATTGCCAAAACCATGCTTTTGAAGTTTCACTTCCCTTTAATCTTTCTGCCGCTTCCTGAGTTCAAAGAGTAGATTACCACGTCACCCCACACTTAGTGCCTCCAGCCAGACTAATGATTGAGTTTCTTAATTTAATATATTTTTCTTCCCTTCCTTCATAATCCCTATAAACAACATGAATTTCTACTTAATAAATATGTAATATAACATCTCTTTGGCTAAACATGCTTGTCTAGGGAACCTAAGTTCAGGGTTTACAATCATCTCCCCCTTAAAAGAAATTTCGTCCTCGAAATTTACCTCATATGTCATTTGCAAAGATAAGGGTATCTCTTCCTCATTTGCTCTTCAGGTTCCCAGGTTGCTTCCTCGATCCCATTATTATGCCATAACACCTTCACCAAAGGAATCGTCTTATTTCTGAGTACTTGATCTTTCCTGTTCAAAATCTCGATGGGCTCTTCCTCGTAAGATAAATCTTCTTTGAGCTGTATTGATTGTGTTGCTAGTACGTGCATAGGATCAGACACGTATTTCCTTAGCATCGACACATGAAATACGTCGTGCATACGAGCTAGCTCCATCGGCAACTGCAACCTATAAGCTACTGGACCAACTCGTTCCACAATTTCATATGGTTCGATGTATCGTGGACTTAACTTCCCTTTTCTCCCAAACCGGAGAATTCCTTTCCATAGGGATAGCTGGAGAAATACCCATTCTCCGACTTTAAATTTTATTTCTCTTCTTCGTTTATCGACGTAGCTTTTCTGTCTATCGCGAGCCGCCTTAAGATTATCCCTAATAAGTTTCACATTCTCTTTTATTTGTTGAACTAATTCTGGACCCAGTAATTTTCGTTCTCCGACTTCGTTCCAGCATACTGGAGTCCTACAAGGTCGGCCATACAATGCTTCATAGGGAGCCATTTCGATACTAGAATGGTAGCTATTATTATAGGTAAACTCAATCAACGATATGTGTATCCCAACTTCCTTTCAATTGTAGTACACAAGCTCTTAACATATCTTCCAGTTTCTGTATAGTTCTTTCCGACTGTCCATCTGTTTGTGGAAGAAACGTCGTACTGAAATGCAATTTAGTGCCCATAGCCTTCTGTAAACTAGGCCAAAATTTTGAAGTGAACCTCGAGTCCCGATCGGACACTATCGACACTGGGGCTCCATATTGACTGATTATCCTATCCACATAAATCTTAGCTAGGCGGTCTAGTGTAAAAGTAACTTTTACTGGTATGAACTTGGTCGTCTTAGTTAGTCTATCGACTATTACCTAAATGCCATCAAGTTCAACTATGTGTGAACACCTCTCGGGCCAAGAGAAGGTGTGTGGCGTCACATCGTTCAAGCTTAGAATCAGCCCTTAAGGGAGTTATCTATCTACTTACCCTTGCCTCGAGGAAGGAGTAAATTCCATCTTGTGTAGCTGAGTTCCAAGCTCCCAAATCAGACGAATCCCCAAAATGGTAGGTTTGAGTTGGCGACCTAGCTACTCACACTCATACAAATCAAAGTACCACCCTCAATGGCAGGAGGTCTCAACTCACTTAAGATTGAGGTCACATTATCTATGGTCATCCTAGTTAAGTTAAGTCTCTATCATGAACGGTGTTATATAACGAAATGTTAACACTTTATGGTCAAGTCTTATACAAACTCTTTGTAGAGGATGCCCCCGCTCGCATGTCCCCCACACGAATGATCAAGATCAGACCATCTGTGAAAAGTCACAACACTTGTGACCATTCCACAAAGCAGGCCAAATCCGTAGCATTACAAGGATAAGGTTTCCATCCTATATCCATATACTACGTACCATTTTGGTTATCCTTTAAGACATGATCCACTTGTATGTTAGCACACACATGCTTAAGTTACACACAGATAACTAAAGATTTTATGTTTATTGGGGTGTGGTAAAGCAAATAAAACGAACAACTGAGAAAAATCAAGAAGTGAAGTAAAATATCATATATTATACATCACAAGCGTTCGTACAAACTATTTACAAACTACACGACACAAGACTTTAGGGCATCAACCCCAACAATCTCCCAATTCTTCCAGAGCGAAGTGGGGTGTACATAAAACTAGTACAAAACAATAAACTAGGGCATAAAAGTCCAATACAAGAAAATCTCCCACTTGCCCTAGTCCAACCGTGTGCGATCTTGTAGACCCATGCTCTGAAGGTGACCCTCAAACATTGTGGCCGTGATAGCCTTCGTAAATGGGTCAACAACATTGTGCTCTAAAGTGATCTTCGTGACAATCATGTCCCCTCGATGCACTATCTCGCGGATCAGATGATACTTCTGCTCTATGTGTTTGTCGCGCCTATGATTCCTCAGCTCCTTGGAGTTCGCCACTACCATACTATTATCACAATAGAGGGTAATGGGCCTAGACATAACTGTAACAACTTCCAGTTTTGTCAAGAACTTCCTGAGCTTCATGGCTTCCTTAGCAGCTTCGCAAGCCGCTATGTACTCCGTCTCCATAGTGGAGTTGGCGATGCACCCCTACTTAGTGCTTCGCCACACTACAACTCCTCCGTTAAGAGTAAAGACTGACCCTGAAATGGACTTTGCGAGAGTCCCTATCAGTCTGAAAGTCAGAATCCATGTATCCAGTAAGGATCAAATCCCTAGATCCATACACGAGCATGTAGTCCCTCATTCTTCAAAGATACTTGAGGATGTTCTTCACTGTCCTTAGACAAAGTGACACCATGCCTGAATAGCAATAGGCTCCTCTTGGAATCCTGCATCGAGTACTTGAGTAACATCTTGTCAATGTATGATGCCTGAGACAGTGCTAGCGCTTTGTTCTTACGATCTCAAAAGATCTATATACTTAGAACAAACTGAGCCTCTCCCAAATCTTTCATCTGGAATTAGGTCGCTAGCCAGTTCTTAACTGTAGTCAGTAGACATACATCAGTCCCAATGAATAGTATATCGTCTACATACAACACTATGAAGACTACTAAAGAGTTGATGATCTTCTTGTAGACACAAGGTTCATCAACATTCTGGTCAAAGCCATACAACTTGATCGCACCTTCAAATCGTATGTTCCAAGATCAAGATGCCTGTTTCATCCCGAAAATGGACCGATTTAGCTTACAAACCTTTTTCTCTTGACTTTGAGCTATGAATCCCTCGGGTTGCACCATGTAAATGGTCTTCTTAAGATTGCCATTCAGAAAGGCCATCTTGATGTCCATTTGCCAAATCTTATAATTATAATAAGTTGCAATGGACAGGAGGATGCGAATCGAATTTAACATGGCAATAGGTGAAAAATTCTCCTCATAGTCGACTCCTTCTACCTAGATATAACCCTTTTCCAGAAGTCGAGCCTTGAAGGTTTACACCTTCTCATCAGCACCCCGTTTGCGCTTGTAGATCCATTTACAACCTATAGGTCTTACCCCATCAGGTTAATCTACAAGATCCCATACTGAGTTAAAGTACATCGACTCCATCTCGAGATCTATGGCCTTGACCCATTCATCCCGGTTAACATCCTCCATTGCTTTCGTTCCTGAGGTCGAACCTCTATGGAACTTCCTAAAAGATTAAACAACATTTGTCTCACCCTTCTTCCTCTCCTTACTTTTAAGTAAAGATTGGTAGGTCTGCAACTCCTTGAGGAGAGTTGTAAGGTTATATTTCAATTTGTTAAGAATCACATTACTAACAAAGTTGAGGAAGCTCACCGACAAAGAATGCAGGATTATGCTAACCTGGTTGCCCTCATTGATGGTAGATCCATTCAACTCCGCCACATTGAAGTGGGCCATCATGTTAAGCACATGTTCATGAACAGAGGTGACTCTTCCATTTTGGAGTTGAATATATACTTAAGAGCCTCGTGCATAAGCTGTTAAGATGGTTGTCCAAACATTCCCTGCAGGGACTCTATTATCTCATGAGTTGAGACCATAAGCTCATGTTTCTTGGCCAAGACTTCAGAAAGACTTGCCAAGATATAAGCTCAGGCCTTCTCATTCACCCGTGTCCATCGCTCGTATGCCTCTTGAACATATCGAGCGGCATTAGAAGCTAGAATAGAAGAACAAACCTCCATAAGGGCAAACATGAGATCCTCGATGATAAGTATCATCGTGATCATATATTTCCATGTCGAAAAGTTATCGCCAGTTAACTTTTTGGCACTAAGCAAAGCTAACGTAGCTGTGGCCATTTTGAAAAGATTATTGTTGAAAAACGAACAAAACTTTAATTAGATTTTTCTATACCACAATTTAACCAATTAATTTTGCAAAATAGTTTCAAGTACCCTAAGTGAAAAACTTCTATTTCGCAATGATGCCCCAGTGAGGTAGGACAAACATCACTGGTAGGGTGATCAGATGCCCCTTCGCTGGGATGAGACTTTTACAACTATTAGGTAGAACCAACTCTTGGAACTAAACCTAACAGCCACCATTTATTTGGTCCAGAACTGTTAACTTTTAACAATTTCGTGTAAGTGTGACCCCTCGCTTTTGGTGCCAGAGTCCCGCCCTAATGAGCCCACCGTATGGAAGAAGTAGATTAGACAAGAGACTAAGTAACATTATCCTCTTATAGAAGATTAAATAAAGAAACACGCAAAACTGCCATCCTATAGGGGGACACTCCCAAGGTGCCTCGAGGCGATGCGCAGTAATGTTATTCAGTACAATGAGGGAGACCGAGGGATATGCTATCGCACTTCCCGCTCCCACTTACTATAAACACTCTCTCCATCCATCTTGATATTGACCTACCCAAACACCATCAGTTAGGAGAACACGCCAAAAGTGCCTCGAGGCCGAAGGTAAATCTCACGGTGTGGACTATATATGAGAAACGTGAAAGGTTTAAATGAACCATCATATGCCCCAAGTACCTCCCACTGAATGTTTTACCTAGGGGTTCATTAACCTAGACAATCTGGCTACTGATTTTAGTCTAACTCATCTTTTAAAAGCCGCTCATAAACAACTTTTGTCTATGAATTATGAACAAGTTCAAGTAGTCACATTTAAACACTTTAATGGATTGTCCTTAACTTGCATGCATGCACCAAATCTATCTAATTCACCTTTCCAGGTAAGTTTCCAGGTAGGGGTGTTACGTTTCCGTCAACTTAAATACCCCAGCCTAGACAGAACCCGCCCTAGAAAAAAGGTCCCTTATAAATAGATTTGCTACATTTTAACCTCTTATTAGTCAATTTAATCCTATTAAACTGATTAAAAGATTAAAGCCTTAAGGTTGCTAATCATATTAGAACCATGATCTTAGGTCTTTGTTATCCAAGTTTTAAACATTTTAAAACCATGAGTTAAACCTAAGTGAGCATGCATGTCTTTTTTTTATTGCTTTTCATTCTAATTTCTCTTTAACCTTTAAAAAGAAACAACTAAAAGGTCATAGGACCACAAAATTCAGAATGTACTAACTCAAAAGACTCTTTGGCTCGATAGCCTTTTCCAGTAAAAGGTCATTTAGTCATCTTATCCCCAAGGCAAGATTCGTACACCGGTAAAGAATTTTCTTCTAACTCACTTAGAAGTCCATTCTTCACCAATCTCTCAATCCTATTGAGATTGATGTGCCCTAAACGAAGATACCAAAGATGAACATTTTCTTTTGGAGAAATACGTCGACGTTTTGTTTGAGTTACGGTAGTTTTATATAATTTTGTGTTATGGAGGGAATTAATGGCTAACGGCCTTGGCACGTACAAATTACTTTCCAAATAAGCTGTACAAATATTAACACCATCTTTATGAATAAATGTTTTATTCACATTAAAAGAAATAGTGTATTTACATTGTAACAAACACTTTACAGAAATGAGGTTCCTCTTAAGTTTAGGAACAATATATACATCATTCAAAATTAGAAACCTATACTGTAAAGCTAACTGGAGCCCTCCCACTGCCACAGCTGAGATGACGTGACTGGTGCCTACTCGCATCGTCATCTAACCAGCCTCCAACCATCACCAGGATCTAATCCCCTGAAAAAAAGAACAAACATGATTAGTGGTGCTCGAATCAATTATCCAGGCAGAATCATCATTCTCCACTAAACAAGTTTCAAGTACAAGTAAATCATATTTACCTTTATCTACCTTAACCTAAGCCTTGGCAGCCTTTCTTTCCTTCAGCCAGCAAGGACAATTCCTCTTCCAGTGTCCATCCTGGTTACAGTGGAAATACTTTCCCTTTTCAACCGGCGGTGGATGCCTTCTTGGGGCGACAGGCGGTGGGTTAGGAGGCGCTTTCCTTTTTCCCTTACCACCCTTCTTCTTCTTCCCTTTTGCAGAGTTAGAAGTAGAAGGTGTAGACTTCGTTCCTGAGGTCGAACCTCTATGGAATTTCCTGGAAGATGAAGCAACATTTGCCTTACCTTTCTTCCTTTCCTTACTTTTCAGTAAAGATTGGTAGGTCTGAAACTCGTTGAGGAGAGTTGTAAGGTTATATTTCACTTTGTTAAGAATCACAGTGCTAACAAAGTGCAGGAAGCTCTCAGGCAAAAAATGCAGGATTATGCTAACCTGGCTGCACACATGGATGGTAGACCCATTCAACTCCGGCACATTGAAGTGGAGCATCATGTTAAGCACATGTTCACGAACAGAGGTGCCTTATTCCATTTTGGAGTTGAATATATACTTAAGAGCCTCATACATAAGCTATTCAGACGGTTGTCCAAACATCCCTCGAAGTGACTCCATAATCTCACACTCTGAGACCATGGGCTCATGTTTCTTGGCCAGGACTTCAGAAAGACTTGCCAAGATATAGGCTCGGGCCTTCTCATTTGCCCGTCTCCATTGCTCGTATGCCTCCCAAACATTTTGAGTGGCATTGGGAGCTAGAATAGGAGGGCAGAACTTTGTAAGGGCAAACATGAGATCCTCGATGATGAGTATTGTCGTGATCATGCGTTTCCATGTCGAAAACTTATCGCAAGTTAATCTTTCGGCGCTAAGCAAAGCTAAAGTCGATGTGGCCATTTTGAAAAGATTGTTGCTGAAAATACGAACAAAAATTTATTAGATTTTGCTAAACCACATTTTTACCAATTAATTTTGCAAAAAAATATCAAATAGCCTAAGTGAAAGACTTCTATTTTGTAATGATGCCCTAATGAGGCAAACGTCACCGATGGGGTGATTGATGCGTGTAAATTGTGATGCGATTATGATGTGAGTTTGCGGTGATTTGTGTTATGCAGTGATCATGCAAGTTTTCCTATCAAGACCCAAGTATAAGCTTTATTAGGTTTCCTGGTAAGTCCAGGGTCGAACATAGGGGCTACTAAGTAAATATGCGACAGTCATTTAGATTCTCTTGCAGTGATAAAAACAAATGAGTTGGATGGTGTTTTGATTAAGATTTTTCCTAGGCGACGGAGTTGAACGCAGAGGATGAAATCGAGAGTTACAATGAGTATGTGATGAAGGGGTTAAGAAGGGGTTTAGCTAATAGTTCCTAAGATTATGCACAAGTTATGTGATCATGCTACCACAAATAACAGCACGTCATCTCTCAATGCATCATTCTTATTTTTAGGATGCATGCGATATATATGGAAAAGTCAATAGGACTTATGTCTAAGCCTCTATTCTTGTCTATGCGATGATGAATGATAGACATATAAAACAAAGTGACCGCATACAATCATATCCTATTTCTAGGGTGCATGCGATGTGTAAATAGCAATAGAACTTATGTCTAAGTTTCTATTTCTTGCTTATGCGATTCTAATCTGACTTTCTCAAGCCTAGATTCTAATATGACTCTCTCAAGTATCTCTGAAAGGTGAATGACGCATACATAAGACAAGACGATCGCATAAAATGTAATCTTAAGTCATGCTAGCCAAGTACTTCTCAACCCATTCAGAAATTTAGCTACTCATGCAAAGTATGGAGAGATTGAACAAAGGTTGAAATGAGATTTCCATTTTCTATAAATAGAGTGCTGAATACAAAATAACAAATTGAATTGAGAGATAAGAAGCCCGGTAAGCAATGTCTTTCTTCCCGTGGCCATTTACACTATTCGTTTTCACTCCAACTTTGTCCAGATGTATATCCTTGCTCTCGCAAGTGTTGGCCCTCTCTCCTTTGTAACTCTTTTTCACAGTCTCTCGATCTGTCCAGGAATGATCTCTCGGCTTTTTCGTCTCTTTTCTCGTCTCCATCCTCTAAGTTTAAGTATGAGTATGTACGTGAACAGACTAACGACTCTCTAACTTGTATATACTAAAACTTATTAACCTCTTTTACAATGGTGGCCTTTGGTATTTATAGAGAGAAAGGCTCCTAGAGCTTAAGGTGAATGAGCCTTTCTCTCTAATTATTGCAATGATGGGCAGTCATTAATTCCTCTGCTTTGATGCGCCGATTAATGGTCAACGAAAGTGGAGTGTACTTGCTACAATGTCGCTTTAATAGCTTGTCAACTAAATTCGGATTTGACCGTCATCAGCTTTTCGTCCCATCATGATTTATTATGCTGTCATCTTAATGTGCAGTCTTTATGCAGCCACCTTTTTAAGAAGCTTCTTACAATCGCATACGGTCGCATGCATTTTGATCACAATCTTCAAGCGCGTTGTTGCCTAATTCCTTTGGATCGCAATTTTACTTGCGCCATCGCATTTTTCATGCACAAAATAAGTAAATTAACTGCTTTTATATGATGGGTGCATATGATCGCAATTCCTTTCAGTTTAGCGCTTTTGAACATGATATTTCTTATTTTACCGTCGCATTCTCTCATTGTTTCACTTATTTGAGCTATAGTAACTTGTATTTCTACCCGTTATCAGTGATCAGATGCCCCTTTACTGGGATGACACTTTTTCAACCATTAGGCAGAACATACTCTTGGAACTGAACCTAACAGCCACCATTTATTTGGTCCAGAACTGTTAACCTTTAATAATTCCGCGTAAGTGTGACCCCTCACTTTTGGTGCCAGAGTCCCGCCCTAATGAGCCCACCGTAGAGAAGAAATAGATTAGGACAAGCGACTAAGTAACATTATCCTCTTACAGGAGATTAAATAAAGAAACGTGCAAAACTGCCATCCTATAGAGGGACACTCTCAGGGTGTCTCGAGGCGATGCGCAGTAACTTTATTCAGTCCAACGAGGGAGACTGAGGGATATGCTATCGCACTTTCCGCTCCCACTTACTATGAACACTCTCTCCATCCACCTTGATATTGACCTACCCAAACACCATCAGTTAGGAGGACACGCCAAAGGTGCCTCGAGGCCGAGAGTAGATCTCATGGTGTGGACTATATAGAAGAAACGTGAAAGGGTTAAGTGAAGCATCACAAGCCCCAAGTACCTCCCACTGAATGTTCTACCTAGGGGTTCACTAACCTAGACAATCTAGCTATTGATTTTAGTCTATCATCTTTTTAAGTCTGCTCATAAACAACTTTTGTCTATGAATTATGAACAAGTTCAAGTAGTCACATTTAAACACTTTAATGGATTGTCCTTAACTTGCATGCATGCATCAAATCTATCTAATTCACCTTTCTAGGTAAGTTACTAGGTAGGGGTGTTACGTTTCCGTCAACTTAAATACCCCAACCTAGACAGAACTCGCCTTAGACAAAAGGTCCCTTATAGATAGATTTGCTACACTTTAACCTTTTATTAGTCAATTTAATCCTATTAAACTTATTAAAAGATTAAAGCCTTAGGGTTGCTAATCATATTAGAACCGTGATCTTAGGTCTATGATACCAATTGAAAGAACTCTTAAACAAGAGTATCCATGAGCACGTTTGGATCTTTCCTATTTTCATTGTGACCGAATTACCACATACACATTCTAACAAATAGGTATGCAATTTAACAATAATTAACGACATGCTTTCATGAATAAAATACAAGAGATTGAGTTCACGTACCAGTTGAAAACTGTCTTCATTCGAACTCATCCCAGTGGAAGCAACCCTCTACGATCATTATAACCCAGCAAATAGTCGGCTACCAACAGCACGATTGTCTACACGAATGACAGTGCACAAACAAGCAAGAGCGTGGATGACACCACCACTTAGACCCCTTGGTATTCTCTAGTTGAGAATCCAAAGAGTGGTCTTTGATGAAATTGGTAGAGGAAGGAAGAAGGGGATAATCGTGTAGAACGACAAGTAAGTGGGAGAAGGCTATCGTATAACGAATGCTTATCTATTAGAGAAAGCTACATGATCGTGTAGGTTTTACTAAGTGATCGTCTAGTAATTAGTAAGCGATCGTTTAGAAAACTTGGCACACTAAGCGATCGTTTAGAAAAGCTGAATGATCGTTTAGAGAATGCATGTGATCATTTAGTACACGAGGCGTGCAATCGTTTAGGTGATAAGGCACTATCATATAGGCTCTCGACTAAGCAATCAATACGTTTTCACACATTGAGCGATTTTTTCGAACTCTTTGAAAAATGAAACCAATTTTCGTTTTATTCTTCAGTTACAATAACCGAATACTGATTTTCCCACTAACACACGATTGGGGAGAAGTTTTCGGCTAATTATCACATAATTAACCAATTAATTAATAAATGAATATAATCTTATTATATCTTATTATATTATTAACCTATAGTTTGATATCATATACCTATTATAGTAATTTCTCCTCCACTTGATATAAATCATATTTATATCTAATTTCCTCCAAAATAATGTATATCATACATTTAGTCAATAATATCATATATAATTAACAAGTTCAATTATATCATATATAATCGAACTCCCTCTTATCAATTTGAACATTTCAAACTGACCCAAAAACTGATTCTCGACTTCATCCAAGCTACCTAGGGGACCTTATGGACCATATAAAAACTCTCTTCAAGATCTCCATTTAGAAGGGCAGTCTTCACATTCATTTGTCAAATTTCGTAATTATAAAAAAGTGGCCATGGACAAGAGTATGCTGATTGGTTTGACCATAGCAATAAGTGAGAAGGTTTATTCATAGTCCACCCCCTCAACCTGGGTATAACCCTTTGCTACTAACCGGGCTTTATAGGTTTGTACCTTCCCCGTACGGTCACTTTTACGCTTGTAGATCCACTTACAACTGATAGGTTTGCCTTATCAGGTTTATCTACAAGTTCCTAGGCTGAATTAATGTACATAGACTCTATTTTAAGGTCCATGGCTTTGATCCACTGATCTCAATCAACATTATTCATTGCCTGTTTATATGTTAATGGATCCTCTAAGCCATCAATCAACATCATCCATTGCCTGTTTATATGTTAATGGATCCTCTAAGCCATCATCAGGTATGTTGACTTCCGTTTCAATTAAACCCATATAGTGGTAAGGTTGTCTCACAACCCTCCCACTACATTAAGGCTCTTTCAACTCTTGAGTAGGATGTGATGAATCAAATGTCCTTGATCTATCTACGACTCTTGTTGATGAGCAAGGTTGTTCAACATTTTTCGATGATTCGTCTGTAGCATTATTTGAAATCTCTTCCAATACTAGTTTACTGCGGGGTTTATGATTTCGAATGTGGTCTTCCTCTAGGAATGTGGCATTTGTCGATACAATTACCTTATCATCCTGAGGATCGTAAAACTGACCACCTCTTGTTCCTTTAGGGTAACCTACAAACATGCATAATTTTGTACGATGTTCCAATTTCTTAGGATTTTGCACCAACACGTGTGTCGAGTAACCCCATATCCAAAAATGGCATAAACTAGCTTTATGCCCTTTCCATAACTCATAAGATGTTTTTGAAACACTCTTAGAGGGAACATTATTCAAAATGTAAGCTGCAGTCTCTACTGCATACCCCAGAACGAGTTAGGCAACTGAGAATAATTCATCATGGACCGAACCATGTCTAACAAGGTTCTGTTTCTCCGTTCAGATACACCGTTTTGCTGAGGTATTCCCAGTGCAGAGAGTTGTGACTGAATCCCGTGTTCTATCATATAGTCCTGGAATTTCAAGTCCAAATATTCCCCACCTCGATCTGATTGAAGTGTCTTAATAGATTTACCTAATTGGTTCTCAACCTCGGTCTTAATTCCTTGAACTTTTCAAGAGCTTCAGACTTAAAATGAATTAGGTAAATGTAACCATACCTTGAATAATCATCTATAAAGCTAATGAAATAGTCAAAACCTTCTGGTGCTTTAACACTCATCAGTCCACAGAGGTCCGAATGCACGAGCTCTACGGTTTCTTTGACTCAAAGACCTTTTCCAGAAAAGTATCTTTGTCATTTTTCCTTCGAGACATGACTCACATGGTGGTAAAGGGACATCATCTAACTTGTTGAGAAGTCTACTTTTAGCCAATCTCTCGATCCTATTCAGATTAATGTGGTCAAGTCTCAAGTGCCAAAGATAGGTACTCTGAGAAATGTGTTGCTTTTCTCTTTGAATTTCAGCTGTTTTAAACATTTTTGTTTTATATACAGCTTCAACTTTAGAGGGTTTTAACTTATATAAGTTACTTTCTAAGTTTGCAGAATGGATTAGTATACCTCTTTTTGTAATGAACGCTTCAATAAGACAAAGATTTACTTTGTACAAATCTTCCAACAAATAGGAAATAACTATCAAATTTCTTTTACAAGAAGGTACATAAAGAACATTTTCTAAATATAAATATCTATTTCCAAAAGTGAACTTAACAACTCTCACTACTTTTGCTAAGATACACTCCCCTTATCCAATGCGGAGAGTAATCTTATCTTTGTCAAGCTGCCTCTAGGAACTAGTTTTCTGAGAAGAAAAACAAACATGATTAGTGGCCCCTGAATCCAATATCAAGTAGAATCTTCATTCTCCACTATACATGTTTCAATAACCAGCAAATCTAATTTACCTTGTCTTTCTTTCTCAACTTTCTTCTCGGCAATATTTACAACAATTTCTTTTCCGGTGCCCATTTTCGTTGCAATGGAAACATTTTATTTTGGCAACTTTCTTTTTGCCTTTCTGTGTAGTTGGACCCTTCCCCTTCCAAATTTCCTTCTTTTTCTTTTGAATGTCTCTATTCCTGGAGATTGAAGGTCCAGATTTATTCCCAGAAGACGAAATTTTTTGGGGTTTCCTCTTTGAAGTTGAACATTTGCTTCTGCCTTTGAACCTTTATTTTTCAATAAAGATTTATAAATTTGGAGTTCATTGAGAAGAGTCATCAAGTTATACTCTATCCTATTCATCATGGCATTCATTTTGAATTGAAAAAAGCTCTTCGGAAGAGATTGCATGATGAATCCAACTTGACTCTTCTCATTCATGATGGCTTCGTTCACTTCTGTAATATTGAAGTGAACCATCATGTTCAAAACATGTTCCCTTACAAAAGTTCCTTCCTTCATTCTACAGTTGTAAACGAATTTTATTGCATCATGCATGACAGATGTGGATGGTTTCCCAAAAACGCCCTACAAAGAGTTCATGATCTCTTTTGCAATAGCTAACTTCTCGAGTTTCTTAGATAGTACATCAGATATACTGGCTAAAATATAAACCGAAGCCTTCTCATTAGCTATGACCCATCTATCATACGCATCCCGAACTGTTCCGTTTGCATTGGGACTAGGGGATGGAGGACATTCCTCCGTTAAAACGAGAACATATGTTACTAGTATTGTGTTGATATTTGATTTCCATGTTCCGTAGTTATCGCCATTAAGTTTTTCAGAAGCTAGCAGTTTTATAATGGATGTTGACATTGCTGAAAAAGTAAAAAAAATTATTAGAGAATTGATTTCTCTTTTTAATCCAATTTATTTAGCAAAAATAATGTACCCATTCTCATTATTATTTTCCTACGATATTTCAATGAGTAAGAATAGCCCCCACCAAAGGGCATTTGACTACTCCTTCCTTCACTGAATAAAGACATTCTCGACTAAATACTAATACCAGAATAACTTTTATCCTTATAGTACTTAGTTACTGTTTATTTGGTCAAAAACTTTTCTAACACTTAGTAAGTCTTGTAAGTGTATACCCGCCACTTTCGAATTACAGAGATCGGAATCAAACAAGCCCTCGAAGGAGAAAAAATTGTTTGAAATGGACCTAAGTAACCCTATCCATTTTTGGAGTTCACGGTGTTCCGAATCCTATGTTACAACCCTTTGAAGGGATAATCGTCGCTAAATGACTAGCAAAGGGTCGCATAAAGCTAACCAACAAGCGCACATAGGAATCTCATGGTGTGACCTAATGGAAGAGATCATAGGATGTGTTGACACACACCCTTCACCCACTTACTATGAACTACTTCCCTTATTCACCTTGTTATTGACCCATACAAACACTTTCTGAAGAGAGGTTGCCCCTAATAGCAACTCGAAGCTGAGCATGGATCTCATGGTCTGAACTCTTAGAGACATGAGAGCTAGAAATAATATATCTCATATACTATTAATCTCCCACTAAAATGTTCTATTTTATAAAATATTGGGTAATTACTTGGTTATTAACCGAATAATATTAAACAACCTAAGTCTAGGTGATTTTTCCTAGTATAACTCTTATACCTGGATTAATCTATGATATCTAGGCGATAAACAAATTTTATTACCTTACACCACTCATGCATGCTCATAAAACTAAGGTTATTGACTTAGACGCCAGTTTGATCTCCAAGTAGGAGGTGTTCCATAAACCATCAACTTAGGTATCCCCAACCTTAGACAAGATCACCCTGGGTAAGTAAAAAACTCTTGTTTTACAAGTAATTGACCTATTCTAACTCTTAAAGGCGATTGAATTACATTGGTTAACCCTAGGTGAGCATGCATCGTATCTTTGTTATAGATTTTAAAAGTCTATGTTATTTTATAACAATTACAAAATAAATTATAACATTTATAACCCTAAAACATTCATCTATAACATGTTTCCTTAACAAACACGCTTTAATATAACACTTATATTAAAACTAAGCATGCATACTATGTACACTATAACACTTATAATATATAACAAATGCATGTCACATGTTTATCCTATGGTGGGGTTTTTAAAAAACTATATGGCATACTTTATACATTCATAATCAAATAATATTATACATCACATGCATAATAAGTAAACAATACTAAAGTGGACCAGTTTTAGCATTAGCAGCAAACAAACAACTAAATTATTACATAAATCAGCAAGCAACTCCCTTGAACCAGCTTCAAACACTTTGAACCAACCCAAACTGGCCAAAAACCACTCAAACCGGCTTGGAAACACCAAAAACCAAGTTGAACAAGTCAAATCGATTAAACCAAGTCAACTAGATCGATCCAGACCTCTGAACAGGTCTGTCAATACAAGCTGGCGCGGCCAACTAGTAGGAGCACGCGGGTGAGAGCTTCAAGCAGGTCGGGTTACTGACGGACAAAAAGTGCGCGAGGCACTGACGAAACTAGGTCGCATGTGTGAGGAAACGGATCGGATCAGGACTCTTGATGGGTTGGAAGCTAAGAGACAGCTAACACGCGCGGGAAACACCACCGAACCGGGTCAGGCTTCCTGGTTCTCGAGTTTGGTATGGAATTTTCGGGTCTGGAAGCAAACTCTCGGGTTTGAGCCTTTCTACACCAAAATTTGAAGCTACCTCTTTCCCGGAACCGAGCAATTACAGCCTAATAACGACTCAAATAACTCTAGTAAATTTATAGAACCTTTGCCACACATTATATCTCATATACATGTGAGCAATTGCAAATTTCAACAAGAAATTAAATGAAAACTAATGCCAAAACCGTAATATATCCACTTTAGTCAATCAAACAAACAATAAATGAAAAAACGCCCACCAATATGCAATAGAACGTTATATGAATGCTCTTATACCAATTGATGGAACATAAAGAACGCATGAACATCGGAAGCGATGAAATTGACAACGTTTTAATTACAATAAAAACAAGAATAAGCATACAAAAGGGATAGAAAATACAACCATTGAAGACCCCACCGTAAGCTTCCTCTCCCGAGCTCGATCGACACCATCAACGGTAAATCCTCGTTATTCTCCAGTTGAAGAACATGTGGTGGGACCATTATGTTAGTGAAAATAAGGGAATTTCACTATAGAAAGAAGGAGAATAAAGGAGAGTCGAGGTGAAAGAGTTTAGGTCAAAAGTTGTTGAAGCATTAGTCTTTCAAATTTTAGAAACAAAGCCATTTATAGAGAAAACACATGCAAAATCCCATTTTTCATGTCTTCTACCTCAAACTCCACTCACATGTAATCTCTAGGTGTCAAGTTCGGGAAGTGCCACTGTCGACGAATCGCTGATAGTATGATTAATGATGTTCTATGTTCGAAATGATGTGATACTACTGCTAGATATGCGTTAATTATGGATGTTCACATAGTATGCCATGCGTTGTCACAAGTTCCTTACGATGGAACCAAGTGTAATTCCACCGCAAGTTTCTCGGTGTGATCTAAGGTTGAACTCAAGGACTGTTTTAGGTTATTGTGATATATTCATGATATATGTGACAAGGTTTTCAATCTTTTAAAATGTGTTTGTACACGTATATAAATTGCGATTAAATAAAGTAAAGCAGTAAAGATGCGATAATAAAATAAAATACAATAGACCTAAGCTAGATGATACAAGATACAGGTTTCATGTTACAAGATGCTGGGGTCAAGGCTGGCTGTGAAAGTTATGCAAAGACATGGAATGCGGCGGCAAGTCTTATGAACAGAATAAAAAGAGAAAGATAAATAATATAAACAGAGCAAGTTCTCAATTGCGTTGAAGCTAGAAATACTGTTCCGCTCTTCTCTTGGCGTACACCTTTCAGTGATCGGCCACGCTCCCACATGTCTGTGGTGAAACAGAGAATAACATAATGAATGTAAGGTTGCTTCCATGTCTGGAAGTACTACTCGCTTTAGTTAACACATTCTTTTAACCCTCTCTCGATAGATCAGAATGGCATCTTCACTTCTGCTCTCACAGGTGAAGATGTCGTCTAGCATGCCTTAGCTAAACGGATCTTATACCTTTAACACAAATTAAGTACTTGTTTGATTCATATTAACTATCAGGGGATTAAAATGACATCATGGAGAAAATGATTAATGGAGGAACAGAAATAGATAGAGAATGGTATATGAAAGCTATCGAAATATTTAATATATCTATTAACCATTTGATACATGGTGTGTGAATGAAAAGATAAAAAGAAAGTGAAATACAACGCTGAAAGAGATAGAACAGATACAAACAAGTGCCAATGTCTTGGCACTGATTCGATGGAGATCTGTTTGCCGATTAGGATGGATTTGATGGTAGGGAGAGCTTCCCTCTCAGGCTTGCTCCACCGGTAGCAGAGATCTATGCACAGAGCTTCCGATCGGGTATTCGGCAGATTAGATCTGAGATTCACCTCTCGGCCTTATCTCGTCTTCTTCCCAGATTTCTTCACTTAAGCACTCAGCTCAGCCTTTTCTCTCAACAATTTAGCAGTACTTAGCCTCGTATCAAGTAGCATAAGTCTTCTCTGAAATCTATGGGGTATTTATAGGTGCAGGTCTTTGACTCCGGCCTTGTGGTCCCCACTGATGGTTATGGTAATTCCAAAGATGGAGGGATATTATTCCTTCTGTTATGCAATCAGACCGTTAATTGTGCACAACCGTTAGTTGTACACTTGTCTTAATCCTCCGCCTTTGCGTTACTCAGCTGCATCTTTCGATCGAGTATTCACATGCGGTGTTTGTTTTTATTACCGCATGCGGTTGAAAGTCAGCTCTGAATCGACTATCACATTGCGCCGTCATTGTATTAATCGTCTCTTCATTGTTGATTGATGGGCGCAATGTGACAAAGATGCGTAGATCAGTTCTTCTTGAGCCTTGAGCGAAAATGGTGACTTGGTTTCTTGCAAAACAGAGTAAAACTCGGCTTGTCTTCCATCTTTATGGCGTTAGTGGGTGTAATTGTGATCATTTATAATTATTGTAATTCTAAGCTAATCTTCATACCATCGGCGCATATTTACTAACTTTTGGCTACAATATCTAGATAAGGTAACATAAATAACTTGTATTTCTACAAGTTATCAGCCACTTCAAAGTTTACTTAGTTAGTGGGAAAATCCAACAATTGCATTTTTCCATTAACTAATTTTTTATTAAAAAATGAAATACAAATTTTCAAATTTAGAAATTATTTAATAAAAACAATTTAAATTAAATAAAATAAACAAATTTAATATCACATATTAAATTGTTTATAACATCTAGCTTTGATTAATCACATTAATCATGTTTAAAAAACACTTTCATGCTAATGATCAAGTATACTCTAAAAAATAACTAATTAATAAATTAATAATTTAATTGTAAATTATATCTCATATAAAATACAATTTTCCCTAAATCCCGAATTTGAACATTTCAAATTCTTACTTCACTTAGTTCTTCAATTTGTCCATATTGAGCTAGCAAGGAGACTAGATGGACCTACAGATAATAGGATCCAACGATCCAAGACTAACTGGTCAAACTCTTTAACCTAGTAAATCAACTTTCGTTAACTAACAGGATTGTTAACTATAGCCTGTAGTTTCACTCCCCTCACTGATGATATATTATGTGTCCATTTGATATAACTGTCATCAATAAGTTCATCCTTCACAGGTTGTTCGTAACCTCAACTAGGTCAAATACCAAAATACCCCTAAGTTACATCTTTTCTCCTTCAGTACCACTATCCCTCTAATGAACAATTGATCTAGGATCATAGTCACTAAACTCATTCCCTCTTAGGCCAACGAGAGGATGAGGCCTCTTATTCAAGACCCGGGATCAACCATTAAGGGAACAACCTTTCTACTATCCCTAAAATGAGTAGGAGTGAATTCATCTTGCAAATTCTATGTCCCCGGCCATCTACCCGGTCTTATCCCTGAAATGGGAGACATATTGAGTAGTGATGTTGAGCTTACCCTCACCTATGCAGATCAAGGGACAATCACGAATAAACAGGAGTTCATAAACAGCTTAGGATTCAGATCGAGTTATCTAGGTCATCAAGAAGTGAAATTAATAAGTGTTAACAGTAAACGGTGTTAAAACGTAATAATGATTATTTCGTGGTCTGTCTTACACAATCTCATCGTGTAGAACACCCCCGCTCACATGTCTCTACATGAACGAACTGATCACATCATTTTTTACACTTTACAACATTTGTAACAATAAAAAAGCGGGTCGTATTCAATAGTATCTCCAAAAATAGGTACCCAACCTAATCCAAGTACTATAGACGGTTTAGACTATTTTACTCGAACTCGATCAAGTTTATGTCTCCACATAAAGTCTAAGTATTTGTGACAGTAGCCAAGGGTTCATAGTTTATTGGATTTAGAGTTATTAAACAATCAACAACATTTATCTGAATAAACTTCATATATGTTTACTGTTTACAAGACTACGAGTTTTAGGACATACAACCCAACACATACAACGCTTCGTGTCAAGATCAAGGTGAATGGAGGAAGTAGTTCATAGTAAGTGGGTGAAGGATATGTGTCAATGTGTCCTGCGGTCTCTTCCATTTGTTTGGACCTTGAGATTCATTTGTTGCGCCTTCTGGTTAGCTTTAAGTGACCCTTGTTAGTCGTTTAACGACGACTATCCCCTCAGAGGGTTGTAACATAGAATTCGAAACAACTTAAACTTCAAAAATGGATAGGATTTCTTAAGTCGTTTTCCAACCTTGACTTTCCAACTTGGTAGCATCGTTGGGGCCGACCTTTGAAGTCTGAAAAATGGAGGGTTACACTTATGGATTTACTAAAGTGTTAGTAAGTTCTTACTCAAAACAGTAGCTAAATAACTATCGGAATATCAGTTATTCTGGAGATAGTATTTTTTCAAGAATGTCTTGCATTAATGAAGGAGTATTTGTTTGCACCTCGATAGCACTTATACTGACTCATATTAGTATCCTTGCAAAAATAATAAAGAATTTGTTTATATTTTTCAGGATGACTAGTTCAATAGTACAATTGTTGGCTTTGAAAAAATTAATTGGGAAAATTATGTGAAGACATGCAGAAATGCATGTCATCTTAGGCCTTTTACTAAGAATTATGAAGGTTGTTAGGCAGAATATGCGTTGATCATGATAGGAATTCACAAGAATATGAGCTTCCGTCGATCAGCATGTCGAATCTCAGCTAACCCGTTATTTTGCGTTAATTATGCGTTCAATGTTTTATTTTTGTAGCCAATGCAGGAAATGAATACAAACGAGGAAATCAGACCACTGCATAGACGACCACATGCAGAGAAACACTCCATCACAAGGAAAATGCATCGATCAACGCATGGATGTTGCGGTAATCAGCCGTATGTGTCCATCGCATGGGAGTTGCGCTCGTCAAGCGATTGTGGTCACCATATAGAGTTGCGATGTTAAGCAAATGCGGCTATTGAATTATTGCGGCTACGCGACAACGCATTCTAATGCGATCAACACATATCTTAGGAACATGCTTCGCACACCGCGTCCAAGGGAAGTTGGTTGTCGAGTCAAATTGACTTCCAATTTCCCGTCATCAAGTTTTTGGCGCCACTGCCCAGGACTTGGCAAATAAATATTTGTTAAGTTTTGTGTCTCTGCGAGCAAACTTTTTATCTTGGGAGTATTGCATCTTGTGCGACCAGGTTGCAAACAATATTGAAGTGTAGGCAATGTGCTGAAAGCCAATGTTGACCCCAAGGTAGAAGGGCAATCAGTCGCAAAAGAATTGAAGGTGATTCTAAGCACATGATGGCCGCATGCACCCAACAATTGCCGGAAGTTCCAATGGTCAGGGTAACTTGACCCAAGCAGTTGAGAGCCATCTCTTGCATGGAAGACTCCTTGCGGTGACAACACATTCATTTTTCCAGGGACGTCTTTTACTCTATCTTTACTTTTCTTTCTTAGTATAGGTTATTTTTATTTTATTTTCAGTTGTTATTTTGGATATATGGCTACTTCCTTGGTTGTGGTACGTTTGCTCTTGTAGGTGCAACAATAAGTCTCCTCAGTTCGTAGTTCAATGGAAGAATTCCTTTCACTCTTCAACGCATGGCTTCAATCGCGTGGATTCCAACACATGAGCGCATACATTGTTCCGCCTAAGGTCTTTTCTTGTTATCTTATATGCCTTATCCTTTTGAAATTATTTTTTTCTCTATTGCGTTGTTTTGCGATGTTTCTATGATGGTACGTATAGTTCACCGCATTTTCAAACTAATCAATGCAAGGCATTCTTTACTTTTATTAGCTTCTTCAAATTTTGAAAGTCTTAAGTTTGATTTTGGGCAAACCTGTGTTCAAACATTTATTATCGCATTCTTGTAATTTTGTTTTTAGATTTTCAGTGAGAACACTGCCAACCTCTAAGTTTGGAGGTGGTAGCGGTCTCGGAGAACTGCGTTCATTATATTGCGATCATAAAAAAAAAAGGTGAAGTGAGATTTTGAGAATAATAACAACACTATCAACGCAATGGGGAAACCCTTGTTGATAAGAGTTAAGTTATGAAAGGCACTTGCTCGTAGTTGGATGCCCGTATGACTCCTGTGGGGGCAAGCCAAAACAAAGGCAAGTCGCCAGGATCAACGCATTAGCACAACTCTTCTATCCGACGCAAGCCAAATCAAAAGAGACAAGAGTTGAAGTTGAATATGGGACGCAACCGAAGTTGGATGCCTGCATGGCACATGTGGGGGTAAGCCAAAACGAAGGGTGAAACTAGGTTCAATGTCACATTTGAATAAACCATCGCAAAGTTTTGAAATATTTTGAATGAACGCAATCTCAAAAATCTAAACACAAAATTGCGATGAATGAATAAAAGTTTTTGAGCAAAGGTTTACCGGATTTAACTTAGAAAAGATCTTTTTGAAGAAGTAACCAAAGTGGAGGAGAGCATTGCAGTGATGGACAAAGGTGTGTGTAAATTATATTCTGAGAAGCTGGTCATCGCAAAGGAAAGCATGAAGGTGACTTAGAATTTCTTAAGTATAACACATGCTTGAGGACAAGCATGATTTTAAGTTTGGGGGTGTGATGACATGCAGAAATGCATGTCATCTTAGGCCTTTTAATTAGATTTATGAAGGTTGTTAGGAAAAACATGCGTCGATCATGATAGGAATTCACAAGAATATAAGCTTGCGTCGATCAGCATGTCGAATCTCAGCTAACCCGTTATTTTGCCTTAATTATGCGTTCAATGTTCTATTTTTGTAGTCAATGCAGGAAATGAATGCAAATGCAGAAATTGGACCACCGCATAGACGACCACATACGGACAAACACTCCATCGCAAGGCAAACGTATCGATCAATGCATGGATGTTGTGGTAATCAGCCGTATGCGTCCATCACATGGGAGTTGCGCTCGTCAAGCGATTGCAGTCATCATGTAGAGTTATGGTGTTAAACGAATGCGGCCATTGAATGATTACAGCTACTCGAAAACGCATTCTAATGGGATCAACGCAAGGTAGGTGGAATGAACGCATCAATGCATCTACCTCGACAAAATCCAAAGCTGATGTTGACATTTCACCTACCATGTCGTTAGTGGCAGAGGTTTAGAAAAGGACTAACGTGCCGAACGTCAGACTCAGAGCAATCCAATTAATGTTGTCAGTGACCCAAGCTCTATAAATAGAAGCCGATGAGCTGAAATTCATTTGATCCAAGGTTTCCGCCTGAGGTTCGCCTATGGCGGATCCTTGCGATCCAGACAAATGCGTGAGAAGACGGCTAAGAGTTCTTTACCTCCTTCATCCATTCCGAGTGACAACTGGAGCCTTCGACCGGAGCTAGATCTCGAAAGAGTTAGCTTCTACGCCCATCCATGGCACCACCGACAGCCTTGACGCACATCCACTGGGAGCAAATCTTTGCTTCCAGCCGGTCATTTCCTTTCCTTTCTTCTTCTATATTATATTGTATGACATTTTGAATTAAGGAATTAATACAATATGTTTTCAATGTACTTCTCTATTTCCTTCAACTCCATCTTCATCTTCTTGCTTAGTATCTTTACTTTCATTACAACACTTAGTGGGATTGCTTGGGTATTGCATACTTAGTCATGTGGATTAGGGATATGAAGCATGTAGCAACCCACCCAGAGGTGTGCGTTGTGCGAGTATATGAGTAATCTTATTTGCTTAGTGTGAAGTTGTTGCAACGTCTGTCTATGGGCTAACGCATTACTTGTCTATGAGTAAAGTCAGCAACAATCAACTGCCCGAGAGGGTAAGTGGTTGGACGCATTAAGCAAGGTATGCATTGTTCACTAGGGATAGTAACAATCTTAGGTCAGCAAAGTTTATGCGTGATGTAAAAGTCGACATGCTCAGCGAAAATGAGAATCGATTTTATTCTAATTGCCCAAATTAAACATGCAACCCAAATGAATTAATTAGGATTATTTGAAACAATACCTTTGAAGCTCCCGAAACTCGTCTATCTCTATTCGAACACGAACCGAACAACCACTAGAGCTGACCTACTATCCTCTAGACTCAGAACCGGGTTGTGGGACCCGATGGATGAAGAACCCGAGAGAAAGAAAAAGAGATGGAAATAGTAGAGTGATATTTGGGTTGGGTTTGGATATTTTCAGCCCAATTTTTAAAACTAATTTTGCAAAATTTCTAAAAGTCATTAATCCAAAATGGCAAGCCCATATTTTTAGGAAATGGTCATGCAAAATTGCATGAAATAACTTCATAAAAATCCAACACCTAGAATCCACTCACTAAGTAGACTTAATGTCTCCACTATAACCCAACACCTAGCCCAATATTTTGTTAGTGGAATTATCCAACAAAAGTTTGGATTTTCCCACTAACTTTAGTCAAAGGGCAAAATAGTCATTTGGTCAAAGTCAAACTTTGATAAAAAAAAAAAAAAGACAACATTTTGACTTTTTATGATTTTTTTCCTTGTTGACTAATTTTGACCTCCCGAGCATGAATCCGCATTCATTTTCTTGAAATTCAAATCACATTTGAGTATAAGGTCGGTCAAAGTTTGACTTTTCAATGTCAAAAGTTAGCTCTTCGACTTTTTACATCTTTGACCATGTCGATTATTTTCGAGCTTCTGAATATGAATGTATTCATATTCTTGATATTTAAATCACATTTAAATATTAAAGATGTATCTCTAAACTAAAAAACGAACCACTATATCACATATACTTGTCAGTTTCTCTCTCTATACCTAATTCGAACAATTCGAATTATTCTATCATACTGTTCTAAGTTTATTCCATATGAGCTAGTAGGGGAACCTAATGAACCTATAGATCATGGCTCCAATAATCCAAGATTAGCTGGCTAAACTCTTTAGATGGAGCTAATCAACATTCGTTAACTCACGGGTCATTCAACTATAGTCCCGTAGTTGCACTCCCCTCACTATAGATATATTTGTGTCCATATGATATAGCCATGATTAGTAAGCTAATCCTTTACAGGTTGTTCGTAATCTTGGCTGGGTCATAAAAATTGTTTTACCCTCGAAACTACATCCTATTCCTTAAGTTCCACTGATCTGAACAATTGGTTTAAGGTCCAACCTATAAACTGAACCCCTCTCGGGCTAATGAGAGGGTGGGGCCCCTTGTTCAAGACCTGGATTCAGTACTAAAGGGAACAACCTATCTACTATCCCTATAACGGGTAAGAGTGAATTTCGTCTTGCACCCTATGTTCTCAGCTATCCACCTGATCTTACCCCTGAAATGGGAGGCTTATTGGGCCAGCGATAATGAGCTGCCCTCACCTATACAGATCTAAGGATAATTCCGAGTGAACAAAAGTTCATAGTTAGCTCAGGATTAAGATTAAGTTACCTAGGTCATCAATTAACGAAATAGTCGGTTTTATACATTAAACGACATTTAGAACGTAAAAAGTGACTATTTCATGGTTCAGTCTTATGTCAACTCTTTACATAGGATGCCCTCATTTTCATGTCTCCACATGAATGGTTTAGGATCATATTATTTGTACTAACTACAAAATGTGCCGCATCCATAGTATCCCCAGAATAAGGCGCCCAACCTTATTCATATACTATAGACCATTTTGGCTATATATTTTAACTTGATCCACATTTATGTCAATACATAAAGTTCAAACTTAAACTTAATAGCCTCGGATCCTTAGTTTATTGGACTAAAGATTTTCAATAACAGCTTTATTGAACAAGAATATGATATTACAAACTACGAGTTTTAGGACATAAAATCCAACAAACTTCTACTTGGACTAAAACTCCTAGTAGAATCAAACGATGCTGAATTTAACTGTGAGAAATTAATATTACATATGAGTACAATAAACATACGAATACAATAAACTAGGGCATTCACGCCCAACATAATCTCCCACTTGTCCTAGTTTAGAAACACCGTAGACCTAAACTCTGTAAGTGACCGTCAAAAACTTTAGCCGTGAGGGTTTTTGTAAAAGGATCAGCAATGTTTTGCTCAGAAGGTATCTGGGTCACTACAACATCACCACGGTGTACGATTTCCCGGATAAGGTGGTACTTGCGTTCGATGTGCTTTCCCTGTTTATGGCTTCGAGGTTCTTTTGAATTTGCAAATGCACCGCTGTTGTCACAATACAAGGTGATGGGTAGATGCATATTTGGAACAACTTCCAAATCTGTCAAGAATTTCCCCAGCCATACTGCTTCTTTTGTTGCTTCGCAAGCAGCTACGTATTCAACTTCCATTGTGGAGTCAGCTATACATGTCTGTTTTATGCTTCTTTACACTACTGCTCCTCCGTTAAGAGTGAACATTGATCCAGATGTAGACTTTCTAGCATCTTTATTAGTTTGGAGATCAGAGTCAGTGTATCTAGTAAGGACCAGATCCTTAGCACTATACACGAGCATGTAGTCCCTAGTTCTCTCGTGATACTTTAAGATGTTCTTAACGGCAGCCCAATGATCACGTCCAGGATTACATTGGTATCTACTGACGATCCTTATAGAGTAGCATATGTCAGGTCTAGTACATAACATTGCATACATCAGGCTTCTAACTGCAGAGGCATAGGGAATATTTCTCATATCCTCAACTTCTGGAGGTGTCTTAGGACATTATTCTTTCGACAGATGAATTCCATGTCTGAAAGGCAACAGACCCTTTTTGGAACTCTGCATTTTATATCTAGACAACATTTTGTCTATATAAGATGCTTGAGACATGGCTAGTGTCCTATTCTTGCGATTCCGAACAATTTGGATCCCAAGAATATACTGTGCATTTCCCAAATCTTTCATTTGGAATTGTGTATCTAGCCATTGTTTGACATCAGTAAGATATCCTACATCATTCCCAATGAGTAGAATATCATCGAGATATGAAACTAAGAACGCTATAGTAGAATTGACGATCTTTTTGTAAACACAAGACTCGTTAACATTCTGTTTAAAGCCATAAGATTTGATCGCAATATCAAACTTTATATTCCAAGATCTAGAAGCTTGTTTCAAACCATAAATGGATTTTTAAAGCTTACAAACCTTTTGTTCTTAACCCTGTGCAATAAACCCCTCTGGTTGAGCCATATAGATACTCTCTTCAAGATCGCCATTTAGAAAGGCTATCTTGACATCCATCTACCAAATTTCATAGTCATAAAAGGTGGCAATGGATAAGAGTATTCTAATCGACTTAAGCATGGCAACGGGAGAGAAAGTTTCTTCATAGTCCACTCACTCTCTCTGGGTATAACTCTTTGCCACAAGTCGAGCCTTAAAAGTCTGTACTTTACCGGCTTGGTCTCGTTTTCTCTTATAGATCCACTTACAACCAATTGGTTTTACATCATTTGGTTTATCTACGAGTTTTCAGAAAGAATTGAAGTACATAGACTCCATTTCGAGGTCCATGGCTTTGACCCATTGATCACGGTCCACATCTTTCATCGCCTGTTTATATGTCAATGGATCCTCTATACCGTCATCAGGTATGATGACTTGTGTTTCTGTTAAACCCAAGTAACAGTCAAGCTGATGAACAACCCTCCCACTACGTCGAGGCATTCTCAACTCTTGAGAAGGATGTGACTAACCTGATGTACTAGTTTTATCTACTACTTTAGTAGATGAACTAGCTCTATCTGTAGCGTCTTTTGAAATTTCTTTCAACACTATTTTACTGCTTGGTTGATGATGTCTAATGTGGTCTTCCTCTAGGAATGTGGCATTTATTGATACAAATACCTTGTTTTTTTTAGGATGATAAAATAGACCACCCCTTGTTTCCTTTGGATAACCTACAAATAGGCATAACTTTGAACGATGTTCCAGTTTCTTGAGATTTTGTACCAACACATGTGCTGGGCAACCCCAAATTCTAAAGTGACATAAACTACTTTTACGCCCTTTCCATAGCTCATAAGATGTTTCTAAAACACTTTTAGAGGGAACATTGTTCAAAATATGGACAACAGATTCAAGTGCATATCCCCAAAAGGAATCAGGCAATTGAGCATAGCTCATCATAGAGCGAACCATATCTAATAAGGTTTGGTTTCTTCTTTCTGATACATCATTCTACTGAGGTGTACTAGGTGCAGAGAGTTGTGACTGGATCTCGTTTTCTATCAAATAGTCTTGGAATCGTATGTCCATATATTCTCCACCTCAATCTGATCGAAGTGTCTTTATTGTTTTACCTAATTCATTCTCAACTTCAGCCTTATATTCTTTGAACTTTTCAAGGGAATCAGACTTGTGATGAAGCAGGTAAACATGACCATACCTTGAATAATCATCAATAAAACTGATGAAATATTCATACCCACCTCGAGCCTTGACATTCATTGGTCCACAAAGGTCCGAATGTACGAGCTCTAAGGGTACTTTGACTCTGAGACCTTTTCCAGTAAAAGATCTCTTGGTCATCTTTCCTTCAAAATAGGATCACATGGAGGTAAAGAGTTATCTTCTAACTGACTTAAAAGTCCAATCTTGACCAATCTTCCATTCCTATTGAGATTTATGTGACCAAGTCTTAGGTGCCATAGATAGGCGTTGGAAGAAACCTTTTATTTTTTATTCTGAGTTTCTAATGTTCTAAGCATTTCAGTATTTAAAACAAAATTTGCTCTAGTTTGTCTTAACTTATATAAGTTGTCTTCAAGTGTAGCAGAACAAATTTGAATACCTTTACAAAAAATGAATGCTTCATTTGTATTAAAAGATATTATATATAATTTTTCTATAATACAAGCGATAGATATCAAATTCCTCTTCATAAGAGATGCATACAAAACATTTTTAAGTACTAGATATCTATCTTCAAAAGACAACTTCAGATCTCCCACTGCTTCAGCTGAGACAACCTCTCATGTTCCAACTCTGAGGGTTATCTCACCTTCTTCAAGCTTTTTCCAAGAACTAGTTTCCTGAAACGAGAAACAAATATGATTAGTGGCTTCTAAATCTAGTAGCCAGGTTGAAGTATCATATTCCACTAAACATATTTCAACGACCAGTAAATCATATTTACCTTGTGCCGTTTTCTCAGCTTTCTTCTCTGCAAGGTACTTTGGACAATTTCTCTTCCAATGCCCGTTTTGGTTACAGTGGAAACATTTTCCTTTATTTATATCCATCTTTCCCTTTTTTTATCTTGGGAGCCTGCCCTTTTCCCTTCTTTTTCATTTGAGCTTTAGAGGGTACAGCTATATTTTTAGAGGATGATCCTCTTATAAATTTTTTTTAGTGGTAGCAACATTTGCTTCCACTTCCTTCCCCTTACCTTAAGGTTTTGGAATCGCTAGAGCTCGTTAAGAAGGGTAGTGAAGTTAAATTCTATCTTATTTAAAGACGCATTTGTCTCGAAAGGTATAAAACTCTTCGGAATAAATTGTAAGATAAAGCTAACCTGGTTAGCCTCATCAATAGGTCTGCCATTTACTTTAGCGATATTAAAGTACATCATCATGTCCAAGATATGTTCTCTAACAGAGGTCCCCTCCTTCATCCACTTCGTGTAAATGTGCTTAATTGCCTCGTGTCTAAGGGACCATGATGGTTGCCCAAACATTTCTCTTAATGAATCTATTATCTCTTTAGTCGTAGCTAAGGATTCATGTTTCTTTGCCAAAACATCAGACATGTTGGCAAGAATGTAAACACGAGCCTTTTCATTTGCTTTGATCCATCGATCGTATGCTTCCCGAATAGTTCGGTTAGCATTTGAGGCTGGGGCTTGACAACATTCCTCAGTTAGGACAAATCTTAAATTATCAACTACCAGTATTGTGTTTAGATTTGATTTCCATGCCGAATAATTATCGCCATTTAGTTTCTCGGAAGCTAAGAGTTGAATTATTGAGTTATTCATGCTGAAAAGATAAACATATTCTTTTTAGTAAAAAAACATTAATTTTTTAAATCCAATCTTTGTTTAGCAAAAAAACTAATGATGTACCCTTCACTATTATATTTTGCAATGATATTTCAAAAGTTTAAAGTAACCTCCACCGAAAGGCAGTCGATTATTCCTCTTTTGAACCAAGTCAATCTTGACTAGATGCTAACCCCAAAATAACTCTTGATTCTTATAACACTTTAGTTATCGCTACTCTGGTCGAGAATGTACTAACATCTTAGTAATTCTTGTAAGTGTAACCTTCCATTTTTGGATTTCAGAAACCAAAATTAACATGCTCCCGAAAGTGGAAAGTTAATACGAAAACTGATCTAAGAGAGCCTATCCAGATTTAGAGTTCGCGGTGTCCCGAATCCTATAATACAACCCTCCGAAGGGAAATTTCGCTTCAGGGAAGACATGCAGGCGCATTATAGGAATCTCACAGTGCGACCTAATGGAAGAAATTGTGGGATATGTTGTTACACACCCTTCACCCACTATGAACTACTTCCCTATTCACCTTGATATTGATCCATGCAAATACTCTCCAAAGGGAGTCCGCTCCTAAGCACGGCCCAAAGCCCTGCATGGACCTCACGATGTGAACTCTTAGTTTAACAAGTAATTGACCTATTCTAACTCTTTAGAAAAGCCGACTGAAATTACACCAATTTAATCCTAGGTGATCATGCAACTTTTACCTTTGTTATAGATTTTAAAGTCTAGGTTATTTGATAACAATTATAAAATAAAATTATAACCATTATAACCCTAGAATCATACATCTATAACATGCATTCATACTTAATGATCATCCAATAATATAACACTTTATATTAAAAAAAACTTAACATGCATGCTATACACATTATAACAATTATAACATATATTAAATGCATGTACATGTTTACCTATGATGGGATTTTAAATCTATATGGCATACTATATGCACAACAAGATTCAAAATTTAATTAAAACATACATCAACATGCATAATTAATTAAACACCCTAAAATGGATTGGTTTTGTCTCTTAAATTAAGCTAACAACTAAATTATTACAATAATAATTTGGTATAGTATAAAAAACTGCTCTCGAACTAGCCCAAAAACTCCCGAACCGGCGAACCGGGTTAGCGCACGGCGAGCGGGCACACGGGCGTGCTAGTCGGATCCGGGCGGGGTAGCTTGTGAGCCAGGCACGCATGCGAGCGATCCAGGTTAGAGCCTTCTCTTGGGTCGGGTCCGGGAGTGTTCGTTGCTATCGTGATTCGAGTAGGAAGTGTATTGTATAAAATGAATTGGAAAACTAAGTTCTAAGTATGAATGATGCGTTTATGTATTTGTAATGTGTTGGTGCGTTAGAGATGTGCAACAGAACGCACGACACTCCTATTGACGTTCAAGTTTTTCTAAATTAGACCCAAATATAAATCCAATTTAGGTTCCTGGTAAGTCCAGGGTCGAACTTAGGGATTCAGTTAAGCTAATGCAGACCTTGTGTTGTAATTGTTGTAGGGGTTTCCTAAAATATATGAAGAAATGTGTTATTTACACTAAGGTGTTGTGCTTGTGCAAGAAGATACAAAAGAGTTGAGTAGTGAGTGATGGATCATGCGAAAATGGATTTTAATGTAAGTGGTATGCGTCGATCTAAGATGAATGTACACGAACCAGAATATAATGTGGATGAGGTGGCTTGCTTACCTTTGTTTATGCGTTAGACTCTTATTCGACACTTCTCAATGCGAATAACATACAAACCTATCTCTAAGATGCATGCGTTAAATACAGAATGCAATAAACACCAGTAAGTCTATCTCTAGATGTACTGGGCGTTCTACTTGATGCTGGCTTATTTACTCTTTCGAATAATCTAAGCTAAGGATGCTTTTACCAATTGATCAAGTTGGTTTAAGTGTTTGAAATGAAGTTTTGCATAAAGTATAGATGCATTCAACATAAACAAAAAATAAACAATGGCAAAGTGTGATGGATCAAATATATGAATTTATAAAGAAGTAAATTGTCTTTACAAAAGCAATATTTAATCAGATGAAATGAAGGTGATAAATGAGATGAAAGGAACTAAGTCAAGCCGCAGAGTACAATATCTTGTATCTCTTTGGCTCAATTCTAGTTGTGTACAATCACTTATATAAGAATTGGGCGCAGTGTCTTTCTCAAGCTCGGCTTCCTCCGCTCTTTGACCAGCGGTGATGGTGGTTCTCTACCCTTCTGCTCTTCTTAGCCCCATAGCACAGCTTCTAAAGATCTAAAACTACGACTACGCTAATACTGAGAGTAAAAACTGGAAAAGTTTCTGAACTACGAACTTTGGAGGGCTTTCATCTATTCATAGGCATTGGTCATCTCCAGCTTGGTGATAGGCAGCATTAAAGTCCATGCCCTGGTCAGCCGCCTGACACTCAGAAGCTTTTCAGATGCCGCCTACTGTAGATACCCATACTTGCAAGTGGTGATTTGACACAAACAGCCTGAATCAATGAATCTTCTCTGCATTGAATTCCCTCCGACGCATGGCCCATGCGTTAAATCTTTGCCTGCGATACTTCTTAATCATGCGTTAGCTTCTTGTTGAAATCCTGCAATATAATGCGTTAGTGCCGCAGTATTTAGTAATAAAACTTCTTTTGCATGAGTTTGCTAATGTTTGAGTAATTCCATGCGTTTCTTCTAAAAATAAGGAGAAATTATCATTAAAAACCTTAGTTGTTCCAACTTAAGAGCCAAAATAACTTGTATTTCTATAAATTATCAGGGAGCAATTTGTCTGGTCTGGGAGCAAAATCGGGTCTTTGAGCTTTTTTTCTTCATTTTGAAGCTGTCCTCTTTCCCAGAACCGAGCAATTACATCCTAATTTCAACTCTAATGACTCTAGAAAATTTACAGTCCCTTTTTCACACATTAATGCTCATAAACATGTGAGCAATTACAAATTAATGCTACAAAAAAAAACTTAATTTAATTGCCAAAACCTAAAAACCATTTTAGTTTCCAATCTCAATTTTATCTAATAAATTAACACCCACCACATGAAATTGAGTAAAATTAAAACATGCTCTAATACCACATGATGTAAAAGTCGGCATGCGCAGCGGAAATGAGAATCGATTTTACCCTAATTGCCCAAATTAAACATGCAACCCAAATGAATTAATTAGGGTTATTTTGAAATAATACCTTTGAAGATCCCGAAACTTGTTTATTTCCGCTCAAACACGAACCGAACAACCACTAGAGCTGATCTACTATCCTCTAGACTCAGAACTAGGTTGTGGGACCCGATGGATGAAGAACCCGAGAGAAAGAGAAAGAGATGGAAATAGTAGAGTAATATTTGGGTTGGGTTTGGATTTTTTTCAGCCCAATTTTTAAAACTAATTTTGTAAAATTTCCAAAAGTCTTTAATCCAAAATGACAAGCCCATATTTATAGAAAGGACCATACAAAATTGCATGAAATAACTTCATAAAAACCCAATACCTAGAATCCACTCACTAAGTGGGCTTAATGTCTCCACTATAAGCCAACACCTAGCCCACTATTTTGTTAGTGAAATTATCCAAAAAAAAGTTTGGATTTCCCACTAACTTTAGTCAAAGGGCAAAATAGTCATTTGGTCAAAGTCAAACATTCACCAAAAAGTCAACATTTTGACTTTTTATGATTTTTTTCGTGTTGACTAATTTGACCTCCCGAGCATGAATCCGCATTCATTTTCTCCAAATTCAAATCACATTTGAGTATAAGGTCGGTCAAAGTTTGACTTTTCAAAGTCAAAAGTCAACTCTTTGACTTTTTACATCTTTGACCATTTCGATTATTTCCAAGCTTCCGAATATGAATGTATTCATATTCTTGATATTTAAATCACATTTAAATATTAAAGATGTATCTCTAAATTAAAAAATCGACCACTATATCACATATACTTGTCGGTTTCTCTCTCTACACCTAATTCGAACAATTCGAATTATTCTATCATACTATTCTAAGTTTATTCCATATGAGCTAGTAGGGGAACCTAATGGACCTATAGATCATGGGCTCCAACGATCCGAGATTAGCTGGGAAAACTCTTTAGATGGAGCTAATCAACATTCGTTAACTCACGAGTCATTCCACTATAGTCTCGTAGTTGCACTCCCCTCACTATAGATATATTTGTGTCCATATGATATAACCATGATTAGTAAGCTAATCCTTCATAGGTTGTTCGTAATCTTGGCTGGGTCATAAAAATCGTTTTACCCCCGAGACTACATCTTATTTCTTAAGTTCCACTGATCCTCTAATGAACAATTGGTTTAAGATCCAACCTATAAACCGAACCCCTCTTAGGCCAATGAGAGGGTGGGGCAGCTTGTTCAAGACCTGGATTCAATACTAAAGGGACCAACCTATCTACTATCCCTATAACGGGTAAGAGTGAATTCTTTCTTGCACCCTATGTTACCAGCTATCCACCTGATCTTACCCCTTAAATGGGAGGCTTATTGGGCCAGTGATAATGAGCTGCCCTCACCTATGCAAATCTAAGGATAATTCCGAATGGACAGGTGTTCATAGTTAGCTCAGGATTAAGATTAAGTTACCTAGGTCATCAATTAACGAAATAGTCAGTTTTATACATTAAACGGCATTTAAAACGTAAAAAGTGACTATTTCATGGTTCAGTCTTATGTAAACTATTTACATAGGATGCCCCCATTTTCATGTCTCCACATGAACGGTTTAGGATCACATCATTTGTACTAACTACCAAATGGACCGTATCCATAGTGTCCCCAGAATAAGGCGCCCAACCTTATATATACACTATAGACCATTTTGGCTATATATTTGAACTTGATCCACATTTATGTCACTACATAAAGTTCAAACTTAAACTTAATAGCCTCGAATCCTTAGTTTATTGGACTAAATATTTTCAATAACAGCTTTATTGAACAAGAATATGATATTGCAAACTACGAGTTTTAGGACATAAAATCTAACAATGTGATTGTTTTGTATTATGTATGCTTCATTCGTCCATTAGGGATACTCGGGAGGGTAATCTAAGGACAGGATCTAGGCTTGGGAAGGTCAGGTCAGAATCTAGACTCGGGAGAGTCAGATTAGAATAGATAACACAAGAGATAGGCGCTTAGGAATGAGCACTATTTGTTATTAACGCATTGCATGCATTCTAGAGATAGGATACGATTGAATGCGATCACCTTGCTTTCATGCATTCTGCATCGCATAAGACAAGAGTAGAGACTTAGGAATAAGCTCTATGGACACTTTGCGTTCAACATATGCGTCCTAGAATTAGGAGCACCAAATTTCCATTGGAAAATGACTTGCCGTGTATGGTTGTAGCATGATTGCATGGATTGCGTTGACTAGGGTTGCCCTTGTGATCACTCTTAAGTTTTGCAATGAAAGCATCTCTGCATTTTATCTATTTTCCCACACATTTATTTCGTGTCAAGGTTTGTTACATCTCTACCTTTCATGCATATTCTTATTGTGTTGTCTGATAGATAGGAGTAGGAGTAGGATTAACATAGCAACATCCCCTCCATTCTTTTATTCAAATCGTCGCATGCACATCACCGCAAACATATAGCTACAAGTCCCTATGTTCAACCTCGAATTACCCGAGAAACTTGCGTCCATGCTATACTTGGCGTGAATGCAAGAAAACTTGTGGCAGAATGCATGGTCATCGCATACATTCGTTAACGCAATTTTCAACCCAATGCATGACCATCGACGCATGACTATCAATGCATATCTTAGGAACATGCTTCGCACACCGCGTCCAAGGGAAGTTGGTTATCGAGTAAAATTGACTTCCAATTTTCCGTCATCATTATGCTACATGGAAATCAAATTTGAACACAATACTGGTGATAGATGATTTAAGGTTCGTTTTGATAGAGGATTATCCTCCTATCCCTAGCTCAAATGCAAACTGAACTATTCGGGAAGCATATGATAGATAGACGAAGGCGAATGAGAAAGCCCGTGCCTATATTCTTGCCAGCATATCTGATGTTTTAGCTAAGAAACACGAAATCATGTATGTTGCCAAATAGATTATGGAATCTCTATGTGGGATTTTTGGATAACCGTTCTTCTCCCGGAGGTATGTTGTTATCAAATATGTTTACAACTTCCGAATGAAAGAAAGGGCCTCTGTTAGAGAACATGTCCTGGACATGATGGTCTATTTCAATGTGATAGAGGTAAATGGAGCTGTCGTGGGTAAGAGAAGCTAAGTTCGTTTTATTCTAGAGCCTCTTCCAAAGAGTTTATTGCAATTTTGCACCAACGCATTAATAAACAAGATAGAATGAAACCTGACTACACTTATCAATGAGCTACATGCATTTTAGTTCATTTTGAGAACAAAAGGACAAGAAGCAGAGATAAATGTTGCCGCTGCTAAGAAAGGAGGATCATCCTCTAAAAGGTTTGATGTTGCTTATTCTTCTATGAATAAGAGTATTCCAGTGAAAAAGAACATGGGGAAAGGGAAAAAGGAAATTCTATTGGCCGCGAAGGCAAGGCCAAAGCTACAGACAAAGGAAAATGTTTCTACTACAGAGAAGATGAGCACAGGAAGAGAAATTGGCCACGATACCTTGCAGAGAAAAAACAGAGAAAGCAAAACAAGGAAACTAGTTCCTGAGGATTGCTTGCAATGAGATAATGCTCCAGGTTATGAACATGGAAGAATATCTGGGAAAGACCAGTTGGAGATTTTGGAGTTGCTGACAAAAGATGAATCCAGTTACTTTTATTAATGTAATAAAAGTTGTTTTATCTTTTGTAAAGGACATGTATATAATCTTTTGTTAGAAATGAAATGTTCATTAGCAAAAGTTACATTTTATATTTGTTCTACTATAAAGCAACTTCTGTTAAAACCATCCAAAGTTCAAGGCTATTTCAAATATTTAGATATTTAAAACGACTGAAAAATAATACGACAAAAGACGTATTATGATACTTATCTTTGGTAATTAAGATTATTGTCACATCATGTCATAATGAGATTAAGAAGGTTAAAAGTTTTCATCTAAATAAGTTAGAAAATAAATCTTTTAACTCTACGTGTATCTTATCTTTAAGATAACATTATCAAAAGAACCAAAGAACTCTTAAAAGCTTATACATTCAGATCTTTGTGGTCTAGTGAATGTTAAAGCATAAGGAATAGTATGAATATTTTAGTAGTTATTCTAAAGTACAGTTGTATTTACCTAAGTTGTAAGTTTAGAATACTTGAAAGGTTCGGGTATATAAAACTTGTTAGGTGAAATAGGCAAAACACTTCGATTAGATCGAAGTAGAAAGTACAAAGAAGTGGAGATTTTTAGGGCTATTTTGATAGAACATGAAATCTAGTAAAAATTATCTACATCTAGTTGCCTGAAATCGTTTTGAACTGAAGGAGTAATATAACATGCAACGGAAGATTCATAATCAATAAGCACTTAAACTACATTTAATTTGAGTTTTAAACATGCTACTCATGTAGTTTTCAAAAGAAGGTTTGACATAACAATACTTATGTAGTTCTCTTCATGTTATAGGAATCAGCAAAACCCGCTTTAAAAACTTCTGGACCACTCAAACCACCTTGAACCGGGCAAAACTCCTCGAGTATCAAGAAGCAACCATCATCGAGTATGCTAGTAAGCATCGAGTATGACATCGAGTATCAAATATTTCACAAAAGTACCATCGAGTAGACACTGCCGACCATCGAGTAAGGCATCGAGCATCAAGTAAAGCATCAAGCATTGAGTATCGAGTATTTCATGAAATAACATCGAGTAAATGCATCGAGTACCATCGAGTATGGCATCATGTATTGAGTATTTCATGAAATTTCATCGAGAATGCCATCGGGTGTCCCATCGAGCATCGAATATCTGATAGAATTTTGATTTTCCAATTCCTACTGCTTCGACCTTCTTAATTTCTTTCTTCAATAATATCCTAATTGCAACTCTAATGACTCGAAACGAATTACTGACTCTTAAACACATATTAAGGCCCATCAAACAAGAGTCAATAACAAGAGTTATAACATAGTTGAAAAGATTCAAATGCCAAAACCATGAAAAACCATATCAGCATACTATTTTCATACTGTTCAAGAAAAACACCCACCAAAATCAAATTAACAATAGTTAAGCCCCTAAATCATGCTTTGATACCAATTGAAGGAGTAATATAACATGCAACAGGAGAATTCAGAATCAATAAGTATTTAAACTACATTTAATTTGAGTTTTAAACATGCTACTCATGTAGTTTTCAAAAGAAGGTTTGAACATAACAATACCTTTATAGTTCTCTTCACGTTTTCAGTAGAATCTCCATAAGTTTGAGCTGGATTCTTCAGATAAACCACCAAAAAGATCTTCTCAACTATGCTCAAGAAGGAATGTATGGTGAAAACAATCTAATCAAGCTGAATTGAAGATGAACTAGTGAGAGTGGAGTACAGTTTCTGTTTTACAGCAGTAAGGATAAAGAACTCAGTCTTTTTTCTTTTTTTCTTTTTTTAATTTTCATCCATGAAACTTCATTATATAGTCTTAAATCATGCATTAGAAGATGGTTGCATATAAGGCAGCTCCTACTTGGTGTTGATTGAAGAGTTCATGGTAGAATTTGGTGATAATAAACCATTTGTGAGTTTAGTGGATTTTTCCCATTTTTAGGAAAAATCCACTAACTCAAAATAAATTCAAAAAATTGAATTTTTATTTAAATAAAACTATTTTATTTAAAATTTAGTTTTATATAATTAATTCAAAATTAATTAATTTAAATAAAACCAATTTAATTAATTTAATAACTTACTATTAAATTAATAAAATACCAATTCCACCAATTTTATTCAAAATCAATATTTAAATCAAAATTTAAATATTAATTGCTTCTCCAATCTTGTTTTAATTTCGATTAAATTAAATGTCTTAACTGCATCGTATACAATCAATTGATAAACCCTAAAACTAAATTTGAATATTTCAAATTCATAACCCTAAATTTAAAACTCATCAAATCAATTACTCAATTCATTATTCTAATTTATGAGCTAGTAGAGGGACCCATTGGACCTACAGATAATGAACTCCAACGATTTGTAATTAATTGGTTAAACTCTTTAAACCGAATTAATTACTTTTATATAACCATCAAGACATACCACTATAGCTCAATAGTTGCACTCTCCTCACTGTAGATGTATTTCTATCCATGTTAACCATAATTAGTAAGTCGATCCTTCACAAGTTGTTCGTATTTATAGCTGGATCAAAATTATCATTTTACCCCTATAAATACATTTTATTCCTTAAGTTCCCACTGACCCTCTAATGAACAACTGATTCATAATATCACTTATGAATCATGTCCTTTTCTATCATGAGAAGGTGGGGTCTCGTTTGTTCAAGACCAGGTATCAGCACTTAAAAGAACAACATATCTGCTAACCCTAAAACAAATAGGAGTGAATTCAATCTTGCAGGGCTATGTCCCAAGCTATGTATTTGGTCTTATACCCAAAATTGAAGGCTTATTATCACCAACTATCTACTAATACTAATTTAGTCTTTAATTCATAATTTTTTAATTAATATTGTATTTAATTCATAACTTTTTAATTAATATTGTATTTAGTTCATTATATTTTTAATTAATATTGTCTTCAAGGGAAAATAATTATCTTTCTCGTCTTTGAAAGAAGAAAGAATTAAAATTGTAAAAAGACAAGATATATTTTTTGATGGGTTTTATAAGATATATTATTGAATAGAATGTATGATATAGTTTTTTAAATATAGAATGTAAGATAACATTTTAGTCACAAAATTTAACCAACCAATAGGTAAGTGCATAAAATTATTAATCTGTATAATATTTTTTTTAAAAAAATAGATATGTCTAAATATTATCCAAAGATCTTTTTCATATATGAAAATAATATAACTAAAGGGTTAAGAGTAGATATAATAGCTAGGATTTGTTAAAGTTGTAAAACGAATTAGATTCAAAGATACATTAATAAAAGCATAGATATAAAATTAATATATTTTCATAAATTTATATTAATATGGAGAAAAATCGAAAAGAAAGACCAAAGTAGCTAAATAAATAATGAGATGATCAAATTGATGAACTTGAATGAAGTCGTAGATATGTAATTAGTTGATAGATATATATGGGAGAATATATAATTAAGGAGATACATATTAGAATTAATTAGCATATTGAATTGAAATATATATATTCGAAGTTATCTGTTAAAACTATAGTAGTATTAAGAATTAGATTCCAAGAAAAATAATATGTTGATAAGAAAATTGATGAAATTGAAGGATAAAGAAGGAGTAGTCTAGTAGTATATAAAGGTGAAAGTGGTAGAGGGAGTTGGTCCAAAGCCAAATTAAGGAAATTAAAGAAAAGCATTGCGATCATGATGTTGGGAGCAATTTAGGAGGTGAGTTGGATGTAAATGTGAACTTGGAAATTTTCCAAACCATTGAAAATTTGGCCGATGCAATTATATAACAAATTGCAAATTTTGTGTTGGGAGTGCTTGTAGCGGCCGTGGGACTTGAGCTCAGGTTGACGGCTACGGTGAGTGCTAGTTTTTCTATTTTTCCTAATGGCAAACTCTACAGGCTTATGGTGGGGGTGTTGGCCAAAATCAACGGTGTTTGGGTCGCTCAAACATATGAATGTGAAGTCTTTGTTCCATTTATTGGCCCTTGGGAATGCAGATCTTACAAGCTTTGCTAACTAAATAATCCCATTATAAATCCCACAACTACTACTACTATATTCTACTACTCTCTCTATCCAATCTCCATGATCCTCCTTCCATACTTTTTTGTCCTCTCCTTCTATCATCAATCAATAAAATAACTACTTAAGTACGTGCATCATTATGTTATTTATATCATATGCTTTTTTCCTAATTTTTATTCATATCATATTTATCGTCTTAATTTCACCCAATCATCATCTGTTTTTTCCCTAATCTAATCTCTCTTTAATTTTTACATACTATATATACGCACACATGCACATATGTACAATTGTTGGACAACTTAATTACGTTTTATTCAATCTTCAAACTACATATCTTGCAATTATAATGTGGTCTTCAATGCAATCATATACTTCAATTTGCTGCATATAAAATCATATGTATTATCTATCAAGAAGTTAAGTACTTCATAAATCTCTCACCTCACATTTTGTAAACTCTCATAAATTGTGAGGTTCAATCACTTACCCTCAAAATTATTGCACTCAACATACATATACACAAAGTTACGTGTGTATATATCAAGAATATATTTTTTTTCACTTTATAGCTCTAATTTTAAGTGAGCTCAATCCAAGCTTTTAGTATCCCAAAATTGAACTAAACCTAATAATTGTACGTTGACTTCGATTAGTTTATAACCTTTTATGAGTATTATTAATTATAATGCATTGTTTTTGGAATTATAAATTTTTCTTTAGAAAATAGAAAATCCATTATATGTTTTTTTTAATGAAAACAAACACAATTTCTAAACATCAAAATGTTATCAAACCGATCATATAATTAACTAGATGCATCTCTTTTGGACTAAGTATGATGAGAATGCTAAGAATGTTCCAACTGATAACTTGTAGAAATACAAGTTATTGTCTCTCAAAAGTTGGAACAATCAGGATTCTTAATGATAAAAACTCACTTGTCTTAAAGAAAAATGCATGGAATTCTTCAAACACTACTAGCCTTTACAAAAACATTCTTTTTGATAAAACCGCATCAATAACACATCTTATCGTAGGAGTTCAATAAAATTTGCTAAGTGTCGCAGGCTTAGCTAACGCAAAGACATGCGTCTGAAGGATTCCAACGCAGAAAAGATACATTGGTTCGTGTTGTTCCTGTCAAATCACCACTTACAAGTATGGGTATCTAAATATCGACATCTGAAAAGCAAATGAAATGGCAGGCATCTGACCAGGGCATGAAAATTAATGCTGTCATATCACAAGTTGCTGAAAAAAAATGCCTATAAATAGGAAGACTTGCAACCGAAGATGAAGACCAAAATATAGATAGAGAACTTTAGAACTTAGATTATAGTTGTTTTTCTGCTACAAGAAGAACACTGGAGGAAAAGAACCACTATCATTGTTGATCAAGGAGAATTGTAGAAGACCAAGCTCAAGAGAGAATTCTTCTTCATTTCTTCACCAAGTTGGTTGTACATATATTTAGATCAAGCCAAAGAGGACAAGAGATTCAACTCTGCGGCTTGGCTCTTTTCTTTTCACTTCATTTCCATTTATTATCTCATGTGATTAAGTGTTGCCACTGTAATGACAGTTTCATTGTAAGACCCTAACCTTTAACCTAGACTATATTGGGTTAAGTTAAGGAACGAGCCTTGGTAAAAAGGGCTGGTATAAAGAGTAGATCAAAAGGGCTTGGGCAAGTAGCCTTTTGAGGTTAATTTGAGATTAATTGACGCAAGGATGCGTCAATGGGTGGTGTTCAGTCATGGACATGGTGCGCCAATTAAGGTGCCATTTGAGATTAAAATTAACACAATTGAGGTTAGTTCGACGGAAGGGTTGTATGTAAGGGCACTCGGCCAAGATGACTTGCAATTATCTTGTGATGGTGACCAAGATGCAACAATGTAATGGAAAGTTGCGATCATCTTGGGAGATAGCACCACTAGGACTAGCTTAAATAAAGGCCTCAGGAAATTGGCTAAGTGTGGAGGCTTGCGTTGAAGTTTCGCGTGCTGGACATGATGGAAAGCGAGACATACGCAGTGGAATAAGGATCTAATTACACTCTAATTTCCTCTAATTAAAAGGAAATTAGCATGCAAAAATAGAAAAAACAGTAAACTAAAAAGAGATAGTGTACAACCTTTGTAGCTCCCGAAAAATGCTTTTTCTCGTTGAATCTCGACCCAAACTCTACCGGATCACCACTAGAGTTTCCCTGCTATTCTCTGGACTCAGAATCGGGTTGTGGGACCCAGTGAATGAAGGAATGAAAAGGAAGAATTGGAGGCTCAAGGTTAATGTGAGAAAAAGGGAGTTTTTGGTGAGAACTTGGAAACCAAAAAATAGAAAATTCAGCAAGAAGAAGAAGTTATTTAAAAAAAAAAAAAAAACTTCCTTATATAAAATAATTACATGCATCTAATACATGTAAAAGCTCACCAAAAATCAACACCTCACAAAGCACTAAACCAAAGTGGGTTATGTATCATTCTATAATGTTTACACATAGTCCACTTAAGTTAGTAAGATTATCCAACAAAAATGTTGGATAATTCCACTAACTCTAGTCAAGGGCGAAAAGGTCTTTTTTCATTTTGTCAAAGTCAAACTTTGACTTTTCCTTAGTGAAAAAATCAACCCTTTGACTTTTTACAGTTTTTACCCTCTTGATTAATTTTGACCTCCCGAACATGAATCCGCATTCATGTTTTCGAAATTCAAATCACATTTGTCGGTTTTAATCCCTTTTTCTAATTCGAACAATTCAAATTAATCCAATATACTGTTCTAAGTTTAATCCATATGAGCTAGCAGGGGGACCTAATGGACCTACAGATCATGGGCTCCAACAATCCAAGATTAACCGGTAAAACTCTTTAACCTAATTAATCAACATTTGTTAACTAACGGGTAATTCCACTAAGCCTCGTAGTTGCACTCCTTTCACTAAAGATATATTTCTGTCCATCTGATATAACCATAACCAGTAAGTCAATCTTTCACAGGTTGTTCGTGGTCTTGCCTGGGTCAAAATACCGTTTTACCCTCGAGAACACTTCTTGTTCCTTCAGTCCCACTAAACCTCTAAAGAACAATTGATTTGTAGGCCAACCAACAAATCGAGTCCCTCACAGCCTAGAGAGAAGGTGGGGCCCCTTGTTCTAATTTCGAAGTCAACACTTAAAAGAACAACCTATCTACTACCCCTAGAGACGGGTAGGAGTGAAGTTCATCTTGCACCCTATGTCCCCAGCTATTTACCCGGTCTTACCCCTGAAATGGGAGGCTTATTAAGCTAGCGCTGTTGAGCCGCTCTCACCCATACAGATCTAAGGATAATCCCAAATAAACAAGAGTTCATAGTTAGCTCAGGATTGAGATCGAGTTACCTAGGTCATCAAATTTGAATTAGTCAGTTTTATACAGTAAACGGTATTATAAAGCAAAAGTGACTAAGTCGTGGTCCAATCTTATGCAAACTAATTGCATAGGATGCCCCCACTCACATATTTCTATATGAACAATTCAGGATCACATCGTTTGTACTAACTACAAAGTGGGTCGCATCCATAGTGTCCCCAGAACAAGGCGCCCAACCTTATCCCTATACTATAGACCATTTTAGGCTATATACTCGAACTTGATCCATGTTTTATGTCATCACATAAAGTTCAAGTCTACATAAAATAGCCTCAGGACCTTAGTTTGGATTCAAGATTAAAATTTCAATAACAATTTTATCGAAAAAATAAACCATAATATGTTTATTAATTTAAAATCATGAATAAACAAATCATTTACAGTCGACTTCAAACAAACGGTTATACAATTATACAGAGAAATTACAGCATGAACAATATAGAAGAACAGAAATCAAACTCTATATGAACATTGGCAAAAGCGTCTCCACGCTCCAAGGTGCAATTTTCATCCAACAACAGCAACCACGAGCGCTCGATCTGTATGACCGCAACACCGCATGAACACTTCGCCCTCGTCCTCAACGATCTCCTCGGTCATGATCTCCTCTGCAACACGAACTCCTCCGCAATGGCAAACGGCCTCTACAGCACCACGAACGACCCCCAAAAAACCTTGACGGTGTCGAGTTGAGTCTGACACCACCAACAAGGCGACCTTGGTATTCTCGGTGTGAGAATCCAGAGGGTGGGCTCTGTTCGGACTTGGTATGAGGCAGAGAATGGAGGAAACAACGATCACGTACACGACTGGGCAAGTGGGAGAAGTCGGAGACCTATCATATAGGTCGATGCCCAATCGTTTAGATAAAGCTATGCGATCGTTTAGCTCTATTGTATAGCTCGGTCTGTCGCATACAGACTCTACACAATCGTGTACCTTGGGCCAGTGATTGTCTAGCAAAACTATGCGATCGTTTAGTAAACACTGCACGATCGTTTAGCTCGTACTTGCACGATTTTTTAGCTCGTCCAGCCGTCGTTTAGTCCATCTATATTTACTTGACGACTTCGGTGAGTTTCTTTTCGCCGGAGAGAAAACTCGAAATTTTTTTCAAACTTCTGTAAAAACTCTCTTTTTTTCAAAATAGGAAACCACTTTCCTTTTAAACTCACGGTTACCATGATCCAATAACCACCCACTACTTTGGTTATTTAAAAGAAAAAGTATTAATTATCTAATAATTAATATTATTATAAACATAAATGATAACCAACTTATCATACAATATTTATAACCTATAGTTTTAATATTTCATCTCATGAAACATATAAACCATAATTCTTTTTCTATTCCATGGTACTTAATGTAAATCTCATTTACACCAATCCTCCACTAGATGTATCTTATACATCATATCGATTATATCATATATAATCAAAATACCTCTTGTCAATTTGAACATTTTAAATCAACACCAAGAACTGATCCTCAACAGAATCCAAGCTACCAAGGGGACCTCATGGATCTGTAGATCTGAAGCTCCAACAGTACATGAATAACTGACTAAACTCTTTAGCCACGGGATCCACCATCTGTTAACTGCTAGGCACTCCACTAAAGACCGAAAACTAAACTCTCCTCACTACAGATATATTATGTGTCCATCTTAACCAATCAGCAGTGCGACAACCCTTCACAGATCGCTCGTAAGTACAGCTGGGCCAATAATCGTTATGCCCCTATAGTTACATATGTCTCCTTAAGTACCACCGATCCCTCTAATGAACATAAGTCATAGTCCTACTATGACTGAGTCTTCTCTTCTAAAGAGAAGTTGTGGCCACTATGTTCAAGCCCCGGAATCAGCCCTTAAGGGAGCAATCTCTCTACTTATCTCTACTTCGGGAAATAAGTGAGTTCTTTATTATGGATTGAGTTCCCAAATCCTAGATCAGACAAGTCCCCATAAAGGTAGGCATGTTGAGTTGGCAATCTGGCCACTCTCACCATACTAATCAAAAGACCGCCTTCAAAGGCAGGAGTTCACAAAACACTGAGGATTGAGGTCGTGTCACCTATGGTCGTATAGGTGAGATGCAAATCTCTAGTATCAATGGTGTTATATATAGAGTCTAGTCATCTCGTGGTCCAGGTCTTATACAAACTCTTTGTATAGGACACCCCCGCGAATGGTCAGGATCTACCATCTATAATAGTTTACAGTACTTGCAAACCTCTACAAAGCGGTTCGTATCCGTAGTGTCACCAGGATTAGGTATCCCACCTTAATCCTTATACTACAGACCGATTTAAGTTATCACTTAAGGCATGATCCACTTGTATATCAAATATACATGCTTAAGTTCACTTAAGATAACCAAGGAGCTTTGTTTATTGGATATGAGTAAATGCCAGAATTAAATAACACTTATTTTATTCATTGAACAATGTGTATCTTTATAAAACAACGAGACTCCGGGAGAATTAGGACACCAATCCCAACAATCTCCCACTTGTCCCAATGACTCGGGAGACTAATGTACAATACAAAAAAATGTACAATATACAATGAACAAGGGCATACCCCAGTATCATCTCCCATTTGCCCTAGACAAGATGCCGCATGTCCCGCAGACCCAGACTTTCCAGGTGACCCTCAAATACTTTAGTCGTGAGATCACAGTATCACGACGCACAATCTCCCTGATCAGGTGATATTTTTGTTCTATGTGCTTACCTCGATAATGACTTCGAGGCTCCTTTGAATTTGCCACAACCTCGCTGTTATCACAATAAAGAGTGATAGGAAAATCCATATTTGGAAAAACTTCCAAATCTGTAAAGAACTTCCTCAGCCAAACAGCCTCTTTAGCTGCTTCACAAGCCGCTACGTATTCGGCTTCCATAGTGGAGTTTGGGATGCATCCTTGCTTGATGCTTCGCTAAACTACAGCCCCTCCATTCAGAGTAAACACTGATCCCGATGTCGATTTACGAGAATCTCGATTGGTCTGAAAGTCAAAGTCCATGTATCCTGTAATGATCAGATCCTTATCTCCATACACAAGTATGTAGTCCCTCGTTCTCCGAACATACTTGAGGATCGTCTTGACCGCCATCCAATGATCAAATCTTGGATTGGACTGATATCGACTGACAATCCCTATTTCATAGCAAATGTCGAGTCTGGTACACAACATTGCATACATCAAGCTTCCTACAGCAAAAGCATAGGGAATCCATCTCATCTCCTCAACCTCTTGAGGTGTCTTAGGACATTGATCCTTAGACAGAATGATTCCATGCCTGAAAGGTAATAAACCCCTCTTGGAATCCTGCATCCTGTACCTGATCAACATTTGATCAATGTACGATGCCTGAGACAGGGCTAATCGTTTGTTCTTGCGATCCCAAATGATCTAGATTCCGAGAACATAATGTGCCTCACCCAAATCTTTCATTTGGAACTAGGCAGCTAGCCAACACTTAATGTCAGTCAAATATACTACATCATTCCCAATGAGTAGGATATCATCCACATACAGTACCAGGAAAGCTACTGAGCTGTTGATGATCTTCATGTAAACACAAGGCTCATCAACATTCTGGTCAAATCCAAATGACTTAACAGCAGTGTCAAATATGATGTTCCAAGATCGAAATGGTTGTTTCAGCCCATAAATGGACCTATTAAGCTTGTAAATTCTTTACTCTTGATCTAGAACTTCGAACTCCACGGGTTGAGTCATATAGATGGTCTCCTCAAGATTACCATTCAAAAAGGCAGTATTGACGTCCATTTGCCATATTTCATAATCGTAAAATGTGGTTATGGACAGGAGAATCCGAATAGACTTTAGCATGACAACAGGTGAGAAAGTTTCCTCATAGTCAACTCCCTCAACCTGGGTATAACCCTTTACCACGAGTCTAGACTTAAAGGTTTGCACCTTTCCATCTACACCTCTCTTTCGCTTATAGATCCACTTGCACCCAATAAGTTTGACTCCATCAGGTGGATCAACAAGCTCTCAATTGTTATTGAAGTACATAGACTCCATTTTCTGGTTCATAGCCTTAACCCATTCATCTTTTTCAACATCCTCCATTTCTTTCTTAAAAGATAACGAATCCTCGACCCCATCATTTGTAATGACATTTTGGGCTTCAATCAAACCCATGTAGCGATCCAGTGGGTTCATAACCCTCCGACTACATCAAGGCAGTCTCAACTCTTGAGCTGGTTGACTAGATGTTCCGACCTCAAAAACTCTTGTTGATCTGTCGGCATGTTCAACAACTCTTGTTGAACCCTCAGTAGTCTCAATCTCACTTGAGATCTCATGTAAAACGAGCTTACTTCGTGGCTTATGATCCTTCATGTGATCTTCTTCCAAGAAGATAGCATTAGTGGAAACAAACACTTTGTTCTCACTGGGATCATAGAAGTACCCTCCTCTCATTTCCTTGGGGTACCCTATAAAGAGGCAAACCTTTAAACACGGTTCCAACTTCTTTGGGTTATCACTACCACATGTGTCGGATAGCCCCAAATCCTGAAGTGGCGTAAACGACCTTTACGGCCTCTCCATAACTCAAAAGGTGTTTCAGAAACACTTTTCGAGGGAACGATGTTCAGGATACAACATGCAGTCTACACTACATAATCCCAAAACGAGTCTGAAAGATGAGCATCACTCATCATAGACCAAACCATGTCCAACAAGGTCTTGTTTCTCCTTTCAGATACACCATTTTGCTAAGGTGTACCTGGGGCTGAAAGTTGGGACGCAATCCTATGTTTTATCATATAGTTCTAGCATTGGATGTTCATATACTCTCTACCACGATCAGATCGTAGTGTTTTTATCTTCTTGCCTAACAAGTTTTCAACTTCAGCCTTATACTCCTTGAACTTGTCAAGGGCTTCAGACTTTCATTGCATTGGAAGAGATACCCAAACCCTAAATAATCATCTATGAAAGAGATGAAATATTCATACCCACCTCGAGCTTTAACATTCATCGAACCACAAAGGTCTGAATGTACAAGCTCCAAGGCTTCCTTGGCTTTGCAACCTTTTCCAGTAAAAGGTCGTTTGGTAATCTTGCCTTCAAGGCATGATTCACATACTGGCAAAGAGTTTTCTTCTAAACTCTTTAGAAGCCCACTTTTCACCAACTTCTCAATCCTATTGAGGTTGATGTGACTTAAACTAAGATGCCAAAGATGGGCATTTTCCTTTGGAGAAACCTTTAAGTATTTTAGCTTTTGTTGCTATACTGAACATTTCAGTGTTAAACAAGACTTTTATGACCAACGACCTTAGTACATATAAGTTATTTTTCATTAAACCAGAACTAATATCCATTCCATTCTTGAAAATAAACACTTTATTCTCAGAAAAGGAGACAGTATAGCCTTGTTCAATGAGACAAGAAACCAAGATTCAGTTCCTCTTAATATAAGGAACTACAAAAAAATTATCCAGTAACAGATAATGTTTCTTGTCAACAAATAACTTCAGCCTGCCTACAGCAAAAGCTGAAATAACCTCACCATTACCGACTCGAAGAGTCATTTATCCCTGTGGCAATGTTTACCAAGAACTAAATCCTTGGTAAGAGGAACTGACATGATTGGTAGCACCTGAATCAAGGATCTAGGAAGAATTATCATTCTCTACCAGACACGTCTCCATGACCAATAAATCATATTTACTGTCTTGTCTCCTCTTTTGGAGAGTAGTGGGATGGAGTTCGTTTGCCACGAAATTCATTTCACATGATTCTTTCCACTGTAATAAATTGGTCATTTTTAAAAAATTTAAAAGGAAATACTAACGAGTTGCTGAAAAGAAAAACACATTGACCTACGTTAGGTTTTAAGCAAATACCTGTTGTAAAACAAAACAACATCCAATAAGGTTTTAGCAAAACTAACATGAACCCCGTGTGACATCTAGTTTCACAATGACGCTTCAAAAGTTTAGGACAAAAGCTGCCGAAGGGATGTCAGTTACCCCTCCTCTGAATTGAGGAGATCTCAACCAGTCATTAATAACAAAACAACTCTTGTTCCTATAACGACTAGCCATCATTGATTTGGCCATGGGTCTGTTTTCGCCCGACGGAAATTTCACGCACAAAAATTGGGCCCCGGGGCCGCCCTACCGGGCCCGATAGCTAGGGGCACCAAATGAGCTCCTTTCGCAAAACCGTCTACGCGCACAATTTTTTTTCATGGTTCTTAACCCCTGGGTTCGTTTTCGCGTTTTCGCCCGTCGGAAAGTTCGCGTACAGAAATTGGCCCCGGGGCAGCCCCACCGGGCACGATAGCCATTTGGGGCTCCAAATGAGCTCCGTTCGCAAAATTGTCTGCGCGCATGGCTTTTTCAATCGTTCTTAACCCCTGGGTGCGTTTTTGAGTTTTCGCTCGCTGGAAAGTTAGCGCACAAAAATTGGGCCCCGCGGGGCCCGATAAACATTTGGGGAACCAAATGAGATCCGTTCGCAAAACTGTCTACGCACACGGCTTTTTTCATCGTTCTTAACCCCTGGGTCCATTTTCGATTTTTGCCCGCCGGAAAGTTCGCGCATAAAAATTGGGCCCCGGTGCAACCCCATCGGGCTCGATAGCCATTTGGGGCACCAAATGAGCTCCGTTCGCAAAATCGTCTGTGCGCACGACTTTTTTTCATCGTTCTTAACTCCTGGGTCTGTTTTCGCATTTTTGCCCGACAGAAAGTTTGCGCACAAAAATTGGGCCACGGGGCAGCCCCGCCAGGCCTGACAGCCATTTGGGACACCAAATGAGCTCCTTCACAAAACTGTCTGAGCGCACGACTTTTTTCATTGTTCTTAACCCCTGCATCCATTTTCGCATTTTCGCCCGCTAGAAAGTTCGCGCACAAAAATTGGGCCCCATGGCAGCCCCATCGGGCTCGATAGCCAGGGGTATCAAATGAGCTCTGTTCGCAAAACAGTCTGCGCGCACAGCTTTTTTTCATAGTTCTTAACTCCTGGGTCTATTTTTCGCGTTTTCGCCCGCCAGAAAGTTCACACACAAAATTTGGCCCCAAGGCAGCCCTGCCAGGCCCAATAGCCATTTGGGGCACCAAATGAGCTCCGTTCAAAATATTGTCTGCACACATGGCTTTTTCCATCATTCTTAACCCCTAGGTGCGTTTTCGAGTTTTCACCCACCGAAAAGTTCGCGCACAAAAATTGGGCCTCGAGGCAGCCCCGCGGGGCCCGATAGCCATTTGGGGAATCAAATGATCTCCGTTCGCAAAACTGTCTACATATAGGCCTTTTTTAACCGTTCTTAATCCTTGGGTCCGTTTTAGAGTTTTTGCCCGTCGGAAAGTTCGCGCACAAAAATTGGGCCCCGGGGCAGCCCCGTCGAGCCCGATAGCCATTTGGGGCACCAAATGAGCTCCGTTCGCAAAACCGTCTGCGCGCATGGCTTTTTTTCATCGTTTTTAACCCCTGGGTTCGTTTACGAATTTTCACCCGACGGAAAGTCTGACCACAAAAATTGGGCCTCGGGGCAGGCCCACTGGGCCCAATAGCCATTTGGGGCACCAAATGAACTCCTTTACTAAACCGTCTGTGCACACAACTTTTTTTCATCGTTCTTAACCCTTACGTCTGTTTTCACATTTTCACTCACTAGAAAGTTCGCACACAAAAATTGGGCCCCGGGACAGCCTCGTCGAGCCCGATAGCTATTTTGGGCACCAAATGAGCTCCATTCGCAAAATCGTCTGCGTGCACGACTTTTTTTTTATCGTTCTTAGCCCCTAGATCTGTTTATGCGTTTTTGCCCGTCGAAAAGTTCGCACACAAAAATTGGCCCAGAGGCAGCCCCGCTGGACCCCATAGCCATTTGGGGCACCAAAAGAACTATATTCGCAAAACCGTCTGTGCGCACGGCTTTTTTTCATCGTTCTTAACCCTTGGGTCTGTTTTCACATTTTTGCCCGCCGGAAAATTCGCGCACAAAAATTGGGCCTTGGGGTAGTCCCGTCGGGCCCAAAAGCAATTTGGGGCACCAAATGAACTCCGTTCGCAAAATTGTCTACGCGCACGACTTTTTTTTCATCGTTCTTAATCCCTCGGTCTATTTTCACGTTTTCGCCTGTCGGAAAGTTCGCGCACAAAAATTGGGCCTCGGGGCCGTCCCGCCATGCCCGATGGCCATTTAGGGAACCAAATGAGCTCCATTCGCAAAACTGTCTGCGCGCACGGCCTTTTTGGATCATTCTTAACCCCTGAATTCATTTTCGCCTGCAGGAAAGTTCGCACACAAAAATTGGGCCCTGAGGTACCCCGTCGGGCACGATAGCCATTTGGGGCACCAAATGAGCTCTGTTCGAAAAACCGTCTACGCGCACAGATTTTTTTCATCGATCTTAACCCTGGATCCGTTTTCCCGTTTTCGCCCGCCGAAAAGTTCATGCACAAAATTTGGCCCTGGGGCAGCCCCGCTGGGCCCAATAGCCATTTGGGGCACCAAATGAGCTCCGTTCGCAAAACCGTCAAGCACACTGCTTTTTTTCATCATTCTTAACCCCTGGGTCCGTTTTTGCATTTTCGCCCGTCGGAAAGTTCGCGCACAAAAATAGGGCCCCGGGGTAGCCCCGTCAGGCTCGATAGCCATTTAGGGTAACAAATGAGCTCCATTCGCAAAACCATTTACTCACACGGTCTTTTTTCATCGTTCTTAACCCTTGGGTCCGTTTTCACATTTTTGCCTGCCGGAAAGTTCACACACAAAAATAGGGTCCCGGGGCAACCCCGCTGAGCCCGATAGCCATTTAGGGCAACAAATCAGCTCTGTTCGCAAAACCGTCTGCTCGCACGGCCTTTTTTCATCGTTTTTACCCCTTGGTCCATCTTCGCATTTTCCCCACCGGAAAGTTTGCACACAAAAATTAGGCCCCAGGACAGCCCCGTCGGGCGCGATAACCATTTGGTATACCAAATGAGCTACCGTCTGTGTGCACGACTTCTTTACATCGTTCTTAAACCCAAGGTCTATTTTTGCATTTTCGCCAGCATTCAAGTTTGCGAACAAAAATTGGACCCCAGGGCACCCTACCGGGCCCGATAGCCATTTTGGGCACTAAATGAGCTCCGTTTGCAAAACCATCTACGTGCACGGTATTTTTTCATCATTCTTAACTCCTGGGTTCATTTTCGCGTTTTCGTCCGATGTAAAGTTTGCGCACAAAAATTTTGCCCCCTGGAAGCCCCGTTGGGCCCAATAGCAGTTTGGTCACCAAATGCGCTCCGTTCGCAAAATAGTCTACGTGCACGGCTATTTTTCATTGTTCTTAACCCCTGGGTCTGTTTTCGCGTTTTCGCCCACTGAAAAGTTCACGGAAAAAAGTTGGGCCCCGGGGCAGCCCTGCCGGGCCCAATAGCCATTTAAGGCAGCAAATGAGCTTCGTTCGCAAAATCGTCAGCGCACGATTTTTTTTCATCGTTCTTAACCCCTAGGTCCGTTTTCGCATTTTCGCCCACCAGAAAGTTCGCTCAAAAAATTAGGCCCTGGGCAGTCTCGCCGGGCACGATAGCCATTTGAGGCACGAAATGAGCTCCATTCGCAAAACTGTCTTCGCACACGACTTTTTTACATTATTCTTAACCACTGGGTCCGTTTTCTCGTTTTCGTCCGCCGGAACGTTCTCGCACAAAAATTTGCCCTCGGGGCAGCCCCGCCGGGCTCGATAGCCATTTGGGGCACTAAATGTGCTCCGTTCGCAAAACCGTCTACGAGCACGACATTTTTTCATCGTTCTTAACCTCTGGTTCTGTTTTCGCGTATTCGCCATTGGAAAGTTCGCGCACAAAAATTGAGCCCCAGGGTAGCCCCTCTAGGCCCGATAGCCATTTGGGGCATCAAATGAGCTTCGTTCGCAAAACCGTCTGTGTGCACAACTTTTTTCAACATTCTTAACCCCTGGGTCCGTTTTAATGTTTTCGCCCGTCGGAAAGTTTGCACACAAAAATTTTACCCTCTGGCAGCCCCGCCGGGCCCGATAGCCATTTGGGCACCAAAACAGTCTCTGCGAACATTTTTTTTCATCATTCTTAACCCCTAGGTCCGTTTTCGCGTTTTCTCTCGTCAGAAAGTTCGCGCACAAAAATTGGGCCCCGGGGAAGCCTTGCTGATAACTGGCAATTATAAGCCTTTTATTTAGAATTATGAGGGTTAACAGGTAGAAAACACAGTGATAATACTTAGAATTTGTGAAAAATTGAGTTTTGCGTCGATAAGCACCTAAAACCTCACTAACCCAATATTATGCATTATTCCGTGCCAAAGTGTCTATTTTATAGCTATCGCAGGAATCAAACGCATGCGTTTGTAATAAGCAATCACAGACAAACACATACGCTGAAGCCAGGCAACCGCAAAGGACGAACGCAGGCGGCAACCCCATGCATCTAATGCATGGAAGTTGCAATAAACGCATGCGTCCAACGCATGGAGAACGTGGTGAACAAATAAAGATTGCAGCCATTGAGTGAGCCATAATAGAAGATCGCAAGATGGGTAGAACGCGTTGATAACTTCAGCTAAATTAAGCTCGGACGCATACCTTGGGAGTATTAACAAGATAAGGCGATGTGACAACGCCCATAGCACGACAAAAGCAGCAGTGAGCCATACCTTCGTCATTACAGCTGTCGACGTCCAAATTCTATAAATAGCCCTTGAGACCTTCATTTTAAGACATCCGAGCTTTTGCCTCAAGGCAGAAGTTTGTGATCACAGATGAGAGCTTGAAAGAGATTTCCAGTGAGAATTCTTCATCTCCACAATCCAGACCGAGTGACGATCGGAGCATTCACCAAAAATAGAGCTCGAGAGAGACATCTCCATCATTCAACAATGGCACCACCGGCAGCGTTGACGCAGAGTCCTTCATCTCCCTTCTAATCTCTGTATTGTATTACATTTTAGCTTGAGATATTAAGAAATTTTGTGATCAATGCAAATTTTAATTCCTTCATTACCGTTTTCTTCATCATCTTCATCTCTATCATAGTTTATCTTCAACGTTTATTTATCAAAGTCAATCGCATGCTTAATCGTGTAGCCTAGAGATAGGATGCATGTAGCAACCCATCGAAAGGTGTGCGTTGTGCGAGTATAGTGAGTTAATCCTCTTTGCTTGGTGAAAGGCTGTGGCAACACCTGTCTATAGGATGCTGCATTGCTTGTCTATAAGTTAAGTAGCTGCATCTAACTGCCTAAGAAGGTAAGGGATGGAATGCACTAAGCAAGATTCGTATTGTTCCTAGAGACAGGCACAATCTTATGCTCGACGCAACCATGCACTATAGAGATATAGTCATGCGGCTGACCACCTAGAGGTGTGATGCATTAGTGCAACGAGCTGGTATTACTCGAGTGATTTAAGATAGTAAACATTAATATGCGTTAATGATTGTTGTGTTTCTACCTATTCTCATTGCAAGTCTTCTATTGCTCAATCTGTTTAGTTAGAAGTAGGAGTAGTATGTAAAACATTTAAACCTTCTTCGCCTTATTTTTATTCTTATTCATCGCCTCAAACGCATCACCTCACAAAGATTACTGAGTGACAAGTCCCCGTGTTCGACCTCGGATTACCCGAGAAACGTGCGTTTGTGTTATACTTGGCGCAAGCGTAAGAAAACTTGTGATAGGAACGCGTGGTCATTGCATGCTAAGATTAACGCATCATCATTCTGATGCATGACCACAGATACATGGGAGCAAACACATCAATTATGTCTAACGCATGATTTCATGTTCAAACCCATCTATCTTTAATAATAATAAAATAAAACAAAACGCGTCCCTAAAAATATATCAACACCTGCCAAGCCTGATAGCCCTTTAGGGCAGCAAATGAGCTTCGTTCGGTAAACCGTCAACGCGCACGGCTTTTTTTCATCGTTCTGAACTCCTATTTCATTTTCACGTTTTCGCCTGCCGGAAAGTTCGCGCACAAAAATTAGGCCCCGAGAAAGCCCTACCGGGCCCGATATCTAACAATTTGGGGCACCAAATGAGCTACATTCGCAAAACCCTCTGCATGCACGGCTTTGTTTCATCCTTCTTAACCCCTGTGTTCATTTTCGCGTTTTAGTGTTTTAGCATTTTCGCCCGCTGGAAAGTTTGCGCATGAAAATTGGGCCCCAGGGCAGCCCCACCGGGCACGATAGCCATTTGGGTCACCAAATGAGCTTCGTTCACAAAATAATATAGGTGCATGACAATTTTTCATCGTTTCTAACCCCTGGGTCCGTTTTCACATTTTCGCCCACTAGAAAGTTCGAGCACAAAAATAGGGCCCTAGAGCAGCCCCGTCGGGCCCGATAGCCATTTGGGGCAACAAATGAGCTTCGTTCTCAAAATCGTCTACGCGCACGACCTTTTTTCATCGTTCATAACCCCTCGGACCGTTTTCACGTTTTCGCCCGCCGGAAAGTTCTCGCACAAAAATTTTGCCCTCTGGCAGCCCTGCCAGGCTCGATAGTTCTTTGGGCACCAAATGAGCTCCTTTCGCAAAACAGTCGCGTGCACGGCTTTCTTTCATCGTTCTTAACACCTGGGTCTCTTTTCGTGTTTTCGCCTGCCGAAAATTTTGCGCACAATAATTGAGTGTCGGGCCAGCCCCGCCGGGCCCGATAGCCATTTGGGGCAGCAAATGAGCTCCGTTCGCAAAATCGTCAGCGCACGACTTTTTTTCATCGTTCTTAACCCTTGGGTCCATTTTCGCGTTTTCGTCGGTCGAAAAGTTTGCGCACAAAAATTGGGCCCCAAGACAGCCCCGACAAGCCCGATAGCCATTTGAGGCATCAAATGACCTTCGTTCCTAAAACCGTCTGTGCACACAACTCTTTTTCATCGTTCAAAACCCCTCGGTTCATTTTCACGTTTTCGCCCGCCGGAAAGTTCACACACAAAAATTTTGCCCCCTGGCAGCCCTGCCAGGCCCGATAGCTGTTTGGGCACCAAATGAGCTCCATTCGCAAAACAGTCTGCGCGCACAACTTTTTTTCATTGTTCTTAACCCCTGGGTCCATTTTCACGTTTTCGCCTGTCGGAAAGTTTGCACACAAAAATTGGGTGTCGGGGCAGCCCCACTAGGCCTGATAGCCATTTGAGGCAACAAATGAGCTTCGTTCGCAAAATCGTCAGCGCACGGCTTTTTTCATCGTTCTTAAACCCTGGGTCCGATTTCCCGTTTTCGTCCGCCGAAAACTTCGCGCATAAAAATTTCTCCTCGAGGCAGCCCCGCCGAGCCCGATAGTCATTTGGGAAACCAAATGTGCTCTGTTCGCAAAACCGTCTCCGTTCACGGCTTTTGTTCATCATTATAACCCCTGGGTCCGTTTTTGCATATTCGCTTGCCGGAAAGTGCGTGCAAAAAATTGGGCCCCAGGGCAGCCCCGCCGGCCCCGATAGCAATTTACGGCACTAAACCAGCTCTGTTCGCAAAACCGTCTGTGCGCACGACTTTTTTTAATCGTTCTTAACCCTTGGGTCCATTTTTACATTTTCGCCCACCGAAAGTTCGCACACAAAAATTTTGCCCCGTGGCAGCCCCACCGAGCCCGATAGCCATTTGGTCACCAAATGAGCATCGTTCGCAAAACAATCTGTGCGCATGTTTTTTTTTTCATCATTCTTAACCCCTGGGTCCATTTTCGCATTTTCACCCGCCAACAAGTTCGTGCACAAAAATTGGGCCCCGGGGCAGTTTCACCGGGCTTGATAGCCTTTCGAGCAACAAATGAACTCTGTTCGCAAAATCGTCAGCGCGCACGGCTATTTTTCATCGTTCTTAACCCATATTCCGTTTTCACATTTTTGCCCGCCGTAAAGTTCGCACACAAAAATTGGGCCCCGAGCCAGCCTTGTCGAGCCCGATAACTAGCCATTTGGGGCGCTAAATGAGCTCCATTCGCAAAGCCCTCTACGCGCACGACCTTTTTTCATCCTTCTTAACCCTGGGTCCGTTTTCACATTTTATCCCGCCGGAAAGTTCACGCCCAAAAATTGGGCCCCGGGACAGCCCCACCGAGCCCGATAGCCATTTGGGACACCAAATGAGCTCCATTCGCAAAACCATCTGCGCGCACGGCTGTTTTTCATCATTCTCAACAACTGGGTCTGTTTTCGCGTTTTCGCCCTCCAGAAAGTTTGCGCACAAAAATTAGGCCCCAGGGCATCCTCGCCGGGCCCGATAGCTAACCATATGGGCACCAAATGAGCTCCATTCGCAAAATCGCCTACGCGCACTGCTTTTTTTCATCATTTTTAATCTCTGTTCTGTTTTCACATTTTCGCCCGCCGAAAAGTTCGCACACAAAAATTGGGCCCCAGGAGAGCCCCGCCGGTCCCGATAGCTAGCCATTAGGGGCACCAAATGAGATCCGTTCGCAAAAACCTCTGCGCGCACGGCTTTTTTTCATCTTTCTTAACCCCTATGTTCGTTTTCGCGTTTTCGCCTAACGGAAAGTTCGCGCACAAAATTTGGACCCCGGGGCAGCCCCGCCGGACCCGATAGCTAGCCATTTGGGGCACCACATAAGCTCTGTTCGCAAAACCCTCTGCGAGCACGGCTTTTTTTCATCCTTCTTAACCTCTGCGTCCATTTTTACCCACCGAAAAGTTCGTGCACGAATATTGGGCCTCGAGGCAGCACCATCGAGCCCGATAGCCATTTGGGGCACTAAATGACCTCCATTCTCAAAACTGACTATGTGCACAACTTTTTTCCATCGTTCTTAACCCTTGGTCCATTTTCGCGTTTTCGCCCGCTGGAAAGTTCGCGCACAAAAATTGGGCCTCGTGGCAGCCCCGCCTGGTGAGATAGTCATTTGGGGCACCAAAAGAGCTCCGTTCGAAAAACCGTCTGCAAGCACGCCACTTTTTCATCGTTCTTAACCCCTAGGTCAGTTTTCGCGTTTTCGCACACTGAAATCGGGTTTCTAGGCAACCCCACCGAGCCCGATAGCTATTTGTGGCAACAAATGAGCTCCGTTCACAAAACTGTCTGCGCGCACGGCTTTTCTTCATCGTTCTTAACCCCTGAGTCTGTTTTCGCATTTTCGCCCGCCGGAAAGTTCGCGCACAAAAATTGGGCCCCGGCGCAGACCCATCGAGACCGATAGCTATTTAGGGCACCAAATGAGCTCCATTGGCAAAACCGTCATCGTGCACAGCTTTCTTTCATCGTTCTTAACCCCTGGATTCATTTCCGCATTTTCGCCCGTCGAAAAGTTTGCGTAAAAGAAATTGGGCCTCGGGGAAGCCCTGCCTGGCCCGATAGCCAATTGGGGCGCCAAATTAGCTCCGTTTACAAAATCGTCTGCATGCATGGCTTTTTTTTCATCGTTGTTAACCCCTGGATCCGTTTTTGCATTTTCGACCGCCGGAAAGTTCGCGCACAAAAATTAGGCCCAGAGTAGCCCCGCCGGGCTCGAAGGCCTTTTGGGGCACCAAATGATCTCCGTTCACAAACTCATCTGCGTGCTGACTTCTTTTCATCGTTCTTAACCCCTGGGTTCGTTTTCGCGTTTTCGCCCGCCAAAAAGTTCGCGCACAAAAAATAGGCCCCGGTGAAGCCCCGCTGGGCCCGATAGCAATTTCGGGCACCAAATGAGCTCCATTCGCAAAACCGTCTGCGTGCATGGCTTTTTCCATCGTTCTTAACCCCTGGGTCCATTTTTGTATTTTTAATCGCCGAAAAGTTCGCGCACAAAAATTTGGCCATGGGGTAGCCCTGCCGGGCCCGATAGCCGTTTCGAGCACCAAATGAGCTCCGTTCGCAAAACTGTCTGTGTCCACGGCTTTTTTCATCGTTCTTAACCCTTGGGTATGTTTTCGCGTTTTCATCCGCCGGAAAGTTCACTCTAAAAATTGGGCCCTGAGGCACCCCCGCCGAGCTCAATAGCCATTTGAAGCACCAAATGAGCTCCGTTCACAAAACCGTCTGCACCCTAGCTTTTTTTTTTTCATCGTTCTTAACCCCAGGGTCTATTTTCGCATTTTTGCCTGCTAGAAAGTTCGCGCAAAAAAATTGAGCCCCGGGGCAGCCCCGCCGGGCCCGATAGCCATTTGGACACCAAATGAGCTCCGTTCGCAAAACCGTCTACGCACACAACTTTTTTTCATTGTTCTTAACCCCTGGGTCTATTTTCATGTTTTCGTCCGCCGGAAAGTTTGCACACAAAAATTGGGTCCGGGGCAGCACCGCCGGGCCCGATTGCCATTTGGTGCACCAAATGAGCTCCGTTCGCAAAACCGTCTACGCGCACGACTTTTATTTATCGTTCTTAACCCCTGGGTTTGTTTTCACGTTTTCGCCTGTCATAAAGTTCGCGCACAAAAAATTGGCCCCAGGGCAGCCTCGTCGGGCTCGATAACCATTTGGGACACCAAATGAGCTCCGTTCGCAAAATCGTCTATGTGCTTAGATTTTTATCATCGTTCTTAACCCTTGGGTCCGTTTTCGCGTTTTCACCCGACGAAAAGTTTTCGCAAAATATTTGGCCCCTAGGCAGCCCCGCCGGGTCAGATAGCCATTTGGGGCACCAAATGAGCTCCGTTCGCAAACCATCTACGCGTACGACTTTCTTTCATCGTTCTTAACCCCTGGGTCCGTTTTCGCATTTTCGCCCGCTGGAAAGTTCACGCACAAAAATTGGGCCCCAGGGCAACCCCTCCGGACCCAATAGCCATTAGGGGCACCAAATGAGCTCCTTTCGTAAAACTGTCTGCGCACGGCTTTTTTTCATCGTTCTAAACCATGAGTTCGTTTTCGTGTTTTCACCCGCCGGAAAGTTCGCGCACAAAAATTGGGCCCCGAGGCAGCCCCCACTGGGCTCGATAGCCATTTAGGACACCAAATGAGTTTCGTTCGCAAAACGATCTGTGCGCACGGCTTTTTTTCATCGTTCTTAACCCTTGGGTCCATTTTCGTGTTTCCGCTCGATAAGTTCGTGCACAAATATTGGGCCTCAGGCAGCCCCGCCAAGACCGATAGCCATTTGGGGCACCAAATCAGCTCCGTTCGCAATACCGTCTCCGTACACGGGTTTTTTCATCATTTTTAACCCTCGGGTCCGTTTTCGCGTTTTCGACTGTCGGAAAGTTCGCGCACGAAAATTGAGCCCCAGGGCAGCTCAACTGGCCCCGGTAGCTATTTGGGGCACCAAATGAGCTCCGTTCGCAAAATCGTCTGAGCGCATGGCTTTTTTTCATTGCTGTTAACCCCAGGGTCCGTTTTCGCATTTGTGCCCATCTGAAAGTTCGGGCAAAAAAGTTAGGCCCCGAGCAGCCCTACCGGGCCCAATAGCCATTTGGGACACCAAATATGCTCCGTTCGCAAAACCGTCTATGCGCATGGCTTTTTTTCATCATTGTTAACCCCTGGTTCGTTTTCGCGTTTTCGCGTTTTTGCCCGAAGGAAAGTTCGCGCACAAAAACTGGGCCTCGAGGCAGCCCCTCCAGCCCAATAGCCATTTCTGCATCAAATGAGCTCCGTTCGCAAAACCGTCTACGCTTAGCTTTTTTTCATTGTTCTTAACCCTTAGGTCTGTTTTCACGTTTTCGCCTGCCGAAAAGTTTGCACAAAAACTTGGTTCCCTGGGTAGCCCCGCCGGGCCCGATAGCCATTTGAGGCACCAAATGAGCTCCGTTCGCAAACCATCTGCGCGCATGGCTTTTTTTCATCATTCTTAACCCCTAGGTTCGTTTTCACATTTTTGCCTGCCAGAAAGTTCTTGTACAAAAATTAAGCCGTGGGGCTCGATAGCCATTTTTGGCACCGAATGAACTCCGTTTGCCAAATCGTCTGTGCACACGGCTCTTTTTCATCATTTTTAACCCTTGGGTCCGTTTTTCGAGTTTTTGCCCGACAAAAATTTCGGGCACAAAAATGGGGCCCCAAGACAGCCCTGCCGAGCCCGATAGCCATTTGGGGCAACAAATGAGCTTCGTTCGTAAAACTGTCTGCGCACAAGGCTTTTTTTCATCATTCTTAACCCCTGGGTCCGTTTTCACGTTTCTGCTCGCCGGAAAGTTCACGCACAAAAATTGGGCCCGAGGCAGCCCCACCGGGCTCGATAGCCATTTGGGACATCAAATGAGTTCCGTTCGCAAAACTGTCTGCACGAATGGCTTTTTTTCATCGTTCTTAACCCCTGGGTTCGTTTTCGCGTTTTCGCCCGCCGGAAAGTTAGTAAACAAAAATTGGGCCCAGGGCAGCCTCACCGGACCCGATAGCCATTTGTGGCACCAAATGAGCTCCGTTCGCAAATCCGTCTTCACGCACGAGTTTTTTTTATCGTTCTTAACTCCTGGGTCCGTTTTTGCGTTTTTGCCCGTCGGAAAGTTCGCGCACAAAAATTAGGCCTCAGTGCAGCCCCGCCAGGACGATAGCCATTTGGGGAACCAAATGAGCTCCGTTCGCAAAACCGTTTGTGCGCATAACTTTTTTTCATCATTCTTAATCTTTGGGTCCGTTTTCACGTTTTTCCCTGCCAGAAAGTTCACGCACAAAAATTGGGCCCCAAGGCAGCCCCGCCAGGCCTGATAGCCATTTCAGGCACCAAATGACCTCCATTCGTAAAATCGTCAGCGCACGACTTTTTTTCATCGTTCTTAACCCTTGGGTCCATTTTCGCGTTTTCGTCGGTCGAAAAGTTTGCGCACAAAAATTGGGCCCCAAGACAGCCCCCACAAGCCCGATAGCCAAGCCCGATAGCCATTTGAGGCACCAAATGACCTTCGTTCTTAAAACCGTCTGTGCACACTACTCTTTTTCATCGTTCATAACCCCTCGGATCATTTTCACGTTTTCGCCCGCCGGAAAGTTCACGCACAAAAATTTTGCCCCCTGGCAGCCCTGCCAGGCCCGATAGCTATTTGGGCACCAAATGAGCTCCGTTCGCAAAACAGTCTGCGCGCACAACTTTTTTTCATCGTTCTTAACCCCTGGGTCCATTTTCACGTTTTCGCCTGTCGGAAAGTTTGCACACAAAAATTAGGTGCCGGGGCAGCCCCACTAGGCCTGATAGCCATTTGGGGCAACAAATGAGCTCCGTTCGCAAAATCGTCAGCGCACGGCTTTTTTCATCGTTCTTAAACCCTGGGTCCGATTTCCCGTTTTCGTCCGTCGAAAACTTCGCGCATAAAAATTTCTCCTCGAGGCAGCCTCGCCGGGCCCGATAGCCATTTGGAAAACCAAATGTGCTTCGTTCGCAAAATCGTCTCCGTGCACGGCTTTTTTTCATCATTATAACCTCTGGGTCCGTTTTTGCATATTCGCCTGCCGGAAAGTTCGCGCAAAAAATTGGGCCCCAGGGCAGCCCCGCCGGCCCCGATAGCAATTTGCGACACTAAATCAGCTTTGTTCGCAAAACCGTCTGTTCGCACGACTTTTTTTAATCGTTCTTAACCCTTGGGTCCATTTTTACATTTTCGCCCGCCGAAAGTTCGCACACAAAAATTTTGCCCCCTGGCAGCCCCACCGGGCCCGATAGCCGTTTGGTCACCAAATGAGCTTCGTTCGCAAAACAATCTGTGCGCATGTTTTTTTTTCATCATTCTTAACCCCTGGGTCCATTTTCGCATTTTCACCCGCCAAAAAGTTCGCGCACAAAAATTGGGCCCCGGGGCAGTTTCGCCGGGCTTGATAGCCTTTCGAGCAACAAATGAGCTCTGTTCGCAAAATCGTCAGCGCGCACGGCTATTTTTCATCGTTCTTAACCCATATTCCGTTTTCACATTTTTGCCCGCCGTAAAGTTCGCACACAAAAATTGGGCCCCGGGGCAGCCCTGTCAAGCCCGATAACTAGCCATTTGGGGCGCTAAATGAGCTCCGTTCGCAAAACCCTCTACGCGCACGACCTTTTTTCATCCTTCTTAACCCCTGGGTCCGTTTTCACATTTTATCCCGTCGGAAAGTTCACGCCCAAAAATTGGGCCCCGGGACAGCCCCACTGAGCCCGATAGCCATTTGGGACACCAAATGAGCTTCGTTCGCAAAACCGTCTGCGCGCACGGCTGTTTTTCATCATTCTCAACAACTGGGTCCGTTTTTGCGTTTTCGCCCTCTAGAAAGTTTGCGCACAAAAATTAGGCCCCAGGGCATCCTCGCCGGGCCCGATAGCTAACCATATGGGCACCAAATGAGCTCCATTCGCAAAATCGCCTACGCGCACTGCTTTTTTTCATCATTTTTAACCTCTGTTCTGTTTTCAATTTTCGCCCGTCGAAAGGTTCGCACACAAAAATTGGGCCCCAGGAGAGCCCCGCCGGTCCCGATAGCTAGCCATTAGGGGCACCAAATGAGATCCGTTCGCAAAACCCTCTGCGCGCACGGCTTTTTTTCATCCTTCTTAACCCCTATGTTCGTTTTCGTCTAACGGAAAGTTCGCGCACAAAATTTGGACCCCGGGGCAGCCCCGCCGGACCCGATAGCTAGCCATTTGGGGCACCACATAAGCTCTGTTCGCAAAACCCTCTGCGAGCACGGCTTTTTTTCATCCTTCTTAACCTCTGCGTCCATTTTCACCCACCGAAAAGTTCGTGCACGAATATTGGGCCTCGAGGCAGCACCATCGAGCCCGATAGCCATTTGGGGCACTAAATGACCTCCGTTCTCAAAACTGACTATGTGCACAACTTTTTTCCATCGTTCTTAACCCTTGGTCCATTTTCGCGTTTTCGCCAGCTGGAAAGTTCGCGCACAAAAATTGGGCCTCGTGGCAGCCCCGCCTGGTGAGATAGTCATTTGGGGCACCAAAAGAGCTCCGTTCGAAAAACCGTCTGTAAGCACGCCACTTTTTCATCGTTCTTAACCCCTGGGTCAGTTTTCGCGTTTTCGCACACTGAAATCGGGTCTCTAGGCCACCCCACCGAGCCCGATAGCTATTTGTGGCAACAAATGAGCTCCGTTCGCAAAACTGTCTGTGCGCACGGCTTTTCTTCATCGTTCTTAACCCCTGAGTCTGTTTTCGCATTTTCGCCCGCCGGAAAGTTAGCGCACAAAAATTGGGCCCCGGCGCAGACCCATCGAGACCGATAACTATTTAGGGCACCAAATGAGCTCCATTGGCAAAACCGTCTGCGTGCACAGCTTTCTTTCATCGTTCTTAACCTCTGGATTCATTTCCGCATTTTCGCCCGTCGAAAAGTTTGCGTAAAAGAAATTGGGCCCCGGGGAAGCCCTGCCTGGCCCGATAGCCAATTGGGGCGCCAAATTAGCTCCGTTTGCAAAATCGTCTGCATGCATGGCTTTTTTTACATTGTTGTTAACCCCTGGATCCGTTTTTGCGTTTTCGACCGCCGAAAAGTTCGCGCACAAAAATTAGGCCCAGAGTAGCCCCGCCAGGCTCGAAGGCCTTTTGGGGCACCAAATGATCTCCGTTCACAAACTCATCTGCGTGCTGACTTCTTTTCATCGTTCTTAACCCCTGGGTTCATTTTCGCGTTTTCGTCCGCCAAAAAGTTCGCGCACAAAAATTGGGCCCCGAGGAAGCCCCGTTGGGCTCAATAGCAATTTCGGGCACGAAATGAGCTCCATTCGCAAAACCGTCTGTGTGCATGGCTTTTTTCATCGTTCTTAACCCCTGGGTCCATTTTTGCATTTTTACTCGCCGAAAAGTTCGCGCACAAAAATTTGGCCATGGGGTAGCCCCGCCGGGCTCGATAGCCATTTGGGGCACCAAATGAGCTCCGTTCACAAAACTATCTGCACCCTAGCTTTTTTTTTCATCGTTCTTAACCCCAGGGTCTATTTTCGCATTTTTGCCTGCTAGAAAGTTCGCACAAAAAAATTGAGCCCCGGGGCAGCCCCGCCGGGCCCGATAGCCATTTGGGCACCAAATAAGCTCCGTTCGCAAAACCGTCTACGCGCACAACTTTTTTTTATTGTTCTTAACCCCTGGGTCTGTTTTCATGTTTTCGTCCGCCGGAAAGTTCGCAGACAAAAATTGGGTCCGGGGCAGCACTACCGGGCCCGATTGCCATTTGGTGCACCAAATGAGCTTCGTTCGCAAAACCGTCTGCGCGCACGACTTTTATTTATCGTTCTTAACCCCTGGGTTTGTTTTTGCGTTTTCGCCTGTCATAAAGTTCGCGCACAAAAATTTGGCCTCAAGGCAGCCTCGTCGGGCCCGATAGCCATTTGAGACACCAAATGAGCTCCGTTCGCAAAATCGTCTATGTGCTTAGCTTTTTTTCATCGTTCTTAACCCTTAGGTCCGTTTTCGCGTTTTCGCAAAATATTTGGCCTCTAGGCAGCCCCGCGGGGCTCGATAGCCATTTGGGGCACCAAATGAGCTCCGTTCGCAAACCATCTGCGCGTACGACTTTCTTTCATCGTTCTTAACCCTTGGGTCCATTTTCGCATTTTCGCCCGCTGGAAAGTTCACGCACAAAAATTGGGCCCCGGGGCAACCCCGCCGGGCCCAATAGCCATTAGGGGGACCAAATGAGCTCCGTTCGTAAAATCGCCTGCGCACGGCTTTTTTTCATCGTTCTGAACCATGAGTTCGTTTTCGTGTTTTCACCCGCCGGAAAGTTCGCGCACAAAAATTGGGCCCCGAGGCAGCCCCCACTGGGCCCGATAGCCATTTGGGACACCAAATGAGTTCCGTTCGCAAAACCATCTGTGCGCACGGCTTTTTTTCATCGTTCTTAACCCTTGGGTCCGTTTTCGCGTTTTCGCTCGATAAGTTCGTGCACAAAAATTGGGTCTCAGGCAGCCCCGTCGAGACCGATAGCCATTTGGGGCACCAAATGAGCTCCGTTCGCAATACCGTCTGCGTACACAGTTTTTTTCATCATTTTTAACCCTTGGGTCCGTTTTCGACTGTCGGAAAGTTCGCGCACGAAAATTGAGCCCCAGGGCAGCCCAACTGGCCCCGGTAGCTATTTGGGGCACCAAATGAGCTCCGTTCGCAAAATCGTCTGAGCGCATGGCTTTTTTTCATTGCTGTTAACCCCAGGGTCCGTTTTCGCATTTGCGCCCATCTGAAAGTTCGGGCAAAAAAGTTAGGCCCCGAGCAGCCCTACCGGGCCCAATAGCCATTTGGGACACCAAATGTGCTCCGTTCGCAAAACCGTTTATGCGCATGGCTTTTTTTCATCATTGTTAACCCCTGGTTCGTTTTCGCATTTTCGCATTTTCGCCCGAAGGAAAGTTCGCGCACAAAAATTGGGCCTCGAGGCAGCCCTCCAGCCCAATAGCCATTTCTGCATCAAATGAGCTCCGTTCGCAAAACCGTCTACGCTTAGCTTTTTTTCATCGTTCTTAACCCTTAGGTCTGTTTTCACGTTTTCGCCCGCCGAAAAGTTTGCACAAAAACTTGGTTCCCTGGGTAGCCCCGCCGGGCCCAATAGCCATTTAGGGCACCAAATGAGCTCCGTTCGCAAACCATCTGCGCACATGGCTTTTTTTCATCGTTCTTAACCCCTAGGTCCGTTTTCACATTTTTGCCTGCCAGAAAGTTCTTGTACAAAAATTGAGCTGCGGGGCATCCCCGTGGGGCTCGATAGCCATTTTCGGCACCGAATGAACTCTGTTTGCAAAATCGTTTGTGCACACGGCTCTTTTTCATCATTTTTAACCCTTGAGTTCGTTTTTCGTGTTTTTGCCCGACAAAAATTTCGGGCACAAAAATGGGGCTCCAAGACAGCCCTGCCGAGCCCAATAGCCATTTGGGGCAACAAATGAGCTCCGTTCGTAAAACTGTCTGCGCACAAGGCTTTTTTTCATCATTCTTAACCCCTGGGTCCGTTTTCGCGTTTCCGCTCGCCGGAAAGTTCACGCACAAAAATTGGGCCCGAGGCAGCCCCACCGGGCTCGATAGCCATTTGGGACATCAAATGAGTTCCGTTCGCAAAACCGTCTGAACGAATGGCTTTTTTTCATCGTTCATAACCCCTGGGTCCGTTTTCGCGTTTTCGCCAGCCGGAAAGTTAGTAAACAAAAATTGGGCCCAGGGCAGCCTCACCGGACCCGATAGCCATTTGTGGCACCAAATGAGCTCCGTTCGCAAATCCGTCTTCACGCATGAGTTTTTTTCATCGTTCTTAACCCCTGGGTCCGTTTTTGAGTTTTTGCCCGTTGGAAAGTTCGCGCACAAAAATTAGGCCTCAGTGCAGCCCCGCCAGGCCGATAGCCATTTGGGGTACCAAATGAGCTTCGTTCGCAAAACCATCTGCGCTCACGACTTTTTTTCATCGTTCTTAATCCTTGGGTTCGTTTTCGCGCTTTCACCCGCCGGAAAGTTCGCGCACAAAAATTGGACCCCAGGGCAGCCCCGCCGAGCCCGATATCTATTTGGAGCACCAAATGAGCTCCGTTCGCGAAACCCTCTGCGCACACGGCTTTTTTTCATCGTTCTTAACTCCCGGATCCATTTTTTCGTTTTCGCCTGCCAAAAAGTTCGCGCACAAAAATTGGGCCCCGAGGCAGCAACGCCGAGCTCGATCGCTATTATAGGCACCAAATGAGCTTCTTCGCAAAATCGTCTCTGTACACGACTTTTTTTCATTATTCTTAACCCTTGGGTCTATTTTCGTGTTTTCGTCCCCCGAAAAGTTTGTGTAAAAAATTGTGCCCCAAGGCAATCCCGTCGAACCCAATAGCCATTTGGGACACTAAATGAGCTCCGTTCGCAAAATCGTTTGTGCACACGACTTTTTTCTCATCGTTCTTTCCATATTTATACCTTTTCTTGTTGGAGGGGCGACTGCAAACCCTATTTATTTCACCGATAGGCGAAGGGTCGAAGTCAAGAACCATATCACATCCCGGATCTGATGAAATAGGATGAATTGAGACGAGAGTGGATTCAATTGGTTTCCTCGGTCATTCTGCGAACCTGACAGCTATAAAGGGCTTTTCCCTTACTAGTCAAGTGGTAAGGTGGGCTTTCATTGTTGCAACCTTCGCATTTCCTGTTGAGATCCTTCCCTTCTCCTAGAATCCACTCCGAGTCAGGTCAGAGGAGCAGCTAGTCCAACTTCTTGAGCAGCGAGCTTACCCCTTTGACTTTACTCGGAATCACACTATTTGAACTCCGGGGAAGCTTAAGCGGAAATGAAAGGGTAGGATGAGGGATAGGAGGGGGGGGCTAGGAAAATGAAAGACTTTCTAAAGATTTTGATCTGGAAAATGGGGTTGGTATCTCACTCAGCTAAGTAATTATATGACACCAGTATGAATTTTGTTCTGAAAGGAAGGTAAACAGGAGTTAACGGCAAGCGCAATAGAAAGTGGATAGAGATGTGGGGTGAGATCTCGTATGATCTGAACTACTTTATAAAACGAATACTGCAGATCGACATCGGGGACCTTCCCTTCCTAACCGGTGAAGAAAGAAGGTTTACCGCTAGGCTAACCCCTGGGTCCGTTTTCGCGTTTTCATCCGTCGAAAAGTTTGCGCACAAAAATTTGACCCCGAGACAGCCCCGCGGGGCCCGATAGCTATTTGAGGCACCAATGAGCTTCGTTCGCAAACCGTCTGTGCGCATGGCTTTTTTCATCATTCTTAACCCCTGGGTCCGTTTTCGCGTTTTTGCCCGTCGGAAAGTTCACGCACAAAAATTGGGCCCCGGGGTAGCTCCGCTAGGCTCGATAGCCATTTGAGACATCAAATGAGCTCCGTTCGCAAAACCGTCTGCGCTCACGACTTTTTTTCATCGTTCTTAACCCCTGGGTCTGTTTTCGCATTTTCGCCCACCAGAAAGTTCGCGCACAAAAAGTGGGCCACGAGTAGCCCCGCCGGGCTCGATAGCCATTTGGGGCACCAAATATATTAATACAATGTAGTTAAAGAAAAAAAAAAAAGCAAAATAAAAATATTGATTCTGTTTTTTGGCCCAATGGTCCACTCGACCGGGTAGACCATCAGGCCAAAAAATAGAATCATGTTTTTTATGCGCCCGACCGGGTTAAGGTTTACTCTACCAGCCGAGAAAGACCCAGTGAAACCCAGTCGGGTCACCCGATGAGGGATTAATCATTTCATTCCATACCTGGTGAAGCTCGACCGGGAATCAAACTTATTCGAACATTTATTTTGTTCCCGGTGAAGCTCAACTGGGTAATTTGAACTAATTTTCTTTCTACCCAGTGAAGCCCGACCGGGTATCAAATTTATTCCAACATTTATCTTGTTCTCGGTGAAGTCCGGTCGGGTAATTTGAATTCATTTGCTTCCTACCCCGTGAAGCCAGACCGGATATCTTCAAAAAAAATTTTGCTATTTTTTTAATATTTTTTTTATAAATTTATAAATAAATATCAAATACAAGGCATTATTTAAAAAAAAAAAAAAAACAATCAATAAAGCAATAAATCAAACTCCAAAAATGTCATTTAGTTTTGTCAATTTTCCTAGAAATTAATGAACTATTGAGAATACATACAAAAAAGAAATATATACCTTCTTACGACAGATGGTACAAAATTACAGTTTCGTGAAATACAAGTTTTGGACTTTACGAATTTCGTTCTAGAAACAATTTGATGAAGAGAACTGAATAATTTTTTGTTAATGGTTTTTGTATAAATTAATTTTAGGTGGAGAATATGAATTCATTTGGTAGGTTGGTGGTTGAAATGAGTGGGAATTTAATAAGGGACATAAAAATAATTATACAACCAACAAATTTGGTGAAATTTTTTTGTGTGAATAATTTTTTGTTAATTTTAAGTGGAGAATGTCAATTAATTTTGTAGGTGGGTGGTAAGAGGCATAAAAATAATTATACAACCATGCTTACCTAATTTTCATTATCATGCGGTAAAAAATACTTGTTTAAAAAAAATAGGTAAAAAAGACCAAATGAAACTTCTAGTGGGTCATTTTGCCCAATTTTCTCTATTTTTGTCAATTACCCATAATAATAACAAAATCAATCGGAAAGAAGATTTGAAGAATGAATCCCGAAGCACACATATATTCTCCATTTCAACGATCAAAGCATCATCACCAAACTTCAGTCAAAACCTAATCCATCCATCATCTTTATTCTGAATAAATTAGCTCATCTATCAAACCAAACCCTAAAAATTCACTCACCCACTCCGCTTTCCTCTTCTCCTATTTCTTTTTCCTTACCGCAGCCGCAAAATCCACTCCGTCCAACAAAAATGCTCCGATTTCTATACCGCCGTCTCAAATCACGGTGGCCGCTGCTCGTTTACTCCGCCTCCTGGACGATTCTCTTGACGCTTACCGTCGCCGCCGCCTCTTTCGCGCCGGAGCTCGCCTTCGCGTCGGCTATTTCGCCGTCCTCGTCTTTTACTGCTCACTGCAAGTCCGATGGTTTGGTTAGGGTTCCGATGGATATTCCGGGAGATGTTCTTTGCGTTCCGGACCGTTTGTTTAGGAAATCGGGGATTGATCTGATTGTTCCTCCGATTTTCGCCGCCGTTGTAGTGGCTGGTTCTGCTTGTTTCGTTAGGGCCTTGGGCTTATGGGCCGACGATGATGCCCTCTAAATTGGGCCTCTTTTGGGCCGCATTTGTTCTAGGGCCTTTCGGTATGAAAGCCCAATTTAACGTGTACATTTTTCACAACTTGCTAATGTTGATGATCCTTCTCTCATTTTCTCTTCATGTTTTAGGTGTAGTTTAATTTCTATGATATGTTTGTGAACAAACCTAACAATTCCAATGAATTTGCTTTTATGCTTTATGGTTATCCCAAATTGTTTTTTTTAAAAAAAAAAAAAAAAAAAATCAAAACTACCTAGGAAAGACCTAGGATGAAAATGGTCTCGGACGAAAGTGAGTCTAGATTCACTCGAGTTCGAAATGACCAAGCACTAAAACCTAGGTCAATGGAAACCTACTTAGAGTCCGGCGAGCCCTAAGCCAACCATCAGTAGGTCAACTAGGCCTAGGCAGTCTAACAATTCATGAATGATGGTAAGGGAACTTGTCTACACTTATCAACCTATTCCATCAAGGATAGATTGGGAAACTCTAAGTTAACTCCATATAAATAGAAATTATAAATTTATTTGTAGAGAAAGTTAATTAAAAAAACATTAATTATTGATCACATGTTAATTAAATGGACTTTCTGCCAAATCTAATTAATAACATATAACAATTTAGATCATGTACTCTCACAACATCTAATTTAAATAGATTGATTTATGATAATTTACCTTAGGCAATTTTTTTTTTCCAACAATTAAGATTTAATTGTTACATGTCATTTGATGAATTTCATGGTATAATCATTTAATGTACGGGAAACATCAAATTACATGTTCAACTAGGATTGTAATAATAATATGCTATAATTTCTATGAAATGAGTGAATTGATACAATAAACTAGCAACTATAATGTACCAATTGAACTATGTAACAAAGTTGAAGATACCTATGATTTTATACATGATCAGTTGAAGCTCCATCAGTTGACAAAGGCAGCTCATTCTTATTGGATTGTGCTATCTTCAAAACTGGAGTTTCTTCTACATGAGCACCTCCTCCATGTTGTTGAATTATCAATATTGAAGATACGATTCCCTTGCCTGAGCTGGCCAATAAATCCCCTACTGGCCCCAACTCGGCATGCTCCACGGGTCGGTCCGCTAGTTTCGCTACCATACTTGAGGGAACCCGACCCTTCCCCACGACGATTAGGTCGTAACCGCATTCCTTTCCGAGGGCCATCACCCCTTCAACTATCATGTTCATGTTGCTCACCTCCTTCTCTTTGTACTCAACTGTTGCTTCCCATTTGCTTCTGAATTCTGCCAATGCTGCATCATCTAGCTCCTGTTTTACATTGTATTTGATTAATGAGTTTAATTAATGGCTAAAATTTACAAACTTTCAAAGAATTAACGATTTAGTCCCTAAACTTTGATTTGTAACAATTTCAACTATAATGTAGTCTTTGAACTTTAATATTTAACAATTTAGTCACTAAAATTTCAAATCTTTAACAATTTAGTCATTATAGTTTCATATGTAACATTTTGGTCCTTGTATTGCAAAATCACATATAGATTGTTAATTTTATTATGTAATAATTTAGTTTTTATAATTTATAAAGAAATTTGATCCTTAATTAGTTTATCAATCTACATGTGTGAGAAATTTTGTTAAATTTTATAGTATTTTTATAATAGGGATTAAATTGTTACAAATTGTAAAATGATACTTATTAAAGTTGATTAATTTGGTATTTATTAAAGTTTAGGGATTTAAATTTGAAAATATAGAGACTAAATATCCAACACGAAAAACTGATTTTTAACTTTAATTAATTTAAGATTGAAAAGATTAAAAATTGAAAACTGAAAAATTGTTTGATGGAGAAAAACAAAGTACCTTTTCTTTTTCCCGGTTGATTGGAGTGGTGGTGAAGCTATAATGGTTATCGCCAGATTTCGAATGCATGGGACGCAAAATGACATTACTACCCTCCATCCCATCCGCTGACGACGGCCGAAACCTGACTACCGTTACCTTCACCACCGGATGCTCCGCCATCCGGCCACCTAACTCCAGCGCCTCCCGATCATCAGGCCCACCAAAAAACAGAACACAAATCCTTCGGCCCACACCAACCATGGGCCCAGGCCCAGGCGTCTGGGCCGCAGCGGCCCCAAATCCACGGTCCACAAGAACCGCCACAGAGCAAGGCGAATTCTTCAAAACCCGTTGGTTCACAACTCTCCATCCATGGCCCACATTCTCCTCCACTTCCTCCTCCGCCACATCGCCGCCGCCAAACGCCCTCCAATTCCGATGAAACGGCAAGATAATCATAGTGACCCTCTTATCGTCCGCCACGTGGCAAATATCCTCATGCATAGTGGCTAGGGAAGAGACGGCCGTAGTGGGCCGGACCTTGACTCGGCCCAATTGGCTGTAGGCCTGAAAGGCCGCAGCCATTTGGTCCCGCCACTCGCTGGCCTTACGGAACCGGGCGAAGAAAGGGAAGCCGTTTTTGCGGGCGCGTTGGACCATCATGATGGAAGAGGATCGCTCGGTGAGTTCAACCAGGTGCATTACGAAGAGTTTGAGGGAGGAATTTTTGGTGCTGCGAGTTGACTCGGTCAGGGTGATGAGCGACGGCACGTTGCCGGAGCTGTGGACACAGGCAAGGATTCGGAGCTCGTCGTCGATAGTGTCGTCGGCAGAGAGGTCGCGGAGTTTACGATGGGTAGGTGGGGTGGAGCCACCACGGGCTGGCTTATAAACCGCCATCACGGTGGGGGTGGTGATGAATGTCGTAAATAATGCCATTAACACTAATATGGCGAATACTTCGTCGTTCAAAACCTGTGTGTTTAATTGGGGAATTGAATCAAGTTAGAATGCACTATGTAAATATAAGTTAGTCAAACTTATAAGAGAAAATAGATCGAATTTTTTATGTGATAAATTATTAGAAGGGTTCAAATAACCCGACAATCCGAATAACCCAAATTACCCAACTCAAAATGTAAGAATTGGGTTTGGTTAGTTCGATTGGATTGGGTTGCTAAAAAAAATCTGGATTGACCAACCCAACCCGAATTTATATATATATATATATATATATATTCCCCTTTGTTTTTATTTCTTTGTATTGATTAATTTTTTAATTTTTAATATTTTTCTTTTAAAATTGTTATGATATTTTTCTTCGTTTAAAGTTTACAATAAATATCATAGATATTTGGTATTTAACATTTTAATTTTATGAGATTTTAGTTATTAGTCATGTGTTGTATATAAATTTACATATTTTTCATTAAAAATAAAAAAAAATGTTATAACTCGACAACCTAACCCAACCAAACCCGAATTTTCCGGTTGGTCCAAAAAATACATTTAACCCAATCCAACTCAACCCATGTACACCCCTATAAACTATGATTAAACAATTTTGTGGGATGCATGAAAAAGTACTCGAGATGTAATAAGTATTTTATTTTTACAAATACCATTTCTTTTTTAAGTTCAAATATTGTCTTTTGACATTTTATAATGACTTTAAAACTATGGTTGGGTCTCTTAGAATGTTAGATAGAAAATAGATGTCAAGGCGACATTACAACTTATAAAAAGTTCTAAGGTATATATATATATATATAACTAAACCTAACTTTAATATATGTTTTTAAGATTTGCGGTTAGATAGAAGTGTATTTTATGCGTGGAGGAAGAGTTGTTCTAGTGCTTAAAAACACATTTTTCAATTTCAAAATAAAATATAAGTACTTATTTACCATTTCTATCTTTCATTTTTTACTAAAGCAATATTTCCAATTTTTATATAAATATTGGAAATTACACAATTTTGTTTGTTTATTTGTTTGTTTTTTAAAAGCAAGTTCTTATTAGGCAAAAGTGCTTTCACAATGAAGAGAGTTTCTAAAAGTTAAAAACCTTTGGATAAAAACAAAATAAAAGAGGGATTTTGGGATTATCTTTGTTTGGGAAGGGTTAAGAAATGAAGTTGGCAACAAAGCCTCAATTGAGAACATGTATGTGTCTCTTAATTGTGTACTACATTTTCTTTGTGGCAATGTTCTTTTAGGACAACACAACAGTTCTAAAACCAAACATGTCTACTTTCAATTCCATGTAATACGCCTTTCATTTTGGTCTTACATCATACAACAATTTTATATTTTAACTTTTATTTTTATATATATATATATATTATTTTAAATAAAAAAATTGTTAGAAATATTTTCAAATATTGTAAAATTCTACTAATAGACATTAATAGATGTCTATCAATATCAGTGACATATATTCATAGACGGTGATATTTTGTTATATTTATATATAAATTAACTTATTTTTCTATATTTAAGAATAACCCTTTATTATATAGTAATAAAAAAACTATATTTTATTCTACCCAAATATTGGTAGATCTTTATTTAAGATACATGGTAACAGTTTTGTTTTTTTGTTTTTTTGTTTTTTTTTTAATAATATTGATAATTTTAATGTTTTCTCACTTTTTTTTTTTTTTTGGTTTTGTTAAAATTAATCTAGAAATTAAAAAATATTTTGAAATTAACAAAATTAAAACAAATTTGACTATGAAACAAAACATGGTTCTCTTAATAGAAGTAAAACAAAATGTTTAAATTGAACACTCACATAAACTAAATTAAATTATTGCATACTTTATAAATACAGATCAAGGAAAGACAAACTAAATTAAATTTTAAAAGAAAACCTTGTTTTAATTTTTCTTTAGGTAGATTTTCATATCCATCACTTTCTTCAAGGTCCAAATTGCTTTTATATTGTTATTGTTTATTTACATTTGTCAAACTTATTATTATCATTATTATAATTTATACATACACATAGGAAGATTCATCATATCCTGTTCAAGGACAATTTTTATCTCAAATTTTTAATTTAAAAAAATCTCATACATATTTGGTATAAGTTAAATATAAATTTTGAGAACAGTCACTTTAATAATCTCTCTCTCTCTCTTTTCTATTTATTTAATGTCTCTATTATAAAAAAGTTTGATTTAATGTCTTGTGCTTTAAGTTTAGTATCTCATTGAGTCAACTTGTGAATGATATAATTAATTGAAGATAAACCTATTAACATGATATTAGAGAAAAAAAGCTACTTAGAAGAGAAATTTTTTTAATTAGACTATTACTTCATTATAAATTATTTTTAATTAAAAAATAGTTTTAAAAACCAATTTTGTATAGAAGAGATACTTTTTAAAAGTATTTTTCTAATTAAAAATGTCATTTAAACAACCTATTTTCCTAATTAAAATTATTTTACCAATTTTCTAATTATTTAGAGATCCCTTAAAATTATTTTTTTAAAACATCATAATTAAAAAGGTATCTTTCGAAAATTTAAAAACCAAAGACACTTATTTTTTTAAATTAAGGGACTAAAAAGATATAGTTTAAAAACTCAATACATTTTTCAAAATTCGGACTAAAATTACATTTTTAATAGAAAGTTTAGAGTTTGGACTCAATAAATTTTTGTGGTGATTTTCAGAAAACTAACCTTTTTCTCCTTCCCAATATTGAGCACAATGAGTTCGACCAAGCCTTTGGTGTTCATAAGCAGCCCCAACGCCAGCGCCTCCCTCGCCGGTATCAAAAACACCATCGCCGCCACAAACGTCGCCAGAATCTTACCGGCGCACGCCGTCGATATAACCAGCGCCAGCAATCCCCAAGCTTTCCCCCCTTTAATCTTCGCCACATCCGTCTTCAACCCACTGGAAGCAAAATACAGAGGAAGAAGAAGACCTGAAACGAAATCTTCAATTCTCTCAATCAATCTCTCAGCAAATCTTCCCCCTTTCGGAATCGTCAATCCAAATATAAATCCCCCAAAAATCGAATGAATTCCGATCAAATCCGTCACAAATCCCGATACCAACACTCCGACTAATGTCAAACAGATATAAGCCTCGTCCACGGCGTCGTGCTCGTACGAGCACCGCCGCGCCACCCATTTCATTCCCGGTCGAGTGACCACCATCATGAAAACCACGAACCCGGCTCCGGAAAGTAAGACCCACACGGAAACCAATGGACTCTTTTCCGATCCGCCTTCACCGCCGTTACCGGCTAAGGCAACGGCGAGTGCGAGGAGGATCCAAGCTGCAACGTCGTTGAACGCGGCTGCGGCCATTGCTGTTTCGCCGACTTGGGTAGTGAGGAGTTTCAGCTCGGCTAAAATGCGGGCTAAAACAGGAAAGGCAGTGATGGAGAGAGCGACACCCATGAATACAATGAACTGACCGTAACCGACTTTGTCAGCACCGTCGACAGTTTTACGAAGGATGAAGGCAACACCGATACCAGAAAAGAACGGTACAGAGATTCCCGCCAGGGCAATTCCGAATGCTCGTTTACCGCTACGACGGATGGAGGCCAAATCAAGCTCGAGTCCAACGAGAAACAAGAAAAACAACAAACCAATACTAGCAACTGATTCAAGAATGGGAGTGCTCCACTGGGGAAAGATTCGGTGCAAGTAAGTTTTGTTACGTCCAAAAGCAGATGGACCCAGTAGAATCCCACCCTGAAAATTGGAAAATTAGGTAAAAAAAAGTTACGAGCATTGAAATTCTCACGTTAGAAAAATAAAAGGATATCAGATTTTTTATAAAATAGATAAGTTACTCATTCTATTACGAATTCTCGTACTATCAAATAACGTTGAATGAGAAAAGGAGAGAGGGGACAAATGATCTTACGACGATTTCGGCAATGACTTTGGGTTGACGGAGGGGTTTGAGGAGGAGAGCGAGGAAACGAGTGAGGATGAGGATGAGAACGGATTGAAGGATTAAGAGAGGGAAGGCGAAATGGAGAGGATTATCACCTTGCCATACGCCATTGGAGGCAGTTTTGATGGAGGTTATGTTGTTCATGTTCATGATTTGATCTTTGTCAATTTTGTTGGATTTAGGAAGGAACTAAGTTCTTTTTGGTCATTCTCTTGGAATGAGTGAATGAATTAATTAATAAAAGGGAGGCAAAGAGAATGGTATTGATTTAGATACCATTTATAGAACAAATTTGAAACTGAAAATTGTTTAAATAATGGACTTTTCTTATCTCCCTCTCTCTCGTAGGTGTTTGTGTTCTTCAATTGTATATGCCTCTTTGCCTATTTTTCTAGCTAAATTATTATTTTAGTACTTTTTTTTTTTGTTTATTTGATTTTGATTTTTGATTTTTTTTTCTCAATTTGGTTTTGTTTTTTAAATTATTGTGATTACTTTTTGAATAAAAAGAAGGTTATGTAATCATCTTTTTTAAATTTATCTAATTGTCCATTCACATTTCGTCAGATATCAAATTTCTTTTTCTTTTTTCTTTTTTTTATGTGTGATTGGAGTTAATTGCAAAAAGATAACTGCAATGCAGGATGTATTAAAGTACTAATTGTGAAAATTAAACCATCAACGTTTTGATATGTTGATAAGCTTATCTACTAAATTACGTTCGAACTTAGATTTTTTTTTTTTTTTTTTGTAAAAATGAATACAATTTCAAATTTGATTTTACTCCGTTTACTTTGTATTGTGTTGCAAGTTAGTTATATCAGGGTAATTAAATTATAAGTTTAGACCATCAAACCTTTTATTTTTATGTATTTCTAGTCATTGAACTTGAAAATTTTGTCTAAAATATTCCTAAACTCTTCGATTTAATCTTTGGATTTTGAAAAGTATCTAAAGAAGGGTTCTTAAATTTTAATTTTCTTAAATTTTAATTTTCTGTCCAATGAGCTCTCAAATTTTCATTTTCGGACTATTATTTGATGATCTTTTTAAGGATAATTGTAATGGATAATACTTGTAATGGATAACACTTTTGGAACGAATAATTAAGTGTATATCAACATTTTAAAATAACAGTACATATAGCAAAATCTATCAATAACATATTTCTATTAGTGATAAACTATATCATTGATAGACTCATTGTCCATCGTTGAAAGACTCAAGCTAGATATAAATTATGCTATATCTACAAATTCTTTTGGATTGTGCCATATCTACAAATTCTTTAGGTTTGGGTGCTATATTTGCAATAGTGTCTTTTTGTAATTTATTTACTTTATATTAAGTAATAATTTGACATGATGAGTGAATTAAATAAAATAAAAATTGGTAAGCTGATAAATTCAATGGAAAACATTCACATATTACATAAGCAAATTTCGATTGTTCCTAAAGAACTTGTAGTAGATAAGGTGTAATGACTAATATAGTTTTCAAAGTATAGGATTAGATCAAAATATATGAAAGTCAAGACTATGAAACAATATAGGTCTGAAATTAAATCAAGATAAGATTAAGCATAGACGGCCACCTTCTCGATCAATTAAGGTCTTCATTTAAATTAAAGGGATAGTTGCAAATATAGATATTAGACCCAAAATATTAGCAGATATAACATAATGTAAAAGAAATAAAAAATATGGCGAAATTTAAATAGTCTATCAATGATAGACCATATTATTGGTAGGAGTTCAGTGATAAATCATATCACTGGTAAGAGTCTATCAATGATAGAAGTCTATGGAGGATAGACTTGGCTATATTTACATTTTTTTAAAAATAATATTATGCACTTGGTTATTATTCCTAAAAATCCTATCAATTACAATTACCCTAAATTAAATGGTGGATTTGAATATTTTTCTCTCGCACTTTAAATTTAATATTACTAAAGAAATTAATAAAAAGTAATAAAACCATAAAGAAGTATTCAGGTACATATTAAACACCAAACTGAAAATTTAGCAACTTATCAAACATAAAAACTAATTAAGTACATATAAAATTTAAAGGTGAGAGATTTATTCAAATGTTTTAAAATTTAAGGACCCATTAAAGAGATAAACCTAGAGTCTAATTAATGATTCAAATGATAATGAAAAATATTTAGGTGCAGTCATCTTCTGTGCAGCTTGTAAAATGTCATGACAAATTTACTAATCATTACTCAATTTGTAATTTGGCCTCAAAATAAAATCATTGAAGAAGATAGATAAAATAGTAAATTTGTAGTACTTTGATAATATATATAATTTTTCTATTCATATTATAAATTTTACTACGTAAATAATTATTTAATATTATTAATCGACCTTAAATAGTATCACTTGGCTTTGAATGCAGGACATTCTGACCCAAACTTTTTTAATACCATTTTAAATAATCAATTGACCCAAAAACTTAAAAATAGATTAAGATAAATTTAACTATAATATAGAAAATTGTACCAATATATAATACTATCCTATTAATTACAAGAAAATTTCCTAAAAAATACTTACCTACTTCAATCCTAGATAGCTGACCCAACATCAATTTTCCTTTTCAACCTTAACTTGTTCCATATGCCTAACTTTCTTATTTGTTTCTTAAATTTTATATTTATGTAAAGGGAGAGATAAAACGTTGGAGAAGCGTTTGTTCATTTTTTATTATGATAATTTTTATCTTCATATTGTCATGAATTCAAGTATAATTAGGAGAATAGGGCCTAAATTTTCATTTCAAATGTCGATGATAGGATTCAAAATAATTTTCACATATTCAGTCTTTAAAATTCACAAAATTAAAGGATTTTTATTTTATGAAGAATGACGAAGTTGATTATTTGTGAGAGAATTTATTTTATTTTATTTCAACTTTCTCCTCGTAATTTAGCAACCATAAAAAAAAGGTTCATATATATTATTTATAATAACAATAAGAACGACATTGAGTTTAAGGTTAGGGAAATTATTTTCATGTCTTTGTCTTCAAAAAGTCAAAAGAGAAATTTATTTAGGACAGGTCTCAATGAAGACCATATTGTCATCATTAGTGTTTGGTTGGTTAGTTTTTAGACGGTCAATTATTTTTGTTCCATTTTAGTTCTCAAATATTAAAAAAGATTTATTTTGATTTAAAATTTAAAATTTCTTCTATTATCTATTTAATCCTTTAAACTTTTTAAAAATTGAGGGTTCGAATCACTAAAACTAATTAAATATAGAATAATTATGAACAAATTATGGAATAAAAATAGAATCAAAATAGACGTATTGAATATTTAACAATTAAAATAGAATAAATTTTAAAATTAAGTTTAGACACTATGAATGTTTGATTTCATCGTGACCACTTGATTAATCATGTGGGTGTGTATATATATATATTTTTTTTTTTGACTTTATTCAATGAAATGGATATGAATCATATGACTTATGAGGTGTAATAATATATAATACTAGTAAATTTATGGTTTACAATAATATATCAAATGTTTCTTAAAACAAATTATTTAGGGCTCAAATTGATTAACCATTATTCAGGTTTCTTTTTCCATAAAAGGGATCATAAGAAAAAAGAGTTCACATGCATATGCATTGAAAAAGAACCTTGAAAAGAACTAGTTTCCTTTTTCTTTTTTCTTTTTAATTTTTTTTGTTTTTTTTTTTTTTTTGAGTAATTGAAAAGTATGAGTTGCCTTTAAGATTTTGGATGCATGCATTTTTATTATCACGAGAAGTTCGCAAAAGTAGACTCTCATATACATATGTTTATCTCTAATAGTCAAAAGAAAGATTACCATCTCATCTCCCTAGTTGATCAATTTGGTATTATTAAAGATTTTTAAAATAAAACGAAATATAGGCATAATCATATAGGGCAAGGTTTAAAATGCTTATTTTGTAAAAATATCGAGATATATGTATATATTGATAAAATGTAAATTTCGATTGAAATTTCTAGAAAAGTTAAAAAAAAAAGATTAATAAATAAACATTTTAGTTATTGGAAAAAAGTTTAAATATTTATTATTTATATTTTATCTGTATTAATAATATTTTGTTGCTATTTATCGGTCAAATCCTCTGCCCTCAATAATTGAACTCAAAATTGAAGTAGTTTCGGTTTCTTTTAAGAATAATTTTGAAAATTTTCTCCTAAACTTGACAAAAAATATAACAATTTTCATCAAATTGCTCTTCAAATATAGATAAGTTGTTTGTGTTTAGGAAAATTTTTATAAATAGAAAATTTCAAAAAATATTTATATTTTATTGCAAAAAATTCCAAAAGTACAACAAAATGCTTTATATTTTTAGAACTTTCTGCTATAAAGTGTAAATATTTTTTAAATATTAATAGCAAAAATATTTTTTAAATATTTTTTAATATTTAAAAAGATTCCTAAATTTTACAATGACCTATTTTTTTTTTAAAAAAAAAGTTTTATAATGATCTAAACAAATATAGAAAAGTTTAAATTTTCGTTTGAAAAATGGTTTAAAGAAGTACTACTATATACTTCCAATGAATTATAAAACTTTTATATGATACAAATTGAATTGATTTATTTCACAACTAAAGAATAACAACATTAGAGCTATAGATTTTTGTTAAAATTTATGAGTTTTGATAAAGTTATTCAATGTAGTAATCAAACTTAAGATTGTACCATATATTCAATATTCTTGAAATTAATAACTTACGTTTATGAAGATTTTTACGATGCACAAATATTACGATATTTTGTTAAGTTTAGAGTCCACATATGTTTCACACAATTTTGAGGATAAAATTGAATTTACTTGTTCTGATTTTTATTTTGGTTCAAATTAACTCATAGAGTACTAAAAAATAAAAAAAATGTAGGGGTTTCTCACCAAGCTTTTGCTTGGGTTTCAAAAGAGGTAGATGAAATAAGCATATACATTATAGATTAATGAACTAAATGTACTTAAAAAGAGTTCTACTAATTGACCAAATGAACACACATTATACTTAATAAATATAGTTCAACTAGTTACGTTACATATTATTGACTAAAAAGTTAAAAATTCGAATCTTCATTTAACTTATTATTCCTTTTACGTACTCCCTACTTAGACTTCAAAATAATATCGATATGAAAGTAATTAATTCAAGCAACATAAATTTAAAATTAAAATTTAAACCTTATGAATAAAGATAATTGCTTTTTTGAAATGGACAATTACAATGTATAACAATTTCAGGGCTAATAATTAATATAGTAGCATTTCTAAAAAATTGCAAATACAGCCAAATCTATCAACTATATATTTTACCATTGATATCAACGATATAGTTCATCTTCTATCAACGATATAGTTTATCACTGATAGACTCCGAAAGGTGGATCCAAATTTTACTATATCTGCAAATTATTTTATATTGTATTATATTTACTAATACTTTATGTTTGATTGTTATATTTACATCTACTCCTTTTTAAAACAATGATCACAAACAATAGTCTTTGCATAGCATCCAAAAGGGTTTTTTTTTTTGATAAAAAAAATAAAAACTAAAAATTAAAGTTCTCCAAAAAGTTAGGGAAAATCATGTGGGCATAAGCTAGCAGTATATGTGTTTGTGTGTGGTAGCTAAGAGGATTTTCTTAATTATTTATTCACTTACTTTTTAAACACTGTTCCTCCAACTTGCTTTATTAGTTGTAAAGTTAATGTGTGTAATGTGTAAGTCCTAAGAGACAACTAACTCTCCTAAATTTAAGGATCAATCTTTTTTCTTCTCTAATTCTTCGCTTTTCATTCCTATTCTTTCTTTTCTTTTCCTGTTTTTTTTTCTTAAAATCATGTTGATCAAGAATTTTTAGGCCACATTATTATTATTACTATTACTTAAAAAAAATGTTGATTTCATAGAGGAAAGTTCTAAACTTTAGGTGTTGTATCAATGAAACCTTAAATAAATAATTGTATCGATTTAAACTAATCTAAACCTTTGTAGAAGTAAATGTAATTTTCACTCGTCATTAGAATTTTGTTTTATAATTATTAATGCATAACTTTTATATGTATATATTTTTTTAAAAATAAAAAGATTAATATAAATTAGAAAGAAATATAATAATCAAATGGATACTATCGGGTTTTCATTAAAATCGAGGAGTTTTCTTAAAAAGAATTATTTTACTCTACTCCTTTTTAGCTAATTTTAAATGAAATTAAGTGAAAATAGTTATAATTAACAAGTAATAATAACTAATTAAATTGATTCACTCGTAAAAGATTAGAGATTAAGTTGATACAAATTATTAATTTATGGTTTTAATTGATAAAATCTATTTTTATGATTTAGATTTTTTTCTCTCTTTTAAAAAAGGAAAAATTTCACAGATAGAAAAAATATCAAACTATTTACAGAAATAGCAAAACAATAATGATAAAGTTCTTTTAGCGTCTATTACATAGTATCAATAATAGATTTCTATAAAAAAGATTCAATTATGTTATTTTGTATAAATAGTTTTCTTATTTTTTTAATTTTTGAAAATTTCATAAAAAATCTATTTTTTATTAAAGAAAAACAAAAGAAAAAAAGAATTGTAGTAGACTTTGAAAGTTCATAAAATTTCATTTTATTCATGCCACCAAGTAATGAACAATGAAGAATGCAACTGCAAGGTGTCTGTGAACCAAAGCATCTGCTAAAAAAGGTACACATGACTCTCATGACACGTGATTGGTTTTTACCAATTATAAAAACAATTGACCTTTTCTCTTTTTTTAAATCATATATTTTAATTATTGGCCATATTTAGATGTGTGCATCCCATTTTAATCTCACACAAAAAGTTAAAAAATATTTTTGTAAAAAAAACACATTAAAATATTATCACATGAAAGACTATATATTGGACAATTAAACAAGATCATCATTAATAAGTGTAGTTTAAGATGAACTTAAATATTTTTCTTAATTAAATAAAAAAAAATTATAAAAGAACATAAAAGTTACTATAAAATTAATTAAAAAATAGTTTGAACTATATTTTTGTTGTTGTTATAGTTATTAAATAGTTGATGGAATTTTTAAAATTTGTACAAACCATAAATTTCAAGAATTAAATTCAAAATCATTAATATGAAAATAGTTTAACCAAAAAAAAACTATACTTTGACTTAGAAATTTGGGGTCTAAATCTCTCATTTTGAAAAAAAAAAAAAATAATTTTTCTTCTCAACATTTTCTTTTCCTTTTGAAACATATTCATAAGCACATCCAACTTTTGATTAGCCCATGGTAAAACAAAAAAATTAATAGCAAAAAAATACAGATTAGTTAAAAGAAAAAAATTGAGAGAAAATAAATAAAAATTTTAAAGACTAAGAAAAATAAAAATTAAATGATTATCAAATAAAGATGTAGACTCCATTTAATACGTTTGATTTTTATTATTTAGCCTATACAGATATAATCATACCATCTATTCGACCATCTATATATATATATATATATATATATATATATTACTCTTTTTTAGGACTGTTTTTAAATATAGAAAAATGAATAAAAATATTTACAAAATATACAAAATTTTAGAACTATCAATGATAGATGCTGATAGACACTGATATCATTGATAGACACTAATAGAAAGTGATATATCTTATACATATTTTCAACAATTTTACCATTTAAAATAAATTATTTTTTTTAGCAATATATATTTTAATTTCTAAATTGACTTTGAATAAAATTTTGGAGATATCAAGGGTGTCTACATAAAATATGGTCAATTTTCACGCTTAATAAAATCGGCTAATTTGACTCGACTATCAAACATGTGCATTTGACATTTAAACGTGTGGCCCATATGTTCAATATATTCCAACAAGTAACAATAAAAATTATCTAATCAGTGTGGGTATGTATATAATTCTTCCTTCATATTTTGTTTCCATGTTTTTAGCAAATGGTTTTTTTTTCCACATTTTAACTAAAATAATTTTCACTGGATAAGATTAAAATATCACTATCAATATTAATATTTTAATTTTATTAATATATCGATGAATATTTTAAAAAAATAAATTTATAAAAATTATTTAAATTTATAATTAAATTATGTTTTTACTTCCAAACTAAGTTATTCTTCTAAATTTTTAGTATTCATATTCGTCTGAGAATCAATAGTGATGATTTTTGTGTTTATGTGTATTTAAAAAAGATATTAGTGATATATTTATCAATCCCTAATATTTTGTCGAAACCTAAATATGTAAGAACGAATATTTCAAGATAAAATTGAAAAAGAAAAAAGAAACTCTCTCTTTTTAAAATAATAATGGTAAGTTACCAAATATCATAAAGGCTAATCTATAAATGTGGTTGGGCTCTTCACGTGCAGATTCCTAGCCTAAGCTTTTGGTGGCTTCCAAATGTGGCCTAACTTGAGGCTGCCGTTAATAAAGTTCTATTAGATCATTCAAACTTTCAAAGTCTCAATTTTCTTTTTCCATACAAGATAATTATGAATTAAGGCTACGTTTACTGATTTTTAATCAAAATTATTGTAGTCGTGATAGGTTTATATTCATGTATCAATTGTAATGGGTCCAATTGCAAAGAAAATGAGATCCTTTCGATTGTGTTTATTGCACATCGATAGAATCGATGTTGTTTACTTTCATAGAGAAATACAAAGAAAAGGCTAAATGATAAAAAAAGAGGGTGTGGCCTATGGATCACACGTAATAATCAAATATAATTGGATTGATGGTCCTTTTTCCACAATAAGATTACATTTGTTGACTAGGGTGTTCAAATAACAACCTGGACTACCCAACCCAAAATATAAGGGTTGGGTTGGGTTAGTTTTGTTTTTAGATTGGATTTGGTTGATTTTTTCTATTTTTATTGGGTTGAGTTAGTTTGTGGGTTGACTAAAAAAATTTGGGTTATCCCAACCCAACTCGAATTATATATATATATATTTCTCTTTATTTAAAGTTTGATTTTTTTGTATTGATTAATTTTTTAATCTTTAATATTTTTCTTTTAAAATTGTTATAATATTTGTCTTTGTTTAAAGTTTGCAATAGATATCATATATATTTGGTATTTAGCATCTTAATTTTATGAGATTTTAGTTATTAGTCATGTGTTGTATATAAATTTACATATTTTTCATTAAAAATAAAAAAATAAGTTATAACCCGACAACCAAGGGTTGGGTTGGGTTGGGTTGGAAACTTTATTTGGATCATTTGGATTGCCAATCAAACTAATCCGAATTTTGGAGTTGGTCCGAAAAATACCCTCAACCCAATCCAACCCATGTACACTCCTAGTTGATTACAGGCTTCATAGTGAAGTCCACATTTGATTACAACGATAAACAATAAAAAGTAGACAAAATGAGCCCATTTTTAGATTACTATTCATGAATTACGGTTATATGGAAATAAAAATGGGAAGTAAACATGATCTAATGCATAAATGATTTTCATATGAAGAGTTGAAATTAATTCACTTATGAAAATTTAGTTGTAACTGTTACAATTATAAAAGTCTTTTCACATCGATGAATTGACGGTTTTTTTCAAATTTAATGTAGTGGAAGGTATAAACTTTGATATAAAAAGTTCAGAAGTTAATTAATATCATGATTAGTTTATGGTTCTACTTGATACAACATCTAAAGTATAGGAATAAAAATATTTTTCTTAAAGAAAAAGAAAAAAAAGATAAAAAAGAGGGTAAAAACTTTCTTACTTTGTCATTTTAATTAGTTTTACTGACCCACTTAATTAATGCATATGATTAGAACTCTCCATATTTTAAGCACGTTACTCTTAATAAGTTTAGGCTTCTGAAAATTTAAGATTGAAAATTCTTGATTTATTTGATTAATATGAGATTAAATTGTACAAAGGAAACATGTTATAGAATCTTGGATTTATCAAAGCCTATGTGTTGTGTGTTTCGTTTGTTGCTTTATAATTTCTAGAACTTAATTTACAATATAAAATAGTAAGTTTCATCCACTTGAGTTTACATAACTTGAGTTTAGATGACTTCTGAGATTAACAAATCAATTTAACACACTACAAGAAAAATGAACTCCTCCGACACCTAAATCGGTCGTGAAAAACAGGATCTCTCCCGATGCCGTAATGGACCACCGGGATTCCGACGCACCTCTCGACGCGTAAAGAAATGTGTTGGGAGTTCCTAAGATCTCCCGACGCCCGTCGGACGGCATCGAGAGATCGGATCTGATAAAAGCCAGATCCTTTCTTCTTCATTTTCCCCTTCTTCTCCATTACAAAATTGTAACCCTAGCCGCCCCTTCCTCTTCTCCTTCCCCTTTGTGCTACCACCGCTCCCCCTTTCCTTTCCCCTTCCCCCTTGTGCTGCCACCTATTCCTTCCATTTCCCCCTTTGCTGCCACCCTTTCCCCCTTCGCCGCTGCCTCTTCCCCTTCTCTTGTTGCTTCACCGCCGCCTTCCCCTTCCCCTTTTGTGCCGCCCGCCGCCGCCCACTTCTTCCCCATTAACCCTTTAATTTAACCCAAACTAAAACCCCCTTGTCTTCACGTCTCTTCTCCATTTTCTTCGCTGTTCATTTCCTTGTCGTCGCTGTTCCATTGCTTGCGAATTGTTGTTCTTTACAAGCTTTCAACAAGGTTCGCTCACATCCCTTTCATTTTCTTTCTCTTATTTTGTGAATTAGTTTAAGCCATTGTTTAATTTCTCATGAATTTGAAATCCGATTACTATTGCTTTGATTTATTGTCATTTAGCATCTATCTCATTTGTTGTTCTTTAAATTAAATCTAATTTTTCTAGCATCTATTTGTTGTTTTTAATTTCTAGCATGTTGGTGATGTTGGTAATGTTTAATTTCTAGCATGTTGGTAATGTTTTTAACATCTATCTCATTTATTGTCATTTAGCATCTATCTCATTTCTAGCATGTTAGTAATCTAATGTGAATTATGGATTATGGATGTTACAATTTCTACAATTTGGTGGATTGAATTGCCCCCCCCCCCCCCCCTAATTCTTAAGGTTAGGGATTACTTAATTTACTATGATGGATGTTACAATTTCTGCAATTTAGTGAATTGAGTCTTTTTCCCCCTTTAATTCTTAAGGTTAGGGATTACTTAATTTACTATGATGGATGTTACAATTTCTGCAATTTGGTGGACTGAGACTTTTTGCTCCCTTTAATTCTTAAGGTTAGGGATTACTTAATTTACTATGATGGATGTTACAATTTTTGCAATTTGGTAGATTATTGTAAATTGTAGATTATGAATGTTACAATTTATGTAATTTGGTAGATTATTGTTATTTAGCATCTATTTCATTTGTTGTTACGTTATAATTTCTGTAATTTGGTGGATTATGGATGCTATTGTGGATTGTGGATGTTATTATGAATTGTGGAATATGGATGTTACATGTAATTAATATTATGGATGTTATTGTTAATTTACTATGATGTTTGTACCCCTAAACTCTATACCCCTAAAAACACTTTGGTTTTCAAACCAAATCAATAACATTAAGGGCAAAGTAAGGGACCCTTTTTACTTATTACTTAATTTTGGACTTAGTTTAGGGGGAAAAAAATCAATAACATTAGGGACAAAAAAAGTCAAATCACCTATTAGAAATTATTTAAAATTTTAAATTCTCCGAACAAACTTGGAATTGTTTATTAAATTAATCAAAATTCATGCTTAACAAAGACTTGTACTTTGTCCTTTAATTCGGGTTATTGTTTGGATTACAAGTTGGTCAGAAAAGATTTATTTTTAAGGATGAATAAATAATGCATTAAACTAAGGAATAAGTTATCAGTTGAGTATAGAGGAGTATCCTAGTTTTTAGATATGACAAGTTTCATGTTAATGATTCTGGACGAATAAGATGTCCATGTAAGAATTGTACGAATTCAATTTGGGAAAAATGAGATATCGTGGAATGGCATCTATTAACATTTGGAATATCTCCCTCATACTGTGAATATATATATCATAGAGAGCCAGTAAACTTATCTAAAGGTATTGAAAGTCATATAACTCATTCAATACAGAATGTTAAAGTAGATAGTATAGAGGGTAATGTAGTCGAAGAAAATGAGATGTTGAATCTTATAAATGATCTACAAATTCCAATTGAAAATGAATATGCAAATGAAGAAGGGACTGAGAATGAAATGTCCGCTAATGGTCAAGAAAGAGATACCACGAACTTATTCGAGGATTTAATGACCGAAGCACGTAATGAATTATACCCTGGTTGTTCGATGTTTTTGTCCTTAAACTTTTTAGTGAAGTTGATGTATATCAAAGTTCTCAATGGTTGGAATAACAAATCGTTTGACATGTTGCTGGAATTGTTAAAAGCAGTGTTTCCAGCTGACACCACTATACCTACTTCCTTTTATGAAGCCAAGCGAAAATTGTGTGATTTAAGCCTAGGTTATTAGTCTATTCATGTATGCAAATATGATTGTGTATTGTTTGCAGATTTGCAACAATGCCCCATTTGTGGTGAGTCTCGGTATAAAGTTAATGATGACAAGGGTAAAAAAATACCACATAAGGTATTGCGTCATTTTCCATTGATACTGAGATTAAAACGATTATTTTCATCAAAAGAAGGCGCTTCTGATATGCGATGACATAAAGATAAGCAAATTGAAACAAAGGATGTATTGCGACATCCAGTTGATGCAAAGTGTGGAAACATTTTTGATCGTGAATTTCCTCATTTTGTTTTAGATCCCCGAAATGTTCGTTTGGGATTAGTTTCAAATGGGTTCAATCTAGGAGCAGGAGATATATTTAGGCAACATGGGATCTTCTGTGGGTGACACTTCAGGTTAGTATATTTTGAAATATATTTTGTTAACTGAAATACATCCTAAACTGTTTAAAATTTTTTATTCCTCAGATAGTAGCTCAGCATCCACTTGGAGGAAACGCGAGCATTCGCGGAACATTGAGTTGGAAAAATACATCCAAAAACATGGCAGAATTATAATCGTAATAAATGAGGGGGAGACGAAGCCGATTTCTCAACATTTGGTACGATTTAGTAATGTGATTGGTGTCGCTGTGAGATATGCATTTCCAGTACGATGTCGTACTTTTGCTGAGGTTTCAAACGACTTTTTAGAATTGACTAAGAGTCAATTATTGGTAAGTTATAAGTTTATTCTTTTAGATCAATAGTAGGTTAAGAGTCATGAACATTATATATGCTAATTCTTCCTTTATTCTTTTGTAGCTTCATTTCGTACTTGATCTGTCCAGTTAACGACTTAACCATTTTATAGAACATCAAATGCAAAACTCCTTCAAAGAATTTAGAGCAGCTTTGCACAAATATTATAGGAAATGTGGAGATCCTCAGCAAGCACGTGCCAACTTGCCTAGCTGGCTTAAAAATAGATTAGAAGATTGGAATTTTTTTGTGTGACTGCTTCGAGAATGAAGCATTTCAAGTTAAAATAATTTAGGGTGTGTATCATTTACTGCATTTACTATTATAGAATATTATTTATTTATTTATTTTGTTGAAATGTAGGAAATATCGGAGAGGAACATGAAGAATAGAGAGAAATTACCATTCAACCACGTAGGTGGATCGAAGTCATTCTTGTAAATTCAAGCAAAGTTGTAGGGAAAGGAAGGTCAGAAATAGGACGTGTTGACCTATTTAGGGAAACACACTCTAAAGGTGGCAAGTTCGTGAACGAGGCAACTGAAAATGCACATGTAACATTTTTTATTTTACTTTCGTGTTGTTTTTCATTTCTAACTTCAGTCGCTTGTACTTACACATTTAATTAATATGTCTAGAATCAAATGTTAGAATGACAATCCAATCCCACTCCAGAAGGTTCTCAACCACTAACAGAAGATGAAATTTGTGAGACGGTTTTGGGTAGACGACTGGATATTCAAAAGGCCTAGGTTGGGGTCTTAAACCTAAGTCAAGAAGGGGTAGCAGCTCATCAAGTTCGTCATCTACTCAAGGAATGTAGAGGTAGGTGAGGGAATTGAGATCCAATTTTGAACAGCCTCAGTCGAGGATTAAGGAACTTGAAGACATTCAAAAACAAATGAAAGAGGATCATACAAGACAAATGGAAGAAATGAAAAAAATGATTGAAGACATGTTATGATCACAAAGAGGAGGCCCATCGAATTAGGTATGATTACTACATTATTTAGTTGTCTAATATGTTGCTATCCTGCAGTTATGATAGCAAAGTAGTTATGTCTTAGTAGCTTTATGATAAAGAATTGTTGACTATCCTATAGTTATGGTAGCCAAACAACTGGATTTTGATGTGTTTTTTGTCGTTTTGTCGTTTTTGTGTGTTTATGAATGTTTATGAAGTTTGAATATATTGTGGGAGTGGATAGAGTTCGGTTATAATCGTTTTGGAGTTGAATTTATAGGTATGAGAAGTTTCGTGTTTATCATGGGGGGTGGGTAGAGTTTGATTATACTCGTTTTGCTCGTTTTGTCATTGAACTTGAAGTTTTTGTGTGTTTATGAATGTTTATGAAGTTTGAATGTGTTGTGAGGGGTGGGTCGAGATTGGTTTAGATTTTTTTGGAGAGAAAATTTGAGTTTTATGTGTGTTCGTTCTTATCTATGAAGTTTGAATATGTTGTGGGGGTGCATAGAGTTCGGTTGTAATTGTTTTGGAGTTAAATTTGTAGATTTTTGTGTGTTTTTTTGATGTTTGGGAGGTTTCATGTTTGTCGTGGGGAGGAGGGGGGAGGGGGGGTGGGGGTAGGTAGAGTTTGATTATACTCGTTTTGTCGTTGAACTTGAAGTTTTTGTGTGTTTATGAATGTTTATGAAGTTCGAATGTGTTGCAGGGGTGGGTTGAGATTGGTTTAGATTGTTTTAGGGAGAAAGTTTGAGTTTTATGTGTGTTCGTTTTTATTTATGAAGTTTGAATATGTTGTGGGGGTGCGTAGAGTTTGGTTGTAATCATTTTGGAGTTGAATTTGTAGGTTTTTGTGTGTTTTTTTTAATGTTTGGGAGATTTCTTGTTTGTTGTGGGGGTGGGTAGAATTTGATTATACTCTTTTTGCTCGTTTTATCGTTGAACTTGAAGTTTTTGTATGTTTATGAATGTTTATGAAGTTCGAATGTGTTGTGGGGGATGGGTCGAGATTGGTTTAGATTGTTTTCGGGAGAAAGTTTGAGTTTTATACGTCTTCATTCTTGTTTATGAAGTTTGGATATGTTGTGGGGGTGCTAGAGTTCGGTTGTAATTGTTTTGGAGTTGAATTTGTAGATTTTTGTGTGTTTTTTTTTTATGTTTGGGAGGTTTCATGTTTGTCGTTGGGGGAGGGGGGTAGAGTTCGATTATACTCGTTTTGTCGTTGAACTTGAAGTTTTTGTATGTTTATGAATTTTTATGAAGTTCGAATGTGTTGTGAGTTTGGTTTAGATTGTTTATTTATGAAGTTTGGTTGGATGATTATGACATTTGTGGATGTTTTGTTTATGAAGTTTGAACGTGTTGTAGATGTTTAAAGATTATGACATTTGTATGTTTTTGTTTTATTGTAGGATGCTGTTCGGAGATGAGGTTGGACGATTGTTCAAAATGCTGTGTTTCAGACGTTGTTTTCTTTTTTGTATTTATTGACATTGTTTTCATTTTATTTCTTCCATATATTTCTGAAAACAAATTTCTTTTATTTAGTACCTACTTTGTTTTATTGTAGGATATTGTAACTTTTCATTTATTTGTTATAGTATGAACTTTGTTTTCTTTGTTTTATTTATTATATGTGAATCTGTTTGAGTTGGTTAATGATGTTTGATAGGTTATTCAGATCAAAATTTAAAAAATTACAACTTATAAATTAAAAAAAAAATTTAAAGGCAATATTCAACCAATGAAAGAACTCCCCACGCATATTTTAGCGTGTCGAGAGTTCCCCTAACTCCCGACGAATAAAACAATTCGTCGGGAGTTCGAGAACTCTTGACGCCGAACTCCCGACATATTTTTCACCCTTTCCGGGTGAATTGTGGCATTGGGAGAAGCGCGATTTCTTGTAGTGACAATGGATTCTAGCGGATTGTTGAAGAAATTTGAACTTATCATAAAATTTAACTTATATTGAAATTCATTTACACTCCCTAAAAGTTACAATATAATTGTGAGTTACAATATAATTGTGAATTTTATCATTGAGAAATTATTTCAAATGATAAAATTGTTGAAAATATTTACAAGATAGAGCAAAATTTTAGAACTATCAATGATAGACGTTGATAGATACTGATTGACTTCTATCCGTGTCAATCAATGTCACTGATAGACATTGATAGAAGTCTATCATAGTTCTAAAATTTTGTTATATTTTGTAAATATTTTAATTTAGTTTTCTATATTTGAAAACAAACCCTTTATCGTTTGTGTTTAGATTGAGGGAGGAACCACTACAAGAATTTTTACCTGTTCCAATATTTTTTTTCCGATGCATACATTTTTGTTGACATAAACATATTTTCCCCCGACGAAATTTCAATTCGTCGACCCAAATGAAGCAATGTATACATTTTTTTTTGCAGACATATCCAATGAGGACGCAGCCCGACCCAAATATGTGTGGGCCAAAGTGAATTTTAGAACCTTTTTCCCTGTTTTTTCCCCTTATTTCCCCCTTTTTCCTTTTTTTCCATTTTTCTTTTCCCACACTTTCCTTTCATTCCCCACGTTTTCTTTCTCCTTCATTTTGTCTTTACCCAATTTTTTTGCCTCAACACATGCCTAGGGTTTGGTCCGACGGCCACAAGCTCCGGCAACCGCACACCCTCATGCTCCATCAGCTACACACTCGCGTGCTCCGGCAGCCGCCCACCCTCACACTCCATCAGCTACACTCATACACGCTCTGGCAGCCACGTCTCCGACAGCCGCTGCATTGTTTAGCCTCCCGACTTCATAGGATACGATTGCCTTTCTTGGTTCACTTGCCGATTATTTTTCAAGCTCTCATACCTAATTTTTTTTTTTTTTATTTTGCAGGAAACCTTAGACATTTTCCTCCAAAAAACTTCTAAAGTAAATTTACCCACAAATGTTTTCCCTTTCAGTTAGTGTCTTTCTGCTGCATAGGTTGAGCTTAAGTGGTGTTAAATGGAGTTTTTGTTGCTTGTCTTCATAATGTGTGAATATTATTTTCTAATTTTACTAATCATTTTGATAATAACTATTAATAATATTAAGAAGAGGTAGAGTAGAATCACAACAACAAAACACACAAAATATGATTAGTTAAAACTATTTGTTGTCTAGTTTTATTTTACATTTTTTGTGGGCAGGTTTCCACGTTTTAGTTTTACATTTAATGCCTTTTTGGTTTTGTCCCTCAAAACTTGGCTACATGCTTTATTTGTAACTAGAGATTTTAGAACTTGGCACGTAGAAATTGTAGAAAAGAGGGAAGAAAATAAAGTGAAAAGAAGATTGGAAGATTTTTTGTGATTGATGGGAGACTCCTGAATGGTAAGTAAATTTTATGCGTTTGTTGTATTTATCGTTTACTCAAGTTGATTTTACTAATAAATTATAAATTTGTGTAGGAAAAAAGGGAGAAAAACAAAAAGAGTAGAAATGTCTCAATTTCATCCATTATTGTGGGTCTAAATCCTTTCTTTAAGTTCAAAATGAATTATATATGGTGCAAATTCATTACTGTTTTATTCATTTTCCATAAAATCTAAATAATATTTTTTTAATTGAATTACAATCAATAAGGGTGAAGAAGTTAGCCAAGTGGAACTGTTTTATAAAAGTCATTTTTAAGAGAATGATGATTGGGTAAGTGAAGCTGCCAAAGAAGCATATGTAAGTTATATTGTATCATAGATGCGTAATTTTATATTAACCCTTATTTATATATATATATGGCCTCCAAAACAATTATAAATGTTGTTGGCAATGCAAGAGCAGATCAGAATATCATCACAAGATGGACTTGAACCAACATCAGAGGCAATTATTTGTGAATGGGGTTTGGTTGATCAGGCCACATTAAAAGTCTTGGATGGAACCCAAAACCCAATTCAGCTACAGGTGGTATATCTTCCTTAAAGTTTGAGAAAGAGATTGGGAATAAGTATGGAAAGTTTGAAGCGTGGTAACTAGCTTACAGGAGGAAAATGCCTTTTAAAAGTCATAAAGTTTCGAGTTTTGAATATCAATTGACTGAAATCATGAGATATAGTTAGGTGGGCAACAAAGGAAAGGAGATATACCTTCAGACAGCTAGGTATGTTATGACAACTTCCTATCCTTGTTTGGAAATTTCTATGTTTTAAATTGTTGTGTAGATATCCAAGAATTTTGATTTTTTTCGACGCAAAAAAAGTCGACAATGGTCTTAAAAACGTCGAAAAAAGTTATACCGACGTAATTTTTTACATCAACATAATCGTCGGCGTATCCGCGTCAGTAAAAGTACCTCCCAACGATTATGACAACGTAAAAAATTACTCGACATAATAACCAAATTAAGTTCCTAAATCCACTAAAACACACATATTTGAAGTCGCTATCATAACTATTGGATATCTACACAACAATATAAAAAATAGAAATCTCTAAATGAGGATAGGAAGTTTTCATAACGTATCTAGTTGTCTGAAGGTCCATCACTTTAGCCCACGCATATTTGCGTCAGGCTAAGTCTTCATTTCCGTCGACATATGTCTGTGAAAAAAAAAATGTATATATGGCTCCATTTGAGCCAAAGAATTGAAGTTTCGTCAGGAGAAATATGTTTATGTCGACGAAAATGTGTGCGTCGAGAAAAAATTGTCGGAACAGGTAAAAATTCTTATAGTGTAACACAATTGTCACCCATAATAGGTGTTTGGAGCTGTTTCGAGAGACTTTTCATCACTTTAATTGTTTATTGTTTTTGTTTCTCTTAACGATATAATATCACCTACCAACTAATTTTTTTTCTAAAAGATTTTAAAACGAAAGGTTAATTAAAAAAGGAAAGTAAAAAATTCTAAGAAAATCATTTTACACTATTAAGTAGGGTAAAGAAGGAGACTATAAATATATTTTCTATTTAACCCTTTCCTCTTCACATTTTTTTTTTGAAAAAAATAAATATATTAATTAAAAACATTCTAGATATAAGGTCCTTAGATAAAGTAGATGATACTCTGTTCAAAAATCCAAATATCCAAAAAAGCTCTTTCAACCCCTTACTAGAGAAAGAGACACTACAAACATTATCACGAAGAAGCCAAACCTCCGCTGTTACAAGGACATGAACAACTTCTTGACAAATTTTCTAATATTATTGATCTTATAAAACCCAACATCTAATCTTATTAAAAAATAATAATAAATTGAAAAAGGAATAAGAAAAAGAAGAAGAGACTCAACCTCTCTCAAACTTTGTCCATATCGCTTTGGTATATATTAAAATGAAAATATTGAATCATGACAGCTTATAGAGTGGGAAGGGAAAAAAAGCTTTTTTTTTTTTTTTTTTTTTTAGGAAGTTATTTTCCATTTGAAGATGTTATCTCTTTAAGCTAGATTTTATCGATTTAATGTTTTATTATTTTTACTTAATTTTAATAGTTTCATGGGAATGAAAACGTGGCTGTGTATGAAAGGGTAATTAATTATTAACATAACATATATAGAATATATCATAGTAAGATTAGGATAACTATTTTGATTTGATACGAAATCAACATTGAAAATGATGATTATAATTTGTGTATGATTGATTAAGAAAGAATTAGTAAAATTAATTGGATAAAAAATTATTCAGAGATATTCTTTACATTTTTTATGGACTAAATATTTTGAAATTTTGGAGTTTGCAACACATTCTCTCTTTCGATATGTTCCAAGCTTATGTAAGTTGGATGATTTGATTTGATTTTTTTTTTCCAAATTAAGATCCATTGATGACTATTTTGTTTGTTATGTTGATTAGGTGCATGTATAATACAAAGGAAGAAAGACTAGTTATAGTTTTATTATTATAATTATGGTAAAATTCATATCAAAGTACCTATTGCGTACACACTATTTTCTTTTTTAAGAAAATGGATACTTTACAAACATTCTGATAACAAGAAAGAAAAAAAAAGGTTTGCTTTTACAGATGATCTAAATTTCTTTTTTAAAAAAATAAAATTCGATCAAAGTAAAGTTGTGTCAAGCTTTTTATGATTTTTTTTTTCTTTTTATCGTTCTTGTTCTAGTTCTTGCTCACTTTCTCACTCTCTAGGTCTTGCTCTTGTTTTTGCTCACTTTCTTTCACTTGCTCATTTTGTTTACTCTTGCCTTCTACACTTAGTTTGTTTGGGCTCTAAAATAACTGTGTTTTGCTACAAACTGTCATGTGTTGATTGAGGAAGGAGAAACAACTACATTTGTTGTCTTCATTGGAGGCAAAATACAGAGAATGGAGCATTGCCACGGTTGAAGACGAATATAAAGAAGAGATCTTAGAAAGCAGACAAGGGGGAGATTTAAATATAAAAATAGAACAAGCATTGAGAAAGAAAAAATAAAAGGAAATACTAGAAAGTTTGAAAAATATTATAAAATCTTAGCTTATTTCAAAATATCAAGCCAAATAACATTTTGACTCAATTTTTTAGGTTTATCAAATAATCAAAAAAAAAAAAAAAAAAAAAAACACACTAAAACTGCTAGATAGAAGATAGGTTAACTAACTCATTACAAATTCATCGTCATGTGTTGGAATATATAGCGTAGGGGAAATAAGATTCGAATAGAGAACTATTTTGATAATTTAATACAAAAAGTAATTTGCATCAAAATCAATAAGGGGGAAACATGATGAGTGAATCAAAATTCATATAGAAGTTTTCAAGTAGGTATAATGTTGTCTCCTTTTGACATAATCTTTCATATTTGACGTATTTAAATAATGATGTGTATAATTAAAGTATGGACTATATATGTGGATTAATATTTTATCACATTGAATTATTTTATTGGATTGGCCCAATTATGTGATCTAATTAATTAAGGTCCTAGATTCCTAATCGAGTATGGACTTAATGGGTAGAAGTCAATTTCTAGTTAATTAGGATTTAATGGTAATCCTAATTGAACTAGTATATAAAGAGAGCTTAGTGTCACGGGGTCAGTGTTGAGACGACCAATCACGTGGCACTTGGATGCTCTTACTTGCCAAAAAGTGCACCAAGTAGGCCTTAAGAAGAGGTTTGGCCTATTCAAGGCACAAAGGAACTCGTTTGGGAGGTTTGAAGATGAGTAGGTAAGGATGCTTAGAGTTGGAGTGAATGAGAGCTTTATTGAATATTGTCCAAGGGATGCTTTACAAATGACCCCTATTAGGCTATTTATAGACTTGCACCACCGACTTTAGGGACTTAGAACCGACCTAGGAGGTCAGTTAAGACACTCCTAGACACTTCCATGTGTGCCTTAGATACATCTTAGGCCATACAAGGCCTTTCTAGAAGCTACCAAGTACATACAAGATTATTCTAGACAATCCTAGTCTATTCTAGAATCTTATAGAGTATTCTAGAGTATGTACATATGGGCTAATTGTTGGGACCTTTTAGCATGGTCTAGGGCCTTTTGGAACCATCTAACACGTTCTAGGACCTTCTATGGTCTTCTAGAGGCTTTTGGGGTTGTCTAGCCCTTTCTAGCACCGTGTGGCATTATCTAGTGCCTTCCAGATGCATTTAGGGCGCTGGCACTGCCTAGCGCTGTCCATGTCTGTCTAGCCCTGTCCAAAGTCTTCCAAAAGCTTCTCAGACAGTCTGGAGCGTTCTCAGGCTGCCTAACATCATCTGAAGGCATCAGTCGTTGGGTCGTGCGTGCAGGGAGGCGCGCACATCTATCGCTAGCATGCAGGGTCGCCCGCCTGGGTGTTGTGCGCCCGCATGCTGGGGCGTGCGCATATGGACTCGCGCAGGCTGCGTGCCTGGCCTCGCGCATGTATACGTTGATGGCCGTGCACATGCCTGTTGTCTTAGGCGCCTGTTCGGGCATTTGCCTGCCTCGACATGCCCTTGTTGCCTGTGCCTGGGCACGTGGGTGTGTTGGGCATCTGTGATGGGCTTGCGCTTGGGATAGGGGCGCATGAGTTGGCCATGTGTGGTGACTTGGGGATGCCTTCCAACATGTCATGACTTCTCCTTGGTTGTGCTAAAGGAGCCTTGGGCCTTACATTGGCACGATTTGAAAGGCCATTTCTGTGGGGCGTGACACCCTCCCCTACTTATTTTCGCAATGTCCCCGTTGCGCTTATTCTCTTGTGGTGCCGTCTCCTAATCACTTGCATGGCTGTCATTTCTTGAGACTCAAGGTTCTCCATGTAGGATTGTATCAGCAATAGCGAAAGCACAAGGATCATCTAAGCACTTAAATTTACTAATTTTAGTAAAATATAAAGCATACTCTTGCAGAAAACAAATGAGTTTCAAGACAGACCTTTTGTAGAACTTCTTCAAAACTCCTTCCCCAGCTGCTATCTTCTCCAAATCTTGTTGCAGAACACCTCAAGACCTTCCCCACTATTCTCTTGGTGCTCTAAATTGAGTTTTGGGACTCAAAACAAGCTTGAATCAAGGGATGAAGAGGAAAAGCTCACTGCAGCAACCTTGTTGAAGAACCATTTCTTCAACCCGAATTTTCTCTAAAATTCTCTATAGATTGCATGCCAAATTTCACTCCAATCTCTTCACAATATTGCAGATCAACATGTAAAGGAGAGAGTTGCATGAGTTGCAACTCATGCTTGGAGAAGACAAGGCAAGGTTGAATGCATTTTGTGTGAGCTACTTGAAAGATGGATAATGAAAAAACCAATTTTTCCATTTGTGTGTTTTGTTTTCTCTCTTTCAATTTTATCTCAAAAATAAAAAATGATTTTATAAAATCTATTTTGATTTTTAAACTGAAAAAATTAATTAATTTCATAAACTAATTATTAAATAAAACTTAATTAATTTAGTATAAAATATTAGATTAATTTTAATACATATCCATCTTTATATATTTAAATCATATTTAAATATATAAATTCTCTTATTCCATTTAATTCTCGAATTAAACATGTAATTATATCTCATATAATTACTAATTCCTTTAATTCTAATTTGAACGTTTCAAACTAACTTATCATGCTATTCTAGAGCTAGTCTGTTACGAGCTAGTAGGGGACCTCGCGGTCCTACAAATCATTGACTCCAACGATCCGAGATTAATTGGCTAAACTCGTTAGACCAGATTAATCCTCATTTGTTAACTAATGGGCCACTCCACTAAAGCCCATAGTTGCATTCCTCTCACTGTAGATATATTATATCCACATGATTTAACTATAATTAGCAAGTTGACCCTTCACGGGTTGTTCGTAATAACGGCTGGGTCAAATATCTGTTTTACCCTCGAGATTATGTCTTATTTCTCAAGTCCCTACTGACCCTCTAATGAACAACTGGTTTGTGATCCAATCACTAAACCAAACTCTCTCAGCCCAGTGAGAGGATGAGGCCCCTTGTTCAAGACCTGGATTCAGTATTTGAGAGAACAACCTTTCTCTTAACCCTAAATTGATAAGGCGTGAACTTCATCTTGCACCCTATGTCCCCAGCTATCTATCTGGTCTTACCCCTGGAATGGGAGTCTTATTGAGCTGGCACTGTTGAGCCAACCCTCACCTATGCAAATCTAAGGGCAATCTCGAATAAACAGGAGTTCATAGTTAGCTCAGGATTAAGATCGAGTTACCTAGGTCATTTAGGTGAAATAGTCAGCCTTAAACAGTAAACAACGTTATAAAATAAGAGTGACTTATTTCTTGGTCCTGATCTTATGCAAACTCATTACATAGGACGCCCCCACTCCTCATATCATAACATGTACAAATTAGGATCACATTGTATGTAGCAACTCTTTGTAACAACTACAGAGTGGGCCTCGTCCAATGGTGTTACCAAAATAAGGTACCTAACCTCATTCATGTACCATAGATCATTTTAACTATTTACTCAAACCCGATCCACTCTTATGTCTCCACATAAAGTTCAAGTACTCATACAATAGTCATGGGTCTTAGTTTATTGGATTTAGACTTTCATACAATTTATGAAATCAATAATAAGTATATTGATTATAGAAAATGTTTATTGTTTTAACACTCCATGCTCTTTAGGGAGATCACGTGGATATTGTGATCTTCAAGCACCAAGAGAACATTTCGGGATGGTGCCAATAGGGCATCGACTTTTTTGAAGAAGGCTAGATCAAGTATTGTCTTATGGTCATCCATAGACACAATGGTAAAGTCCAGCTTACCGCGCCAATCGCCTATTAATAAGGGACAGAAATGCACGTTATCATAGTGCTAAGTTCTTAAACAATGTTGGATTGCACTGATAAAACATGTTAAATTGCATCCATCAAGCATTAATTTTATAATATTGCAGTCGCATGCGTTCATCGCATAGGAACAGTTGATTTTAATGTTTTTATGCAGAATATGCGTTGACGCAATGCAAGAATTGCAATAATAGGAAATCATTGGTTGAGCACAACTTCACCGCAAGGCATTGCGATGATCGTGTTCGCAAACATTCGCCCGAGAAGGATGGTCACAACTTGGTCAACACAACTTGGTAAGCACATCTGGGTGAAAGGCTAATTAATCGCGATGGGACAGAAAGCTGATGACAGTCGAATTCGAATTAAGTTGACAGCCGATAACAATCACAAGTATATTCAGCTTTTCGGTGACAAATATTCGGTGCATCAGTCAGGAATTAAAGCCGTCCCATCTGTACAATCATGAGAGAGAAGCCGCCGTTCACCTTAGATGTTCTATAAATACTAGAGGCATTATTCGTAAAAAGGGTTCACCAGTTCAACATTCTTTAGTTAGAAGTTTCATACGTCCTTGTTCATAGTCTTCTTTTGTTTTAAGGCGGACGCGAGAGAGAGGAGGTGGTGCCGATAGATCGTTCCATTAAGCTTGGGAGAGCACCAGAAGCTTCAAGGACAGAGAGAAGGTTGACGCTTGTGGAAGCGGGAACATCTTTAGAACTGAATAGAGATTACAGTGTAAAAGCCTTGGTCAACAAGGAATTGCTACTAGGCTCTCTACCTTTAACTTCCATTGTTATTTTGTACTCCACTCATTTATTGAAATGGAATCCACTTCTCTATATCTGTTCACTCTCTGGTATTTATGCATGAGTAGCTAAATTAGTTGAATGGGGTGAGAAGCATTTAGCTAGCACAACTAGGGAATCTTCATGCTATGCGATTATCTTGTATTATGTATGCTTCATTCGTCCATTAGAGATACTCGGGAGGGTAGTCTAAGGACAGGATCTAGGCTTGGGAAGGTCAGGTTAGAATCTAGGCTCGGGAGAGTCAGATTAGAACACATAAATAAGAGATAGGAGCTTAGGAATAAGCACTATTTGTTATCAACACATTCAATGGATCCTAGAGATAGGATATGATTGTATGCGGTCACCTTGCTTTTATGCATTTTGCATCATCGCGTAGGACAATAGTAGAGACTTAGGGATAAGCTCTATGGACACTTTTGCATTCAATACATGCATCCTAGACTTAGGAGCATCGCATTTTCATTGGAAAATGACTTGCTGTGCATGGTGGTAGCATGATTGCATAGTCTGACGCATTCCCAAGTAACGCTAGCTAAAGATTTTCTCAACCCATTCATCGCATACTCAGTGCATCTAACACATAACTGACTTTTCTCAAATCCGCTGCATTCGTTTATTTTCTCATTAATGAAATCAACAAAAAACAAACAATTTATTTATTTGGTTACCGCAAAGTCGTCTTAAAAATTACCAACGCAACCTGTTTTCACAAGTCCCTGAGTTCGACCCTGGACTTACCAAGGAGTCCATTATGTAGAAACTTTGTAATTAGCCTTATTCTCTTTGCATAATGGACTCCCTAATTGTCTCCAAATGGAAATCTTTTATCATGACTTGAACTCAGGATCACAGACTGCTGTGAATGTTGCCGCGAAAGAAGGACTACTTGACAAGACATATATTGAGGCTAAGAATATATTGGATCGAATCTCGAAGATTGGTAGGAAAATGCAAAGAGAATAAGGCTAACTTTGTAATTAACCTTATTCCCTTTGCATTTTCTGTTGGTGGGAAGTACTTTTTCATAAACTTCTCTACTACTTGTTCCCATGAAACCTAATTGTCGTATAGTTATTCCCTTTACCACAAATTGTATCGCTACTTGTTATGCCCTTTACCATGAAACTTCTCTACTACTTTTTCATAAACTTCTCTACTACTTGTTCCCATGAAACCTAATTATCGTATAGTTTTTCATAGATCCTTCAATAGTTATTCATAAACTTTGTAATTATCGTATCGTATAGGGAAACCTTTACCACAAACCAATAAACATAAAATCCCTGGTTATCTGTATCGCTCCGATTTCACAGTGACCGAAACACAAACGATATACATTTAACACATATAGTTATGCATATAAACCTAATTATTGACATGCTCAAAATACAATAATTAACAAGGAAAGGGTTCATACCAGAAGAAGACTCTCTTCCAACGTCTGAACCCTAAGCAGCGAAAACCCTCCAACGGATCTTCCAATGCTTGACGGGTATATTGACTGCAACAACACGATCAGAACGTACATGAAGACTGCAACGGGGATGACACCACCACAAGAAAAACTCGGGTATCCTCGGAGTAAAAAAACCCAAAGAGTGGGCTTTGATGAGTTTGGTAGAGGACAGAGGAAAACGCATCGTGTAGACGATAAGCAAGTGGGAGATCAAACTCTGCTATCATATAGTAGAGCTACACGATCGTGTATGAAAGGCTGAACGATCATTTCGGAAAAATGTATATTATCGTTTAGAGAAAAAAGGAAAAATGGACACATATCTATGCTATCAATCACCAAGAGAGGTTGGATGTATAGGGAAGAAAGGTTGGACGCATACCTTGAAGGGAAAAAGGCAAAGTGGACACATATCTATGCTATGAACTCAAAGGAGAAAGTTGTGTTATGAAAAGGGAATAAAAACTAAGGAAGAACGAAATTGAGGAAAGTTAGATGCATAGGGGAAGGGGTAGACATATGAGGTGGTCTAAGGAAGAATGTGACTAAGTATTAGGTAGCTTGTGGCACACCAAGTAATGAAACCTTAGAAGTTTGGCGTATAAGAGGGAAAGTGGGCGATAGTGGATGTATTTGCACACTTAAGGTATAACCAAGGGAGGCACCATGCTAGGAGATGAAAGAGAGAGCTAAGAACGAGAAGATGGAGGGGATTTAGACGTATGGGAGGGGTCCCATGTGCGCAAGGTAATTGTCTATGCGTTGATTTGATGGTTGGATTGCAAGGTGAGGAACATGGCTCAACTGAGTGAAGCTTTGGTTAATTTAAGTAGGAAGTGGAAGATGAAGATGCAAAGTTAAGCATGAAAAACGAGGGATGGCCACATCAAAGGGGGGCTTGCGTTGGACATGGTTAGGTGATGCTCTGTTGGGGTTGATGCTTTAAACTCTTATAGGGTCCTGTAGTTTGTAAACACCTATATGAACAAACGCTTGTGGTGTAATAATATGAGATATTTTCTTCACTGTTGTCTATGAAATATGAGAAATTTTATTTGCATTTACCACAAACCAATAAACTAAGATCCCTGGTTGTCGTTGTAACTTAAGCATGTATGTGGAGACCTACAAGTGGATCATGCCTTAAGTGATAACCTAAATGGTCTGTAGTATATGGATATAAGAGGGAAACCTTACCTTATCCTGGTGACAATACGGATACGACCCGCTTTTAAGATAGTTACAAGTGTTGTGACGTACTACAGATGGTCTGATCCTGATCATTCATGTGGAGACATGCGAGCAGGGATGTCCTATATAAAGGAGTTTGTATAAGACTAAACCACGAAGTGTTTAGTCTCGTTATATAATGCTGTTCATGACAGAGACTTCACTTCACTAGAATGACCATAGGTAACATGACCTTAATCTTGAGTGAGTTGGAAACTCCTACCTTTGAGGGTGGTCCTTCGATTTGCATGGGTGCGAGTAGCAAGATTGCTGACTCAAACCTACCACTTTGAGGATTCGTCTGATTGGGGAGCTAGAAACTCAGCTATATAAGATGGAATTCACTCCTTCCTCGAAGCAGAGGTAAGTAGATAGATTACTCCCTTAAGGACTGATTCTAGGGTTTGAATGATGTGATGTCACACACCTTCTCACGGCTCGACAAGTGTCCACACATAGTAGTACTATGTTGTATTGTTCAGGGATCAGTGGTACTTAAGGAGTTAGATGTAACTATACGGGTAAAATGCTAAATTGGTACAACTGTACTTACGAGCATCTGTGAAGGGTTATCGTACTGTTGACTGGTTATATTCGATGGATACATAAATATATCTGTAGTGAGAAGAGTGCAACTGTCGGTCTTTAGTGGAGTGTCCGACAGTTAACGGATGGTGGATCTCGTGACTAAAGAGTTTAGTCAGCTATTCACGTACCATTAGAGCTTCAAGCTACTAGTCCATAAGGTCCCCTTGGTAGCTCAATGGATTCAAGTTTAGAATCAGTTTTTGGGTCAGTTTGAAGTGTTCAATTGACAAGAGAGAGTTTGATTATATATGATATGATTAAACTGGTTCAATTATATATGATATAGTTGACATGATGTATGAGATACATTAATTAGAAGAAAATGATATAAATATGATTTATATCAAGTAAAAGAGAAAAGGATTATGGTTTAAATGTTGCATATGATGTGATATTAAAACTAAATATAATATGATAAGTTAATTATTATATTTATTTATAATTAAAACAATCATACGATAATTGTAGGCGGTTTCTCCTTTAACCATGCATGAAGTAGGAGGTTATGTTCAGTTTTCATAACTGAAGGATAAAATGAAAAATGTTTTCATTTTGTAAAGGGATTGCTTCATAATTTGCACGACTAATCGTTTAGCTATCTAGAGACTATACGACAGCCTTCTAAGCAAGAGACTAAACGATCATGTAGGCGTCTTTGACTAAATGATCGTGTAAAGTTTTACTAAACGATCACATAGCAAGTGAGATTCTCTAAACGATCATGTAAACGATTAAGCCTGTTTTTCCTAAACGATCGTGTACCTGTTGAGTTTTACTAAACAATCAAGCACAAAATCTATATGATAGACATTATCCTTCTCCCACTTGCTTGGTTGCATAGTTCGATCATTGTTTCCTCCTTCCCTCTACCAAATCCAACAGAGCCTACACCTCATAGATTCTCACTTCGAGAATACCTAGGTTACTGAGTGGTGGTGTCCGAGAGGTTACTTGTCTGTGGAGAAGATTGTTCGTGATTGGCCAAACGATTGACTAGACAATCGTAGAGATAGATAGAGGTTGCTGGTCCAAGTCTTCACGAGAGCGAGAGGCCTTTAGAAAAAGAGTTCTTTAAAGGTATGTCTCTCGTTCCTTTTGTATTTATTTTCTAAAGCATGTCGTAATTTGTTAGAAGATGCATAACTGATTTGTATGGTTGTGAATGCTTGTAATTTTGTCATAATGAATTTGAATCGATCTTACTTCCACTCATGGATTCTCTTTGATAAGAGTTCCTTCAATTGGTATCAAATCCAGGTTTTGATATTCCAAATCCATTGATGTATAGAATAGCATTTACATTCTTGGTGGGTGTAAGCATGTATGCATTCTGTTTAAGTATTAAATATGTTTGTGGATGTGTATTAATGGAGTTTCTCGGATGGTTGCCTCTAGTTATATAGTTGTTTTACATTCAAAGTTAATTGTAAGGGCCCCTGAGTTTTTGGGCATATTAACTTGCTATCGAGTCTGTAATTCAAAGTGTTTGAGTCAGTTTGAGTCGCTCGTGATGAAGCTTCAATGCATGGTGATGCACATTACTTCAAGGAAGAAGAAGACCAAGCATTGGTCAGATCGTGTAAACGATGGGGGTAAGCGATTGTTGAGTATGGGATACTCAGTTGTAAGGTGGACACGCACGCACTAAACGATTGTGTAGATCAGTAAGCTTTATCACTTAGTCACTGACTACACGATCACATAGTAATTGTTACTTGTGCTTGTTATTCTATCGACTAGACGATCATGCCTCACAACATTGTAGTCGTTTAGACGATTGTTTAGACTTGTGCTATTTAAATTTAGTGCGCTAAATGATTGAGTGGCCTCATGCTTCATCGTATTGTAAATTGTACTCGATTGTAGCTAAGCGATTGTGGTTACTCGCCCAATTTACTAAACGGCCAGGGAAGACTTTGCCTAGGCGGTTCAAGATCCAGTTCACTTGTGAACCGGTTTGCTCAATGGTTTTATGTAATAGATAGAATTTATTCCGGTTTTTAGGCTAATCATCCTGGTCCATTAATTTTGTGCATGTACATAAGATGTATGTCATATAGTATGCCATATAGTTGAAATCCCACCTTAGGTTATGCATTGGTCATGCATCATCTCTATATTGTAAGAGTTATGATACAGTAGTTTGCATGATTAAATTACTTCAAGAGCATGCTCATGCTTCATATAATATAAGAGTTATATTTATTCATGCATTAAGCATATTCATGCATCATCTTTATATTATAGGTGTTATAGTATAAGGGTGTATGGAGGCATGTATGCTTAATTTATTACCAAGTATATAAGAGTTATATATAGTAATGAATGGACATTGCATGAAGCATGACACATAGGTTAAATTTATAAGAGTTATAAATACCTAGTTACGCATTGCAATGTGAATGGTTTTGGTTGTTTCTTTTATAAGTGTTATAAGGGAAATTAGAACTAAAATCAATAAGAAAGACATGCATGCAGACTTAGGCTTGAATCATGTTTTTAAAAGAGTTTTAAAAATTGATGGAGATAGACCTAAGATCAAGGTTTTAATGAGATTAACAACCTAAGGTTTAATCTTTTAATCAGTTTAATAGGATTAAATTGACTAATAAAAGATTAAATATGTAGCAAATGTATCTATAAGGGACCTTTTGTCTAAGGCGGGTTCTATCTAGGCTGGGGTACTGAAGCTGACGAAAATGGAACACCCCTACCTGGAAACCTAGAAAGGTGAATTAGATAGATTTGATGCATGCATGCAATTTAAGGATAGTCCGTTAAAGAGTTTAATGGGACTTGACTTGAACTTGTTTAATATCAAAGACAAGAGTTGCTTTTGAGAAAATTAAACACACTTAGATAAAATTAGTAGTCGGATGATCTAAGTTAATGAACCCTTAGGTAGAACATTCAGTGGGAGGTACTTGGGGTATATGATACTCCATTTAAACGTTTTCATGTTTCTCTCTTTATGTTCACACCGTGAGATCTATCCTCGGCCTCGAGGCACCCTAGGATTGTCCCCCTAAAAGATGGTGTTTGGGTAGGTCAATATCAAGGTGAATGGAGAGAATGTTCATAGTAAGTGGGAGCGGGATGTGTGACAACATATCCCACGGTCTCTCTCATTAGGTTGGATAACGTTTTTGTGCATCGCCTCGAGGCACTCTGGGAGTGTCTCCCTATAGGATGACAATTTTGCACGACTCTTTATCTAATCTTCTGTATAGGATAAGGTCACTTTAGTCTCTTATCCTAATCTACTTTTTCCCTATGGTGAGCGCATTAGGGCGGGACTCTAGGGCCGAAAATGAGAGGTTACACTTACACAGAATTGTTAAAGGTTAACAGTTCTGTACCAAAAAATGGTGACTGTTAGTGTCAGTTACAAGAGTTGTTTCTGCCTAATGGTTGAGAATGTCTCATCTTAGTGAAAGAGGCACCTGATCACCCCACCAGTGATTGTTGTCCTACCTCGCTGGGGCATCATTGCGAAATAGATGTTTTTTCACTTAGGATACATGGAAACTATTTTATTAAAACTAAAATTGGTGTTAAAAGTGGTATTTCATAGACTTATTAAGTTTTTTCGTTTTTCAGCAACATAGAATGGCTACAACCACATTAGCTCTATTAAGCACCAATAAGTTGACTGGCGAGAATTACGCTAGTTGGAAACACACGATAACTACAATTTTAATCATCGATGACTTAATGTCCGTCCTTATGGAGGTGTGTCCTTCTATTCCGACTAAGAATGCCACTCAAAATGTTTGGGAGGCTTAGAGAGATGGACATGGGCGAACGAAAAAGCCCGAGCTTACATCTTGGCTAGTTTGAACGATGTTTTGGCCAAGAGTAATGAGCCTATGGTCTCAGCGCATGAGATCATGGAGTCCCTGTAGGGAATATTCGGACAGTCGTCTGAACAGCTCAAGCATGAAGCTCTGAAATGCATCTTCAACTCCAAAATGGAGGAAGCCACATCTGTTCATGAACATGTTCTGAACATGATGGTCCACTTCAATGTGGCATTGATGAATGGGCCACGCATCGATGAGGATAGCCAGGTTAGCATCATTCTATACTCGTTGCCAGATAGCTTCTTCCACTTTGTCAGTAACGCTATACTGAACAAAGTTGACTATACCCTTACAACTCTCCTCAACGAGTTGCAAACATTCCAATCCTTGCTGAAAAGTAAAGAGAAGAAGGTTGGTGAGGCAAATGTTGCTTCATCATCAAAGAAGTTCCATAGGGGTTTGACCTTAGGAACAAAGTCTGCACCTTCTACTTCTAACACTTCCAAATGGAAGAAGAATAAGGGTGGTAAGGGGAAGGGGAAGGCACCTGCTAACCCATAGCCTGTCGCATAGCGGGGTAGGCGACTAGCATCGGTTGACAAAGGAAAGTGTTTCCATTGTAACTAGGATGGGCATTGGAAGCGGAATTGTCCACGCTGGATAAAGAAGAAGAAGAGGGCTTGGAAACTATGATTTACTAGTTTTGGAAACTTGTTTAACGGAGAATTATGATTCTGCTTGGATTATTAACTCTAGGGCCACTAATCATGTTTGTTCTTCTTTTCAAGAGATTAGATCCTAGTGGCAGCTTGAGGCTGAAGAGATGACGATGCGAATAGGCACCGGGCACGTCGTCTCAGCTGTGGTAGTGAGAGGACTCCAGTTGACTTTACAGAATAAATTTATCATTTTGAATGATGTGTATGTAGTTCCCGAGTTAAAGCGGAACTTAATTTCTGTAAAGTGTCTGATAGAATATAAATATACTATTCATTATGAATTGAATAAAGTGTTTATTCTTAAAGATGGTGTTGAGATTTGTTCAAAAAAACTGGAAAAAAATTTGTATGTGCTAAGGCCATTAGCAACAAATTCCCTCCATAACATAGAAATGTTTAAAACTTTCGTAACTCAAAATAAACGAATTAAGGTTTCTCCCAAGGAAAATGCCCATCTTTGGCACCTTCGATTAAGGCATATCAATCTTAATAGGATTGAGAGGTTGGTGAAGAATGTACTTCTAAGCTAGTTAGAGAAAAATTCTTTACCTGTGTGCAAGTCATGCCTTGAAGGCAAGATGACTAAAAGACCTTTTTACTGAAAAAGATAATCGAGCCAAAAAGCCTCTAGAGTTAGTGCATTCAGACCTTTGTGGTCCAATGAATGTGCGAGCCAGGGGAGGCTATGAGTATTTCATCACTTTTACTAATGATTACTCTCGGTATAGGTATGTTTATTTGATGCAACGAAAGTCAGAATCCTTTGAAAATTTCAAAGAGTTCAAGGCTAAAGTTGAAAATGCATTGGATAGAAGGATTAAAATACTTTGATCAGATCGAGGTGGAGAGTTTTTGGATTCGGAGTTCCAAGACTACATGATAGAACATGGAATCGCTTTCCTAACTTTCAGTGCCAGGTACACCTCAGCAGAATGGTGTATCAGAGAGGAGAAAAAGAACCTTGTTGGACATGGTTCAGACGATGATGAGTTATGCTTCCTTACCAGATTCATTTTGGGTTTTGCAGTGGAGACTACAACTCATATCCTTAATTGTGTTCCTTCCAAGAGTGTTGCTAGAACAACCTTGGAGTTTTGGAACGGGCGTAAAGATAGTTTACGTCACTTCCGCATATGGGGTTGCATAACAGATGTGCTTAAGGCTAAGCCAAAGAAATTGGAACAACGTTCGAGGTTGTGCCTACTTGTATGCTACCCCAAAGGTACAAGAGAAGGTTACTTTTATGATCCTAAGGAAAATAGAGTGTTTATGTCAACGAATGTTACCTTTCTTAAGGAGGATCATATGAGGGAGCATAGTCCACGTAGTAAGATCGTGTTGCGTGAACTTTCCAACGAAACTACTGAAACTTAAACAAGAGTTTTTGAAAGGCCTGCTCCATCAACAAGAGTTGTTGATGGAAGTTCATCTGGTAGGTCAAAACCGCCTTAAGAGTTGAGGGAACCTCGAGGTAGTGGGAGGGTTGCAAACCCGCCTGTTTTCTATATGGGTTTCACTGAAATCCTAGCTATGTTAGCCGATGACGAGGTTGAGGATCGGTTGTCTTATCAGAAGGCAACATAGGATGTTGACCGGGAAGAATGGGTTAAAGCCATGGATCTCAAGATGAAGTCTATGTACTTCAACTCAATAAGAGATCTTGTAGATCAACCTGATGGGGTTAAACCTATAGGTTGTAAATGGATCTACAAGAGGAAATGGGCTGCTGATGGGAAGGTACAAACCTTCAAGGCTAGACTTGAGGAAAAGGGTTTTACCAAGTGGAGGGAGTCGACTATGAGGAGACTTTCTCGCCTGTTGCCATATTAAAGTCTATCCGCATTCTCCTGTCCATTGCCTCATATTATGACTATGAGATATGGCAAATGGACGTCAAGACTACCTTTGTGAATGGTAATCTTGAGGAGACAATTTATATGGTGCAACCCGGGGATTCATAACCCATCAAGAGCAAATTGTTTGCAAACTGAATCGATCAATTTATGGCCTGAAATAGGCGTCTTGATCTTGGAACATTTGGTTTGATACTGTGATCAAATCGTATGGCTTTGACCAAAACGTTGATGAGCCTTGTGTCTATAAGAAAATCATCAATAGTTTAGTAGTTTTCCTAGTATTGTATGTAAACGATATTCTATTCATTTGGGAGTTGGGAACTCAGTTACACAAGATGGAATTCACTCCATTCTCGAAGCAGGGGTAAGTAGATAGATAGCTCCTTTAAGGGTTGATTCCAAGGCTTGAACGATGTGGCACTACACACCCTTTCTTGGCCCGAGAGTTGTTAACACATAGTTGGACTATGTTGTATTATTTATTAGAGGAATTGGTGGTACTGAAGAATGTGAGATGTAACTACAGGGGAAAATCGGTAAATTGGCCTAACTGTACTCATGAGCATCCGTGAAGGGTCATCATACTCATGATTGGTTATATCTGTGGTAAGAAGAGTTCACCTGTTGGCCTTTAGTGGAATGCCTGATAGTTAACAGATGGTGGATCTCGTGGCTAAAGAGTTTAGTCAGCTATTCACGGACCGTTGGAGCTTCGAGCCACAAGTTCATTAGGTCCCTTAAGTAGTTGGGATAAAGTTGAGAATCAGTATTTGGGTCAGTTTGAAATGTTCAAATTGACAAGAGGTAATTCGATTATATATGATATAATTGAACTGGTTAATTATTATGATATAATTGGCTAAATGTATGAGATACATTATTTTGGAGTAAATTAGATATAAATATGATTTATATCAAGTGAAGGAGAAATTACTATAAGTAGATATGTGATATCAAACTATAGGGTAAGAATATAATATGATTATATTCATTTATTATTAAATTGATTAACTATGAGATAATTGGCCGTATTATTCTCCTCAATCGTCGTTAGTGGGAGCAGCCGCATTCGGTTATGTAACCGATGAAAAAAATGAAAACTGGTTTCATTTTGCAAAAAGTTTGAAAAACTCACAATCGGTGTGGAAACGTAAATGATTGCCTAGCTTGAGAGCCTATACGATAGTATGTCATCGTCTAAACGATCGCACATCAGCATCTAAACGATCGCACGCCTTTCCCTAAACGATCTCTTAACTTTCTTAAACGATCGCATAGCGTACCGTGTTTTCTAAACGATCGTCTTCCTTTTATTAAACAATCTTTTAGTAAAACCTTCATGATCGTGTAGCTTCATCTAAACGATAAACATCCCTGTTATACGATAGCTCTTTCTCTCCCACTTGCTTATCGTCTACACGATCTGTGTTTTCTCCTACCTCTACCAAATTCACCAAAGTCCACACTTTGGATTCTCACTCCGATAATACCAAGGGCTTCAACTGGTGGTGTCGTCCCTACTGTTTTCTTGTTCGTGCTTGTTTGAGTTGCTGCTGTTCGTGTAGATGATCGTTCTGCCGCAGTCGACTGATTTACTGGGCGATAGAGTTCACGTAGAGGTTCTTCTGCTACTTTTGAGTTCGACATTTGAAGAGAGTCTTCAACTGATATGAGAACTCATTCCCTTGTATTTTATTTATCGAAGCATGCCGTTAATTAGTGTTTATTTGCATAACTATATGTTGGAATGTATTTATTGTATATCGGTCACAATGAAATCAGAAAGATCTGAATGCGCTCATGGATGCTATTCGATCAGAGTTCCTTTAGTTATAAGGAGATGTAAAATGCTATAGGCGAAGTGATCTTGATTCGTACATGCAGTGACATGAGGAGTGGGGGCGTCATGTTTAATGAGTTTGCACAAGATCGGACCAAGAAATAAGTCACTCTTACTTTATTATACTATGTACTGTAAAAGACTGACTATGTCAAAATGATGACCTAGGTAACTTGACCTTAATCCTGAGCTAACAATGAACTCCTGTTTATTCTAGATTATCCTCAGATTTACATAAGTGAAGGTTGGCTCAACAGCGTCTGCTCAATAAACCTCCAATTTCAGGGGTAAGACTGGGTAAATAGTGAGGACATTGGGTGCAAGATAGAATTCACTCCTAGCTGCTTCCAAGGATAGTAGAGTGGTTGTTCCCTGAAGTGCTGACTCCGGGTCTTGAACAAGGGCCTCACCATCTCATTGGCCCGAGAGGGACTCAGTTTAATGATTGGATAACAAACCAATTTTCATTAGAGGATCAGTGGGACTTAAGGAACAAGAGGTAATCTTAGGGGTAAAACAACCTTTTGACCTAGTCGTTATTGCGAACAACCTGTGAAGGGTTAACTTACTAATTATGGTTATATCGAGTTGCACAATATATCTACAGTAAGAGAAGTTCAACTACGGTCTTTAGTAGAGTGACTTGATAGTTTACGAATGGGGGTTAATTCAGTGTAAAGAGTTTAGCCAATTAATCTCGGATCATTATGTCCCCCTACTAGCTCACAAATGAATAAGCCTTAGAATAGCGTGATAAGTTAATTTAAATCGTTCAAATACGAATTAAGGAACTTAGTAATTATATGTGATATAATTACACATTTAATTTTAGAATTAAACGAAATTGGAGAATTGGTTAATATTTAAATATGATTTAGATATTAAATCCATGAATAGGGATTAATAGTGGTGGAATTATTATTGAATTAATTTAATATTTGATATTAAATTAATTAGAATTAATTAAATTATTTAATTAGTTATTATTAATATTATTAGAAAAATTAATTTTGTATTAATTTTTGTAAAATTAATTTCAGTTTTAATTTTAAGATTAAAACTGAAATTGAAATTTAATTTTGTAAGTAGTTTTAAAATTAAATAAAAAATGAAAAAAAGAGAAAATCTCAAAGTGGGATTTTCCCACATCTTCAACCTAGTAGCTCATTCATGGTTCTAGGAATTTTACAGCTCAAATTCTCAAACTTGAGCTAGAATTCATGCATAAGGTTTGTTGCTTCAAAGTCACGCAATATAAACTTTAGTTCTGAGTGGAAATGAGGCATGCAAGTAGTTGAATTTTGTTGAAAAAAAGTATTTGAAGAAGTGTTCTTCACACTACTGAAAAACTAGTTCTTCACCTCCATTTTTCCTAATTCAAGCTTGTTTTGAGTCCCACAACTCAATCTAAGGCTCCAAGAGAATAGTAGGGAAGACCTTATGGTGGTTCACAACCAAAGGAAAAGGAAATTGCAGCTGAAGATCGTGATTCAAGAGATACTTCAAAGGTTAGTGTTGAAACTCTTTTTTTAGTTTATGAACATGTTGAATTTGAAGCCAAAATTAATGAATTAGAATGCTTAATGATCTTGTTTTTCTTCCACTGCTTGTTTCTGTATTCTAACAATTGGTATCATAGCATTATTTAGGCATTCAATTCGGTTTAATTTTGGTTTGGTGGGTGTTTTTCATAAGTTGTATGAAAATGATGAACTGATATGGTTTTTCTGAGTTTTGACATTGTTTTCTCTTCAATTATGTTGTAATTCTAGTAATTGGCTCTTGTTTGATGAGCCTTAATGTGTGTTTAAGTGTCTTTAATTCAATTGGAGGTATTAGAGTTGCAATTAGAATGTAATTGAAGAAAGAAGTGAAGAAGGTCAAGCAGTAGGAACTGGATTTTCAGCCACTACCCAATACTCGATGGTATTTTGTGACATACTAGATGCACGATGCCATAATCAATGAACAACTTGATGGTATTTTGTGAAAATACACGTGCACGATGCCATACTCAATGGTACTCGATTCTTATACTCGATGCTCATACTCGATGGTATTTTATGAAATACTCGATGCATAATGACATACTGGTACTTTATGGCATACTTGATGGTATTTTGTGAAATACTCGATGCACGATGCCATACTCGATAGTACTTGATGCTTATACTTGATGGTATTTTGTGAAATACTTGATGCAAGATGCCATACTCGATGGTACTTGATGGTATTTTGTGAAATATTTAATGCACGATGGTATACTCGATGCTTGAGGGCATACTCGATGCTTGATGGTACTCGATGATTTTTGCCTAGTTTAGCCCAATTTTGAGCATTGGAGGTCCAGTTCAAGAGGGTCGGGTCCGGTTCAAGGCGGTTGAGCAATCCAGAAGTGTTTTAGAGCTGGGTTTTGCTGAATTTTGTAATAATTAGACCTTTGTTTGCTTGAAAATGCCAAAACTAAAACCATATTAGTTTATGCTTAATTATTTATGCATGTGATGTATGTTGTAATCAAATAAATCTTCTATGTGCATAAAGTGTACTATGTAAATTTAAAATCCCACCATAAGAAGCATGTTACATGCATCAAAAGTATGTTATAAAGTGTTATAATATAAAGTTTGCATGTATAAGGTTTCAAATGTTTTAATATAAATGTTATATTAAATGTTGAATGTCTTTGATGTATGTTATGGATGCTTATCATGTCTAAAATTTTTTAAGTTGTTATAAAATTGGGTTAGATATTTAAAATCCACAATAAAGATAAGTTGCATGCTTACGCAAGTTAACCACCTACTTTAATAGTTAAAAATAGGTCAACATATTGTAAAATATGGTTATAAACTCAACCGGTATATAATCCTATCTAAGGCTAGGGGGATCTTGAGTTGACGGTTTACGGAACACCTCCTACCTGGGAATTATGACCGATTATTTGAGCGTTGTTAACCGGTTTTATGAGCAAGTGAGTAGTGTGAGGTTTTAAGACTGGTTTATCACCTAGACATCATAGGTTAAATCCAAATATAAACGTTATACTTGGATAAACACCTAGACTTAAGTTGTTTAATTAGCCGGAATAAACCTAAGTAAAGAATATACCTAAACAAATGTTAGGACACTTTAGTGGGAGTTTAATAACATATATGATATGCTGTTAGAACACTTCAGTGGATAGAATGCTTCAGTGAGAGATTAATAACATATAGGATATGTTATTTTTAGCTCTCGCGTCCCTAAGAGTTCACATCAAGATTCATGTTTCACTTCATGTCGATTATACCTTGACTGCTTCATTCAAAAAGTGTTGGGAATAGGGAGGTTGTTCACAGTGAAATCAAAAGTGAAGTTTTGCTTTTAAATCTCACGTCTTAAGATGTTCACATCGTGAGCAACACTTTGTGCCGATTATACCTTCACTGCTCCATTTGAAAAGTGTGTGCATGGGATCAAGATTAAGGTGAATGAAGGGAAGTTCTTGAATGTAAAATCAAATATATGATATATTGATTTCAAGTCTCACGTCCCTAGAAAGTTCACACCATGAGGTCCATACAACGCTTCGTGTCAATTATACCTCGACTGTCCTATTCTGAAAGTGCTTGTATGGGTCAAGATCAAGGTGAATGGGGGAAGTAGTTCATAGTAAGTAAGTGAAGGATATGTGCCAACGTGTCCTGCAGTCTCTTCCGTTTGTTTGGACCGTGAGATTCATATGTTACGCCTATTTGTCGTCTTTATGTCGGCCTTGCTAGTCGTTTAACGACGGCTATCCCCTCGGAGGGTTGTAACATAGGATTCGGAACAAATCAAACTCCAGAAATGGATAGGATTTCTTAGGTCGTTTTTCAACCTTGACTTTCTAATTCAGTAGCATCATTAGGGCCGACCTCTGAGGTCTAAAAATGGAGGGTTACACTTATGGAATTACTAAAGTGATAGTAAGTTCTGAGAAAAAATGGTAGCTAAATGACTACTGGAATATGAGTTATTCTGGAGATAGTATTTAGTCAAGAATATCTTGCTTTAGTGAAAGAGTATTTGACTGCCCCTCAGTAGCACTTATTCTAACTCACTATAGTATCGTTGCAAAAATAACAAAATTTGGGTACTTTATTACTTTGCTAAAACATGATTGGGTTTAAAAGCAATTTATTGATAAATTTCAGAATGACGAATTCTTTAGTACAACTATTGGCTTCTGATAAACTTACCAGGGATAACTGAAGGAACTCATTTTATAGAGATCCTTAAGCGGAAGCGGATCGTCCAAATTCCATTTAACTAAATTTACAGTAAACATTCAAGATATGCATTCATAAAAAAATTACAACATGCTTTTTACAAGGAAAAAAGATTCAAGAGATATCACCTTTGAAGAACCTTTCTTCTTGTAATTCCCTCTAACAGTCATGAACTCGAACACAGTAACCCTTGAAGACTTTCTTCAAGAACTTTTCAAACCAAAAGAAGACACAACCACAATGAATCTTTGATATTCTCAGGGTGAGAACCCAGGAGTGGTGGGCTCTGACTATTTTGGTTAGGAGGGTTTGTTTGAGTTTGGAGGAAGATGAAGATTGTATAACACAAAACGATTTTGTGAAAACTCTATCGTATAGACAATGAACTTGAATCGTATAGTGTTTCACGTTAAGTCTTAGAAGGAAGAAGAAAAAACCATTTTCTTTTAATCCTTTATTTTTGCCACAAAACCAAATAATCATCCACTAAGGTGGTTAGAGAGAAAATAGGAATTTGTTATTCAAAATAATAAAATAATATAAATAAATATGACAACTAACTTATCATATTATATTTATATTAAACTATATGTTAGATCAAATATAACACATAACCTATAGTTTTAATATTGTATCACATATAATATAGACTATAGTTTCTTTTCTCTATTTTGTGACATTTAGGATACATCATATTCACATTAAATTTAACAACTATGAATCTCATGCATATAAAATATATTTGAATCTCATTCAAATAGTTATTTCCTCAAAATTAAACTATAATGTACTAAATACATTATATCACATATAATTGAATCATATATAATAAATTGCCTCTTATTAATTTGAACAATTCAAATTAACCCAAAAATTAATTCTCAACTAAATCCTTTTAAGCTACCAAGGGGACGTTATAAATCTGTAGCTTGAAGCTCCAATGGTACATAAATAATTAATTAAACTCTTTAATTACATTATCCACCATCCGTTAACTGTCAGACACTCCACTAAAGGCCGACAGCTGCACTCTTCACACTATAGATATATTTCTGTATCCATTGAATATAACTAATCAACAGTACAATGACTCTTCACAAATTGCTCGTAAGAACAACTAGGCGAAAATATCGTTTTACCACTGTAGTTACATCTAACTCCTTAAGTACCACTGATCCCTTTAATGAACAATAGATCATAGTCCTACTATGACTAAACCCTTCCTGGCAAGGAGGGGGTGTGGCGCAACATTGTTCAAGACCCCGAATAAGCCCTTAAGGGAGCAATTTATTTACTTACCCCTGCTTCAGGGAAGGAGTGAATTCCATCTTATGTAGTTGAGTTCTCAGCTCCTCAATTAGGTGAATCCCGAAAATGGTAGGCTTGTTGAGTCGACATCTGGCCACTCTCACCCATAAAAATCAAAAGACCGCCCTTATAGGCAGAAGTTCATAACTCACTTAGGATTTAGGTCATGTTACCTATGGTCATCCTAGTGAAATGAAAGTCTCTGTTATGAACGGTGTTATATAATGAGACTAAATATTTTGTGGTCCGATCTTATATAAACTCCTTTGTATAGAATATCCCTACTTGCATGTCTAATACATGAATGATTAGGATCAGATCATTTATAGCACTTTACAACAATTGTAACACCTACAAAGCAGGCCATACCCATAGTGTCACCAAGATAAAGTACCCAACCTTATCTATATACTACAGACCATTTAGGTTATCACTTAAACATGATCCACTTGTATGTCTCCACATACATGTTTAAGTTACAACGATAACCTTGGAAGTTATTTTATTAGTTTGTGGTTAATTCAACTAAAAATCACATATTTTATAGACAAAATGAATAAAAATATAGTATATTATTAATCACATAAGAGTTTGTTCATACAAGGTTTACAAACTATAGAACCCTACAAGATTTAGGGCATCAACCCCAACTATAACTATGCTACATGGAAATCAAACTTAAATACAATACTGGTGATAGATGACCTGAGGTTTGTTTTAACAAAGGAATGTCCTCCCGTTCCTAGCTCAAATACAAACCCAAATGTTTAAGATGCATATGATAGATGGATCAGGGCTAACGAGAAAGCCCGTGCCTATATTTTTGCCAGCATATCTGATGTATTGGCCAAGAAACATGAGAGCATGAGTACTGCCAAGGAGATTATGGAATCTCTGCGTGGAATGTTTGGACAACCATCCTTCTCCCTGAGGCATGATGAAATCAAATATGTTTACAACTGTCGTATAAAAGAAGGGGCCTCTGTTACAGAACATGTCTTGGACATGATGGTCCATTTCAACGTGGCAGAAGTAAACGGTATTGTCGTTGATGTGAAGGATCAAGTTGTTTTTATTCTTGAATCTCTTCCGAAGAGTTTTTTGCAGTTCTGTACGAACGTACTGATGAATAAAATAGAGTATAACTTGACTATACTTCTCAATGAGCTCCAGGCTTACCAAAGCATGATGAGAGTAAAAGGACTGGAGCCAGAGGTAAATGTTACTACTACAGATAAAAAAAGGATTGTCTTCTAAAAGGCCTAATATTGCTTCTTCTTCAATGAGTAAGAGTATTCCAGTAAAGAAGAACAAAGGGAAGGGAAAAAGAAACCTACTGGCAAAAAAAGCAAGATAAAAGTTGTAGATAAAGGAAAATGTTTCCACTACAGAGAAGAAGGGCACTGGAAGAGAAACTGCCCACAATATCTTGGAAGAAAAGAGTAGAGAAAGCAAGACAGGGAAACTAGTTCCTTGTAAACTACAAAGTTTGAACAAGGGAGAATTTCTTAGAACAACCAGTGGGAGATGCAATTCTTGTTGAAAGATAAACTTGTTTACTTTTGTAATTGTAATGAAAATTATTTTATCTTTTGTAAAGGACATATTGTATAAACCTTTTGTTATAAATGAAATATTCATTAGCAAAAGTTGTATTTGTTCTACCCTATAGCAACTTCTGTTAGAACCAACCAAGTTAAAAGTCATTTGCAAATATTTAGATATTTAAAAACGGCTAGAAATCAATAAAGACAAATAGTTATTTAACCTAAATAATAAGTTTAGAACACTTGAAGAGTTCAAAGTGTATAAAACTTGTTAGGTAAAACAAATCCGAAATACTTCAATTGGATCAAAGTAAAGAAAATAGAGAGTTTGAGATTTCTAGGGCTATTTTGATAGAACATGAAATTCAGTAAAAACTCTCTACACCTAGTTGCCTTAATTGTTTTGAACATCATTCCAATTTTAAGGTATTTTCTGAAACTCCATATAAGATGTGAAGAATTTATAAAAGTTGTTTATGATAAGTAAAGATGTTTACATAATTAAGAAATCTAGAGAAAAGATCGACACTTGTGTTACTATCGAACCCTTAAGTGTTGAAATATTGTTCAAAAGAGATGCCTATCTATGGGCAATCCAAAAGTAGTATATTTTTCAAGAAGATAAAAATCAAGTCTTTGTGTTGACAAAATACCAAATTTTCTGGAAAAATATACGAGATCACCATGTATTATTTGTATTCCATAAAAGCAAATGTATATTAATAAGAGTTATTGATCAAAGTTGATTTGTAACAAAATTTGTTCAGATAAATCAGATGCATCTTACTCAAAGAGTTGAGGGTACCTTGAGGTAGTGGAAGGAATGTATGTCAGCCTAGCAATAATTTGAGTGGAAACACAATTGCCAAATTTCGGTGACGATATCATGAAACAAAGAGTTATGAAAATAAGATGCATTCCCTATATAGTTTAATGAGAAATCCATAGTATACTAAAATGTTTATTGAGATCCTCTCGGCTAAAGTGTTTGAGGATCACCTAGTGAGACTAGAACTACAGGTTGTATAACCTAGGGCAAGTGGGAGAAAAACCCATGGGTATTACCTAAGGATGGGTATGTGATACCTAAAGGTAAACCATGGGTATGTGATGTCGTAGTTTATTGTATTTCTCCGTAAAACTCAAAAACTTAGCATTATATATTCCTATGTATGTTACCACTGGAGTTTTAATCCAAGTGGGAGTTTGTTGGATTTTATGTCCTAAAACTCATAGTTTGCAAATAATAAACTCATTCTGCAAATCAATAAAGTTGTTATTGAGTTTGATTTAATAAAGTTGCATTGAATGTATGAATTTCTTATTTTGTTTTAGAAATAAATCCAATAAACTAAAAGATCCATAACTATTACATGAGTACTTGAACTTTATGTGGAGACATACGAGTGAATCAGGTACGAGTAAATAGTCCAAATGATCTATAGTATACGAATAAGGTTGGGTGTCTTATCCTGGTAACACTATCGGATGCGGCCCACTCTGTAGTTGTTACAAGGAGTTGTAAATTGCCACAGACGAAGTGATCTTGATTCATTTAAAAATTTGGTTTGTAAGGGCTTGTTGTTTTAGACATTAAATGTTATCGAGTCTGTAAATTTGATGTATTGAGTCGTTTGTGCTATTCTCGATGACATTCTAGTTAAAACGGGGCTCAATTCAGATGAGATTCCAAGAAGATCGAATCTATACTGTAGGCGACTGTACAGTAGCATCGAGACGCTGTGCCCTAGCATCACGACACTACGATGCAGCAAACAAAGTTCTCCTCCGTAGCGTCACGACGCTAGGGCAGGACATTACGATGCTCCGAGATGAAGAAGAAGAGTCGATTCACGTGCGGTTTGGTTCTATTTATAGTTGGTTCTGGTCCGGTTCACTTGGTTCGAGCGATTCAAGGGTGGTTCTATTGCTGGAGGTTCGGTTCAAGTTGTTTCAACGCCAGGTTTACTTGTTTCAAACCGGTTTAACTTTTTATTATTGTAATAGGTAGTTTTGATTAATTAAATTAATATAAATATTATATTAATTTAATTAATGCTTTAGAAGACCAATCCATGTCCATAATTATTTTTTAAATTATGCATATGATGTATGATTTAATAATGTTATATATGTCATAAAGTATGTCATATAGTAAAATCCCACCAAGTTTATGCATTATTCATGCATCATTTATATTATAAATGTTGTAATATATGTTTGCATGATATAATTTTATAGCATGCTCATGCATCATAGAATGTAGGTGTTATACTATATGTTTGCATGCATAAATAACATAGTCATGCATAATTTATATTGTAATAGTTATAATATATAGTTTGAATGTATGAATGTAATGTATGTTATTTATTTCCTTACTTTAGTATATAAGTGTTATATATGTAGTAATGAAATGGAAATTGCATGATGCATGATATTACTTTAGATAATCTTATAAATGTTATAATTTTATAAAGTATGTCATTCGATGCAATGAATGATTTTAATTTGTTTCATTTATTTTATAATAATTATAACTAAATGATATTAGAAATTAAAATCAATAATTCATAATTGCATGCAAACTTAGGTAAAATCATTTTTTAAAATAGTTTTAAAATTTGTTTCACATTGACCTAAGATAAAAAATTTCTAATGAGATTAGAAATTAGATTAATCTTTTTAATCAGTTTAATAGAATTAAATTGGTTCTAATAAAAGATTAAATTTGTAGCAAACGTATCTATAAGGGGCCTTTTGTCTAAGACTAGTTCTGTCTAGGCTGGGGTATTTAAGTTGACGGAAACGTAACAGTCCTACCTAGAAACTAACTTGGAAAGGTGAATTAGATAGATTTGCGACAAGCATGAAATTGTTGATTTAGGTTTGTTTAAGTGTTTAATAAACATTAATCCAAATTGTTTAACTATCCAAAGTAAGCTATCACTTAGTAAAATTAGTTAGTCGTATTTTCTTAAGTAAAATGAACCCTACGTTATTAAAATACTCAGTGGAAGGAAAAAGATGTATATGATATGCCAATTTTTCCACTCACGTTTCTCCTTTAATGTTCACACTGTGAAACTCATGCTTAGCCTTGAGGTGCCCTAGGAGCATTCCTCTTTGGATGGTGTTTGCATGGGTCAATATAGGTGAATGGAGAGAGTATTTATAGTTAGTGGGAGAGGGATGTGTGTCCACATGTCCTGCGACCTCCTTCATTGGTTTGGACAGTGAGATCTTCTTGCATGGCGTCGAGGTGCCCAGGAGCATCCCCCTTTGGATGGTTTGTGCAGTAGGTCAATATTAAGGCGAACTCTATAAATGGATAAGATCTCTTTAGTTTTTGCTCCAATCGGGTTTTCCTTTCGGTTGGCTCATTGGGGCAGAACTCTAGGTTCTAAAATGAAGGGTCACCCTTAGAGAAATTGATAATCTAGTTAATGATATCTTGACCAAATAAATGATGACTGATTGTTATACAAATAAGAATTATTTTGGCATAATGATTGGTTGAGAGTGTTTCAACTCAATGAAGGGACAACTGACTACTCTTTGATGGCTTTTGTCTTAAATCATTGAAGCGTCATTGCATAATTAGATGTTAAATGGGGTTCATTTAGTTTTTGTTAAATTTTATTGGATGTTTAAGAGTTATGCTAAAATCTAATGTAGATCAATTTGTTTATTTTTCAGCAAAAATGTGAAACTATATTTTTCCTTTAGTTTCCTCTAATGGTTTGACCAACTTTAATTATACAACATCACTTAAAACCTATTTCGTGGTTCATGACCTAAACGTTGTCATGATTGAGGATTGTCCTCAATTACCAAGCCTTGATGCAACATGAAATGTTCGAGATGCATACGAAGTGTGGACAAAGGCTAATTCCAAGGCCCAAGTTCACATTTTGGCAAGCATACCTGATGCATTATCCAAAAGATTTGAGAGCTTAGTCACTGCACATGAGGTAATGTAATCAATGCAAGAATTGTTTGAATGAAAGTTCTCAAAATTCAAACAAAATGGGATTGATGACAATGGAACCAGTATTGTCAGATCCATAGATAAATTCCAATCCATATTGAATGTCAAGGAACAAATAGAGAAAGCAATAGTTGCAAACTATAGTGAAGTTAATCAACAAGGATTGTCCTCTGAGATCAAACTTGGAGTTTATGATATGGGTTGTGGAGCTGATCCCGCTACTTTCTAGCAAAGAAAGGACTCCAAAGAAAATAAATCTGATTTATTTGTCTTGGAGACATGCTTAGTAGAGAATGATTATTCTGTCTGGATAGTTGATTCAGGAGCTACTAACAACGTATGTTCTTCCCGCCAAGGATTTAATTCTTGGAAAAAATTAGTAGCTAGAGAGATGACTCTCAGAGTCGATACTGGTGAGGCTATTTCAGCTGTTGTTATAGGACGACTTAAGTTATTTTTAGATAAGAAACAATATATTTTATTAGATGACATATATGTAGTTCCTTATATCAAAAGGAACTTACTTTTTGTTTCTTGTCTAATTGAACAAAAGTATTCCTTATCCTTCTCTGAGAATAAAGTGTTTATTTTCAAGAATGGAATGGAACTAGGCTTTGATTCAATAGAAAATAACTCATACGTACTAAGGTCGTTAGTTACAAAAGCTATGCTAAATACTGAGATGTTCAAAATGGCAACTGTTAAAAGACCAAGAGTTTCACCTAAAGAAAATGCCCATCTTTGGCATCTAAGTTTAGGTCACATCAATCTCAATAGAATTGAGAGATTAGTAAAAAGTGGACTTTTATATTGTTTAGAAGAAAACTCTTTATCTGTATGTGAGTCATTCCTTGAAGGAAAAATGAAAAAACGACCTTTTACTGGAAAAGGTTATAGAGCCAAAGAAACCTTGGAGCTTATACATTCAGATCTCTGTGGTCCGATGAATGTAAGAGCAAGATAAGGGTATGAATATTTCATCTCTTTTATATATGATTATTCTAGATTTAGGTATCTATACCTAATGCAACATAAGCTTGAAGCTCTTGAAAAGTTCAAGGAGTACAAGATTGAAGTTGAAAACTTGTTAGGTAAAAAGATAAAAACACTACGATTTGATGTGGTAGAGAGTATATGGACTTAAGATTCCAAAACTATATGATAGAACATAGAATTATGTCCCAACTCTCAGCCCCTGGTACACCTTAACAAAATGGTGTATCAGAAAGGAGAAACAGAACCAGTTGAACATGGTTCGGTCGATGATGAGCTATGCTCAACTTCCTTACTCGTTTTGGGGATATGTAGTAGAGACTGCAGTTTATATTTTGAACCTCAAAGAGTGTGTTTGAAACACCTTTTGAGTTATGGAGAGGTCGTAAAGGTAGTTTACGCCATTTCAAAATTTAGGAATGTCCAGGCCACGTGCTAATGGTAAATTCCAAAAAGTTGGAATCTCATTCAAAAGTATGCCTATCTGTAGGTTACCCCAAGGAAATGAGAGGTGGGTACTTCTTTGATCCAAGTGAAAATAAAGTATTTGTATTGACAAACTCTACCTTCTTGAAAGAAGACCACATGAGGGATCATAAGCCACGAAGTAAAATTGTTTTAAGTGAAATTTCTAATGAATCTACTGAGACTTCAACAAGGGTTGTTGAAGAGGTTGATACATCATCAAGAGTTGTTGATGTGGGTTTGTCTAATCATATACATCCATCTTAAGAGTTGAGATTGTCTCGATGTAGTGGGAGGATTATGAACCCATCTATATGTTACATGGGTTTAACAAAAGCCCAAGACTTCATAGCTGATGATGGGGTTGAGGATCCATTGTCTTATAAACAAGCAATGGAAGATGTTGACAGGAATGAATGGATTAAAGCCATGAATTAAGAAATGGAGTCCATGTACTTCAATTTTGTCTAGAGCTTTTAGATTAACCTGATGGGGTAAAACCTATAGGCTGTAAATGTATCTACAAGAGAAAAAGAGGTGTAGATTGAAAGGTACAGATCTTTAAGGCTAGACTTGTGGCAAACGGTTCTACCCAAGTTGAGGGAGTGGACTATGAAGAAATTGTTGGTTTACAGAAATATGTAGTAGAAGAAAACAAGATAATTAAGCATTCTAATTCCTCAATTTTGACATCAAAATAAGCATATTCATAGGGTATTAAGAGGGTTTCAACACATACTTTTGAAGATCCTCTTCAAACACGAATTTGAGTTGATATCTTCTCCAATTGAAGTCTTGGACCACCAAGAGATCTTCTCTACTATTCTGAGCCTTGAATTTAAGTGGTGGAACTCACAATTCAGTTGAATTTATGAAGGTTTTGGTGTGGGTGTTTTGATTGGGTAAAATTTTCTGCAGAAAGTTATTTTCAGCAACATGAAGAGAAGACCATCTCACAAATTTAGAGAGTTTTATCTTTCCACTTCATGCAAGCACTGAAGCGCAGTCCCATTGACACTTCAAATGCCTGAAATTAATGGGCTAGGTGTGTTAATTAAGGAGAAACATCTCCTACTTGATAGGAGATTGGATTTCTCAACTATCAACATAATTTCCAATTTAATTTCTAATTCTAGTTAATTCTAAAATTAACTAAAATCTAATGTAATTAATTTAAAAAACTAAATTCAAAATTTTAAAATCTAATTTCTCAAATTTAATCAAAATTGAAAATTAGTTTGATTTTAATTAATTAAACATATTGAATTAATTAAATAATAATTTAATATCAAATATTAAATAAATCAGAAACTTAATTTTAAACATGAATTCTATTTATGTTATTAATATTTAAATCACTATTGAAATATTATAAATGCTCCAATTTATTTTGATAAATTAAACGTTAATTAATTATATCGAATATAATTATATAGACCCTAATTTGAATTTGAACTATTCAAATTAATTCAAATTAAAACCCTAAACTCAATTTGCATTTCAAATTGAAATTCAATTTGAACACTTCAAGTTGAAATCATTCTAAATTCACTTAATTTACTAATTCAAGGTGTTCATGTTTTATGAGCTAGTAAAGGGACCTTATGGACCTACAGATCATGAGCTCCAACGATTTCAGATTAATTGATTAAAACTCTTTAGACCAAATTAATCAATATTCATTAACTATCGAGTCACACCACTATAGCTCGATAGTTGCACTCATAGCTCAATAGTTGCACTCTCCTCATTGTAGATATATTTGTGTCCACTTGGTTTAACCATAATCAGTAAGTCGACCCTTCACAGGTTGTTTGTAATAACGGTTGGGTCAATATATTATTTTACCCCAGAAATTATATCTTGCTCCTTAAGTTCCACTGATCATTTAATGAATAATTGGTTTGTGATCAAATCACTAAAATGGATCTGTCTTGAGCCAACGATAGGGTGGAGCCTCTTGTTCAAGACTTAGATTCAACACTTAAGAGAACAATCTTTCTCTTATCCCTAAATCGTGTTGGCGTGAATTTTGTCTTGCATCCTATGTCCTCAGCTATTTGCTCAGTCTTACCCCTGAAACGAGAGTTTTATTGAGCCGAAGTTATTGAGCCAACCTTCATCTATGAAAATCTAAGGATAATCCCGAATAAATAGGAGTTCATAGTTAGCTCAGGATTAAGATTAAGTTACCTAGGTCATCTAAGTGAAATAGTTAATCTTGAATAGTAAACAGCGTTATAAAGTAAGAGTGACTTATTTCTTGGTCCGATCTTATGCAAATTCATTGCATAGGACACCCCCACTCCTCATGTCAATACATGAATGAATCAGGATCACTTCGTTTTAGCACCTTATAACAAATTGTAACAACTACATAGTGGGTTGCATCCGATAGTGTTACTAGAATAAGACACCCAACCTTATTCGTATACCATAGATCGTTTTGGCTATTTACTCGAACTTGATCCATCTTTAAGTCTCAACATAAAGTTCAAGTATTCATATAATAGCCATGGATCTTAGTTTATTGGATGTAGTGTTAATAACTGCAAAACAACTTTATTGGAGAAATGTTGAATAACATCTTTATTGATAACAGAAAATGTTTAACTCTACAAACCGTGAGTTTTAGAACATACAACACAACAAACTCCCAATTGGACTAAAACGCCAGTGGATATATATATAATGTTGAGTTCAATGAGAGAAAATAAAAAGAATATATACAATAAACTAGGGCATCAGATACTTATTATTTCTCTCACTTTCCCTAGTTCTAAGTATCTCGTAGTCCTAATCCCACGCCTTTGTAAATGGGTCAGCTAAGTTGTCTTGTGAGGCTATATGCGTGACAATAAGTCTCCTCTATGTACAATCTCCCTGATGAGATGGTACTTTCATTCAATGTGCTTTCCATGTTTATGGCTTCTAGATTCCTTTGAGTTTGCAACCGCTCCACTGTTATCACAATATAGTGTGACCAACAGGTGCATATTTGGAACCATTTGCAAAATTGGCGAGGAATTTTCTGAATGATACTGCTTCTTTTGTTGCTTCACTTGCAGCTACGTACTCAGCTTCCATTGTGGAGTTAACAATACAACTTTTCTTGATATTTTTTACACTACTGCTCCTCCATTTAGAGTGAATACTGACCCAAAAGTTGATTTCCTTGAATCAATATCAATTTGGAAGTCAGAATCAGTGTATTGAGTAAGAAACAGATTCTTAGCACCATATACGAGCATATAATTCCTCATTCTCCAAAGATACTTGAGGTTTGTTCTTAACGATAGTCCAATGATCATATCCTGGATTGGAGTGAAATCTACTGACTATTTCGACTGCATAGCATATGTCGGGACGAGTACACAACATGGCATACATTAAGCTCTCTATTACTGATGCATATGGAATTCGTTTCATAACCTTAACTTCTTAAGGTGTCTTAAGACTTTGTTCCTTGTACAGATGAATTCCATGTCTGAAAGGCAACATTCCTTTCTTGGAATTTTCATTTTATATCTAGAAAACATCTTATCTGTATAAGATGTTTGAGATAATGCTAAAGTTATGTTCTTTCAGTTCTGAACTATTTGGATCCCAAGAACATACTGTGTTTCACCCAAATCTTTCATTTGGAATTGCATGCAATCCATCTCTTGATGTTAGCCAGAAATTCTATTTCATTTCCTATGAGTAGAATATCATCAACATACAGAACCAGAAAAGCGACAGTTTTGTTACAATTTTCTTGTAAACACAAAGTTCGTAAACATTTTATTCGAAGCCATAAGATTTGATCGCAATGTCAAATCTTATATTCTAGGATTGATATGCTAGCTTCAGTCCATAAATGGATCGATTGAGCTTGCAAACCTTTTGCTCTTGAACCCATTCAATAAACCCTTCTGGTTGAGACATATAGATACTCTCCTCAAGATAGCCATTTAGGAAGGTTGTCTTGACATCCATTTGCTAGATTTCATAATCATAGAATGTAGCGATGGATAGAGTATTCTAATAGACTTTATCATGGCAACTAGAGAGAAGGTTTCTTCATAGTCCACCCCCTCTCTTTGGATAAACCCTTTTGCCACAAGCCTAACTTCGTAGGTCTGTACCTTTCCAGCCTGGTCTCGTTTTCTCTTGTAGATCCATTTATAACTTATGGGTTTTACCCCTTCTGGTTGATCTACAAGGTCTCAGACTAAATTGAAGTACATTGACTCCATTTCAAGATTCATGGCTTTAACCCACTATTTTTTATCCACATCTTCCATTACTTGTTTGAAAGTTAGTGGATCCTCTAAGCTATCATCTAGTATGATGACTTGAGTTTCAGTTAAACCCATGTACTGGTTAGGTTGTTGCACAAGCCTTACACTACGTCGAGGCACTCTCAACTCTTGACTAGGATGTAAAGTACCAGTTTCATCAATAACTCTTGTTGATGGACCTGCTCTATCAATAACTCTTGTCGATGCATCTGTGGTTTCTTTGGTCATTCCATCTATTACTAGCCTAGTGCGAGGTTGGTGATTCCTAATGTGGTCTTCCTTTAGGAAAGTTGCATTTATCGATACAAATATCTTATCTTCCTGAGGATCATAAAAGAAACCACCTTTTGTCTCAGGGTAACCTATAAATAAGTATACCTTTGAACAACGTTCCAACTTCTTAGGATTTTGTACCAACAAATGTGCTGGGCATTCCCAGATTCTGAAGTGACGTAAACTACCTTTACGTCCTATCCATAGCTCGTAAGGAGTTTTCAAAAACACTTTTCAAAGGAACCATATTCAATATATACACCGGAGTCTCAACTGCGTGTCCTCCAAAAAGAATTTGACAAATGGGCATAACTCATGATAGAATGTACCATGTCTAACAAGGTTTTATTTCTCCTTTCCACCATACCATTTTGTTGAGGTGTGCCAGGTGCTATGAGTTGTGACTGGATTTCTTGTTCTATCAAATAGTCCTGGAATTTCAAGTCCATATACTCACCACTTTGATCTGATCGAAGTGTTTTAAGCTTTTTACCTAATTGGTTCTCAATCTCAGCTTTATATTCCTTGAACTTTTCAATTTTTTCAGACTTATGATGCATTAGGTAAATATGCCTATATCTTGAATAGTCATCGACAAAAATGATGAAATATTCATACTCTTCTCTAGCTTTAACATTCATCGGACCACAAAGGGTTGAATGTACCAACTCCAAGGTTTTTTTGGCTCTAAGACCTTTTCTAGAAAAAGATCTTTTAATCATTTTACCCTCAAGACGTCACAGGCGGTAATGAACTATCTTATAACTGATTTAGATGACATTCTTCACCAATCTCTCAATCCCGTTGAGATTTATGTGACAAAGTCTCAAATGCCAAAGATAGGTATCTGGAGAAACTTTCCTTTTCTTATTTTGAGTCTCAGCTGTTTTAAACATCTCTATGTTCAAAACGGCTTTTACTTCAATCAATTTTAACATGTATAAGTTATTTTTTAATTTTGCAGAACAAATATTAATATCTTTCGAAGTTATGAACACTTCATTATTTTGAAAAGAAACTTTGTAATTTTATTCCAGCAAACATGAGACAGATATTAAAAATCCTTTTCATATCAGGAATGTAATAAACATTTTCAAGTAAAATGTACCTATCTTCTATAAATAACTTTATATCACCCACTGATTTAGCTTAAACAACCACCCCTCCCCTGATCCCTACCTCCTTAAAGGTCGCTTCGCCTTTTGTAAGTTGTCTCTAGGGACTTGTTATTTGAGAGAAAATACAGATATGATTAGTGGCATCTAAATCTATTATCCAAGTCTTTTTATCGTTATCCACAAGCATGTTTCGATGAGAAGTAAATTTCATTTACTCTTTCGTTCAAATTTTGCATTCTCATCTATATTGTTTAAAACTTTAGATGAGTTGGGAGATAGAGGACAATCCTCTGTTAAAACTTGTTTTGAATCATGATTTGTTAGTAATTGATAACTTGTAGAAATACAAGTTATTTATACTGCTTTATCTAGATATTATGGCCAAAAGAGAATAAATATACGCCAATTGTATGAAAATTAGCTTAGAAATACAATAATTCTGAATTATCGCAATTACACCCACTAACATCATTGAGATGGAAGAAACTGAGATTTCTACTTTGTTTTGCAGGAAACCAAGTCACCGCTTGCGATTAAGGCTCAAGACAAACTGACCAACACATCTTTGTCACATTGCGCCCGTCAATCAAACAATGAAAAGACGATTAATGCAATGACGATGCAATGCGACAGTCGATCCGAAGCTGACTTTCAACTGCATGCGGTAATAAAAACAACACCGCATGCGAACACTCGATCGAAAGATGCAGCTGAGCAATGCAAATGCGGAGGATTGTGCCACGTGTACGCCTAACGATTGTACAAATTTGATGGTCTAATTGCATAACAGAAGGAATAATATCCTCCATCTTTGGAATTTCCATAACAACAAGTAGAGACCACAAGTCCAGAGTCAAAGTTCTTCACCTATAAATACCCCATAGAATTCACAGAAAAATATGTTACTGGATACGGGGCTAATTGTTGCTATTATATTGAGAAACAGGCTGAGCTGAGTGTTAAACTGAAGAAATCCAGGAAGATGAAGAGACAAGGCCGAGAAATGAGTCTCAGTGTTAATCTGCCAGATCCCCGCCGCGAAGCTCTATACTCAGATCCGTGCTACCGGTTGATCAAGCCTGAGAGAGAAGTTCATCCTTCCACATGATCCATCCATTCGACAAGTAAATCTCCATTCAAATTGGTGCCGAGACATTGCCGCTTGTTTGTATTTGTTTCTACTCTTTTCATCATTGTATCTCATCTTCTTTATCTCTTCATTCACACACCATGTATCAGATGTTAAATAGATATATTGAATGTCTCGATCGTTTTCATTACCACTTCTCTATCTATTTCCGTTCCTCTGTTCATCGTTTTCTTCATGAAGTGTTCTTAATTCCCTGGTAGCCAATATGAATTAAACGAGTACTTAATCTGTGTTAGAGAGAGATAATTGCGTTTAGCTAAGGCATGCTAAACGACATCTTCACCTGTGAGAGCAGAAGTGAAGATGTCATTATGATCTATCGAGAGAAGTTTAGAAGAAAGCGTTAACTAGAGCGAGTAGTACTTCCAGTAATGGAAGCAACCTTGCGTTCAATACGTTCGTCTCTGTTTCATCATAGACATGTGGGAACGTGGCTGATCACTGAAAGGTGTACGCTAAGGGAAAAATGGAACCGTACTTATAATTTTAATGCAATTAAGGAGCTTGCGATGTTTATATTAATTATCTTCCTCTATCTGCTTCGCACATAAGACTTGCCATCGCATCACATGATCTGTGTATAATCTTCACAGCCAGCCTTGTCCTCAATATTTTTTATCATGTCGCCTGTATCTTGTACCATCTTAGCTTAGGTTTACTATATTTTATTTTATTATCGCATTTTTACTGCTTTCCTTTACTTTATCACAACTTTATATACTTGTACAAAAATATTTTTATTAAATTGAAAAACCTGGTCACATGTATCATAAACATAACGCAGTAACCTCAAACAGTCCCTGTGTTTGACCTCGGATTACACCGAGAAACTTATGATGGAATTATACTTGGTTTCAACGCAAGGAAACTTGTGACAATGCACAACATACTACAAGAACATCCATTAATAACACATATCTAGAAGTAGTATTGCATGAATTGAGTCAAGTCAGTCAATGGGCTTATATCTCGTGTGTCATCAGTGCATGCATAATATGGAAAAAAAAACTTTAGTATTACAGTAATTTGCATGTTAAATTGTTATTATCGTTAATTAAAGCGAAAGCAAGTATTTTAGAAGAATTCGACATGCTGAAATTTTAAACATATTGTTATTAGTAAATTGCAACTAAATCCAAACATGTTTTAGCAAAGTAATAATGTATCCAAAATTCATTATTTTTGCAGTGATACTATAGTGAATGAGAATAAGTGCTACCGAGGGGCAGTCAAATACTCCTTCACTAAAACAAGATACTCTTGACTAAATACTATCTCCAGAACAACTCTTATTCCTATAGTCATTTAGCTAACGTTTTCGGTCAGAAACTACTAACACTTATTAATTCTATAAATGTAATCCTCCATTTTCAGACTTTAGAGGTCGGCCTCAATGATGCTACCAAATTGGAGAGTAAAAGTTGGGAATGGACCTAAGAAATCCTATCCATTTCTGGATTTTGAGTTGTTTAGAATCCTATGTTACCAACCTCCGAGGGGATATCCATTGTTAAACGACTAGCAAAGGCCGCTTAAAGCTAACCAACATGCACAACAAAGGAATCTCATGGTCCAAACCAATGGAAAAGATCGCAGGATGTGTTGACACGTACCTTTCACCCACTTACTATAAACTACTTCCCTTATTCACCTTGATCTTGACCCTTACAAACACTTTCCGAATGGAGATCAATCCTAGGGTGACATGAAGCGTCGCATGAATCTCATGGTGTGAACTTTTTAGGGACATGAGAATTGAAATTAATATATCGTATATTTAATTTTACATTGAACAACTTCCCCTCATTCACCTTGATACTAACTCATGCAAACACTTTTTGAATGGAGGTCACTCCCAGGGTGACATGAAGTGTCATATGAATCTCACAGTGTGAACCTCTTATGACGTTATGATCAAAATCAAAACATCACTTTTTATTTTACTTTGAATAATTTCCCCTATTCATCGTAATCTCGATTTATGTAATCTGAATGGAGGTCACTCCCAGAGCGACACAAAACGAAATATGAATCTCGACTGTGAACTCTAAGGGACGCGAGAGCTAAAACAACATATCGTATATATTATTAATCTCTCACTGAAGTGTTCTAATAACAAATCATATATGTTATTAAACTCCCACTGAAGTGTTCTAACATTTGTTTGGGTATACTTTTACACAAGTTTGTTTCGACTAATTAAACAACCTACGTCTAGATGTTTGTCCAAGTATAACGTTTATATTTGGATTTAACCTATAATGTCGAGGTAACAAACCAGTTTTAAAACCTCACATCGCTCACGCATTGCTCATAAAACTAGTTAATAATGCTCAATTATTCGGCCATAATTCCCAGGTAAAAGGTATTTCGTAGACCGTTAACTCAAATACCCTCAGCCTTAGAACAGATTATATACCGGTTGAGTTCATTACCTATGTTTTATAAGAAAACGACCTATTTTAACTATTAAAACAAGTGGTTCACCTACGTGAGCATGCAACTTATCTTTGTTATGGATTTTAATATCTAACCCAATTTTATAACAACTTATAAAGCTTTAGACATGCTTTTGCATCTATAACATACATCAGATATCTCATGATTTAATATAACACTTATATTAAAACAATTGAAACCCAAAACATGTATATTATATATTATAACATCTTATAACATACTTTCAATGCATGTAACATGCTTCCTATGGTGGGATTTTAAATCTGTATGGCATACTATATTCACATACAAGATTTATTTAATTATAGCATACATCACATGCATAAATAATTAAATACCAACTGATATGGTTTTAGTTTTGGCATTTTCAAGAAAACAAAGATCTAATTATTACATAAAATAGCAAAAACTGGATCCAAAAACTTCTAGACCGCTCGAACCACCCCGATCAGAATCTAAACCTCTTGAACCGAACCTCCAGTACTAAAAAATGGACTAAACAGGGCTTAATTCCATCGAGTACCATCGAGTAAATTCCATCGTACATTGAGTATGTCATCGAATAAATGCCATTGAGCATCGAATAAGCCATTGAGTAAATGCCATCAAGCATCGAGTATGCCATCAAGCATTGAGTATGAAGAACAGAGCAGTGGTTGAAAAACCAATTTTTGCTGCTCGACCTTCTTCACGTCATTCTTTAATTACAACCTAATTTCAATTCTAATGACTCCAATCGAATTAAACTTAATCACACATTAAGGCCCATCAATCAAGAGCCAAGTACAAGAATTACAGAATAATTGAAGAAAATTCAATGCCAAAACTCAAAAAAACCATAACAGTTCACCATTTTCATACAACTTATGAAAAACACCCACCAAGCAAAAATTAACTTGAATTGAATGCTTAAATGATGCTCTGATACCAATTGTTGGTTTACAAAAACATGCAGCAGAAGAAAAGATGATCATTAAGCATTCTAATTCCTCAATTTTGACATCAAAATAAGCATGTTCATTAGGGTATTAAGAGGGTTTCAACACATACCTTTGAAGATCCTCTTCAAACACGAATTTGAGTCGCAATCTTCTTCATTGTAGTCATGGACCACCAAGAGATCTTCTCTACTATTTTACAACCTTGAATTTGAGTGGTGGAACTTACAATTGAGCTGAATTTATGAAGGTTTTGGTGTGGGTTTTTCAAGAGGGAAAAATTTTATGCAGAAAGTTATTTTCAGTAGCATGAAGAAAAGACCGTCTCACAAATTTAGAGAGTTTTATCCTTCCACTTCAAGCAGGCACTGAAGTACAGTCCCATTAACACTTCAAATGCCTTAAATTAATAGGCTAGGTGTGTTAATTAAGGAGAAACACCTCCTACTTGATAGGAGATTGGATTTCTCCACTATCAACATAATTTCCAATTTAATTTATACTTTTAGTTAATTCTAAAGTTAACTAAAATATAATTTAATTAACTAAAAAAATAAATTCAAAATTTAAAAAATCCAATTTCTCAAATTGTATCAAAATAGAAAATTAATTTGATTTTAATTAATTAAACATATTCAATTAATGAAATAATAATTTAATATCAAATATTAAATTAATCACACACCTAATCTTAAACATGAATTCTATTCATGTTATTAATATTTAAATCAATATTTAAATATCGTAAACTCTCTAATTTCGTTTAATTTCAATAAATTAAACGTAAATTAATTATATCGAATATAATTATACAAAACCTAATTTGAATTTGAACTATTCAAATTCAAACCCTTAAGTCAATTTGAACACTTCAATTTGAAATCATTCCATATTCACTCAATTTACTAATTTAAGGTGTTCATGTTTTACGTGCTAGTATATGGACCTTATGGACCTACAGATCACGAGCTGCAACATTTGAGATTAATTGGCTAATACTCTTTAGATTGAATTAATCAATATTTATTAACTATCGAGTCACACCACTATAGCTTGATAGTTTCACTCTTCTCACTGTAGATATATTTGTGTCCATTTGATTTAACCATAATCAGTAATTCGACCCTTCACAGGTTTTTTGTAATAATGGCTAGATCAATATGTTGTTTTAGCCCCGAAATTACATATTGCTCCTTAAGTTCTACTGATCCTCTAATGAACAATTGGTTTGGGATCCAATCACTAAAACGGATCTCTCTTGGGCCAACAAGAGGGTGGGGCCTGATGGATGGAAAATGGAGTAAATAAATATGCTTTCATTGTTTGTCCTCCATACATCGGTAGTCATGCGTTGGACTAAAGGATATGCAATATGGGTCTAAGAATCTATACAATGGCCATGTGTTCCTGCCACAAGTTTTCTTGCTCTCTTGCCAAGTATAACGAGATCGCAAGTTTCTCGGGGTCATCTAAGGTTGAACTCAGGGACTTGCAGCTAAATGTTATGAATTAATTTGTGCATATGAATTAAGTCTAAGGGCTATGCGCTACTCCTACTCCTAACTAAACAGATTAAGCAATGAAAGTATAACTATGAGAGATAGAGACACAACAACTGTTAACGCGTAATAAGATGCATGGAAAAAATAGATAAAATGGTGGAGATGACTTCACCGCATCAATAAGTTTGATCGCAAGAGTAACCCCAACCAGTGCAAGCTATGTGATTATGCTATACACACATGACAAAGACGCATGCGATGCATATTCAATAGTGTCAATAGAACTTATGTCTAAGTCTCTATTCGTGATCACGTGCTCCCACACATGAACAAGGTGACCGCATACCACCGTATCCTACTTCTGGACGCATGCGATATGACCGCATACTTTTATATCCTATCTATAGGGTGCATACGTTGTGTAATAGCAAACAAAACTTATTCCCAAGCTTCTATTCTTGCTTATGCGATCCAATCTGACTCTCTCAAGCCTAGATTTTGTATTTATACTACTCTCCTAAGTATGCCCAAATGATGAATGATGCGCTCATAAGACAAGGTAATCACATAAAGCATGGTTGACATAAGATTATTCCTATCTCTAGGAACACTGCTTACTTTGCTTAATGCATTCCACTACTTACCCTCTCAGGAAATTAGTTGTCGCTTATTAGCTCATAGACAAGCGTTAATACAGCCTCGCACTAAGCAAATAGGATTTTCTCACAATACCCGCGTAACGCACACCTCTTGGTGGTTTGCTACATACTTCATATGTCTATGCCACATAATTAAGTATGTGATACTCTAGCAATCTTACTTAGTCGTTGCAATGAAAGTAAAGGATGATAAGAAGAAGTAAATAAAGATGGAATCGAAGGAAATAGAGAAATGCATTGATCACAATATGTATTAATCTCTTAAGCCACAATGTAGTACAACATAAAGATAGAAGAGATATGGAGGGCCAGATGGGCAATGTCTTGCTTCCATTAGATGTGTGTCAAGGCTGTCGGTAGTGCCATGGATGGGCGATAGAGTAGTCTATCTCGAGATCTATCTCCGACGAAGCTCCGGTATCACTTGGAATGTAAGAGGAATGAAGAACTCTCAAGAATATCTTCTCACACTTTCGTCTGGATCACAAGCCCTAAGACAGAAGCTCGAATTAATTGAAGTGGGGCTCTAAGGCTTCTATTTATAGAGCTTGATCGCCGATAGCATTAATGGTCCTCTTCTAAATTTCTGTTGCTAACGGTGTGATGGACCTGCTCTGAATCTCTATTACTAACGGCGTGGTTGGTGAAATGTCAAAATCACCTTTTGATACTCCCAAGGTATGCGTTCATGCTTAGTTTCCGAAGTATCATCGCATTCCACCACCCTTGTGTTCATCCCTCTATTATGGTTATTACTCTGTAGCTGAAACCTCTATACGATGGACGCATGCGGTTAATGACCACAACATCCATGCGTCAAATGTATGCGATCGCCTTTATGATGGTGAGATTCACCGCATGCGATCGATTCCTGCATTAGCTACAAAAATAGACAATTGGACGTAAAATAATGCATAATATTGGGTTAATTGAGATTTTCATTGTCGATCGACGCAAGCTCACTTTCTCATGAATTCTTAGTATAATTGCCGCATATTCTTCTTATCAGCCCTCATAATTCTTAATAAAAGGCCTATAATAACGTACATTTCTGCCCGTCATCAGGCCCCTTGTTCAAGACTTGAATTCAACACTTAAATAACAATCTTTCTCCTATCCCTAAATCGGGTTGGCGTGAATTTTATCTTGCATCCTATGTCCCCAGCTATCTATCCGGTCTTACCCCTGAAATGGGAGGCTTATTAAGTTGGCACTATTAAGCCAACCCTCACCTATGCAAATCTAAGAATAATCCCGAATAAACAATAATTCATAGTTTTCTTAGGATTAAGATCGAGTTACCTAGGTCATCTGAGCAAAATAGTCAGTCTTAAACAATAAACAACGTTATAAAGTACGAGTAACTTATTTCTTGGTCCGAACTTATGAAAATTCATTGCATAGGATGCTCTCATTCCTTATGTCAATACATGAACGAATTAGGATCACTTTGTTTGTAGTACCTTACAACAAATTTTAACAACTACAGAGTGGGCCACATCCGATAGTGTTACTAGAATAAGGCACCCAACCTTATTCGTATACTATAGACCATTTTGGCTATTTACTCAAACTTGATCTATCTTTAAGTCTCTACATAAAGTTCAAGTGTTCATATAATAGCCATGGATCTTAGTTTATTAGATTTAGTCTTAACAAGTGCAAAATAACTTTATTGAAGAAATAATGAATAACATCTTTATTGATAATAGAAAATGTTTAACTCTATAAACTGCGAGTTTTAGGACATACAACCTAACAGAAACTTTCTCACTTGTTGTCATGTTAAAGTGTATTAGGATTCTTATGTCCAAAGCCACATATTACAGCTATGAAATATAACAAATGGACGTCAAAACTACCTGTCTGAATGGTAATCTTGAAGTGACCATCTATATGAATCAACCAGAAAATTCATTAAACAAGATCAAGTACAAAAGGTTTGCAAACTTAATCGATCCATTTATGGACTAAAACAAGCATCTCGATCTTCGAATATAAGATTTGATGTTGCGGTCAAATGTTTTTGCTTTGATTAGAATGTTGATGGGCCATGTGTTTACAAGAAAATCATCAATAGCTCAGTAGCTTTCCTCGTGCTATATATGGATTATATCCTACTCACAAGGAATGATGTAGGTTTTCTATCTGATGTAATGAAATTGCTAGCCTCCTATTCCAAATGAAAGATTTGGGAAAGTCGTAGTTTGTTCTAGGGATCGTAAGAACAAAAGGTTGGTGTTGTCTCAGGGATGGTATATTGACAATATGCTAGTCAAATATTTGATGCACAATTCCAAGAAGGGTTTATTACCTTTCAGGCATGGAATTGTATTGTCTAAGGAACAATGTCCTAAGACTCCTTGAGAGGTTGAGGAAATGAGACAAATTCTCTATGCATTGATTGTTTGTAGCCTTATGTGTGCAATGTTATGTACCAGACCTAACATTTGCTATATAGTAGGGATTGTCAGTACATATCAATCCAATCTAAGATTAGATCACGTGACAGTGGTCAAAATAATCTTCATATACCTTCGGAGAATGAGGGACTATATGCTTCTGTATGGACATAAAGATTTGATCCTCACAGGTTACACAAAGTTTGACTTTTAGACTGATTGTGATTCTCGAAAATCCACATCAGGGTCAATGTTTACTCTGAATGGAGAAGCTATAGTTTGGCGAAGCATCAAGCATGGATGCATTGGAGACTCCACTATGGAAGCCGAATACGTAGCTGCTTGTCAAGCTGCTAAAGAGGTTGTTTGGCTTAATTTTTTTTTTTTATTTGGAAGTTGTTCCAAATATGCCTTTTCCCATCACACTTTATTGTGATAACAGTGATGTTGTGGCAAATTCAAAGGAACCTAGGAGTCATCATAGAGGCAAACACATTGAACAAAAACATCACTTGATTCGGGAGACTGTGCATCGAGGTGACGTGACTGTCATGAAGACTGCTTTGGAGCACAACGTTGTTAATCTGTTTACAAAGGCTCTCATGGCCAAAGTGTTCGAGGGATATCTAGAATGCCTGGGTCTACCAAATATGTTACATATTGTCTAGGGCAAGTGGGAGATGTTACTGAGATATAGTGTATGCCCTAGTTTATTGTATTTTGTACTTTATTTGTATTGTACATTAGGCTCCCTAAGCTTTAGGATAAGTGGGAGAATTTTGGGATTGGTATCCTAGATCTTTTGTAATCTCATAGTTTGTAAACATTGTATAAACAAATTGTTATTAATAAAATAATTTTTATTTTATGAGCATACACTCAATCCAATAAACTAAGATCCTAGGTTATTTTATGTAATTTAAACAAATATGTAGAGACATACAGGTGGATCTTGTTTAAAAATAACCTAAATGGTCTGTAGTAGATGGATAAGATTGGGTACCTTATCCTGGTGACACTATGAATACGACTGGCTTTGTAGATGTTACAAGTGTTGTAAAGTGCTACAAATGATCTGATCATGATCAGTTATGTAGGATACGTGAGGCGTATCCTATACAAGAGTTTGTATAAGACTAGAGCACGAAATAGTTAGTCTCATTATATAATACCATTAATAATTGAGACTTACATTTTAAGAGGATGATCATAGATGACATAACCTGAATCTTGAGTGAGTTATGAACTCCTACTCATGAATTCAATCATTTGATTTGTATGGGTGAGAATGGCCAGATTGCCAACTCAATAAGCATACCATTTTAAGGATTCATCTGATTGGGGAGTTGGGAACACAACTACACAAGATAGAATGCACTTCTTCCCTGATGTTGGAGTAAGTAGATAAATTTCTCCCTTAAGGATTGATTCTGGGGCTTGAACAATGTGGTCACACCCTCTCCTGGCCCGAGAGGGACTTAGTCATAGTTGGACTATGACTTATTATTCATTAGAGAAATTAGTGGTACTTAAGAAGTTAGATGTAACTACAGGCGCAAAATGGTAATTTTGGCCTAGCTGTTCTTACGAGCAATTTGTGAAGGGTTATCAGACTATTGATTAGTTATATTCAATGGACATAGAAATATATTTGTAGTGCGAAGAGTGCAGGTATCAGTTTTTAGTGGAATGACTGACATTTAATGAAAGTTGGGTAACTTAATTAAAGATTTTAATTAATTATCCAAACACCATTGGAGCTTCAATCTACAGGTCTAGAAGGTCCTCTCTATAGCTCAATCGGGATTTAATTGAGAATTAATTTTTGGATTAATATGAATTGTACAAATTAATTGAGAGAATTAATTATATATGATATAATTAATGAAATTAATTATATATGTGATATAATTAATATAATGCATTTGATACATTATAGCATAAAGTATTTTGAGAATAATTTTAATATGATTCAAATACTGATTATATGAATGAGATTCATATAACTAAATATAATATAAAATGATTTATATTAAATACCATAAATAGTTGAGATGAATTAAATATTTGAATATGTTTAGAATATTAATTATATGGATGAGATTCATATAATTGATTTTAGTATAAATATGACATATTAAATGTTATTCATTATTGAGAGAAAATAAAACTATGGATTATATTGTATTTGATACAATATAAAAAGTATAGGTTATGTGTTATATTTGATATAACATATAGTATGTATATATAATAAGGTAGTTAATATTTGATATAACATATAGTATGTATATATAATAAGGTAGTTATTATATCTGTATTATTATTAATTAAATTAAAATTTATTTTTTGATACTTCTTAACCTGTACGTAAGAACAGGAGGTGTGGATCTCTCATTTTTTTCCTTGAAGTTTTTACAGAGAAGAAAAATATTCTTCTTCTTCTTCTTCCTCCCTATCTCTCCTCTTTCCCTCTTCCAAAAAATTGGTGTAGAGCCCACCATTTCTGCACATTTTCATTCCTAAGAGAATACAGAGAATTCTCAAGTGGTGGTGCCTAATTGGGATTCCGTATCTTGGAGATCGAGATCTAGAAAGAAGGGTTTATGATCCGTTTGAGGGAAACATGAAGATGCGTGCTTCAAAGGTAAGGTCTCCTTCCCAATTTCTTATGGTTTAGCATGCTGTAAAATCTTGGTTTAATAATGCATAATTGTTTTGTTCTGTAATTTTCGAATTTTGTAAAAAATAAAAATTGGGAACGATCCCCGCTTCCACACAGAAACCTTCATCGGTTTCCATTCAGGACATTGGTTTCCTTCTTCTATCATTTCCATACTCAATCTTTAGAAGAATGAAGATCGAATAGTTGGGCGTGATACGATCGAAGACAAAAGTTCTTTGCTCAATTTCTTTTAAGTCATCGACTTCTTCAGCAGTTATATAATTTTTGTTGACTTCTGCTATGCTAACTACGTGACATGTAGTAACTTCTGATACTTCCTCTAGATGATTATCGAGGAAGTTCCTTGGGAAGAATCCAATCAAAGTCACCAGCCGTTGAAGTTGAGGGTTTTCATCTTCTTCCTTAGAAGGCTTAGGCTTCCATGCCTTCTTTTTTCCTTTCCTTTTATGAGTCTTGTTCCTTTTTCTATAGCTTCGATAGAAGCTTGACTCTTTTTTGGGTAGAATTTGGTTGTCTTCTTTTTCAACAAGTCACAACTATCCATTCTTTGTTGCCATCTTTAACAAGATCATCTTTGATTCAAAAATTTGTTGTTAGAATCACTTGTTGAAATCGAACAACTATAAACTCAAAAGTCCCAAATTGGATGAAACTTTCTCTTTGATCATAGGACGTAGACGGTGGAACACTTGAAGTCGCCGCTACTGCAATTGAAGGAACTCTAAATAGAGGACCAGTTAGTAGAAGCGGATCATTCTAAATTTCATTGAGAAAAAACACAAACAATTACAGTATAAAAGAACAGATTATGCATGAATAATAAATTACAAGCATGCTTCTTTAATTGAACAAGGGATAAAGTATGAAAACCTTTGAAGAATTCTTTCTTCAAGTATCCTTCGATCGTTCAGCAACTCGTTCAATAGGACGAACTCAAACGCAACGATTAGAAAAAGAAAGAGCACGAACTAAAAAAATCCTTGATCACTATCAAGTGCAACTCGACCCTCGACCGTCGACCCTCGAACGGAACAAGAACACCACCATAAGAGTTACCTTGGTATTCTCGATATGAGAATCTAGGAGTTGTGGGCTCTGTGTGACTTTGAATAGAGGAATGAAGGAGGTAAATGATCGAGTAAGTAAGAGAAGGAAGAAGTTTATCGTATAGACTTCATACTCGATCGTGTAGTAAAAAGAAGCCTATCATATAGACTTGGTACTCGATCGTGTAGCAACAAGTAACTATCGTAAAGTAAACTTGATACTTGATCGTTTAGTCTGTGAGATGCTATCGTTTAGTAAAACTCTTTTACTCGATAGTCTTTCTTTTTATCTCATAGTTACCATAACCGTGCATAACTTCCTACTCAAGTCGATTATTAAAGAAAAAGAATAATTAATTATCATATAGTTAATATATTATAAATAAATATAATAACCAACTTATAATATTATATTTATAACCCATTGTTTTAATATTTCATCATATGAAACATATAAACCATAGTTCCTTTTCTATTTTATAGTATTAATATAAATCATATTTATATTAATTCCTCCAATTAATAATGTATCAAATACATCATATCAATTATATCACGTATAATTGAATCAATTTAATTATATAATCAAATTTCCTATTGTTATAACCCAAAATCCGATTCTCAACTTGAACCCATTGAGCTACCAAGAGAACTTTATGAACCTGTAGCTTGAAGCTCCAACGATACGTGAATAACTGAATAAACTCTTTAATCACGAGATCCACCATCTATTAATTGTTGGTTACTCCACTAAAGACCGAGAGTTGCACTCTTTGTACTAAAGATATATTTTTGTGTCCATACAACCATTCAACAATGTGATGACCTTTCACAAATTGCTCGTAAGTACAGCTAGGCCAATTTACCGTTTTTCCCTGTAGTTCATCTAACTTCTTAAGTACCACTGATTCTTTTAATGAACAATAAGTCATAATCCTATTGTGATTAAGTCATCTTTTCCCAAGAGAGGGTGTGGTCACTATATTCAAGACCCGAAATCAGCCCTTAAGGGAGAAATTTATCTACTAATCCCTACTTCAGGGAAGGAGTGAATTTAGTTTTGTGTAGCTGAGTTCCCAGCTCCCCAATCAGACAAATCCCTAAATGGTAGGCTTGTTGAGTTGGAAATCCATACAAATCAAAAGATCGCCCTTATGAGTAGGAGTTCCCAACTCACTCAGGATTAAGGTCATGTCACCTATGGTCATCCTAGTAAAATGCAAGTCTCAATTATGATCGATTTTATATAAAGAGACTAATCATTTCGTGGTTCGGTCTTATACAAACTCTTTGTATAGAATACCCCCGCTCGCATGTCTCAACATGAATGATCAGGATCAGATCATTTGTAGCACTTTACAACACTTGTAACATCTACAAAGCGGGTCGTATCCATAGCGTCACCAGAATAAGGTATCCCTAATTTATCTTTATATTACAGACCATTTAGGTTATTACTGAAGGCATGATCCACTTGTATGTCTCCACATATATGCTTAAGTTACATAAAATAACCTCGGATCTTAGTTTATTTGATTGAGTAAATGCTTATAAAATAACACTTATTTTATTAATAACAATATGTTTACAGAGTGTTTACAAACTACGAGACTACTAGGAGAATTAGGACATCAATCTCAATAGCAACATGGTTAGTCTGAGCCACTTCATCCAACGTTAGCTCAATCTTCTTTTCATGAGCTAACTTTATGATTAGCTCCTTCAGCACAATGCATTTTTCAACTAGATGAGTGACAACTTGGTGATATTTGCAGTAGTTAGGGTCATTGAATTTCCTGAACTACTCCGGTCGCTTGCATTCTGGTAGTTGAATGAGTTATTTCTCTAATATGTCTCCAACATATCTATCACATCAGAGTCATAGAATGGATAAACCTTCTTCTGTCTTTCTTTAAGTGTTGGGCGATGCTTCACTACTTTAGGTATTAGCACTATGGCAGTTGTCATCATGCTTTCTTTCAAACTTTTTTTTTTCCTTTGGAGGAAAATTTCAGAAGGGTCATATAAACAATCATAGATTCTTTTGTGGCACTATTCATGATCTTTTCAGTTCCCTTGCTTTCATTCTTGTCTTTTCTCCCTTCAGGTACGAGGAAATATTTAATCCCTCTATTGGTGATGCTTAGCTCCATATCATGAGCGCATGGCACCAACTCCTTAAATGTATGAGGTTTTACTCCCTGCAGAATGTAGAGAAGCTCATAGTGTATGCTTTGGGTACACATCTCCACTGCAATAACTCCGCGAGTCTATCTTTGCAATCCAAACTTAGAGCTCTCCATCGGTTGATGTAGTCGATAACCGATTCTCTCTTCCACTGTTTGATACTTGTCAGCTCCATCATGCTGATGATACGCCTTGTGCTACAAAAGCGATTGAGGAACTCTCTTTCCAATTGTCCCTAGCTGTCAATCACTTCCAGCTCTAGATCAGTATACCAATGGAAAACATTTCCTTTCAAAGTATGAACGATCTGCTTGACTAGCTGGTCTCCTCTGGTTTCTGCATTTTTGTGAGTTTTGATGAAGTGAGCAACATGTTGTCTTGGATTTCCCTTTCCATTAAACTGTTGGGACTTCGAAGGTTGAACCCAGCAGGCATTCTTATGTTATCGATTTTCTTAGTATATGGCCTGTAGTACATAAAAGAAGTCTGAGACAGGCATTCATACTAAGCTCTGATAGCATTGGTGATCTTATCCTGTAGTTGCTTGACTGACAAGGAGGCAACAAAAGTTGATTGTTGTGATTGGTTTTCCTACAACATGGTCTTCCTTTTGTCATTGGCTTTAACAATGGGAGTTTGACTCAACTCAACAGCTTCACGAGCTTGCATCTGTTCTCTTAAGACAAATTTCATGATCTTGCTCCTCTACAATTTTCATTAGAAAATTTATCCTTCTCTCCATCTCTATCATGACCGACGCAGTCGTTACGTCAGCCATCATGACAGACACTACATCAAAGTGTGATTCTTTCTCTGATTGATCAGAAGCAGGAGCATAGTTATCAAACAATGGATTTTCTCTAATGAACATCCCACCTTTAGAAGATTCCATCAATTATTCCCAGCTTTTCTTTATGAGGACAAAATCTTATTCTTGTTCCTGCATGATCTCTTTTGAATGGTTGTGGGTGACAGGTCCCATGTAAGCATCGCTTGTGATAGTAGCTTTGGATGTGGCTTTCTTTGGTGCCATTTTTTGATTTGGATGACGAGAGAGAGATGAGAGGTAGAGATGTCCCACTGAGCATGCCAATTTTTTTGCACGAGGTTTCTAGAGAAACTTGTTTCGTGGTATTTGAATTTTGTATTTGTATCAATTTCATTATAGCAAGTAAAATATATAATACATAATTCTTCGATGCATTCAAAATAAACTTTAGTATTTAAATGGGTTGATATTCTTGGATGATTGACCTTTAAGCTTGTTGACCATCTTAGATGATCAGCCTTTGGGCTTGTTGATCTTTTTTCATGATCGACCTTTGGGCTTGTTAATCTTCTTGGATGATCAGTCTTTGGGCTTGTTGATCTTTTTGCGTGATCGGTCTTTGGGTTTGTTGATCTTTTTGGATGATTGACCTTTAGGCTTGTTGTCTTAAATGATCGACCTTTGGGCTTGATGATTTTCATGGATGATCAACCTTTGGACTTGATGATCTTCTTGGAGGATTAATGTTCGCACGAGGTTTCCTGAGAAATTTGTTTCAGGAACTTATGTTTGTATTGATGTTGATTTGATGTGGACGTGGTTCGATTTCTAGTACTTGATCATTTGATTCTATCTCGGTTGAATGTGTATGCTTGATGTATGGAAGCGGAGCGTGTAAATGTTCTTGAGCTTAGAGTCTTGGAAGAATGCTTATATCTCCAAAGAATTTTAGTCTTCAAGTGTCATCAGCCTCAGAAGTCAAGGAGTTTTCTGATTGTAGAGAATTCTCTCTAGACTCTCTAGAGTGTAGAATTGCTCACCCCCACAAATGAAGAGAACTCCATTTATAGAGTTCTTAGGTGGGATTCGTGGACTTGGGCTTGGTTAGTTCATAGACCTAGCTCTTTGGCCCAAGTAGTTGGATTTGGACCTATTTTGGCATTTTGGCCAAATTAAACCCATTTTTAGGCTCAACTAGACTTTAGCCCAAATTATTAACCAAATTGATTTTATTTAATCCAATGGTCATGATAAGAACATGTGACATCATTCGAATTCACCAATTTATGTCTTCAACTTCAATTTGGGACACCTGTCATCTTCTAATTAGTTTCAAATTCAATTATTTAGAATTTTGTTCTTAATTTAGTAAATAACGTGGCAATTTGTGATTGATCCAAATTTTCTCATTCAACAGTAATATATAGGGATGACAATGGGGTGGGGGAGGGGACTAAGGATACATTTTTCATCCTTATCTCCATGAGTAATTTTCTTCCTCGTCACTGCCCCATTCCCTATCTTGGGAGTCAGGGTCTAAGAATCCCAGTTCAGGGATTGGTCCTCACAAAAAAAAAAAAAAAAAAACTTGGTTTTTTTATTTTTATAGTTTTATATTTAAAATTTTGGCATTTATATTAAAATTGTAAAGGTTAGAAGCTAGTATCATTGTTGTTTTATTTATTGATGTGTATACTTTTTTTTTTTAAAAAAAACATTATAGTATTTCTTATTGTAAATTGAATAAAAAATAAATTTATTATACTAAGAATTAATTTCTTTTTAAAAAAAAACTAAATATATGCTAAATAAGCTCAATATCGGATTGAATACAATTTTAAAAAATGGTGTCACTTAGACTTGAACCAAAAACCTTCAATGTGTAAGACTGACGTGATAACCAACTACACTATAACACCTTAAAGTTCCTTCTATTTCTATTACGTTTTAAATGTCCCGAATTGATCTTCAGTGTATTAATAATTATATATTATGTTCATATAAATTTGTTTTTATATGTAAAATAAATAAATAAATAATAACTTTTTTTTAGTTTAAGTAATTTTTTGTATGACAATTTAAATCTCTAATATTTAAGTCGAGATTCAGTTGAGTAATGTTCAAATTGGTGTAAGCAAAATTTGACTTGCTAATAAATAAAATCTATTTCCTTCGAGTGGGTGTGTTGAAATATATTATTAAAATAATAGTTAAGGAAAAAATTGAAAACTACCTTTTATTAATAAACAAAATCCATTTCCTTCCATTAACACATTTTTAATATATTTTTTACTGAATAAGCTGAAATTAATGAATTAAGGAATAAAATTAAGGATGTTATTAGTACAGGATTTTACACGTGTCTAAAGATTTTTAGAACATCAATTTTGTTGATAAAATTTTAATAACAAATGAATATAAAATTTATGAAATTTAAATAAGAAATATCAAACATAAGAATTAAAAATTATAAAAAAAGTTGAGTAAAACTATATATAAATAGCAAAAATATTATTATTAGTGTAAATTTGAGAATAAATCCAAATAAAAAGTTAGAGATATATGCGACATTAATACCTTTGTTTTATATCTCTTGAATCTATAAAATTTGATTAAGTTAAGATGTTGCTCATCACTGTTAAATAAAAAAAAATGCTTCTTGTAATTCCTCTCACTCGTCTCATTTAGAAAAAGGAAATTAAAAATTAATAAATTTCCACTAAATCAAAATTTATATTTGAAAATAACTTAACTATCTGTTAAGTGTTGAAAATAAATATCAAATGCAGATCAAAATTTAAACTTCAAGATACTATAAATATTTTATCATCAATGGATCAAAATTTAAACTTCAAGATACTATAAATATTTTATCATCAATGGATCAAAATTTAGACTTCAAAATACTACGAATATCTATTTTCCCCCCAAATATATCTATGAATGAACCATAATAAATCCAAATTTATTTATGAAGATAACAATCATACTTTTTTTAAAATATCATGAATATGTGACTAACAATGGAGCAAAATTTAAACTTCAAGATACTATTAATGGATCAAGATTTAAACTTCAAGATACTATTAGTACCTAACTATTTTGTTTCCAACTATATTTGTGAATAACAATCATACCTTTTGAATACTTGTTCAATAATGAATCAAAATTTAAACTTCAAGATACCATGAAAACAACTTATTATCAATGAATTGAAATTTAAACTAAACATATTTGTGAATGAACAACGGTAAATTAAAATTTAAATATGAAGATAACAATCTGAAAATCATTTTTTTTTTTTAAGAAAACAAGTTTATGGATTATCAAAGACTACATTCTAGCATGATCTAATATTATATTTACGAAGAAAAAAAAATGTAATTATCATTCCATTATTTTTCAATCATGCCATTTTGAAAATGAAGATGAGGCCAAATAAAAACAGGAAAGTTTGTAGGAGAATTTGCATCACTTATTCAAATCTATCATTAAATGGTTTCTCAATAAAATCCTAAAATTTTAAAATTAAAAAAAAAAATAGAGATTAAAGATTTAGATACCTCTTCATCACAATTCGGAATTTCGACACAGAATAAATGTTTCATCACTTTGTTTCTGTCGCCTGTCTCTTTTTTTCCTTTTAATTTTTGCGGTCCCCACTCTCTCGATAAAACACCACATATATGTTTTTGTTTGCTTGCTATACAAGAAAACTAAAAGCCCATTATCTCCACGGCAAGCTTGACAAAATTCTTCTCCAATTTTGACTTTTGGTCAAAATCATATATATATATATTCATCAATATATGTGTGCTTCTCCATCGAGTTTCGTCATCATTTTGACAAACTCCAGGATTTTGCTCCCATTTCAACTATTATTTTTATCTCCTTGACAAACTCTAAAGTTCAACATAAAACCTGTAAAATCAACAAAGTAATAAAACAGGAAATCATAAAAAAAAATAATTGTAGTTCATCTGTTCTTTGCCTCAAAATATGAGCAAGCTATGTGGAACTGTCCCTCAGACATAAGGATAGCCACGTACTCCCACTTTAGCTAAGTGGTACCAACTGTCATTTTCTTCAATCCTGAATACCTATTCTTGAAGAAGACAGCTTCTGCAAATGATTTGACTATTTCTTTCAAACCTACTGCCAAGCTGGAGATTTTATCTTTGTTCTTAACAACTGCTTTGGTATTCCACTTTGATGCCCTTATTTGCTTAGACAACTTGATCAATCTATTCGACTTTCTGACAACGAGGGGTTCGTAATAGCTATCAAATTTCTCTCTCGGACTTCTCAATTGCTTCTGAACTTATGGAATTTGATTTGACTTATTAACACTAACTATCATTATTGCTGGCTCAATTTTACCTTTACATCTGTCATCTGTAGCTTTAACTGACATCTACCGTCTCTCTGATCCTTTGACAATACTAAACCGACATTTGTAAGTGTGGAATTTTTGTGGCCAACTGCCACTATATGGGATCCTAACTTGAGTTTACATTGGCGACTGCCAAACTCACAACTATAACCCTCATCATCCAAATTTCTAGTAGATATGAAATTTATCTCCATCCTAGGCACAAAGCTGACATCTCGTAGTATTAACTTTTCTTCAAACTCTGTCTTCAGATTAATGTTGCCAATTCTAGTTGTTACACCCCTTCCTAGATTACCCACCTGATCTAGAAAAGAGGTGTGGGGAAGCTAAACATCACCTCCTTTGATGATATTTAGCACCCAACTAACGAACCCAACTTATGCCTAAACCTAGACAGTTACACAATAATCCTTTAATACACTTAATTCCACTTGACATTTTTCATATCATGACATTCACAAACACGTTTCACGAGCTTTCCATCTCTTGTTATATACAAACCTTGAACAAAGTTTGATTACAAAAAAACATTTTAAAAAAACTACACAACAAACAACTCCTTTTGCCCCACACTCTCAAAACTCAAATACATAAGGTTTGTGATACGTAAACTAATTGCAACAGGGCTTTAAGCATGTAGATCTACAATATAGCAGGAGACTCTCGTCGTGTGATAGTAAACGACTTAGCTCGATTGCAAAACTTTAATGCTACCTGGGGGGAAACATAACACATCGAAAAGCATGAACTAATGCCCAGAGTGTAGTAATTAAATATAAATATATGTTATTGCTTTCTAAATCATCAATAAGGTTTATCAAATCATTCAGAAAATATTGGAAAAGAATGAAAGATTCAGCAATATCTCAAACATGTACTAGTAAAATAGTGGCATGACCAACTCTCATAAGCACATTATAAAACATTCAGATGTTATCAGAGAATCAACCAACTACGTACCCAAATACTCATTTACAACGGCATGTTACTCTGGACAAAGCATGGCCCCCGTGGTGTAAACCAAATCACAAGTTCATACATTCATGTAGAGTTGCCTCAAAGCTAAACATAGATACACACCAAGCCTAGGTTACTCTGGGCTCCCCGGTATACTCTGGCAACATTTGACCCCGATGGTAGCCCCCTGATAGCTTGGGTGGCGCTACAGGTGCAGGTTCCTCTAGACTTCTCGGTATTCTCTGGCCACTTCTGTCCCCGATAACCCCCTGATCGCTTGAGCGATGCTACTGAAACACATTCAAGTAGCATGAGAATATAACCATCTCTTGGGTACAAGAATCAGTAGTTTGAAACTACTTCTCCAACCATTCAACAACCTTGAATCCACCATCAAAAGGTTTTCTGAAGGAAATCGATCACAAGGATTTCTATGAGCAGTGTAAAGATCATTCCAAATTAGAATCATATATGAACTTTAAAATTACAGTCATAAACAGAAACAAACGATTATGCATTCATTACAGAAATTACAGCATGATACAACAAAAATCAAGGGGAAATTTACACACATTTGTAGACTCTCTAGTGCCAAGCTCCTTAATCATGAACGCTCGAACACAACAACCTCGAACACTCGAACAACACGATCGCTACACAGCACGAACACTGCGCACTTGAACTCAGTGATCGCCTCGGTCATGAACACCCAAAAAGCACGAATGGCCTCCACAGAACATCGACGGTGTCGAGTTAAGTATGACACGACCAAGAAGGGTATCTTGGTATTCTCGGTGTGAGAATCCAGATGGTGGGCTCTATGTGGACTTAGTTTGGGGTAGAAGAACGAAGGAATCAACAATCGTAGAAACGATTGAGCAAGTGAGAGAAGGTTGAACCCATCGTATAGGTCGATGCCCAATCGTTTAGCAAAAGCTAAGCGATCGTCTAGCAAAAGCTAAGCGATCGTTTAGCTCATCGCTTAACTGCATGTCTGTTGCCTACAAACACTACACGATCGTTTACCTTGCTCCAAGTTGTCGCTTAGTAATTCCTATTTACTTGAAAACTTCCATGAGATTAATTTTCCGAGAGAGAATTCTCAAAATCAATTTTGCTAAAAATTTACTAGGAAATTAATTTCCTTTTATCTCACAGTTACCATGAAACCACCAATAACCTCCCACTCAATTGATTATTAGAGAAAAATATTTAATTATCCAATAATTAATATTATTATAAATATAATTGATAACCAACTTATCATACTATGTTTATAACCTATAGTTTTAATATTTCATCTCATGAAACATATAAACCATAGCTCTTTTTCTATTCCATGGCACTTAATGTAAATCTTATTTACATTAATCCTCCACTAGATGTATCTCATACATCATACCGATCATATCATATATAATCGAATTACCTCTATTTAATTTGAACATTTCAAGTCAACATCAAGAACTGGTCCTCAATTGAATCCATTGAGGTACCAAAAGGACCTTATGGACCTGTAACTCGAAGCTTCAATTGTACGTAAATAACTGTTTAAACTCTTTAGTCACGGGATCCACCATCCGTTAACTGCCAGACACTCTACTAAAGATCGACAATTGAACTCTCCTTACCACAGATATATTATGTGTCTATCTTAAATAATCAGCAGTGCGACAACCCTTCACAGATCACTCATAAGTACAACTGGGCCAATAACCGTTATGCCCCTGTAGTTACATCTAACTTCTTAAGTACTATTGATCCCTCTAATAAACTAAGTCATAGTTCTACTATGATTGAGTTCTTTCTTCCAAAGAGAAGCTATGGCCACTATGTTCAAGCCTCGGAATCAGCTCTTAAGGGAGCAATCTCTCTACTTATCCCTGCTTCAGGAAAGAAGTGAATTCCATCTTCTGGATTGAGTTTCCAGCTCCCAAATTAGACAAGTCTCGAAAAAGGTAGGCATGTTGAGTTGGCAACCTGGCCACTCTCACTCATACTAATCAAAGGACCGTCCTCAAAAGCAGGAGTTCCCAAAACACTTAAGATTGAGGTCGTGTCACCTATGGTCGTTTAGGTGAGATGTAAGTCTTTAGTATCAACGGCGTTATATACAGAGTCTAGTCATTTCATAGTCTGATCTTATACAAACTCTTTATATAGGACACCCCCGCTCGCACATCTCCACATAAATGGTTAGGATCTACCATCTGTAGTAGTGTACAACACTTGCAAACCTGTACAAAACGGGCCGTATTCATAGTGTCACCAGGATCAGGTATCCCACCATAATACTTATACTACAGACCTATTTAGGTTATCACTTAAGTCATATCCACTTGTATATCACATATACATGCTTAATGTTCACATAAGATAATCATTGAGCTTTGTTTATTGGATATGAGTAAATGCCGGAATGAAATAACATTTATTTTATTCATCAAACAATGTGTATCATTACAAAGAATGAAACTCTGGGAGAATTAGGACACCAACATTTCCATATAAAACCATACAAATCACAATTATGTAAACTTTGATTCCAAACTACATTTTGATAAACCAAGCTAATATAAAACCAACGAAAGTTTAGACATTATGATTTAAACATTTTTGAATTATTAGTCAAGTAAACTAGATCATGTCATGACATTTCTTAAATCATAGCATACTATCATATATAATTACTTTCTATATCAAAACATTAAAAAATAAACCACTTACAATCACTAGAATAAGCTCCCCAATAAGCCTTTCCAACCTCATTTTAACCTGAAATAAGTCCCAAGATTACTGGACACTAACAAGAGGTCAAATCAATCCTAAACAGCCCTTCATGATTCAATGTGACCAATTGAACTCATTTTAACACCTAAACATTCACGTTTTGTTCTTTGATTCTATTTTTCTTAAATTACTCAAAATGGCCCAAAAATCACTTCTTTATTTAAAAGTATTCATTTTAGGGTTAAAATATCAAGAAATTCCTAATTGGGCTTAAAAAATGCTCACCAACACACAAAATGCTAAAAAAACAAGCAATTGGGCACTAAAAATGGCCAGGGCACTGGTTGTGGGTGTGGGTGGGCAAGTTTGGTCGTGGGTGTGCAGGGCTAGGGGGCTGGGGCATGCTGGGGGGTGCTGGCATGACAGAAGGTGCACTGGTAGCCTGGTGGGGTGTGGCTGACCTTCTGCTACCCTGTTCGAGAAAATATTGGTTTCATTTTAACCATATTTTAACCCATCTTAAAGCGAAAATTTGCACATAATATCTTCAAGAAATATGTTAAGAAATCTTTATGCTAACTAATCACAAAATTTCAGCTCGTAACTCGTCTTCTACAGCTCAGAATCTCTTTTGGACTACACCTTGCTTGAATTTTCAAATTTTAAGGATAACCTTCACTATCTTCACGATTTCTCCACTTTTCTAACTTTAAATCACTTCGGCAGCCCTAAATTAAACTTCCAGTGATCTTTGAAACTCTTTAAGTTAATCCTAAGCATAAACAAGAGAAAAAGGGACAAGGGCGCCAACGATCTTGGAAACTCTACCATTCTCCATCCTCACTAGACCATGATGTCCTGATGTGAAAAATGTAAATAGACTCCTATCTAAAGTCATATGAATGGAAGTTGCATTATCAATTGTCCTTTTAGATGAGTGACTACTATTTTGTGTGTTACTCTCAACACAGGCATAGACATCACTAATTATTTCTTCATCAGTTTCAACAAGATTTATCGTTACTTCTTCAGTTTCAACTTGATTTACATCCTGTTTTCTTTTTTTTATCATTTTCCAATTTTTTGCACTGATTTTTGAAGTGACATTTCTTACGATATTAAAAACATTCTATCTCCTTATTCCTATTCTTCCATCTTTTATTACTGTTACTCAACCCATCATTTTCAGAGTCGATCCTGCCTTTACCTTTAGTCATTGTTAAAGTTGAACCTACAACAGATTCTTTATTACTATCCTTCCTACGAATTTCTTCAGATATACCTAAATCACAAATCCCTGAAAACTTTAAAGTGTTATCCTCAATTGAATTAGACACCACAATTTTCATTTCCTACTATTAGGTAAAGATATCAATAATTGAATAGCATACACTTCATCAGAAAATTCTATCTTAACAGATTTTAACTGATTAATTAAAGTGGTAACCCCATTAATAGAGAAATTAACAGAAGCATCATTGGCCATTTGCATGTTGAAATACTTCTAAGAAGATAAGCCTTACTATTGGCAGATAGTTTCTCATACCTATTTGTAAGTATTTCCATCAACTTCACTGCACTAGTCTCATAACATTCATTGACAAACACATCTTGATGATTGCAACTGCTTCTTCATTTAGGTTCTTCTAATCTTCATCTAACATCACTTTTGGTCTCTCCTTCAGTGTCGTATGCAATTTCTTGTAAGTTAAGAAATCATTAACCTGCATCTTTCAATAACCAAAATTTTTTCATCAAATTTCATGATTCCGTTGAAACCTCTTGGCTCTGATAATTCCATAACTCTTGAATAAAAAAGCTCTGATACCACTGATTGAAAATTTGTACTTAGATATAATAAAATGTGGAAACTAAATTATATCTAAAATTCTCACTTTCATAGGTTAAAGCCAAAAAGAGTAACGATCATGGAATTATCAAATAATAAAGAGAAAATGAAGAAACGAGAACAACCGAAAATATTCTAGTTCGCCCTAAACTTGGGACAATGTCCAGTCTTCTGCAATTGCAAGTTCTACTTTTATGAAAATTGTAAAAGGTTCCAAAACTCGCGCTACAAATCTCTTACCGAATAGTCCAATACGAACTATTTATTTTCCTATATCATAAATCAGGGGTAAATTAAAGAATAATGTATTTTTTAAAACTAATGACAAAAATAGGGTACATAGGAAAGAAATTACAAAAGTAAGGTGGAGGGAAAAAATATTGACAAAATAGGGTAGCAAAATCGTGTACCCAATACACGATTTTTGTTAAACCTCGATGTCAGCTACCAAACTCGTAGACGAGGTCCACGAGTTCCATATTTTTGTTATTTTTATTGTCTTTTGATTTAAGTGGATACAAATTTATTTGAATTTCACGTTAAAACAAATCTATGTGAACAAAAAAATCTACGTAAAACAAATATATATGAAAAAAAATTAGATTTAGCCTTCATTCGTGGCTAGAAATTTGATTCAATTTTTATTTTATCTAGGCTTTTAAAAATTTGAATTTCACAGTAAAAAATTCTCCAAAAATACAAAAAAACTAAAAAATAAAAAAATAAAAGAAGAAAAAAAAAGTGGGGAAAATGTAAAAAAAAATATAGATTTAGCCTTAATTCGTGGACGTTTGAAAATTTGAATTTCACAGTAAAAGGTTATCTAAAAATGCAAAAAAATACTAAAAAAATAAAAGAAGAAGACAAAAGTTGGGGGAAAGTGTAAGAAAAATAGATTTATAATTAATTTGTGTTAGAAATTCGATTCAATTTTTATTTTACTGTATACCTTTAAAAATTTGAATTTCAAAGTAAAAGATTCTCTGAAAATTAAAAAACACTAAAAAAAATAGAAGTTCATAACTAAAAATTTGATTCAATTTTTATTTTACAGAACAGTAGGTCTTTGAAAATTTGAATTTCACAGTAAAAGATTCTCCGAAAATGAAAAAACATTAAAAAATAAAAGATGACAGAATTTGAGGAAAATGCGAAAAAAATAGATTTAACCTTAATTTGTGACTAAAAATTCAATTTAATTTTTATTTTATTGTAGACCTTTAAAAATTTGAATTTCACGGTTCCGAAAATACCAAAAAAAAAACATTAACAAATAAAAGAAGAAGACAAAAGTTGGGGGAAAATGTGAAAAAAAAATAGATTTAACCTTAATTCGTGGTTAGAAATTTGATTTAATTTTTATTTTATGGTAGACCTTTGAATTTTCATTTTTCGAAGATGCAAAAATGCTAAAAAATGTAAGAAGAAGACAAAAATTGGAAGAAAATATGAAAAAAAAATTAGCCTTAATACGTGGCTGGCCTTAAATGATGTGGTACACAATTCGTCCATCATTTGACAACTCCTATTTTTATCAATGGTTTCTAACCAACTATATATTTGTCAATAAATATTAAAATAATATTATTTTTTTAAAAAAGTTACATCACTCATTATCTCGAAATTAACAATAAAAGAGAAACATTGAAGAAAAACTACTCTTTATTTTTTTTTCTTCTCACTGCACAAGAATCGTTGCTTCTCAAATTTGCCGTCACTTCGTTTTTTATGTCAGTCCCTTTTTTTTCCTTTTAATTTTTGCGGCCGCCACTCTTTCGGTAAAAACACCACGTATATTTTTATGTCGGTGGCTATACAAGAAACCTAAAAGCCCATGATGTGCTCAAGTCCATTATCTCCTAGGCAAGCTTGACAAAATTCTTCTCAAATTTTCACTTTTGGTCAAAATCAATAGCGTGGACTTAAATTTGACAATTTTTAGCTAACATAAAGGGAAAAAAACTAAGAATGATTTGAGGAATTCAAAGCTAATGGTCTCATTAGTCCATTGTGAGTGATTTGCTAGCCAGATTTTGTTTTAAAGACAGATTATACATGAGTTGTAAGATATGTATATGAATATTAGAGCTTCTCGAGATCTAGGAAAGACTCCAACAAAATTTTGTTGATATCTTTAAATTATTGCATTGACAAAAGACTACAACTCATTTTCAAAATGGTACCGCTTCAAAAAATCATTGAGTCAATTTTTGTCTACATAATGTAGCTTTGTCAAAAATGAATAGTAATATATAGGGATGACAATAAGGTGGGACCAAGGATACATTCCTCATCCTCATTTTTTATGGGGAACTTCCCCCCTCCATTTTGGGAGTCGGGGTTTGGAAATTCTCGTTCGGGGATCGATCCTCGCGAAAAAAAATACATCATAGTATTTTTTTTGTTGTAAATTGAATAATAAGAATTAAATTAAAAAAAACTAAATATATACTAATGAAGCTCAATATTGGATTGGATACAATTTAAGAAAAGGAAATCTGTTTTGTGTAATGAAGTATAAAATTTAGCAAATCAATTGGATTTATCTACATTCACAAATTCTTAACTGGGTCTAATTTTCTAAAAATAGCATCACTCGGATTTGAACTGAAAATCTTCAGTATGTTAGATTGTCGTGATAACCAACTACACCATAACACCCTATACTTTAAAGAATTAATAATACTTATTACCAACTTTTATGGTTTAAAGTTCCAAATTAATATTCAGTGTATTAATAATTATATATTATGTTCAATAACTCTGTTTTTATATGTAAAATAAACAAATAACTTCTTTTTAGTTAAGTAATTTGTAGGATGATACATTTAAACCTCTAATATTTAAGTCAAAGTTCAGTTGAGTAATATTCAAGTTGATATAATCAAAATGTGACTTACTTAAATAAAATCCATTTCTTCGAGTGGGTATGTTGAAATATATTATTAAGAAAGATTGATAGTCGATTTTAATGCATTTTTAATATTTTTTTTTATTGAATACCTAACATTAATGAATTAAGTGTAAAATTAAGAAGCTCATCAAATTAAGTTAAAAAAATGAAAACTACCCATATATATATATGCACGTGGCTTAAATTTTTTTTTTTTTTATTTAATTCTATGATTCAACTTTTATTGAGTTTAATTAGTAAATATTTGACAGAAAAATAATAATTTAGTTTGAATAACTATATATTTCTTGTTTTAAATTAATTTATTATGGATATGAGATATTTTTAATGTGGTTATTTGTGATACAATTTTTAAAAGAATATATTTTTTTTGAATTAGTTAAACTAATTGGATAAAAAATGATTAAAAGAGATTCTTTACATTTTTTATGGACTAAACGTTTTGAAATTATGGAATTTGTAACACATTATATGTTCAAAGGTTATGTAAGTTCGATTATTTGATTTTTTTTTTTTTGTCCAAATTAAGATCCATTGATGACTAATTTGTTTGTTATATTGATTAGGTGCATGTAGTCATGTCCTAACCAAGGAAGAAAGACTAGCTATAGTTTTATTATGATAATTATGGTAAAATTCATTTCAAAATACTATCGTGTAGACTATTTTTATTATTATTATTATTATTTTTACTAATGAATACTTTGCAAACATTCTAAAAACAAGAAAGAAAAAAATATGGATTTTTTTTGTACAAATCATCTAAATTTTCTAGAAAAAAAAATTCGATCAATTTGTTCAAAAGAAAGCTTCATAAGCTTTGATTGTGTCAAGCCTTTTATAATTTTTTTTTTCCTTTTATCATTCTTGTTCTAGTTCTTGCTCACGTTTTCACTCTTACTCTCATTCTTATTCAGTCTCTAACTCTTGTTCTTATTTTTACATCCTTTCTTTTTCTTTGCTTACTCTTGCCTTCTATACTTTGTTCATTTGGCCTTTAGAAAAAACTTTGTTTTTTGCTACAAACCATCATGCATTGATTGAGGAAGAAGAAACAACTATATTTATTGTCTTCGTTGGAGGAAAAATATAGAGCAAGGTGCATTGTCATGGTTGAAGACGAAATATAAAGAAGGGATCTAGAGAAAGAAGACATGGGGGATTTAAATACAAAAATATATTGAGCATTGAGAGAGAAAGGAAGAAAAGGAAATACTAAAGAGTTTGAAAAATTTTATAAAATTTTTGTTTATTTTAAAAAACTAGGTCAAATAACATTTTGACTCACTTTGTTAGGTTGGTCTATAAAAAAAATACACTAAAACTACTAGATAGATTATAGGTTAACTAACTCATTACAAATTCATCATCGTGTGTTGGAATGTATAGAATTGGAGAAATAAGATTCGAACAAAGAACTATTATTGATAATTTAATACAATAAGTAATTTGCATCGAAATCAATAAGGGGGAAAAAATATATTGTCCATAATCTGTCATAGTTTTTCTTTTAGTTTTATCTAAAATGTCTCATATTAGTGAAGATATATTGTCCATAATCATAATCTCTCATAGTTTTGAAATTTTAGGCATGAAAATAAGTTTTTCTCATGCAATCTTTATACTTATAGATGATATCCATTTATGTGGGTTTTCTTGATGCCCACTGTCCCCCTCCCTTTAATACATAAATTTATTCTTTTATTTTATATTATTAAAATTAATTAATATATGAATATTAAATTTATAATTTAGAAAATTATATTAAATTTTAAATTATAATATTTGAATTTAACTACTCCAGATTCATAAATAAATTTTATATAATAAACCGTAAAGAACCGATGTATTAATACTATTAATTCATTAATAAATTATATGCATAATTAATTAATTATCATTATGATTAATATTTTGTGAGATTAGTTTTTAATAATTATAATTAGTTTTTTATTTATTAATTATAATTCATTATTTTTTTAATCACAAAATATTATATTTATTTTTTTAAACTAATTTGGATTGTTTTATTAATTAATACATCATATATATAAATTCATCAAATTGATACATCAAATTATGTAATCAAGTAACTTTCATTATAAATTATTCATTTTACAAATATTTATAATTAATAATTTAATTAATATTATTATTTGATAGTTAAATATTTTTTTTTCTCAAAATTTTGAATAGAATTTATTGTTTATCAATTAATCTATCAAAATTTTATAGAGTTGTTCATGATTAATCGTATAAATAAAATAGAAAGCTAATTTATTAGTATAAAATTTTGATAACATTCCCATGTATAATCGAACATAGTAATAAGATTCCTAGCAATCTTATTCCGAGGTTTTTATTCTCATACTTAATTCTTAAGCATTTTTAATGTACAAAAGAGATAACATAAAGAGGCAAAGAACTAAGAATTATTTGAGGAATTCAAAGGCAATAGTCTCATTAGACTATTGTGGATGATTTTCAAGACAAATTTCATTTCAAAGACATCTTTATACATGAGACATTAGATATGTAAATGAATATTAGAGCTACTTGAGACCTAGGAAAAGGCTCCAACAAAATTTTCTCGGTATGTTTTAAATATTGCATCCACAAAATATTGTAGCTCATATTTTAAAAATGGCAATGCCTTGAGTACTTTCAAAAAATCAGTAGAATATAGCAATGTCTTGATGAATAATGAAATACCTTTAAATAAGGTCATCGCTTCTATTAATGCCACCAAACTTACAATCTTTTTGACTCCTTCTGCTATGAGCAAATGTCTCACTTCTAGAGTTTCTAATATTAATAGTTTTCGTTCCTGGATTATTTCATCAAAAAAAGATTGTAGTCCATATTTTCAAAATGTTGAGTGCTCCTAAATACTTCCAAAAAACCAGTAAGTCAATTTCAACCCATAGAGAATGTAGTCATATATTGATCGTGATATACCTCTAAATAAGGTCATTGCTTATGCTAATACTAATGAATCTACAATATTTCTGACAATTTTTGCTACAAGCATTGTCTCACCCTTCATTTCCACTTAATCTTCAATATTTTCTCTAAGTAACTGTCAAATTTAAAATCTAAAATTATACTAAAGTTTCATTTGAGATTGCTTTTGGAAGATCAAAAGAATTTTACAAAAATCTTAATTGTTTGTAGATGTTTGGTTAACTAGATTTTTTAAAAAAAAATTTAAAAATCATTTTTCAATTTCTTCTTAAATCACCCTTTTATATATCTTTTTTCCCCTTTGACATCTATTTCATCTTAATCTTGAAATAATTTAATAAATAAAGTACCCTACAGTTTACATCATGCAACTTTTTTTGAAAAAAAGAAGAACATATGTTAAAATAGGATTGAAATAATATATTTAAATTTTTAAAAAAATAATAAAATAAACTTATATAAAATAGTTAGATTGAAATAGTATATTTAACTTTTTTTTTAAAAAAATAAACTTATATTAAAATACTTAAATGGAAAGAACATTTTTGTTGTCATTTCAATTTTATATAACAATGATTTTTTCTTTTTGAACTTTTGCCATATAAGTTTAAAGAAATATAAATATATAATTAATTAACTTATGAAATTCATATATAAAATATCAACTTATATAATAATTTATTGATAAATTGCCCATATGTTTTGCATAATTAAGTATAAATTTTAACTAACAAAATTGAGTTTATTGAATTCTTAACTGGCTTAATTTTGTATTAAAATAGGAGAAAAATGACATCGTCCGAACTCAAACCGGAGACCTTTAGTGTGATAAACTGATGTGATAACCAACTACACCACAACACTTTGATGTCAATGCATCATTCTAATCAATTTTCATCGTTTAAAATTTCAAATTAATTTCGAGTGTATTAATAGTTATCTATTTTTTTTCTAGTAATAATAATAATGATAATTATCTATTATGTTCATATAATTTTTTTATACGTAAAATAAATAAATAATAATAATATTCCGCTATGATGCTATTAACTTAGGAAAATTTAACTTCTTTTTAGTTGAGCAATTTGTAAGATGATAATTTAAACTTCTAATATTTTGGTTAGTAATGTTCAAGTTGGTGCAAGTAAAATTTGACTTGGTAATCAGCAAAATCTATTTCTTTCAAGTGGACGTGTTGATATATGTTATTAAAATAATAATTGATTCATACGTCAATTTTGTGTTAACATATTTTTAATATTTTTTTTTGAATAATTTGGAATTAATGAATTAAGAGTAAAATTAAGAAGCTCACCTACCTTCTTAAGAAAAATATATGTATATACCTTGGGAACAATCAAAATATATAATAATCATTTAAAGATTTTAAATACTATTTTGGTTCACTTTTTCTATTCTTTTAAAATATTTTATTTTGATCATGTACTTTTAAAAATTAAGCATTTTGATTGTTAATCTTTGTAAATTAACCATTATAACTCAAATATTTTGAACTACATTTATCCATTATAGTTGAAAATATTTGAGGCATAATATTTTTAAACTGAAAGGGGAATGATTTTTTGTCAATGAATAAACTAAAAATCAATTATAAATTTGGAATAATTAGCATAAAACTTTAAAGTAAGGAAAGAAACAAAGAAATATTAAAAATAGAAATGGATGAAATTATAATAATATCGGAATAAAGTAATCAAATGATACAAAAGTATCAAACTAACATAATATGTATTATCTTTAACAAAACATAGTTTATTATCCCATGAGGTAATTCTCTTGTGGTTCTTGGAATATAGAATTTTAAATATGATTTATTTAAGATGATTCTTTTTTTTTATTACTACCTATAGAAATTTGGTTGCATAATGGAAAACACTGCATCCAACTATAAATATAGTTACATGTGAACTTTAGCATGTATTTTCTATTGAATTGTATACGACCATTGCAATTGTCATAAATGAGTCATTTTCCGACTTCCTTTAGGATACACTCTTTGATTGAAAATTATACATTTATCTAACCATGGTTGCCCTTATTAACTATCTCAACAATTGAGGCAATTACATAACAATATAAATCACCAATATCCCAACATAACTTCTTTGATGCTTACTATTTTGCTTTTTCCATTTCAGAGGGAGGAAGAAAAGTGGACATATTTGTGTAAGCCAAGAAGATTTTCCTCCTACATAAACAAATAATTAACAAAATACCAATACTAATGTAGAGGAGAAAATAATTACAATATTTAGCTATTAGTGAAAATTTATTTAAAATGGAAAATAGAAAAAGTGGAATCCAACATTAGTAATTTTATCATTGGAAAGCCTCCTTATTTATATGCCCCACCTTTACTTGTGGGTTTGGACCCCAAGGAGTATTCATGTTTTAGAACGAGTGAGGAGATAGACAAATGTGGGCATGGTAGACATCCCACACGCGTGTGTCACTACCGTCCAACGTGGTGTGGCACAACATGCATGTTTCAAAAGGAAAACCTATAAATTTTCCTTCTTGAAGGGTATGAGATTTCCAATCGGTTCCGATACAGCTCCGATTGAGATAGATTTTTTACTGGGCTGTTTTATCCTAGGGATACTATGGCCTTACTTCGAGCTACTTGCACAAAAGGACAGAGCTGCGAAACATCTTAGAGAGAGAAAGTTTCGTGACTCAGCCTACTTTCATCGTTTTGTTCATTTTGCAGGTTCTGATTCCGGTAATCGCCTTTTAAGCCGTCCATTTGCTATTCTATTCTACCCGCCAGGGGAGCCATTGCCAACAATTTTAAGACGTCATCCATTTGCCACAGTTCGTGATGGCCCTATCAACACAGACCGACTTTATGTCCTCTAATCTCAACTGTCCTTTCCATTTCGAAGGGGTACACTTCAAACAATGGAAGCAAAAGATGTTATTATTCCTCACCGTTAAGAAGGTTGCTCATGCCTGCACCATAAAGAAGTCAGTTGTCCCAAAAGAAGATACTACCGAAGAACAAATCAAAGAAGTAGTTGTTTGGGAAGAAAATGATTTTCTCTACAGAAAATTTATTTTAAATGAGCTAACTAATAATCTCTATGACCATTACAGTATAATGAAGATAGAAAAAAAAGTTTGGGATGCCTTGCAAAAAAAAAAAATATATATATATATATATACGATATCGAGGAGGTCGATTTGAAAAAATATGCATTAAACCGTTACCTGAAGTTCTAAATGAAAAAAGACAAATCTGTGGAGGCTCAATACCATGAACTACAGAAAATAGATCATGAGATAATAAGTGAAGGTATGTCTCTTGATGGGCAATTTCAAATTGCTGTTATTATTGACAAGTTGATCCCCTTATGGAAGGATTTTAAATGCCCTAAGGCACAAGACTAGGGAATTCTCCTTGGAGAGTTTGATAACACGTCTAAGGATTGAGAAGAAAATCTGTAAGCAGGACCTGAGGGAGGAGGTAAACATCATACCAGGAAGATGCACCTCTACAATGATAAAGCCTGAACCATCCGCCTCTGCAATGATAAAACCTGAAACACAGTCAAAGGGAACTAAGAGGAAAGGTCACAATTGGTGCTCCAACAACCAAAAGAATCAAAAGAAGCAGAAACCCCCCGTTAAAAGAAACGGTACAATTTCTTTGCTATAACTGCAACAAACCTGGACATATGACTAGGAATTATAGGAACATATGTCGTCCTGTTGAACAGGCGAACCTGATAGAATAACCGTTAGTAGCCAGGATCATAGAAGTAAATGTGATTGATGGCTCTGTAGGATGATGGATAGACACTCGCACAACACGCCATGTCTGTCATGACCTTAGTTGATTTAAGACTTATTCTGAAACTAAGGATAAAAATATATTGTTAGGAGATCATCACTTAACATAAGTTGCTGGAGTCAGCGAGGTGGAACTAAAGTTTACCTCTAGGAAGACCCTCACTCTAAAGGAAGTTCTACACATTCCAAAGATAAGGAAGAATCTAGTCTCGGGTTATCTCTTCAACAAGGTGGGCTTTACTCAGACTATAGGGACCGACTTGTGTACCCTTACAAAAAATAATGTCTTTTTGGGAAAGGGCTATGCAATTGATGGAATGTTTAGACTTAATTTTGACTTGAATAAAACTAAGTCTTCCGTTTATAAGTTGTGTTCTTTTAATATTTGGCATGCTAGGTTTTTTCATGTTAATAAACGAATAATTAGAAACATGAGTAGGTTGAAAATTATTCCTAATCTATCCATGAATAACTTTGATAAATGTGAATATTGTAGTTAGGCTAAAATAACTAAAACTTCACTTAATCTATATTTAGGGAATCTAAGCCTTTAGATTTAATTCATTTAGACTTATGTGAATTTGATGGTGTCTTGACTAGGAATAGTAAAAGATACTTTATCACGTTTATAGATGACTTATTTGACTTCACTCTTGTATATTTACTAAATAATAAAAGTGATGCTTTTGATGTGTTCAAATTGTTTGTGACTAAAATAGAAAACCAGTTTAATAAAAAAGTTAAAAGTCTTTGTAGTGGTAGATGAACTGAATACAATTCAGATGTTTTTTTAATAATTTCTATAACTCACATGGAATAATTCATGAAAAGATGACACCTTATTCTCCTAAAATGAATGGAAAAGCTAAAAGGAAAAATAGAATTCTATCTGAACTAGTAGTTGCTATTTTACTTAATTCAGGAGCCGCCTCTTATTGGTCGGGTGAAATTATCCTTACCATGTGCTATGTGCTTAATATAATACCAAAGTCTAAAAACACAACCTCACCCTATAAAATCCTTAAGAATAAGAAACCAAACTTACCATATTTCAAAACGTGGAGGTGTCTAGCTTATGTAAGAATACCATATCCTAAAAGAAGGAAACTTGCTAGTATTGCCTATGAATGTGTCTTCATAGGATACGCAGTAAATAGTCTATGACCTAGTAAATCAAGTGATTATAGAATCCAATGACACCGACTTCTTTGAAGATAGATTTCCCTTTAAATCAAGAAATAATGAGGGCTCGAGTTATAGTGGTCTACCTTCAATTAGAATTCAAACTCCAAATGAGGAAGCAGATCCAAAGCCCAAGAGAAGCAAAAGAACTCGTACTGTCAAGGACTTTAGGGATGGCTTTCAAACCTTCAACATAGAAGTAAATCCTAAGAACTTAAAAGATTCACTATCCTCAGTAGATGCCAATTTATGACAAGTTATAAATTATGAAATAGACTCTCTTGAGTCAAATGGGACTTGGCATTTGGTAGACCGACCCCCTGGTTATAAAGCAATAGGATGCAAATTGATCCTAAGGAAGAAACTCAAACCTTTGACTAGTTTAAAACCAGACTTGTAGCTAAGGGTTTCAAATAAAAAGAAAACATAGATTTCTTTGACACCTTCTCCTCTATGACTAAGATAACCTCAATTCATATTTTGTTTTCTCTAGTTTCTCTAAACTGAAGGAAATTTGACATGAGGATTTTGATGAGTAATGGAATGATCATTCCAAATAACATTCGTATTTGAACACACACAATTACAGTCAACAAACAGAAACTAATTGGTCATGCAACATACAAAATTACAGCATGCTTTTCAATAAGATCAAGGGATAAAACATCATACCTTTGAAGACTCATCTTCAAACTCCCTCGATCACGAACGCTAGTTCAATCTTCAAGATTGCAACACACGAATGCTAGAACACAATGACCGCAACACTGAATGATCAGCAGCAACCACGAACACAACGATCTCCAAGATCACAAACCCAACGAACAGCCTCCAACACCTCGACTCAGTTGAATTGAGTAAGACACCACCACAATGGCTACCTTGGTATTTCGGTGTGAGAATCCAAAAGTGTGGGCTCTGTGTGGACTTGGTTAGAGGAAGAGACCGGAGGAATGACAATCATGTAAACGATTGAGCAAGTGGGAGATAAGAAGAGTCTATCGTATAGACGTTGCTCAATCATTCAGAAGATGACAAGCTATCGTATAGAAAAAGCCCCGTGATCGTTTAGAAGACAACCAGCTGAGTGAACTATCGTGTAGTGTCACTCCATGATCGTTTAGTCTCTCTTAAGCTATCGTTTAGTGAATCCTATTCACTTGACAGCGATTCCATAAGTCTTTTCGAGAATGGAAACTCTCTCTAAAAAAACTTGCCAAAATTAGGAAAGCATTTTTCCTTTTATCTCACGGTTACCATGAAACCATCAATAACCTCCCACTCAATTGGTTATTAGAGAAAAAGATATAGTTATCCAATAATTAATATTATTATAAATATATATGATAACCAACTTACCATATTATATTTATAACCTATAATTTTAATATTTAATCTCATGAAACATATAAACAATAGTTCTTTTTCTAATTTCATGGTACCTAATGTAAATCTCATTTACATTAATTCTCCACTTGATGTATCTCCTACATCAAACCGATCATATCATATATAATCGAATTTTCTATTGTCAATTTGAACATTTCAAATCAACACCAAGAATTGATTCTCAACTTGAATCCATTGAGCTACCAAGGGGACCTTATATACCTGTAGCTTGAAGCTCCCACAATACGTAAATAACACACTAAACTCTTTAGTCACGGGATCCACCATCCGTTAACTGTCGGATACTCCACTAAAGACTGACAGCTGAACTCTCCTTACTACAGATATATTTTATGTCCATATCAACAATCAACAGTGCGATAACCCTTCACAGATCGCTCGTAAGTACAGCTGGGCCAGTAACTGTTATGCCCCTATAGTTACATCTAACTTCTTAAGTACCACCGATCCTTCTAATGAACATAAGTCATAGTCCTACTATGACTAAGTCCTCTCTTCCAAAGAGAAGTTGTGGCCACTATGTTCAAGATTTGAAATCAGTTTTTAAGAGAGCAATCTATCTATTTACCCCTGCTTCGAGGAAGGAGTGAATTCCATCTTGTGTAACTGAGTTCTCACCTCCCAAATCAGACAAATCCCCAAAATGGTAGGCATATTGAGTTGACAATCTGGCCACTCTCACCCATACTAATCAAAGAACCGCCGTCAAAGGTAGGAGATCCCAAAACACTCATGATTGAGGTCATGTCACCTATGGTCATTTAGGTGAGATGTAAGTCACAAGTATTAACGACGTTATATAAAGAGAAGAATCATCTCTGTTGGGTTTTATGTCCTAAAAACTCGCAGTTTGTAAAATGATAAACATTTTCTATTATCAATATACTTGTTATTGATCTCATAAATTGTATGAAAGTCTAAATCCAAAAACTAAGACCCATGACTATTGTATGAGTACTTGAACTTTATGTGGAGACATAAGAATGGATCGGGTTCGAGTAAATAGTCAAAATGATCTATAGTACATGAATGAGGTTGGGTACCTTATTCTGGTAACACCATTGGATGCGGCCTATCTGTAGTTGCTACAAAGAGTTGTAAAGTGCTACATATGATGTGATCCTAATTCCTACATGCTATGACATGAGGAGTGAGGGTGTCCTATGCAATGAGTTTGTATAAGATCCGGACCAAGAAATAAGTCACTCTTACTTTATAACGTTGTTTACTATTTAAGACTGACTATTTCACCTAGATGACCTAGGTAACTCGATTTTAATCCTAAGCTGACTATGAACTCCTGTTTATTCGGGATTGCTCTTAGATTTGCATAGTTGAGGGTTGGCTCAACAACATTGGCTCAATAAGACTCCCATTTCAGGGGTAAGACCGGATAGATAGCTGGGGACATAGGATGCAAGACTGAGCTCACACCTACCCGATTTAGGGATAGGAGAAAGGTTGTTCTCTCAAGTACTGAATCCAGGTCTTGAACAAGGGGCCTCACCCTCTCACTGGGCTGAGAGAGTTTGGTTTTTGATCCATGGTTTGTTGAATGGATTATAAACTAGTTGTTCATTAGAGGATCAGTAAGAACTTGAGGAATAAGACGTAATCTCAGGGGTAAAACATATATTTAACCCAACCGTTATTACAAACAACCTGTGGAGGGTTGACTTACTAATTATGGTTAAATCATGTGGACATAATATATCTACAGTGAAGGGAGTGCAACTATGGGCTTTAGTAGAATGACCCATTAGTTAACGAATGAAGATTAATTTGGTCTAATGAGTTTAGCCAATTAATCTCGGATCGTTGAAGCCCATGATCTATAGGTCTGTGATGTCCCTCAACTAACTCGTAACGGACTAGCTCTAGAATAGCGTGATAAGTTAATTTGAAACGTTTAAATTAGAATTAAGAGAATTAGTAATTATATGAGATATACTTACATGTTTAATTTTAGAATTAAACTGAATAGGTGAATTTATATATTTAAATATGATTTAAATATATAAAGATGGATATGTGTTAAAATTAATTTAATATTTGATATTAAATTAATTAAGTTTTATTTAATAATTAATTTATGTAATTAATTAATTTTTCATTTTTAAAATCAAATAGATTCTTTAAATCAAAATTTGATTTTTAGATAAAATTGAAAAATTAGAAAACTAAAACACAAAATAAAAAAATGGGTTTTTCCATTATCCATCTTTGACGTAGCTCATACATGAAGCAACCATTTGCCTTGTCTTCTCCTAGCATGAGCTGCAACTCATGCAGCTCTTCTCTTTGCATGTTGATCTACAATATAATGAGAAGATTGAAGTGAAATCGGGCATGCAATCTATAGAATTTTGAGAGAAAATTCGGTTTGAAGAAAGGTTCTTCAACAAAAGTTGCTGCAGTGAACTTTTCTCCTTCATCCATTGATTCAAGCTTGTTTTGAGTCTCACAACTCAATCTAGAGCACCAAGAGAATAGTGGGGAAGATCTTGAGGTGGTCTACAACAAGATATGGAGAAGATTGCAGTTGGAGAAGGGGTTTTGGAGAAGTTCTATAAGAGGTATGTCTTGAAACCCATTTTTCTGCAGAAGCATGCTTTATATTATGCCAAAATTAGTGAATTTGAGTGCTTAGATGATCCTTGTGCTTCCGCTGCTATTGATACAATCCTACAGTCTCATGGTCCGATCTTATACAAACTCTTTGCATAGGACACCCCCGCTCGCATGTCTCCATATGAATGGCCAAAATCTACCATCTGTAGTAGTTCACAACAGTTGTAAACCTCTACAAAGCAGGCCGTATCCGTAGTGTCACCAGGATCAAGTATCCCTCCTTAATCCTTATACTACAGACCTTTTTAGGTTATCACTTAAGGCATGATCCACTTGTATATCTCATATACATGCTTAAGTTTACATACAATAACCATGGAGATTTGTTTATTGGATATGAGTAAATGTCAAATAAAATAACTCTTATTTTATTCATACCAATATGTGTAGTTTACAAACTATGAGATTCCGGGAGAATTAGGACACTAATCATAACAACCTTGTAGTTCATCAGATGATGTAAAGACTACATTCTTGAATGGTGAACTTGAATAAGAGATTTATATGGAATATCCTGAAAGCTTTGTAGTCCATGGTCAAGAGAACAAGGTCTGTAAGTTAGATAAATCTCTTTATGGCCTGAAACAAGCTCCTAAGCAATGGCATGAGAAATTTGATAATTCATCACATCTAAAGGATTCAAAGTTAATGAAAGTGACAAGTGCATCTACTATAAGTTCAAAAACAACCTATGTAGTATCATATGTTTGTATGTAGATGATTTGTTAATTTTTTTTTTTTTTTATCAAACTTGCACGTTATAAATGATGTGAAATCTTTGTTGAGTGCAAACTTTGATATGAAAGACTTAGGAGAAGTAGATGTAATCTTAGGCATAAAAGTAACTAGGTCTAAAAAGGGAATTTCTTTAGATCAATTTCATTATATAGAGAAAATTCTAAAGAATAATAATTATTTTGAAAGTAAACCAACATGTACTTCTTATGACCCTAATGTGAAGTTTTTCAAGAACACTAGAGATGGTGTTAATCAATCTAAGTATACGAGCATCAAAGTTAGTCTCAAATACATTGCTGATTGCACTAGATCTGATATAGCTTATGCTATAAGATTACTTTGTAGGTTTACAAGCAGACCTAGTATAGAGCATGCATTGGAATGTTGTAGAAAGGGTTATGAGATACTTGAAGAAAACCTAGAACCTTGGATTACATATCAGAAGTTTCCCACTGTCTGGAAGGGTTCAATGATGTTGACTAGAACTCCTTCTCAGATGATTTAAAGGCTACTAGTGGCTATGTTTTTAATATAGTAGGTGGAGTTGTTTCATGGAAGCTCAAGAAATAGACTATTTTAGCCCAATCTACGATGTAGTCAGAAATGATAGCACTAGCAATAACTAGTAATGAAGTAGGTTGGCTTAGAAGTCTACTATAAGAGATTCCCTTATGGAAAAAACTGGTACCAACCATATTGATCCATTGCGATAGTACTACAACAATCGCAAAATTACACAACCGTTACTACAATGGAAAGAGATGACAAATACATTGTAAACACAGTACCATTAGAGAGTTTCTCACTAATGGTGCAATTAGAGTGGATCACATAAGTGTTAGAAAAAATGTCTAAAAACTCACAATTTGTAAATATTAGAAACATATTCTATTTATCAATAAAAGTATTATTGAGTTGTTCATTCAATAAAATATTTTTGATATTGCATTTTGTTATGAAAATCCAATAAACGAAATCCATGGCTATAGTATGAATATTTTAATTTTATATGGAGACATAAAAGTGGATCAAGTTTTAATATTATAACGACCCAACTCCCTAGGACTTAAACTAGGTCGTTACTATAAACATGCATGCATACAACTTAAATTGACATATTTTCATAAATTAGTAAAAACCAACTAAATAACATAAAATAATTATTTTTATTAAAACTAAATAACTGAAAGTCATTTAACAGGGTACCCTTAAAATCATAAAAAAAAAAAAAAATAGAAAATTATTTTAGAAAGTCTAAAGGACAAAGACCAAACCTTTGAGTTCAAAACATCAAGACAAAATCAATTTAAAACACAGATGCTACATGAACTGAAGCTCTATACTAGTGGAACCTGAAGATTTCTATTAACTGGCTCACTCTTTTACCTTTCCCTTAGATGTGCGTCACTTTCACACATATCAGGTCTGATGTATATCTCTTCCATATACATTGAACCCTCTAGGAATGCATCACTTTCATACACCTTAGGTCTTCTCTATGAATACAGGGATGTGTACCTCTTTTGTACACATTGTTATGTATACACCTCTTTCGTATACATATATCCCATTGAGCATGCACCTCTTTCGTACACCTTAGTCCCCTCTAGGTATGTATCACTTTCATACATACAGGCCCTAGTACATCTCTTTCACGTACTAGTGCCTTTAAACATGTATCACTTTCATGCACTTAAATAAATCAAATATTGGAAAGTAAAAGAGATCGCATCCAAGATCACATGTAACAATCACATGATCACGAGTTCCATAAAATCTTGTAAATAATGTCATGCTAATCAGTCTAGATAGGCATGCATAATCTTCTATTAGTGAATCAGCCCTAATGCATCTCTTTCATGCACCAGACTCCTTGAAAACATGTACATAATGAATCATTCATAAATTCATAATAAATCACATGGCATACATTTTCATAGTTTCAAAATAATTCTCATGAAAGCATGTATATTATCATATATATGATTTTCGCCTGGCGCTATGGAATTCCAGTAATAGTTTCACTTACCTCAGAATTTAGGCTATACACAATCGTCCACCTATATATATATATATATATCTTATAAAATTCTAAATCATGCTCATATTGAAGGAAATCAGACATCAGGATTTCCATGAGTAGTGGAATGATCGTTCCAAATTCCATTCGTATTTGAACATACATAATTACAATCAAGAAACGAAAACATACAGGCTATGCATAAAACGAAAATGCATTACATAAGATCAAAGGATAGAATTATACATACCTTTGAAGACTCATCTTCAACACCCTTTCATGAACGCTCGTTCAACCAGCAAGACAACAAACACAAATGCTCCAACACTTCGACCGCACCACAACACGATCACAGCAACCACGAACACAATGATCTCCAAGATCACGAACACCGTGAACTCAACAAACGGCCTCTAAAGCCTTTGAACTATGTTGAGTTGAGTACGACACCACCACAATGGCTACCTTGGTATTCTCAGTGTGAGAATCAAGAAGTGTAGTCTTTATGTTGACTTAGTTAGAGGAAGAGATTGAGGAAGAACAATTGTGTAAATGATTGAGCAAGTGAGAGATGATAAAGGTCTATCGTATAGATGATGCCCAATCATTTAACAAATGTTATGTGATTGTTTAGCAAAAGCTCTACGATTGTTTATCTAAAGGCCAGGTCTCTCTTCAGCTATCGTTTAGTGAATCTCATTCACTTGACAGCCAACTATGAGTACTTTTCGAGAATGGAAAATCTCAATTCAACAACTTTAGCAAATCTACTAAATTTAGGAAAACATTTTTTCTTTTATCTCACGATTACCATGAAACCTACCAATAACCTCCCACTCAATTGGTTATTAAAAAAAAGAGATAATTATCCAATAATTAATATTATTATAAATATATATGATAACCAACTTACCTTATTATATTTGTAACTTATAGTTTTAATATTTCATCTCATGAAACATATAAACCATAGTTCCTTTTCTATTTCATGGTACTTAATGTAAATCTCATTTACATTAATCCTCCACTTTATGTATCTCATACATCACACCGATCATTTCATATATAATCGCATTACCTCATATCAATTTGAACATTTAAAACCAACACCAAGAACTAATTCTTAACTTGAGTCCATTGAGCTACCAAGGAGATCTTATGGACCTATAGTTCAAAGCTCCAATGGTACGTGAATAACTGCTCTTTAGTCATGAGATCCACCATCCGTTAACTGCTAGGCACTCTACTAAAGACCGACAGCTGAACTCTCCTTATTATAGATATATTATATGTCCATATCAACCATTGAACAATGTGATAACCCTTCACAGATCGCTCGTAAGTACAACTAGGTGAATAACCGTTATGCCCTTATAGTTACATCTAACTTCTTAAGTACCACTGATCCTTATAATGAACATAAGTCATAGTCCTACTATGACTGAGTCCTCTCTTCCAAAGAGAAGTTGTGGCCACTATGTTCAAGCCCTGGAATCAGCCTTTAAGAGAGCAATCTATCTACTTACCTCTGTATCGGGGAAGGAGTGAATTCCATATTGTGTACCCAAATTAGAAAAATCTGGAAAAAAAGGTAGGCATGTTGAGTTGGCAATCTGGCCACTCTTACCCATACTAATCAAGGGACTGCCTTCAAAGGCAGGAGTTCCCAAAAATCAGGATTGAGATCATGCCACCTACGGTCGTTTAGGTGAGATGTATATCTCCAGTATCAACGGTGTTATATACAGAGACTAGTCATCTCGTGGTTCGGTCGTATACAAACTCTTTGTATAGGACACCTCCACTCGTATGTCTCCACATGAATGGTCAGGATCTATCATCTGTAGTTGTTCACAACACTTACAAACCTCTACAAAGCGGTTCGTATCCGTAGTATCACCAGGATTAGGTATCCCTCATAATCCTTATACTATAGACCTATGTAGGTTATCACTTAAGGTATGATCCACTTGTATATCTCATATACATGCTTAAATTTACATACAATAATCATGGAGCTTTGTTTATTGGATATGAGTAAATTCCAAAATAAAATAACTCTTATTTTATTCATAACAATGTATATAGATTACATACTATGAGACTCCGGGATAATTAGGACACAAATCCCAACAATCTCCCACTTATCCTAATGCCTCGGAAGACTAATGTACAATACAAGATAAAAACAAGTACAATGTACAATAAACTATGGCATACTCTATACCCCAGTATCATTTCCCACTTTCCCTAGACAAGATGTCGCATGTCTCACATACCCAAACTCTCCAGGTGACCCTTGAATACTTTGTAAATGGTGCCTTTGTAAATGGATCAGCAACGTTGTACTTCGATGTGGTCTTCGTGACTATTACATCACCGTGATGCACAATCTCTCTGATCATATTTTCGCTCAATATGCTTGACTCAACGATGACTTTGGGGTTCCTTCGAATTTTCCACAGCCCTGGTGTTATCACAATAAAGAATGATAGGCAAATCCATATTTGGAACAACTTCCAAATCTGTAATGAATTTCCTCAGCCAAACAACCTCCTTAGCTACTTCACAAGTGGCTACGTATTCGGCTTCCATAATGGAGTCAGCGATGCATCCTTTCTTGATGCTTCGCCAAACTACAACCCTTCCATTCAGAGTGAACACTAGCCCCGATGTTTACTTACGAGAATCTTTATCGGTCTGAAAGTCAGAGTTTGTGTATCCTGTAAGGGTCAGATCCTTATCTCTATACACGAGCATGTAGTCCCTCATTCTCCGAAGATATGTGAGGATTGTCTTGACCGCCGTCCAGTGATCTAATCCTAGATTGGACTAATACCGACTTAAAATCCCTATTGCATAGCAAATGTCGGGTCTGGTACACAACTTTGCATACATTAAGCTTCCTATAGCTGAAGCATAGGGAATCTGTCTCATCTCCTCAACCTCTTGAGGTGTCTTAAGACATTGATCCTTAGACAAAACGATTCTATGCCAAAAGGGTAATAAACCCCTCTTGGAATCCTGCATCCTGTACCTGATCGATATTTGATCGATGTACGATACTTGAGACAAGGCTAACCTTTTGTTCTTATGATCCCGAATGATTTGGATCCCTAGAACATATTGCGCCTCACCCAAATCTTTCATTTGGAACTGGACAGCTAGCCACTTTTTAATGTCAGTAAGAAACCCTACATCATTCCCAATGAGTAGAATATCATCCACATACAGTACTAGAAAGCTGTTGAGCTATTAATGATCTTCTTGTAAACACAAGGCTCATCAACGTTTTGATCAAAGCCAAACGATTTGACTACATTGTCAAATCTAATGTTCCATGACGTAGACACTTGTTTCAGCCTATAAATGGACCTATTAAGCTTGTAAACTCTTTGCTCTTGATTTGGAACTACGAACCCCTCTAGTTGAGCCATGTAGATGGTTTCCTCAAGATTACCATTAAAAAAAGGAAGTTTTGACATCAATTTACCATATTTCATAATCATAAAATCTGGCTATGGACAGGAGTTTCCTGATAGACTTGAGCATGACAATAGGTGAGAAAGTTTCCTCATAATCCACTCCCTCAATCTGGGTATAACCCTTTGCCACGAGTCTAGCATTAAAGATTTTCACCTTTCCATCTACATTGCTTTCGCTTATAAATCAACTTACACCCTATAGGTCTTACCCCATCAGGCAAATCCACAAGCTCCCAGAGGTTATTGAAGTACATAGATGCCATCTTCTGGTTCATGGCTTTAATCCATCCATCCTTGTCAATATCCTCCATTGCTTTCTTAAAAGACAATGGATCATCGACCCCATCATTAGAAATGACGTTTTGGGCTTTAGTTAAACCCATGCAGCGATCCGGTGGGTTCATAACCCTCCCACTACGTCAAGGTAGTCTCAACTCTTGAGTTGGTTGACTAGATGTACCGACCTCAACAAATCTTGTTGATCTGTTAGTCTGTTCAACAACTCTTATTGAACCCTCAGTAGTCTCAGTCTCACTAGAAACCTCACATAAAACGAGGTTACTTCGTGGCTTATGATCCTTTATGTAGTCTTTTTCCAAGAAGATAGCATTTGTAGAAACAAACACTTTATTCTCACTCAAAGTGTCCTTCCCTCGTTTCCCTGAGGTGGCCTACAAAGAGGCAAACTTTCGAACACGGTTCCAACTTCTTTAGGTTAGTCACAAGCACATGGGCTGGACACCCCCAAAACCTAAATTGGCGTAAACTACCTTTACGACCTTTCTATAGCTCAAAAAGTGTTTCAGATACACTTTTCGAGGGAACGTTGTTCAGATTAAAGCATGCAGTCTCCACTACAAAACCCCAAAACGAGTCTGAAAGATGAGCATAACTCATCATAGACCAAACCATGTCCAACAAGGTTTTGTTTCTCCTTTCTGATACACCATTCTGCTGAGGTGCACCTAGGGCCAAGAGTTGGGATGCAGTCCCATATTCTATCATATAGTTCTGGAATTGGAGGTCCATATACTCTCCACCACGATCAGATCTTAGTGTTTTTATCTTCTTACCTAACAAGTTTTCAACTTCAGCCTTATACTCCTTGAACTTGTCAAGGGCTTCAGATTTATGTTGCATTAGGTAGAGATACCCGTACCTTGAATAGTCATCTAAGAAAGAGATGAAATATTCATACTCACCTCAAGCCCTAACACTCATTAGACCACAGAGGTCAGAATGTACAAGCTCCAAGGCTTCCTTGGCTCTGTAACCTTCAAGGTATGATTCACACACCGGCAAGGAGTTTTCTTCTAAACTCTTTAGAAGTCCACTTTTCACCAACTACTCAATCCTATTGAGGTTGATGTGACCTAACCTTAGATGCCAAAGATGGGCGTTTTCTTTAGGAGCCAATCCGAAGGGAAAAAATCATTAACCTACTTAACAATTTCGCATAAGTGTAACCCGTCATTTTAGGCCCTAGATTTCCATCCCAAGCAGCCAATCCGAAGGGAAAAATTCTGATTGGGCCAAAAACTAAAGCGACCCTATCCATTTTTGGAGTTCACCTTGATCTTGACCAACTACATAAAACCCATCCGATGGGGGACGCTCCCAGGGTGCCACGAGGGAGTACAGAATGATCTCACAGTGCAAACCAATGATAGAGACCATAAGAAGTGTTGACATACACCTTTCACCCACTTAGTATAAGCACTTTCTTCGTCCACCTTGATATTGACTCGTGCAAACACCATCCGAAGGGATGCTCCCAAGGCAGCACGAGGCCAAGCATGAATATCACGGTGTGAACATTCAGGGAGAAACGTGAGTGGAATCATTGACATATCAGATACATCTCTTCCTCCCATTGAGTATTTTCTAACCTAAGGATTTTAACTGACTTTTTAGGTTTTCCCAAGAGTAACTTTTACCTTGGATAGTTAAAAACTTTTGATCATCATCCATTAAACTCTTTAACGGAGTCTTTGACCAACTGTCTCATGCTTGCAGAAAATCTATCTAATTTACCTTTCCAGGTAGGTTTCCAAGTAAAGGTGTTCCATTTTCGTCAGCTTAAGTACCCCAGCATAGAAAGAACCCACCTTAGACAAAAGGTCCCTTATAGATAGCTTTAATACAATTTTAATCTTTTATGCCAATCAATTTAATCCTATTAAATCGATTCAAAAAGATTAAACTAAGTTGCTAATCCCATTAGAACCTTGAACTTAGGTCTATCTCAATCCAATTTTAAACCCTTTTAAAAAATGAGTTTACCTTAAGTCCACATGCAACTCTTTCTTATCGATTTGAGTTCCAATTTCTATTATAACGCTTATAACATAAACAACCAAAACATTCACAACGCAAAGCAAACACAGACAAGGCATTCATAACTTTTACAAACAACTTAGGTGTCATGCTCCGTGCATTATTCATTCATTGCTATAGAGACCGGTAGCTGGAAGAACTTTAAATCCGACGATGTTCGACTTTGCTTCAGAACCAATTGAAGGCAGAGATGGCGTGGAGGGCTGGACCGCGGCGAACGTGTGACGAAGGCAGGAACGACGTAGTGGATGTGTGACGAAGGCAAGACGACGCGATGGATGGGTCACAGCAGACATGTGGTACTTTGAGGTTGACGAACGGTGGTCGACATTGGCTGGGCATCAATGACAATGGACACGCGACAAAGGGTAAGGGTCAGCTAGGGCAGATCGTGAGAGGGGGGTGCGAGAGCTTTTCACGAGTGGGGGGGTGGGGGGGGGAGAAACTTTCATTTTATATAAAAAAATTAACTCAAAAGAAAAATAAAATGAAATAAAAATATAACTTTATTTAGTTTATATTGTATTTTGTCTTATTCTTTAAAAACCCCAAATAACTATAAATACATATACGTACGTACATACTTATGTACGTACGTACATACATACATACTACATACATATAATTCTTTCCTTTTCTTCTTTAAAATCTAAATATCAAAATTAAATCAATTCTCCAAAATAAAATATCTTTTTTTTTTTTTTTACATTAACTTAAAATTGAATTTAATTATTACAAAAAAATACTGAATTTAATTTATGAACGCTCAGGATTTTATATTCTTCCCTCCTTAAAGAGAATTTTGTCCTTGAAAGTTCATTCTTGAGAAAAAAACTACGGGTATTGGGCTTTCATCTTATCCTTCGGATTTCAAACTGATTCATTATACCATGTATACAAGTACTTCAAACTTTCACGGTATGTGAAGATCTACACTTTTCCTATATAAGTAGCACCTCCAACTCCAAAGTAAACACCAATTCGAAAACATAGGTTAAATGGTTTAGCATTACCTTAACTACTGGCACTAACAACCATGTACCCTCAGTGTATTCGCCTTTAATCATGTTGACCAATTAAGCTTTTTATGCCTTGGTTGACACTCTCTCTTGTGCTTATATCTGTTACTATCTTGGCCAAATTCAGTTTTAACCCTTCTCATGTAGAGCTTGTGTTTGCAAAAGAGTTAAGCCATTCTCCTTATAAAAACAATCTAAACCAATGTGGTTCTCAACCATCCAATCTATGATTAAATAACTTTAGACTTTACATGTTCAAAACTACTAAAGTTACAACTATGTTTCATTACGCCAGCGAACCTAAGATGCCCTTGTTGGGATTGATGCCCGAAAGTCTCGTGCCCTGTAGTTTATAAACAGTATATACGAACACCTGTGATTGTTAATATATGATATTTACTTCACAACTTGTTTTGCTCATTTACTTGTTTTATTTGCTTTAACCACAAACCAATAAACATAAAATCCCTAGTTATCTGTATGTGACTCAAGCATGTATGTGGTGACATACAAGTGGATCATGTCTTGAGTGATAACAAAAATGGTCTTTAGTATATGGATATAGGAGGGAAACCTTATCCTGGTAATGCTACGGATGCGACCTACTTTGTGGAATGGTCACAAGTGCTGTGACTTGCCACAGATGATCTAATCCTAATCATTCGTGCTGGGGACATGCGAGTGGGGGCATCCTATACAAAGAGTTTGTATGAGACTTGACCACGAAGTGTTAATATCTCGTTATATAACACCGTTCATGACAGAGACTTCACTTCACTAGGATGACCATAGGTAACAGACCTCAATCCTGAGTGAGTTGGGAACTCTTACCATTGAGGGAGGTCCTTTGATTTGTATGGATGCGAGTGGTCAAGATGCTGATTCAAACCTACCATTTTGGGGATACGTCTAATTTGGGAGCTGGAAACTTAACTACACAAGATGGAATTCACTCCTTCCCTAAGGCAGGGGTAAATAGCTGCTCTTGGCCCGAGAGGTGTTCACACATAGTTGGACTATGTTGTATTGTTCATTAAAGGAATCAGTGGTACTTAAGGAGTGAGATGTAACTACAGAGGCAAAACGGTAAATTGGCCCAGCTGTAATTACGAGCATCTGTGAAGGGTCATCATACTCATGACTGGTTATATCCAATGGACATAGAAATATATCTGTGGTAAGAAGAGTTCAGCTATTGGTCTTTAGTGGAATCACTGATAGTTAACAGATGGTGAATCTTGTGGCTAAAGAGTTTAGTTAACTATTCACGTACCGTTGGAGCTTCGAGCCACAGGTCCATTAGGTCACCTGGGTAGCTTGGATAAAGTCGAGAACCAGTGTTTAGATTAATTTGAAATGTTCAAATTGACAAGAGGAAGTTCAATTATATATATGATATAATTGGACTGGTTAATTATATATGATATAATTGGATAAATGTGTGAGATACATTATTTTGGAGGAAATTAGATATAAATATGATTTATATCTACTATAGGAAAATACTATAGTAGATATATGATATCAAACTATAAGATATAAATATAATATGATTATATTTATTAATTAAATTAATTGATTGATTATTTAATAATTAACCAATTAATTCACGTTTGAACGTGGGATCATGAGGCCACGAAGGTTAAGGTAACCGGTGGGTTAAAGTATGAAAATTGTTTTCATTTTGATGAATTAATTCAGTCGTGCTTTTTTTATATCCCGTGCCCAAAAGAAACCGTGAAAGAGCGATCGCAAGAGCCTATACGATAGAATCTCATTCGTTTAAACGATCGTCTTGTTCACACATTCCCTAAATGATCGTATACCACTTTCCTAAACGATCGTCCAGTTTTTCCTAAACGATCATGTAGTTCTACTATCTTATAAACGTCTTTGCTATACGATAGTATAGTGCTTCTCGCACACGCTTATCATCTACACGAATTCTTTTTCTCCATCATCTACCAAACTCACCAGAGCCCACTCTTTGGATTTTTGACGTCGAGGATACTCGGGTTTTCCTTGTGGTGGTGTTGTCCCCGCGACCTTGTTCGTGTGCGTTCAGATCGTGCAGTAACAGTCGACAGACTCACCGAGTGTTGGTAGATCGGTGGGAGTTTTCCGCTGCTGTGGGTTCACTCATACGAAGATAGTCTTCCTCTGGTATGAAACCCTTTTTCTATGTTTTATTGTATTCTGAGCATGCTGTTGATGAGTTTAATATGTAGAACTGTTAGTATGGAATGTATATCGTTTGTGTTTCGGTCACTGTGAAATCAAAGCGATCTAAGCCCGCTCATGGAACTCTCGGTATGAAATCTTTTGGCCCTTTTCTTGTCAAGTGCCAAAACAATAACTTTGTATAGGGAAAAAGAGAAAACATGGTCTTTCATACTATCTTAGCATCATTTAGAAACTGAAGATACGAAAAAATGCAAGAAATCATAAACTCAAACAACTCTTAGGTGTTAAGACCTAGAATGAGAAGTGTACCTTTCACCATAGCGTCTGACCTCTCCATCTCATATCAAGTTGTGGCATTGCTCCTATTCCACTATTGTTGTCCACTTGAACCCCCTTGGTCTGAGCCCGAAGGTTGGTCCCTACCATCTGTAGAGCTTCAAATAGGGCACCCATATGCCATATGCCCTTCTAGTCCATAACGATAACACACCCTTGCTCCAACCAAGCAACGACCCTAGTGACGCTTTCTACATGAGTTACAGACCAACTTTTCCTCTTTAATAGCTATAGGTCGGGGGCCTTGTTGCCCTCACTTTTGTGGAGTTCTATCTGTGCTCTGACTCTTTTGCTGAGGCTTAGAAGTCTTTTGGTCTGCTTTCATTTTTTGCCCTGCAGAGGTCCCTATTCCCAACAATTTTATGTACTCATTTCCTTTTTAGGAATCAATGTCAATCCTCACGGTTGCTCGCAGTGTCACATTTATAAGTCTTAAGGTCAAGGGCATGCACCATACCTCGCAATCTACCCCTTAAACCCTGAACGAGTCTCTCTGTCCTTGCTACCTCGGTGGCTACTAGCTTAGGGGCAAAGTGGGACAACTTGCCAAACTCTTGCTCATATTCTTCTACTGACATAACCCTTTGTTCAAATTTGGGAATTCCGCTTGCTTGTTATATCAAGTGTTTGTAGAGAAATACTTCTTGTAAAAACGCTCCTTAAACTGATCCCACGTCGCAAGTCATCTAGTTGTGTCAATCATTTCTCTACTGATCTGTCAACATAAAAACTACACAATGGAGCTTATGCTCCTCCAGACACCTCATGTAGTGAAAGATAATCTTGATCGAGGAAAATCATATATCTGCCTTTGTAGGATCCTTCAATGATCCATCAAAGGGGTGGGGGTCAAAATTTCTGAAATCCCTCAAGTGTTTAGCCTCAAGGAACAGGTCCTGCATGTTCTGATTCTGTGGCTGAGTCCGCTACAACTGAACCTGTGGCAACTACTCCTACTTAGTCTGGTTCGGAGTGGTCTGCCCTGCCATTGCACTATTGATCAGGTCTTGTATCCTTTCCATCAGGGATAATGTCACGGCTTCCTCGATTCTTGCTTCCATCGCTTTCTCATCAACTTGAGTCGTGGGTGGGTTTGAAGCTGTTGGGACATTCTGACTCCCAAAGATTCCTTCTTGCTACACCCCTGGTGGGGGAGGGTTTTGGACTTTTGTGTGCTGCTCTTGGGGGTCCCGAACTCCTACTCTAAATGTCTTCGTAGCTCTAAACTTAAGTGCCATGTCCTGTCATGAACTCAAAGTTCAGCTTTCACTAGACCCCTCTTCATTGAAACACATTTACTAAGGCATTGCCTCAACTAGTCTTATGCACATATATTAAAAACTTTTTATTATTAAGGCATAACTGGCGATGATGAGGAATCCGTTACTGGGCCACAGGGACTATCTAGACTTATGTAGTAAGTCAGTCTTCAGAACCCAAAACATGGGCTCTGATACCAACTCTAATGACCCGACTCACTAGAACTTAAACTAGGTCGTTACTATAGATATGCATGCATACAATTCAAATTAATAATTCTTGCAGCTATAATTCTACACCATGACACCTTGATGCACCTTCTGATTCATTAGTTTATAGAATTAATAATTCTTGCCGCTATAATTCTACCAACTTGCATTGTTTAAAGTTCCAAATTAATATTCAATATATTAATTATTATATATTATGTTCATATAAATTTGTTTTTGATATGTAAAATAAATAAATAACTTCTTTTTAGTAAGTAATTTGTAGGATGATACATTTAAACCTCTAATATTTAAGTCAAAGTTGAGTTAAGTAATATTCAAATTGATGTAAAAAAAAAATTGACTTGCTTAAGCAAAATCCATTTCTTCGAGTGGGTGTGTTGAATTATGTTATTAAAATAATAATTGGTTGATAGTTGATTCTAACATATTTTTAATATATTTTTTTGTATTAAATAACCTAACATTAATGAATTAAGAGTATAATTAAGAAGCTCATCAAATTAAGGGGAAAAAAATGAAAACTACCCATATATATATACATGCCGCATAATTTTTTTTTTACTTAAATTTATATATTAAATTTTAAATTGTGATTTAATTTTATGATTCAATTTGTATTGAGTTTAATTAATAAATATTTGATATGAAATAATAATTTAAAAATAGTATAAAAAATATATATTTCTGGTTTTAAATTAATTTAACATGGATATGAGATATTTTTAATATGGTTAATAATTTATAAAAAAAAAATTAGAGGAAAATATATTTTTTTTGAATTAGTTAAACTAATTGGATAAAAAAATGATTCAGAGAGATTCTTTACATTTTTATGGACTAAATATTTTGAAATTATGAAATTTGTAACATATTCTCTCTTTGGATATGTTGAAAGCTTATAATCTTTTGTTGTGTCAAGCCTTTAATAGATTTTTTTTCCTTTTATCATTCTGGTTCTAGTTCCTGCTCACTTTTTGACTCCTGCTCTCATTCTTGTTCAATTATTTCTTGTCTTTTTGTTAAGAGAATTTAATTATTTCCTGTCATTTAAACATGATTAATTTTTCTTAGGGAGCGTTTGGATCGAAGGAATTGAGATGGAAATAAGGATGGGAATGGGTAAGGGATACATATCCCCTTATTTGGTATAAGTTTTGAAACTTTAGGCATGAGAATAAGTTAATCTCATGCATTCCTTATACTTATAGATGATTGTTCTCTTTGGAATGCCAACGCAAAAATAATATACGATGTCTTAATCACGCTAACAGATGATATATGCGATGTTACAGAGTTTACTGTAAATTGCCAATTGATGCGTTCAAATAGTATATGCGTGTCACAAGTTTTCTCACGATGAAGCCAAGTATAATTCCATCGCGAGTTTCTCAGAATGATCCGAGGTCAAACGCAGATTTGCGATGTTTGTGTGAAATGAAGTGATATATGCTGCCATAAACAAATTATGATTGTGAAGTGCTAGAGAGTAAAATGCGATGATAAATGAACAAACAGGTAATTAAAGCTGAAATTGTGCAAGGTGTGCGTGAGTAAATGTGATGGCAAGTCTTGTAGATAGAAACGCTAAGGGAAACGGGTTAGGGGAAAAGATTATCGCAAGTTTGTCAATCCTATTGAGGACGCAACTAAGGTTCCGTCTTCCCTTGTCTTACACCTCTCGGTGATCGCCTGCGTCACCATATTTTTATGATGATCAGGGACGAACGTTTCCAAATGCAAGGTTGTTTCCATCTCTAGAAGTACTTCTTGCTTTAGTTGACGTATTCTATCGACCTTCTATCGAGAGGTGGATTAAAATCTTCACTTCTGCTCTCATATATGAAGATGCCATTGAGCATAATTAAATAAACTTAGCATATATCTTCAACATGGATTGACTTACTCACTCAATCCTTCCCTCACACCCTAGAAGTTTAGTGACTCATGGTGAAAGAAATGAAGGATGAATGCATAGTGGTGAACAGATAGATGAAGATGAACATGGTAGTGATATTAATTGGTAAAGATAAAGCGTTTGTTATAGAGATATGAATGATAGACAGAAAATGAATAACAAACGATGAATAGAAAGTAAGAATAGTCGAGAGTTGCATGTCAATGTCTTGGCATGGATCCTGATCGAAGCTGCTTGCTTACTGGCGCGTCGGATGAGTGGAGGAATGAGGTGGAGAACTTCCTCCTCAGGAGAGTTCTTAGGAGAAGAGTGTTCCTTGCACAGGGATTCTTTTTGCTATTTTTCCTCTTCTTTTTCGTCTATTTTTCTGTGTGCTCTTCTTGTGCTGAGTATTGCTATTTATAGATTTTACCACCTTTTGCCTTAGTGGTCCCGTTCTGAAAAGTTAGTTTTTCTTGTCGCGACTGGTAGGAATGTCCGCTCTGATCCAAGTTCCATTTGTCAGGTCGTACATCAAAAAAAGCTGTATGATTTCAGAAATCCCCAAGAATGCATTGATCTTTTTGTCCCTGAACAATTGCCGCAGACGGTGATACCTGTTACCTGCAAAACAAAGGTTTGAACAACTGATAACGGGCATAAATGCACATTATCATAGTGCTAAGTTATTAAACAATGTTGGATTGCATTGATAAAATATGTTAAATTGCATCCATTAAGCATAAATTCTATAATATTGCGGTCACACGCATTTAGCGCATTAGAACTATTGATTTTTTTGTATTTTTATGCAGAATATGCGTTAACGCAATGCAAGATTGCGATCATAGGAAATTATCGGTCGAGCGCAACTTCACCGCAAGACTTTACGTTGATCGTGCTCGCAAACATTTTCCCGAGAAGGATCGCCGCAACTTGGTCAGCGCAACATGGTGGGCGTATCTGGGTGAAAGGCCAATTAAGAGCGATGGGATAGAAAGCTGATGACAGTCAGATCCAAATTAAATTGACAGCCGATAACGGTCACAAAGTACATTCAGTTTTATCGGTAACAATCGTTTGGCGCGTCAATCAGGAATTAAAGCTGTCCCATCGATAAAACCGGGAAAGAGAAGCTGCCTTTCACCATTGATGCCCTATAAATACCAAATGCATTCTTCAGAAAAGGGGTTGATCGGTTTACGAGTTAACCAGTTGCTTTTTTTCATAGTTTTCTTCCATTTTTAAGGTGAAGCTAGAGAATAGTGGTGGTGTCGGAGATCGCCCAGGGCAACTTGAGAGAGAACCTTGGGGCGTAAGGGTAGAGAGCGGGCCGACTCTCGCGAGAGCGAGAATATCTTTAGAACACGAGTAGAAATAGTGTAAACGCCTGGCAGCAAGAAATTGCTACCAGGCTAGAAACAGTGTAAACGTCTGGCAGCAAGAAATTGCTACTAGGCTTTTTATTATACTTGCATTGTTATTTGTACTTCATCTTCGTATCTATTCAATGGAAGTTCTATTTCTACATCTGCTCACTCTCTTAATACACATGAGTAGCTAAACTAGTTGAATGGGTTGAGAAGAAGTAAGCTAACATGACCTAGGAAGTTCATTGCTTGCAATTGTCTTGTTTTATGCTGTGCAAAATACCCTTTAGAGTTACTCGAGAGAGAGTCGAGTAACTCTAAAGAAAGAACCTAAGGTCTCGAGAGAGCTAGGTTAGAATCTTGACTCGGAAGAGCAAGATTAGGCTTGCATAAATAAGAGATAGGGACTTAGAGATAAGCTCTGTTTGTCAACTTGCATCGCATATATCCTAGTAATAGGAATGATATTATGTGGTCGTATATTTGTGTGGATGTCATCTTGTCATCGCATAAATAGGAACAGAGGTTTATGTGTAAACCCTGTAGACTTATCACATATTTATTGCATGCAATCTAGCCTTAGAAGTCGTGGTATTCGCACCGAGAGGTGGTTTACTATTGTATGCATGTTGCGTGATCGCAAGTATGAACGCATTCTAGGGTGTGTTAGCCGAAATCTTTCTCAACCCATTCACTGCATATTCATCGTATTTCCCATTTACCAACTCTTTTCAAACACTGCCGCATTTTTTATTTATTTTTAATCAACGCAATCAACAACCAAACACTTTATTTATTTTTCCGGTTACCGCAAAGTTTCCATAAAAAATTATCAACGCAATCTATTTTCACAAGTCCCTGTTATCGACCCTGGACTTACCAGGAAACTCAGGGGAATTTACACTTGTGGGGAAACTTGAGTGCACAACGCAATTCCATCAACGCATATCATCCATATTTTCATTCAATAAAATAACGCATCAAGTTTTTGGCGCCGTTGTCGAGGACTTTGGCAAAATAGTTTGTTAACGGTAATTTTTTTAATTTCTTTGCAGGACTCTCAATCTCTGGCAAATTACGACCCGAAGATTGAGAGGACTTTTAGAAGAAGATTGAGAGACAGCCAATAGTAACCACAATCCGATAAAGAAGAGATGGTGGAGCAGCCTGGAGGTGGAGCACCAAATGATAATAATGTCATCGCAAATCCGATTCTGTTGGCAAACGATCGCAATAGACCCATTAGGGACTATGCATCGCCAAACCTCTGTGATTTCTCTCCGAGAATTATGAGGCCTGCCCTCAACGGAAGCAGATTCGAGATGAAACTGGTGATAGTGCAGAAGATCCAAACTGCAGGTCAATTCGAAGGAAGGCATGGCAAGGATCCGCACGTCCACCTCCAAAGTTTTATTGAAATCTGCAATATTTTTGTGTTCTTGAACATCTCTGCTGAAGAAGTTCGACTAACGTTGTTCCCATTTTCTCTCTGTGATCAGGCTAGGAAATAGGCTTATTCGCTCGAACCAGAAGAGATTACTTCTTGGGAGTAGATAGTGGAGAAATTCATGAAAAAGTATTTTCCAACTATCGAGAACGCAAAACGAAGGATGCTTATTACAAATTTTGAAAAAGATAAGGACGAATCGCTTAGCGATGCTTGGGCGAGGTTTAAAAGGTTGGTCTGGGATTGTCCGCATAATGGGCTACCAGACTGCCTTCAAATAGAAATTTTCTATCACAGTTTGAATCCCGCTTCATAGACCGCTGCCAATGCGGCAGCCGTTGGTGGTCTGCTTGACAAAACTTACAATGAGGCGAAGAATATCCTGGACGGCATCTCCAAGAACCATGAAGACTGGAGGGAGAGTGACCAGAGATTGAGACTTAAAGATTCTGATGCAAACAATGGTGCGATTACTTCATTACAAAACCAAATGACCGCAATGATGAATTTTATTCAAGGAATGGAGATCAATAGCCCAACACCGTAAGGTGGGCAAATCAACGCAATAAGTCAAAACATCGCAAGATGTACGACTTGCGGTGATGGGCATGCGATGGAAGATTGCCCGCAAAATCCACAATCTGTATATTTTGTAAAGAATAATCCCTTTTCAAACCTTTACAACCCCGAGTGGAGCAACTACCCCAATTTTTCTTGGAAGAATCAATAACAAAATTTTCTACCTGTGGCCACAAAGGAAAGGCCACAAGTATTCTTCCAACGCAACAACGGTCAACAGAGCAATCAAGCAAGTAGCTCACAATAACCACGGCAATCCTCTTCCCTGGAGAGCCTATTGAAGTAATATATAGAGAAAAACGAGACAGTGCTTCAAAGTCAGGCTAAGTCCATCCACAACCTCGAATTGCAAATGGGCCAGATTGCGAGTGAGCTAAAAAATAGACCGCAAGGGGTATTGCCAAGTTCTACCGAACTTCCACGCAACCCAGGGGGATCAGGTAAGGAGCAATGTCAGGTTGTGACATTGTGTAGTGGAAAGACTATGGAGGGGGAAAAGAAGGAGCATAATAGAACAACTTCCATCGCAACGAAGCCTGAGATTATGGTAACACAAAAGGAAGAAAGAGAAAATGAAGTAGTGGAAGCTGAGGTTGCGTCAACCTCAAAGTCAAATGAAACAGGAACCGTGAAAATTCAGTTACCACCTTTCCCTTAGAGGCTAAGAAAGAAGAAAAACGAAGAGGTACAGTACCAACGCTTCTTATCTATGTTAAAGTAATTACATGTTAACATTTCTTTCAGTGAAGCGATTGAGGGAATGCTTGCCTATGCCAAGTTTCTGAAGGACATAGTAACTAAGAAAAGAGACACTGGAAAATTTGCCACGGTGGCATTAACGCAAAGTTCTAAATCCATTGCTCCATAGGACATTCTTCCTTGCTCCATAGGAGGACTCTATATTGGGCAAGCCTTGTGTGACTTAGGGGCCAGCATAAATTTGATGCCGCTGTCGATTTTTAGACAATTAAATGTGGGGCAAATTGTGCCTATATCAGTGACTCTCCAATTGGCTGACAGATCTCTGGTTCATCCAGAAGGTAAAGAGAAGGATGTGCTGATCATGATTGATAAATTTATTTTGCCAACTGACTTCATCATTTTAGACTACGAGGTCGACAAAGATGTGCCCATCATTTTGGGGTGACCTTTTCTATCAACGGGTCATGCTCAAATTGATGTGAACAAGGGAGAAATCACTTTGAGTATAAACGGATAGAAGCTCAAATTTAATATAATTCATGCCATGAAATTCCCAGATGAAGAAGACCTACAAGATTATGATGATGATGACCTGAATTTGATTGAAGAAGAAAAGTCTGATGAAGAGTATGAAGAAGAGGATGTAGCGCATCCGTTGTTGCTTGCAATGCGATCGTAGCAAAAACAAACAAAGAAGAAGAAATGATCGCAACGCAAGAAGAAGAGCCAAAAGAATAAAGAAAAACAACGCAACCTTCCCTCGTGGAACCACCAACACTTGAACAAAGACCCTACCAACCTATTTGAAGTACACATTTCTGGGGCAGAATGAGAAGCTACCAATGATAATCTCCTCTACGCTCAATGAAGATCAAGAGAATGCATTGATGAGCATTCTCAAAAAACATGTGCGATCAATTGGCTGGACACTCATTGACATCAGAGGAATTATCCCCACGTACTTCATGCACCATATTCGTCTTGAAGATGACCACAAAGCAACAATTGAAAATCAACGCAGACTTAACCTTGTGATGAAGAAGGTCGTCAAAAAAGAGATTATCAAGTGGCTAGATACGGATATTATCTATCCTATAGCAGATAGCACGTGGGTCAGCCCCATGCAATGTGTGTCGAAGAAGGGCGGAATGACGGTAGTCCCAATTGAGAACAACGAGTTAATACTGCAAAGAACCATCGCTGGATGATGCATATGTATGGACTACCACAAGTTGAATGGGCCACAAAGAAAGATCACTTCCTTCTGCCATTCATTGATCAAATGCTAGACAGACTCGTAGGGAATGATTTTTACTGTTTTTTGGATGGGTATGCCGGATATAATCAAATCATGATAGCCCTTAAAGATCAAGACAAGACCACATTCACCTGCCCATATGGAACATTCGCTTTCTGCCGCAGCCGTTTGGCCTCTACAATGCATCGAGCACGTTCCAAAGATGCATGATGGCGATCTTTTCAGATTATCTCGAAGACTCAGTTGAAATATTTATGGATGACTTCTCCGTTTATGGGAACACTTATGAAGTCTGCTTAGCCAACTTGGAGAAGATTCTGGAAAGATGTAAAGAAACAAATCTGGTGCTCAATTGGAAAAAGTGTCATTTCATGGTTAAGGAGGGTATAGTGTTGGGACATAAAGTCTCTCGAGATGGCTTAAAGGTGGACAAAGCAAAGATCGACGCAATTGAAAAGCTTCCACCTCCAACTAGCGTGAAGGCAGTGCGAAGCTTCTTGGGGCACGCTGGATTTTACAGACGATTCATCAAAGACTTTTCTAAGATAGCACGACCACTGAGTGCGTTGTTAGAGGCAGACAGGAAATTTGAGTTTGACAACAATTGCCTCAATGCATTCAAAGTATTAAAAGATGCGCTGATTACCGTGCCCATACTAATTGCGCCAGATTGGACAATGCCATTTGAAATCATGTGCGACACAAACGGGTATGCGATGGGGGCTACATTAGCGCAAAAGAAGAAAACTAATAAAACTCTAAACCCTGCTCAAATAAATTATACCACCATTGAGAAAGAACTTCTGGCTGTGATTTTTGCGTTGGAGAAATTCAGGGCATATCTGTTGGGAAACAAGGTATTCATTCACACTGATCACTCGACAATCAAATATTTAATTACAAAAAAAGATGCAAAACCGAGGTTGATCAGATGGGTTCTCTTCCTTCAAGAATTTGATATTGAGATAATTGATCAGAAGAGGATAGAGAATCAAGTTGCGGATCACTTGTCCAGATTGGAAAATCCCGAGGATGACCGTAATGAATCTGAGGTGAATGTTGTGTTACCGCACGAGCAGCTGTTCCACATAGAAGAATTGCCCTGATATGTGGACAACGTTAATTGTTTGGTTTGTGAACAATTTCCTGAAGATTACACTTATCATCAATAGAAGAAACTCAAGAATAAATGCGGACATTGTTAATTATTTTCCCTGGTATGTGGACATCGTCAATCAGCTTGTTGTCGGGTGCTTCTAGGAAATCCTTTAACTTATAGAGCTGATTGTTGTCCTGGGCGCTAAATGGCACTACCTTCCTACCGACGATCACCACATCCTTGCTTTCGTTGAGTCGACCATGGCAAAAAGCCCGCACTACCTCTAGGATGACTATGGATGGGCATTGACAGAAAGTGTTCCATCCAAGCTCAACTATGATGCTGATAATGAGATCTGTAGTGGGGCCGGTGCAGGGAAGAAACCCATCTCGATTAGTAAGTCATCATTTTCCTTTCATACTTTTGGACACCTCCTGGCCGGCGAAGACTTGCTGCCTTTCATCTTTTCCTTTCCTTTTTCCTGAATGGTCGTAAAGGAGGTCCTTTGTCGTTTGATGCGTGCCCTTTCTTTGTCATACTCTTCTTTTTCAATTTCCCATTCTTCTCTTTCTTTTCTCTTAAACTCAATGTTGTGCTGCACTTTGGCTCTTCAGCGCAACTCTTTTTCGTCCTTCTTGTTCCTCTTAGCTTCTTCTTTTTACAGTTCTTTTTCGAGTTGCTTAGAGGTGAGCGCAATGCGATGATCATCTTCGAGCTTTTTCTTCTCTTCCTTCTCCACCATTGCGTTGACACGGCGAACCTCCTCATCGTGAAGCCTTCTAGCCAAATTAGCTGAGCCGATGATTTAGCGCACTTGTGCCATCTTTTCTTCATTCTCTTTCAATTCCTTCTTTCTTTATTCTCTTTCCTTCTCTATACGTTCAACTACTTCTGGGTTTACTGCTTCCCCTTGTGGCACCGCATAAGTGGGATGATGTCAGGATCTTCCTTTTCATCCAAACCTCGAAGTTGAGCCCTCGCCGCATCTTTTGAATTAGTTTATTAGGATTAAATTGATTTTCATAAAAGATAAATTTGTATTAAATCTATCGATTAGGGACCTTTTGTCTAAGGTGGGTTTTATCTAGGCTGAGGTATTTAAGCTGGCGGAAATGGAATACCCCTACCTGGGAACCTACCTGGAATGGTGAATTAGATAGATTTGCTACAAGCATGCAACAATTAATTAAAGACTTCATTAAAGAGTTTAATGAATAATGATCAAAAGTTGTTCAACTTTCCAAATTAAGTATTACTTTTAGGCAAACCTAAAAAGTCACTTAGTTAAAATCCTTAGCCGTGTTTTTTCTAAGTAAACTAAACCCTAGGTTATAAAATACTCAGTGTGAGGAAAAGATATATGATATGTCAATTCCATTGATGTTTCTCCCATAATGTTCACGCCGTGAGATTCATGCATGGCCTCGTGGTGCCCTGGGAGCATCTCCCTTCGGATGGTGTTTGCATGAGTCAATATCAAGGTGGACAGAGAGAGTATTTATAGTAAGTGGGTGAAGAATGTATGTCAACTTGTCCTGTGGTCTCCTTCGTTGGTTTATACCGTGAGATCTTCTTGCACTGCCTCGTGGTGCCCTGGTAGTGTCCCCCTTCGGATGGTTTTGTACGGTTCGTCAATATCAAGATAAACTCCAGAAATGGATAGGGTCGCTTTAGTTTTTGATCCAATAGGATTTTTTCCCTTCGAATTGGCTGTTCGGGGCGGAACACTAGGATCTAAAATGAAAAGTCACACTTACGGGAAATCGTTAAGAAAGTTAATGATTTTTTGACCAAATCAATGATGTCGTTATAGGAACAAGAGTTGTTCTGGTATTAATGACTTGTTAAGAATGTCCCAATTCAGAGGAGGGATAAATTGATTACCCTTCAATGGCTTTTGTCCTAAACCTTTGAAGCATCATGTCGAAACTAGATGCCATATGGGGTTCATTTCAGTTTTGCTAAATCGTATTGGATGTTTTTTCAATGAGTATTTGCTAAAATCTAGCGTAGATCAATGTGTTTCTTTTGAGCAACATGTATGATTTTTCGTTAGTTGCCTCTTTTTGTTTGACCGATTACATACATTAGAAAGAGTCTTTTAAAACATATTTTGTGGTAAACGACCTCGAGTTTGTCATGGTCCATGAGTGTCCTCAAGTCTCGACCTTTGATGCACCGTGAAATGTTCGTAATGCATATAAGGTGTGGCTTGCACACCTGATGCATTGGCCAAAAGGATTGAGAACATGGTCATTGTACGTCATATCATGGACACGTTGCATTAATTTTTTGAATGTTAGTTCTCACTTTTTGAGAACAAAGGGATGGATGACAAAGAAACCAGTAGGGTCAGTTCCAAAAATAATCTCCGGACTTTCTTGAATGTTAAGGGACTAAAAGAGAAAGCAATTGTTATTGACTCTAGTGAAGTTCATCAACGAGAAGTGTTCTCTGAAATGTAACTTGGAGTTTATTTAGGTTTTGATATTGATCCCACTACTCTCGAGAAGAGGAAGAAGTCTAAAAACAGTAAATGTGATTTATTTGTCTTGGAGACGTGTTTGGTAGAGAATGATGATTCTGCCTAGATACTTGATTCAGGTGCTACTAATCATATTAGTTCTTCTTACCAAGGATTTAGTTACTGGAAAATATTGGAAGAAGGAGAGTTGACTATTCAAGTCGGTACTAATGAGTTTGTTTTAGTTGTTGCTGTAGACAGGCTGAAGTTATTTTTGGACAAGAAACATTATCGTTAATGGATAATGTTTTTGTAGCTCCTCATATCAAAAGGAACTTAATCTTAGTTTCTTATCTCATTGAACAAGGTTATACCGTTTCCTTTTCTGAGAGTAAAGTGTTTATTTTCAAGAATGGTATGGAGAATGGTTTTGGTTCAATGGAAAATAACTTATATGTACTAAGGTAATTAGTCATAAAAGCCTTGCTTAATACTAAAATGTTCAGTACAAGGACAACTGCAAAAAGACCAAAGGTTTCTCCTAAGAAAAACGTCCATCTTTGGCATCTACGGTTAGGTCACATCAACCTCAATAGGATTAAGAAGTTGATGAAATGTGGATTTCTAAAGAGTTTAGAAGAAAACTCCTTGTCGGTATTTGAATCATGCCTTGAAGGCAAGATGACCAAATGACCTTTTACTGGAAAAGGTTATAGAGCCAAGGAAACCTTGGAGCTTATACATTCATACCTTTATGGTCCGATGAATGTTAGAGCTCAAGGTGAGTATGAATATTTCATCTCTTTCATAGATGATTATTTAAGGTACGGGTATCTATACCTAATGCAACGTAATTCTGAAGCTCTTTACAAGTTCAAGAAGTATAAGGCTGAAGTTGAAAACATGTTAGGTAAGAAGATAAAAAAAAACTATGATCTGACCGTGATGGAAGGTATATGGACCTCGAATTTCAGAACTATATGATAGAACATGGAATCAAGTCCCAACTCTTGGCCCCAGGTACACCTCAGCAAAGTGGTGTATCAGAAAGGAGAAACAGAACCATGTTGGACATGGTTCGTGAAAGAACTCTTATTCAAGAGTACCTATGAGTGGAAGCAGATCTTTCCAATTCATTGTGACAGAATTACTGCATATACATTCAAAACATACTAATATGCATTCATAATGCTAAAGAGATCAAGAGATCATACCATATGAAGATTTCTTCTTCACAGCACGTCTAAAACCCAACCGTCTACCTTGAACAATCACCACTTGGACAGAAGGAAATGGAGAAGACAACACCACGCAGATCCCTCAGTATTCTTGGAGTGAGAATCCAAAGTGTGGGCTTTGTTTAGATTTGGTAGAGGGAAGGAGGAAGAGAGACAGTACACAACGATCAAGCAAGTGGGAGATGAGGTCGTCTATCGCATAGACAAGATGCTTGAACGTCTAGGTGAAGTATACGATCGTGTAGGAAAAAGTAAGCAATCGTCTAAACGATCGTGTAGGAAAAGGTAAACGATCATATAGGAAAAAAGTGAGCAATCGCGATCGTCCAAACTATCGCGTAGGAAAAACTAAGCGATCAGTTTATACGATCGTTTAGTAAATATCGGGAACTAAACGATTGCTTGTGAAAAGGTAAACGATCATTTAGTTAATAGCGCATCGGTGTAATCGATAAGTGATCGCTTAGGAATATCATATATGTAAGCGATGGTGCAGTCACTATCGTATAGGCACTGATTTTCTAAACGACGACACTTTCTTTAACACAATGTCCGTGCCTTAGTTCTCAACACACTGTCAGCTATTTATAATGCACTCATCCGTTATTTAGAACAGAATAGACGTCATCCCATTTCCTTTATAACCGTCCAATGAATGTGATCTTATCATATTCATAACATATAAATTAATATCATATATTAATTATAATATTTTCATCTACTAGATATAAATCATATTTATATCCAATTTCTTCGAAACTAATGTATCTCATAGATAAAGTTAATTACATCATATTTAATTAACTCATTTAATTATATCATATATAATTAACTCATTTAATTATATCATATATAATTGGACTCCCTCTTGTCAATTTGAACATTTCAAACTTACCCAAAAACTGATTCTCAACTTGTATCCAAGCTACCAAGGGGACCTTATGAACCTATGGCTCGAAGCTCTAACGGTGTGTGAATAGTTGACTAAACTCTTTAGTCACGATATCCACCATCCGTTAACTACTAGACATTCCACTAAAGACCGACAGTTGAACTCTTCTTGCCATAGATTTATTTCTATGTCCATTGGATATAACCAATCATCAGTGCGATGACCGTTCATAGATGCTTGTAATTACAATAGGCCAATTTACCATTTTGCCCCTGTAATTACAACTTCCTCCTTAAGTACCACTGATCTCTCTAATGAATAATACAACATAGTCCTACTCTTTGTGAACACCTCTCGGGCCATGAGAAGGTGTGTGGTGCCACATCGTTCAAGCCCTAGGATCAACCCTTAAGAGAACAGTCTATCTACTTACCCCTACTTTGGGGAAGGAGTGAAGTTGAGTTCCTAGCTCCCAAATCAGACGAATCCCCAAAATGGCAGGTTTGAGTCGGCGTTTTGGCCCCTCGCACCCATGCAAATCAAAGGACCACCCTCAATGGAGGAGTTCTCAACTCATTCAGGATTGAGGTCATGTTACCTATGGTCATCCTAATGAAGTGAAGTCTCAGTCATGAATGGCGTTATATGTCAAGACATTAACACTTTGAGGTCAAGTATTATACAAATTCTTTGTATAGAATGCCCCCACTCGCTTGTCCACTACACGAATGATAAGGATCAGACCATCTGTGACAAGTCACAATATTTGTAACAATTCCACAAAGCAGGTCGTGTCCGTAGTGTTACCAGGATAAGGTTTCCCTCCTATATTCATATACTACAGACTATTTTTGTTTTCACTTAAGACATGATCTACTTGTTTGTCACTACATACACGCTTAAGTTACATAAAGATAACCAGGGATATTATGTTTATTAGTTTGTGGTAAAATAAAAAACATCTAAATGTGCAAAGTCAAGTAGTGAAGTAAATATCATTTATATTATACATCACAAGTGTTCATAAAAAGTTGTTTACAAACTACAGGACACGAGATTTTAGGGCACAAACCCCAACAATTCGGTCTATAGTGAGTTATGTTCATTTTCCAGACTCGTTTTGGGGATTTGCAGTGGGGACTGCATGTTATATTTTAAACACCATTCCCTTGAAAAGTGTTTCTGAAACACCTTTTGAACTATGGAGAGGTCGTATTAATAGTTTACACTACTTCAGGATTTGGAGATGTCCGACCCACGTGCTAGTGTCTAACCCAAAGAAGTTGGAACCACGTTCGAAAGTTTACCTCTTTGTAGGCTACTCCAAGGAAACAAGGTGTCACACCCCCTCCTAAATTACCCTCTTAATCTGAAAGAGGATATGACCATGGTAGTTACTAGTCCTACCGCTAGCACTCACCACCTTAGCCTGTTAATCTAAATGCCAAACTGTTAAACATTAATAATGTATGCATACACCATGCCTCCTTATGGTTCTACGTAAGATTATATAAACACATGCATATAGCCATGACATAACATCTATGGAAAAAATTATCTACAGTTGAGCCCAAACATCTATAACAAAGCTCTAGTCCCTCTCAAAACATGTGTACATAAACAGATCATCAACCTAAGTCTTCTTAATAAGTCGGGCCTTTCAGTGGCAAGCAGCAATAGAATCAACCTTGAGGAATCTGACCGCTACCTGTAAATGGAAAACACAGAAAATCTGTGAGCTAGTAGCCTAGTGAGTGACTATAGAATCATGTTACATCATGCATTACATCACTATAAACATGTAAGTATACTGATGAGTATCTCAAGAAACTTTCTCTAAATATAGCTTTAAACCATTCTTGTACATCATTATTCCTTAGTTGAGAACGAGCCTACAATGCTCTAGCTCCCAACGTCTATTACCGGCCAAGAGACCCATACTTCGGCCTCCCTTTGGTGGTGTATGGCCTAGGAGACCCATACTTCGGCCTCTCATTCAGAACTACCTATGTGCATGTAGAGTTTTCTAAGTACCGTCAATACTTTAGGTACTATTACCCAGATACCTTCTCCATGTCCTTCAGTATCGGGTTATTTCGTAGCATCAAATTAAGTTTCATTGCATGTCATTTACACAAGAACTCATTCTATGATAGCCTTCCTCTAGGAACCATATTTCAACATTAGAAACTTAACTTTTGTAATGATTTCACAACATACCTTGGCCTGTTAAACATATACAAGCCGGGGAAGATACGTTAGCTATTCATTAACCATTTGTTGTTTGAGGGAGTATAAATTCACCATTAACATCACTGTAACTTACTTGGCCTTATATGCATACGTATTGAAAACATTAATTTCACTTAGTCACTCACAGCTCGTCGGGGCTCTTAACGGTTTATATGCCTCTCCTAGCTCTTCTTGGCGTGAAAGGACATAATACCTGGTTAAACTACTTAGAATTCTTAGCAAAATACCTCAAATAGTTCATTTACTCATGGAACTTTCATCAACAAAGACAGCATTACTAGTGAGATAATCATCATAGGTGAATTCATCCTCATGAGCGAGATCCTCATCATGAGCGAGATTAAGCTTTTCCTAGCAAAACTTTCATCCTGGCAATACTCACCTCCTCTAACAAGCTTTGCTTCCTCACCAACGAGATTCAACCCACATTTCTAGCGAGATTTCCTTCTTGAGCGAGATTCTCATCACAAAATCAGTGATATTATCATCTTGAGCGAGATCTTCATCCTCCTCATCTCGCTCTTGCTCTCCACGGTAAGCTGTTTGCTTGTTCTTCCCAAGTAGTTGTCTGCTTCTGCACAGATTCTCTATTTCAAATTCAAAAATTCTTAACTAAAAATCCAGAACTCTTTTCAAGAAACTTCCTTCTACAAACTTGTTTATAATTGATTAACTTTCTTACCTTGAAATTTGAGCTGAAAATTTCTCATGGTTTGGCCTAGAGCTTCCAATATTCACCTTGGGCTTTGATTAATCCGAAATTCTACCTCTTCTACAAATTCTTCACTTTTTGTTCTTCTCCTCTTGCAATCTTTTTCCGGAAAGAAAACTTCAAAAACTAGGTTCTCCCAGCTTTCAAATGGCACCGATTTCACTAACTTTGCTCATGCCAATTGCCGAAACCATGCTTTTGAATTTCACTTCTTTTCAATCTTCCTGCCGCCTCCCGAGTTCAAGGATTAAACCGCCACATCACCCCATACATTTAGTGCCTCCAGCCAAAACCAATTAGTGAACCTTTTCATTTAATGTGTTTTTCTTTCCTTTCCTCCATAACTCCTATAAATAACATGGATTTCCATTGGTTAAATATTTAATATAAAATTTCTTTGGCTAACATGCTTATCTAGGAAACTTAGAGTTCGGGGTTTACACAAGGGGTGGATACTTCTATGATCCGAGTGAGAACAATGTTTTTGTGTCGACAAATACTATCTTCTTGGAAAAAGACCACATTGGGGATCATAAACCATGAAACAAGCTTGTTTTACATGAGATTCTGATGAGACTACTGAAGCCCAGAACATCATTTCTGATGATGGGGTCAAGGATCCATTGTGTTATATGCAAGCAATGGAGGATGTTGACAAAGATGAGTGGATTAAAGCCATAAACCATGAGATGGAGTCTATGTACTTCAACTCTGTCTGGGAACTGATGAATCTGCCTCATGAGGTAAAACCTATAGGGTGTAAGTGGATCTACAAGAGAAAACAAGGTGTAGATGGAAAGGTGCAGATCTTTAAGGCTAGACTCGTGGCAAAGAGTTATACCTAGGTTGAGGGAGTGGACTATGAGGATACTTTCTCACCTGTTGTCGTGTTGAAATCTATCAAGATACTCCTGTCTATAGCCACATTTTATGATTATGAGATATGACAAATCATGAGCAAAGATTTTGCAAGCTTTTGCAAGCTTAATAGGTCCTTTCTGAATGGTAATCTTGAGGAGACCATCTACATGGCTCAACTAGAGGGTTTCATTGTTCCAGATCATGAGCAAAGATTTTGCAAGCTTAATAGGTCCATTTATGGGCTGAAACAGGCGCTTAGATCGTGGAACATAAGATTTGACAGTGCGATCAAATGTTTGGCTTTGATCAAAACGTTGATGAGCCTTGTGTTTACAAGAAAATCATCAACAGCTTAGTAACTTTCTTGCTACTGTATGTGGATGATATCCTACTCATTGGAAATGACGTTGGTTTTCTGACTGACATTAAGAAGTGGCTAGCTGCCCAATTCCAAATGAAAGATTTGGGAGAGGCGTAGTATGTTCTAGGGATCCAGATCATTCGGGATCGTAAGAGCAAGAGGTTGGCCTTGTCTCAGGCATTGTACATTGATCAAATGTTGATCAAGTACAAGATGCAAAATTCCAAAAAGGGTTTATTACCCTTCAGGCATGGAGTTGTTTTGTCTAAGGATCAGTGTCCTAAGACACCTTAAGAGGTTGAGGAGATGAGCCAGATTCCCTATGCTTCAATTGTTGAAAGCCTTATGTATGAAATGTTATGTACTAAACCTGACATTTGCTATGTAGTAGGGATTGTCAGTCGATATCAGTCCAATCCAGGATTAGATCACTGAACGATGGTCAAAACGATTCTCAAGTATCTTTAGAGAACGAGAGACTATATGCTCGCGTGTGGAGATAAGGATTTGATCCTTACGGATACACAGACACTAACTTTCAAAATGATAGAGATTCTCAGAGATCGACATCAAGGTCAGTGTTCACTCTAAATGGAGGGGCTATAGTTTGGTGAAGCATCAAGCAAGGATACATCGCAGACTCCACTATGGAAGTCGAATACGTGGCCTCTTGTAAGCTGTTAAAGAGGCTATTTGGCTTAGGAAGTTCCTTACAAATTTGGAAGTTGTTCCAAATATGACTTTATTGAACACTCTCTATTGTGATAACAGCGGAGCTGTGGCAAATTCAAAAGAACGTCGGAGTCATCGTAGAGGCAATCATATTGAACAGAAGTATCATTTGATCAGGGAGATTGTGCATCGCAGTGATGTGATAGTCACGAAGATCGCGTCGAAGCACAACGTTGTTGATCAGTTTACAAAGGCTCTCACGGCTAAACTGTTCGAGGGTCATCTGGAGAGTCTGGGTCTACAGGACATGTGGCATCTTGTCTAGGACAAATGAGGGATGATACTGGGGTATAGAGTATGCCCTAGCTTATTGTATATTGTACTAGTTTTTTCATGTATTGTACATGAGTCTCCCGAGGCATTAGGACAAGTGGAAGATTGTTGGGATTGGTATCCTAATTCTCCCGGGGTCTCGTAGTTTGTAAACAGTTTGTACACATTGTTATTAATAAAATAAGAGTTATTTTATTTGCATTTACTCATATCCAATAAATTAAGATTCGTGGTTATTTCATGTAAACTTAAGCATGTATGTGAGACATACAAGTGGATTATGCCTTAACTAATAACCTAAATGGACTGTAGTATAAGGATAAATGAGGGATACCTTATCTTGGTGACACTACGGATACGACTCGCTTTGTAGATAGTTACAAGTGTTGTAACATGCTACAGATGGTCTGATCCTTACCATTTATGTGGAGACATGCGAGTGAGGTATCCTATACAAAGAATTTGTATAAGACTAAACCACGAGATGATTAGTCTCTTTATATAACGTCGTTGATAATTGAGACTTACATCTCACTAAAACGACCATAGGTGACATGACCTTAATCCTGAGTGTTTTATGAACTCCTGTCTTTGAAAACGGTCCTTTTATTAGTATGGGTGAGAGTGGCCAGATTGCCAACTTAACAAGCTTACCTTTTTTGGGATTTGTTTGATTGGGGAGCTGAGAACTCAATTACACAATATGGAATTCACTCCTTCCCTAAAGCAGGAGTGAGTAGATAAATTGCTCCCTTAAGGGCCGATTCCAGGTCTTGAACATAGTGGCCACACCCTTGTTGTTGGAAGAGAGAACCCAGTCATAGTAGGACTATGACTTATTGTTCATTAGAGGAATCAGTGGTACTTAAGGAGTTAGATGTAACTACAGGGGCATAACGGTAAATTGGCTCAGTTGTACTTACGAGCGATTTGTGAAGGGTTATCGCACTGTTGAATGGTTAATATGGACACAAAAATATATCTGTAGTGAGAATAGTGCAACTGTCAGTCTTTAGTGAAGTGCCCGACAGTTAATGGATGGTGAATCCCATGACTAAAGAGTTTAATCAGTTATTCACGTACTGTTGGAGCTTCAAGCTACAAGTCCGTAAGGTCCCCTTGGTAGCTCAATGGATTCAAGTTGAGAATCCATTTTTGGGGTTAGTTTGAAGCATTCAAATTACAAGAGGAAATTCAATTATATGTGATATAATTGGTGTGATGTATGAGATACATTATTTGCAGGAATTAATATAAATATGATTTACATTAAGTACCATAAAATAGAAAAAGAATTATAGTTTATATATTTCATGAGATGAAATATTAAAACTACAGGTTATAGATACAATACGATGAGTTGGTTATCATATTTATTTATAATATATTAATTATATGATAATTAATTCTTTTTCTCTAATAACCGATTGAGTGGGAGGTTATTGAAAGTTTTATGATAATCGTGAGATAAAAGGAAAATTGTTTTCCTAAATTTAGAAATTGCTTCATTCGGAAAGTACTCATGAAAAAGCTATCAAGTAAAAGAGTTTTACTAAGTGATAGTGTTGAGAGAGACTAAACGATCGTGTTGAGTTGACTATACAATAGTCACTCAGTTGATCATTGTTATACAATCGAGTAGCAAAGTCTATGTGATAGGCTTGCGTTTACTAAACGATGGAGCACATCGTCTATGCGATATACTGTGTTCTTATCTCCCACTTGCTCGATCTTCTACTCGATCGCATACCTCCTATCTTCCTCAAGCCAAGATCATACAGAGCCCTAAATTGTGCACTTCCCACCTAAGCCCTCTAACCTGAATACCAACCTGTTAAACATTATTAATGTACACATACAACATGCCTCCATCAGGTTCTACAAAAGTTTATATAGTCACATGCAAACAGTCATGACATAGCATCTACAGGTAAAATATTTACAGTTGGGCCCACACTTCACTAACAAAGCCCTAATCCCCCTCAAAACATGTGTACATAGATAGACCATCAACCTAAATTCTTCTTAACAAGCCGGGCCTTTCAGTGGCAAGCAGCAGCAGGATCAACCTTGAGGAATCTGACCGCTACCTGGAAAAGGAAAAGATAAAAAAATCTGTGAGCTAGTAGCCCAGTGAGTGACTATAGAATCATATTACACCATGCATTACATCATTACGAACATGTAAATATATCGATGAGCATCTCAAACAACTTCCTTTAAACATAAACATTGATAACCATTCTTAAACATCATTAAACATCATTATTTCTTAGTTGAGAACGAGCATACATCGCTTTAGCTCTCAACATCTGTTACCGGCCAAGATACCCATACTTCGTCCTCCTTTTGCTGGTATATGGCCTAGGAGACCCATACTTTGGCCTCTCATTCAGAACTATCTAGTGCATATGGAGTTTTCTAAGTACCATCAACACCTTAGGTACTATTACCCAGATACTTCTCCGTCTCCTTCAATACTGGGTTATTTTCTAGCATCAAATTAAGCTTTATTGCATGCCATTTACACAAAGACTCATTCTATCATAGCCTTCCTCCAAAACGCATGCTTCAACATAGGAACTTAACTTTTGTAATGAATTCACAACATACCTTGGCATGCGTTAAAAAATATACAAGCTAGAGAAGATACGCTATGCTATTCATTAAACATTTGTTGCTTGAGAAAGTATAAATTCATCATCAACACCACTGTAACTTACATGGTCTTTTCTGCATAAGTATTGAAAGCATTAATTTCATTTTAGTTACTCACAGCTCTTCGGGGCTCTTAACGGATTATATGCCTCTCCTAGCTCCTCTTGGCCTGAAAGAACATAATTCTCGGTTAGATTCCTTAGAAATCTCAGTAAAATGCTTCAGATAGTTCGCTTACTAATGAAACTTTCATCAACAAAATCAGCATTACTAGCAAGATGATCATCATGAGCGAGATCACCCTCATGAGCGAGATCATCCTTATAAGCAAGATCATCTTCATGAGTGAGATTTACCACTTCAACCAAGATTTATCTCTTCTAGCGAGATTTGTTACTTTCCAGCGTGATTTGCGACTTCTCAGCGAGATTTGCAACTTTTCAGCGAGATTCAAAGCAAAACCAGTGAGATTTTCATCCTTAGCACAATCCACCTCTTCCTTATCTTGCTCATTTTCTTATCCTGCTCTCGCTCTCGCTCATTTTCTTATCTTTCTCTTGCTCTCGTTCACTATGGTAAGCTGCTTGCTTAATCTTCCCAAGCAGCTACCTATTTACGCACCGATTTCGTATTTCAATTTCAAAAATTCATAACTCAAAATCCAGGACTCTTTTTAAAAAATTTCCTTCTACAAACATGTTTAGAACTGAGTTAACTTTCTTACTTTAAAATATCAGCCCCAAATTTCTTGTAATTTGGCTTAAAGCTTCCAATTTTCACCTTGGGCTCTGATTAATCCGAGAATCTGCCCCTTCTGAAAATTCTTCACTTTTTATTTTTCTCCTTGTGAGATCGTTCTCTGGAAAAATAATCTAAAAAACTAGATTCTCCCAGCTTTTAAATAGCACCAATATCACTTAATTTTCTCAATTCATTTGCCAAAACCGAGCTTCTGAAGTTCCTCTTCCTTTTATACTTCCTGTCGCCTCCCATGTTCAAAGGTCAAACCACCACCTCATCCAGCACTTAGTGCTTAAATCCAGCTACTTCCTCTCTAATCCTTTCTTTTTTCTTCTTTTTTTTCCTTCATTTGTAATTTCCCTGTAACTACATCGTAAGTTTTTCACTTATCAAATAATTAATATGACATTCTCAACTAAACATACTTATATAGGAAACGTAAAATTCGGGATTTACATAATATGTTTAAAATGAAAGGGGAATAATGTTTTTTCAATGAATAAATTAAAAATCAATTATAAATTTGGAATAATTAGCATAAAATTTTTAAGTAAGGAAAGAAACAAAGAAATATTAAAAATAGAAATGGATGAAATTATAATATAAAGTAATCAAATGATACAAAAGTGTCAAAATAAAATAATATGTAATATCTTTAACAAAACATAGTTTATTATCCCATGAGGTAATTCTCTTGTGGTTCTTGGAATATATCATTTTAAATATGATTTATTTAAGAAACAATTGATTTTTTTTTTTTAATTACTACCTATGGAACTTCGATTGCATAATGGAAAACACATCCAACTATAAATGCAGTTACATGTGCAGTCATTTTACCATCACAAACTATGAACTTTAGCATGTATTTTCTACTGAATTGTACACAACCATTGCAATTGTTACAAATGAGACATTTTCTGACTTCCGTTGGGATACACTCTTTGATTGCAAATTATGCATTTATCTAACCATGGGTTGTCCTTATTAACTATCTCAACAATTAAGGCAATTACAGAACAATATAAATCACCAAATATCCCAGCATAACTTCTTTGATGCTTACTATTTTTCTTTTTCCATCTTTAGAGGGAGGAAGAAAAGTGGACATATTTATGTGAGCCAAGAAGATTTTCCTCCTATATAAACAAATAATTAACAAAATACCAATATTAATGTAGAGGAGAAAATAATTACAATATTTAACTATTAGTGAAAATTTATTTAAAATGGAAAATAGAAAAAGTGGAATCCAACATTAGTTATTTTATCATTGGAAAGCCTCCTCATATGCCCCCACCTTTACTTGTGGGTTTGGACCCCAAGGAGTACCTATGTTTTAAAGCAAGGGAGGAGATAGGAAAATGTGGGCATGGTGGACATCCCACACACATGTGTCACGGCCGTCTGAACGTGGCGCGGCACGACACACATGCTTCATAAGGAAAATCTATAAATTGGCCTTGTTGAAGAGTGTGAGATTTCCAATCAGTTCCGATACAACTCCGATTGAGATAGATTTTTTACTGGGCTATTTTATCCTAGGGATGCCATGGCCTTACTCCGAGCTATTTGCACAAAAGAGCAGAGCTGCGAAACATTTTAGAGAAAGAAAGATCCATGACTCAACCTACTTTCATCGTTTTGTTCGTTTTGCAGATTCTGTTCCAGCAATCGCCTTTTAAGCCATCCATTTGTTGTTCTATTCTACCCGTCGGGGAGTCATTCCCAACAATTTTAAGACGTCATCCATTTGCCACAGTTCATGATGGCCCTGTCAACACAGACCGACATTATGTCCTCTAATCTCAACCGTCCTTTCCATTTTGAAGGGGCGCACTTCAAACAATGGAAGCAAAAGATAATGTTATTTCTCACCGTTAAGAAGGTTGCTCACGCATGCACCACAAAGAAGCCAATTGTCCTAAAAGAAGATCCTATCGAAGAAAAAATCAAAGAAGTAGTTGTTTGGGAAGAAAATGATTTTCTCCGCAGAAACTTTATTTAAAACGGGTTAATTGATAATCTCTATGACCATTACAGTACAATGAAGATAGCAAAAAAAGTTTGGTATGCCTTGCAAAAAAAAAAAAAAGATATGATATCGAGGAGGTCGGTTTGAAAAAATATGCAATAAGTCGTTACCTGAAGTTCTAAATGACAGACGACAAATCTGTGGAGGCCCAATACCATAAACTGCAGAAAATAGATCATGAGATAATAAGTGAAGATATGCCTTTTGATGAGAAATTTTAAATTGATGTCATTATTGAATAGTTGATCCCTTTATGGAAGGATTTTAAAAATGCCCTTCAAGACCAGGGAATTCTCCTTGGAGAGTTTAATAACACACCTAAGGATTGAGAAGAAAGCCTGTAAGCAGGACCAGAGGGAGGAGGTAAACATCATACCAGGAAAGTCCATCTCTACAATGATAAAGCCTAAACCGTCTGCCTCCGCAATGATAAAACCTGAACCAAAGTTAAAGAGAACTAAGAGGAAAGGTCAAAAGTGGGGCTCCAACAACCAAAAGAATGAAAATAAGCAGAACCCCCCTCCCCAAAAGAAATGGTGCAATTTCTTTGCTACAATTGCAACAAACCTGGACATATGACCAGGAACTGTAGGAATAGGTGTCGTCCTGCTGAACAGGCGAACCTAATAGAAGAACCGTTATTAGCCAGGATCACAGAAGTAAATGTGATGATGACTCTGTGGGATGATGGGTAGACACTTGCACAACACGCCATGTCTATCATGACCTTAGTTTATATAAGATTTATTATGAAACTAGGGATAAAAATATATTGTTAGGAGATCATCACTTAATACAAGTTGTTGAAGTCAGCGAGGTGGAACTAAAGTTTACCTCTAGAAAGACCCTTACTCTGAAGGACGTTCTACACACTTCAGAGATAAGGAAGAATCTAGTCTTAGGTTATCTCTTAAACAAGGTGCGCTTTACTCAGACTATAGGGACCAACTTGTGTACTCTTACAAAAAAATAATGTCTTCATGGGAAAGGGCTATACAATTGATGGAATGTTTAGACTTAATTTTGACTTGAATAAAACTAAGTCTTCCATTTATAAGTTGTGTTCTTTTAATATTTGGCATGCTAGGCTTTGTCATGTTAATAAACGAATAATTAGAAACATGAGTAGGTTGGAAATGATTCCTAATCTATCCATGAATAACTTTGATAAATGCGAATATTGTAGTCAGGCTAAAATTACTAAAACTTCGCTTAATCAGTATTTAGGGAATCTAAACCTCTAGATTTAATTCATTCAAACTTATGTGAATTTGGTGGTGTCTTGACTAGGGTAAAAGATACTTTATCATGTTTATAGATGACTGATTTGACTTCACTCTTGTATATTTACTGAAGAATAAAAGTGATGCTTTTGATGTGTTCAAATTTTTGTAACTAAAATATAAAATCAGTTGAATAAAAAGTTAAAAGACTTCGTAGTGATAGAGGAACTGAATACAATTCAGATGTTTTTAATAATTTCTATAACTCACATGGAATAATTCATGAAAAGACAACATCTTATTCTCCTTAAATGAATGGAAAAGCTGAAAGGAAAAATAGAACTCTATCTGAACTAGTAGTTGCTATTTTACTTAATTCAAGAGCTGCCTCTTATTGGTCGGGTGAAATTATCCTTACCATGTGCTATGTGCTTAGTAGAATACCAAAGTCTAAAAACACAACTTCACCCTATAAAGTTCTTAAGAATAAGAAACCAAACTTGTCATATTTCAAAACTTGGATGTGTTTAGCCTATATAAGAATACCATATCCTAAAAGAAGAAGACTTGCTAGTATTGCCTATGAATGTGTCTTCATAGAATACGCGGTAAATAATCCATGACCTAAGAAATCAAGTGATTATAGAATCCAATGACACTGACTTCTTTGAGGATAGATTTCCCTTTAAATCAAGAAATATTGGGGGCTAAAGTTATAGTAGTCTACCTTCAATTAGAATTCAAACTCCAAATGAGGAAGCAGATCCAAAGCCCAAGAGAAGCAAAAGAACTCGTACTGTCAAGGACTTTAGGGATGGCTTCCAAACCTTCAACGTAGAAGAAGATCCTAAGAACCTAAAAGATTCTCTGTCCTCAGTAGATGCCAATTTATGACAAGAAGCTATAAATGATGAAATGGACACTTTTGAGTCAAATAGGACTTGGCATTTGGTAGACCTACCCCCTGGTTGTAAAGTAATAGGATGCAAATTGATCATGAGGAAGAAACTCAAACCTTTGACTAGTTCAAAGCCAGACTTGTAGCTAAGGGTTTCAAATAAAGAGAAAACATAGATTTCTTTGACACCTTCTCCCCTATGACTAAGATCACCTCAATTCATATTTTTTTTTTTCCCTAGTTGCCCTAAACTGAAGGAAATCTGACATGAGGATTTCCATGAGTAGCAGAATGATCGTTCCAGATTCCATTCATATTTGAACACGCACAATTACAGTCAACAAACAAAAAATAACTGGTCATGCAACATAAAAAATTACAGCATGCTTTTCAATAAGATCAAGGGATAAAGCATCATACCTTTGAAGACTCATCTTCAAACTCCCTCGATCACGAACACTCGTTCAATCTCCAAGTCTGCAACACACAAACGCTCGAACAAGTGACCGCAACATTGAATGATTAGCAGCAACCACGAACAAAATGATCTCCAAGATCACAAACCAAACGAACAGTCTCCAACACCTCGACTCAGTCGAGTTGATTAAGACACCACCACGAGGGCTACTGTGGTATTCTCGGTGTGAGAATCCAGAAGTTTAGGCTCTATGTGGACTTGGTTAGAGGAAGAGACCGGAGGAATAACAATCGTGTAAACAATTGAGCAAGTGGGAGATGATAAAGAGTCTATCGTATAGACGATGCTCAATTGTTTAGAAGACGGTAAGCTATCATATAGAAAAAGCCTCGCGATCGTTTAGAAGACAACAAGCTGAGTGAACTATCGTGTAGTGTCACTCCACAATCGTTTAGTCTCTCTTCAACTATCGTTTAGTGAATCCTATTCACTTGACAGCGATTCCGTGAGTCTTTCCGAGAATGGAAACTCTCTTTAAAAAAACTTGCCAAAATTAAGAAAACATTTTTCCTTTTATCTCACGGTTGAAACCACCAATAACCTCTCACTCAATTGGTTATTAGAGAAAAAGATACAATTATCCAATAATTAATATTATTATAAATATATATGATAACCAACTTACCGTATTATATTTATAACCTACAGTTTTAATATTTAATCTCATGAAACATATAAACAATAATTCTTTTTCTAATTTCATGGTACTTAATGTAAATCTAATTTACATTAATCCTCTACTTGATGTATCTCATACATCACCGATCATATCATATATAATTGAATTTCCTCTTGTCAATTTGAACATTTCAAATAAGCACCAAGAACTTATTCTCAACTTGAATCCATTAAGCTACTAAGGGAACCTTATAGACCTACAGTTTGAAGCTCAAACGGTATATGAATAGCTCACTGAACGCTTTAGTCATGGGATCCACAATCCGTTAACTGTCGGACACTCCACTAAAGACCGACAGCTGAACTCTCCTTATACAGATATATTTTGTGTCCATATCAACCAATCAATAGTTCGATAACCCTTCACAGATCACTCGTAAGTATAGTTTGGCTAATAACTATTATGTCCTTATAGTTACATATAACTCCTTAAGTACCACTGATCTCTTTAATGAACATAAGTCATAATCCTATTATGACTGAGTCCTCTCTTCCAAAGAGAAGCTGTGGCCACTATGTTCAACACCCGAAATCAGCCCTTAAGGGAGCAATCTATCTACTTACCCCTGCTTCAGGGAAGTAGTGAATTTCATCTTGTGTAACTGAGTTCTCAGCTCCCAAATTAGACAAATCCCCAAAAAGATAGGCATGTTGAGTGGCAATCTAGCCAATCTCACCCATACTAATCAATGGACCGCCCTCAAAGGCAGGAGATCCCAAAACACTCATGATTGAGAACATGTCACCTATGATCGTTTAGGTGAGATGTAAGTCACAAGTATACACGACATTATATAAAGAGACGAATTATCTCGTGGTCCGATCTTATACAAACTCTTTGCATAAGACAACCCCGCTCGCATGTCTCCACATGAATGGTCAGAACTACCATCTATAGTAGTTCACAACATTTGTAAACCTCTACAAAGCGGACCGTATCCGTAGTGTCACCAAGATCAGGTATCCCTCCTTAATTCTTATACTACATAACTTTTTAGGTTAACACTTAAGGCATGATCTGCTTGTTTATCTCATATACATGCTTAAGTTTACATGCAATAACCATGGAGCTTTGTTTATTGGATATTAGTAAATGCCAAATAAAATCTCTTATTTTATTCCTAACAATGTGTATAGTTTACAAACTACGAGACTCCAGAAGAATTAGGACACCAATCTTAACAACCTTGTAGTTCATCAAATGGATGTAAAGACTGAATTCCTGAACGGTGAACTTGTATAAGAGATTTATATGGAACAGCCTGATGGCTTCGTAGTCCATGGTCAAGAGAACAAGGTTTGTAAGTTTGATAAATCTCTTTATGGCCTGAAACAAGCTCCTAAGCGGTGGCATGAGAAATTCAATAATCTCATCACATCTAAAGGATTCAAAGTTAATGAAAGTGACAAGTGCATCTACTATAAGTTCAAAACAACATATGCAGTATCATATGTTTGTATGTAGCTGATTTGTTAGTTTTTGGATCAAACTTGCACGTTATAAATTATATGAAATCCTTGTTGAGTGCAAACTTTGATATGAAAGACTTAGGAGAAGTAGATGTAATCTTAGGCATAAAAGTAACTAGGTTTGAAAAAGGAATTTCTTTAGATTGATTTCATTATATAGTGAAAATTCTAAAGAATAATAATTATTTTGAATGTAAACCAACATGTACTCCTTATGACCCTAATGTGAAGTTGTTCAAGAACACTGGAGATGGTGTTAATCAATCTGAGTATGCGAGTATCATAGCCAGTCTCAAATACGTTGTTAATTGCACTAGGTATGATATAGCTTATGCTGTAAGATTACTTTGTAGGTTTACAAGCAGACCTAGTATAGAGCATTGAAATGTTGTAGAAAGGGTTATGAGGAACTTGAAGATAACATAGAACCTAGGATTACATTATCAGAAGTTTCTCAATGTCTTGGAAGGGTTCAATGATGTTGACTAGAACTCCCTCTCAGATGATTCAAAGGCTACTAGTTGCTATGTTTTTCATATAGCAGATGGAGCTGTTTCTTGGAAGTTTAAGAATTAGACTATTTTAGCTCAATCTACGATGTAGTCAGAAATGATAGCACTAGCAACAACTAGTGATGAAGCAGGTTGGCTTAGAAGTATACTATAAGAGATTCCCTTATGGAAAAAACTGGTACCAACCATATTAATCCATTGCGATAATTCTACAACAATCGCAAAAGTTCAAAACCGTTACTACAACGGAAAGAGATGACAAATACGTCGTAAACACAGTACCATAGAGAGTTTCTCACTAATGGTGCAGTTAGAGTGCATCACATATGTGTTAGAAATGTCCTAAAATTTGCAGTTCGTAAATATTAGAAACATATTCTATTTATCAAAAAAGTATTATTGAGTTGTTCATTCAGTAAAATATTATTGATATTGCATTTTGTTATGAAAATCCAATAAACAAAATTCATGGCGATAGTATGAATACTTTAATTTTATATGAAGACATAAAAGTGGATCAAGGTTTAGTATTGTGCAACGACCCAACTCCCTAGGACTTAAACTAAGTCGTTACTATAAACATGCATGCATAAAATTTAAATTGACATTTTTTCTTAACTTAGTAAACACCAACTAAATAACATAAAATAATTATTTTCATTAAAACTAAATCACTGAAAGTCATTTAACAGGGTACCCTTAAAATCATAAAACAAAACTAGAAATTTCTTTTAGAAAGTGTAAAGCACAGATACCAAACCTTCGAGTTCAAACATCAAGACAAAAGAAATTTAAAACATAAAAATCTTGAAAACATGAGCAGAAGATTTCTATTAACTGGCTCACTCTTTTACCTTTCCCTTAGACGTGCATCGCTTTCACACACATCAGGTTCGATGTATATCTCTTTTATATACATTGAACCCTCTAGGAATGCATCACTTTCATACACCTTAGGTCTTCTCTATGAATGCAGGGATGTGCACCTCTTTCGTACACATGGTTATGTATACACCTCTTTCGTATACATATAACCTATTGAGCGTGCACCTCTTTCGTACACCTTAGCCCCCTCTAGGTATGTATCACTTTCATACATACAGGCCCTAGGACATCTCTTTCACGCACTAGTGCCCTTAAACATGCATCATTTTCATGCACTCAAATAAATCAAATATTGGAAAGGAAAAGAGATCGCATCCAAAATCATATTACATGTAACATTCACATGATCACGAGCCATAAAATCTTGTAAATAATGTCATGTTAATCAGCCTAGATAGGCATGCATAATCTCTTATTAATGAATTGGCCCTAATGCATCTCTTTCATGCACCAGACTTCTTGAAAACATGCACATAATGAATCATTCATAAATACATAATAAATAACATGGCATACATTTTCATAGTTTACAAATAAATCTCATTAAAGCATGTACATTATCATATATCTGATTTTTGCCTGGTGCTATGGAATTCCAGTAATAGTGTCACTTACCTCAAAATTTCGGCCAATACTCAATCATCCACCTAAATATATATATATATATTATAAAAATCATGCTCATACTGAACGAAATCAGACATGAGGATTTTCATGAGTAGCGGAATGATCGTTCTAAATTCCATTTGTATTTGAACATACACAATTACAATCAAGAAACGAAAACATACAGGCTATGCACAAAATGAAATTACGGCATACTTTACATAAGATCAAGGGATAGAATTATACATAACTTTGAAGACTCATCTTCAACACACTTGATCGCAAACGGTCGTTCAACCAGCAAGACAATAAACATAAACGCTCCAACACTTCGACCGCACCACAACACGATCACAACAACCACGAACACAATGATCTCCAAGATCAAGAACATCGCAAACTCAACAAACGGCCTCCAAAAACCTCGAACTATGTTGAGTTGAGTACCACCAAAATGGTTACCTTGGTATTCTCGGTGTGAGAATCCAAAAGTGTGGGCTCTGTGTGGAGTTGGTTAGAGGAAGAGATCGAGGAAGAACAATCGTGTAAACGATTGATCAAGTGGGAGATGACAAAGGTCTATCGTATAGACGATGCCCAATCGTTTAACAAATGTTATGCGATCATTTAGTCTCTCTTCAGCTATCGTTTAGTGAATCTCATTCACTTGATAGCCAACCATGAGTACTTTCCGAGAAGGGAAAATCTCAATTCAACAACTTTAGCAAATCCACTAAATTTAGGAAAACATTTTTCCTTATCTCACAATTACCATGAAACCTACCAATAACCTCCCACTTAATTGGTTATTAGAGAAAAAGAGATAATTATCCAATAATTAATATTATTATAAATATATATGATAACCAACTTACCATATTATATTTATAACCTATAGTTTTAATATTTCATCTCATGAAACATATAAACCATAGTTCCTTTTCTATTTCATGGTACTTAATGTAAATCTCATTTACATTAATCCTCCACTTTATGTATCTCATACATGATACCGATCATTTCATATATAATCGCATTACCTCATATCAATTTAAAATTTTAAATCAACACCAAAAACTGATTCTCAACTTGAATCCATTGAGCTACCAAAGTGACCTTATGAACCTGTAGCTCGAAGCTCCAACGATAAATGAATAATTGACAAGACTCTTTAGTCACGGGATTTACCATCCGTTAACTGTCAGGCACTCCACTAAAGACCGACAGCTGAACTCTTCTTACTACAAATATATTATGTGTCCATATCAACCAATCAACAGTGCAATAACCTTTCACATATCCCTGGTAAGTATAGCTAGGCCAATAACCGTTATGCCCCTATAGTTACATCGAACTCCTTAAGTACCACTGATCCTTATAGTGAACATAAGTCATAGTCCTACTATGACTGAATCCTCTCTTCCAAAGAGAAGTTGTGGCCACTATGTTGAAGGCCCGAAATCGTCTCTTAAGGGAGCAATCTATCTACTTACCCCTTCTTCGAGGAAGGAGTGAATTCCATCTTGTGTAACTGAGTTCCCAGCTCCTAAATCAGAAAAATCTCCAAAAAGGTAGGCATTTTGAGTTGGCAATCTGGCCACTGTCACTCATACTAATCAAAGGACTACCCTCAAAGGTAGGAGTTACCAAAACACTCAGGATTTATGTCATGTCAACTATGGTCGTTTAGGTGAGATGTAAGTCTCCAGTATCAACAGCGTTATATACAGAGACTAGTCAACTCGTGGTCCAATCTTATTTAAACTCTTTGTATAAGACACCCCGCTCGCATGTCTCCACATGAATGGTCAGGATCTACCATCTGTACTAATTCACAACATTTGCAAATCTCAATAAAGCGGATCGTATCTGTAGTGTCACCAGGATTAGGTATTCCTCCTAATCCTTATATTATAGACCTATGTAGGTTATCACTTAAGGCATGATCCACTTGTATATCTCATTTACATGATTAAATTTACATACAATAATCATGGAGCTTTGTTTATTGGATATGAGTAAATTCCAAAATAAAATAATCTTATTTTATTCATAACAATGTGTATAGATGACAAACTATGAGACTCCAGGATAATTAGGACACCAATCCCAACAATCTTCCACTTGTCCTAATGCCTCGGAAGACTAATGTACAATACAAGATAAAAATATGTATAATATACAATAATCTAGGGCATACTCAATACCCCAGTATCATCTCCCACTTGCCCTAAACAAGATGTCGCATGTCCCACAGACCCAAACTCTTCAGGTGACCCTTGAACACTTTATATAAATGGAGCCTTTGTAAATGGATCAGCAACGTTGTCCTCCGATGCGATCTTCGTGACTATCACATCACCGCGATACATAATCTCTCTGATCAAGTGATATTTTCGATCGATATGCTTGTCTCGATGATGACTCTGAGGTTCCTTCAAATTTGCCACAGCCCTGCTATTATCACAATAAAGAGTGATAGGCAAATCCATATTTGGAACAACTTTTAAATCTGTAAGGAATTTCCTTAGCCAAACAGCCTTCTTAGCTACATCACTAGCGGCTATGTATTCGACTTCCATATTAGAGTCAGCGATGCATCTTTGCTTGATGCTTCACCAAACTACAGCCCCTCCATTCAGAGTCCATGTATCCTATAAGGATTAGATCCTTATCTCCATACTCGAGCATGTAGTCCCTCGTTCTCCGAAGATATGTGAGGATCGTCTTGATCCTCGTCCAGTGATCTAATCCTGGATTGGACTGATACTAACTGACACTCCCTATTGCATAGCAAATGTCGGGTCTGGTACACAACATTGCATATATTAAGCTTCCTACAGCTAAAGCATAGGGAATCTGTCTCATCTCTTCAACCTCTTGAGGTGTCTTAGAACATTGATCCTTAGACAAAATGATTCCATGCTTGAAGGGTAATAAACCCCTCTTAGAATCCTATATCCTGTACTTGATCAACATTTGATTGATGTACAATGCTTGAGACAAGGCTAACATCTTGTTCTTACGATCCCCAATTATCTGGATTCCTAGAACATACTATGCCTCACCGAAATCTTTCATTTGGAATTGGCAGCTAGCCACTTTTTAATGTCAATCAGAAACAATACATCATTCCCAATGAGTAGGATATCATCCGCATACAGTACCAGAAAGCTACTGAGCTGTTAATAATTTTCTAGTAAACACAAGGCTCATCAACGTTTTAATCAAAGCCAAACGATTTGACTGCACTGTCAAATCTAATGTTGTGTAAACTACCTTTACGACCTCTCTATAGCTCAAAAGGTGTTTCAGAAACATTTTTCGAGGGAACGTTGTTCAGAATAAACCATGCAATCCCCACTGTAAAATCCCGAAACGAATCTGGAAGATGAACATAACTTATCATAGACCGAACCATGTCCAATAAGGTTCTATTTCTCCTTTCTGATACACCATTCTGCTGAGGTGTACCTAGGGCTGAGAGTTGGGATGCAATCCCATGTTCTATCATATAGTTCTAGAATTGGAGGTCCATATACTCTCTACCACGATCAGATCATAGTGTTTTTATCTTCTTACCTAACAAGTTTTCAACTTCAACATTATACTCGAACTTGTCAAGGGCTTCAGACTTACGTTGCATTAAGTAGAGATACTAGTACCTTGAATAATCATCTAAGAAAGAGTTGAAATATTCATACCCACCTTGAGTCATAACACTCATTGGACCACAGAGGTCAAAATGTACAAGCTCCAAGGCTTCCTTGGCTCTGTAACCTTTTCCAGTAAATGGTTGTTTGGTCATCTTGCCTTCGAGGTATGATTCCCACACCGGCAATGAGTCTAAACTCTTTAGAAGTCCACTTTTCACCAACAGCTCAATCCTATTGAGGTTGATGTGACCTAACCTTAGAGGCCAAAGATGGGCGTTTTCCTTAGGAGAAACCTTTGGTCTTTTAGCTGTCGTTGTAGTACTGGACATTTCAGTATTAAACAAGGCTTTTATGACAAACGACCTTAGTACATATAAGTTACTTTCCATTGAACCAAAACCAATCTCCATCCCATTCTTAAAAATAAACACTTTATTCTCAGGAAAAAAAAAAAGACGGTATAACCTTATTCAATGAGATAAGAAACCGAGATTAAGTTCCTCTTGATATGAGGAACTACGAAAATGTTATCCAGTAATAGATAACATTTCTTGTCTAAAAATAACTATACCCTGCCTACAACAACAACTGAAACAACCTCACTAGTATCGACTCGTAAAGTCAACTCTCCCTGTGGCAACGTTTGTCAGGAATTAAATCCTTAGTAAGAGGAACTGATGTGATTAGTAACACCCGAATCAAGGATCCAGGTAGACTCATCATTCTCTACCAAACACGTCTCCAAGACCAATAAATCACATTTATTATCTTTAGACATCCTCCTCTTTTGGAGAGTAGTGGGATCTGTATCAAAGCCTAAATAAGCCTCAACTTCCATATCAGAGAACACTTCTCTTCTATGAACTTGAACAGAATCAGCAACATTTGCTTTCTCTTCCTGGAGTTTAACTTAGGAACTGACACTACTGGTTTTGTCATCCATCCCTTTATGCTCGAAATGTAAGAACTGACGTTCAAATAAATCTTGCAATGAGTCCATGATCTTGCGTGCAATGACCATATTCTTGAAGGAAATCGAAAGCGAGATTTCCATGAGCAGTGGAATAAGACTATTACAAATTACAATCATGAATCAACAAATCATTTACAGTCGACTTCAAACAAATGGTTATACAATTTATACAGAAATTATAGCATGTAAAATACAACAGAACAGAAAGTAAAACTCTACGCACATAGGCAGAAGCGTCTCCACGCTCCGTTGTGTGACCGCTCGAACAATAGCGACCACGAACACTCGATCTACACGACCGCAACACCGCAACAAACACTTCGCGCTCGTCCTCAACGATCTCCTCGGTCACAAACTCCTCTATAACACAAACGGCCTCCACAGCACCACGAACGGCCTCCAGAAAACCTCGATGGTGTCGAGTTGAGTCTGACACCACCAACAAGGCGACCTTGGTATTCTCGATGTGAGAATATAAAGGGTGGGCTCTTTTCGAACTTGGTATGAGGCAGACGAACGGAGGAAACAACGAACGCGTACACGACTGGGCAAGTGGGAGAAGGCGAAGACCTATCGTATAGGTCGATGCCCAATCGTTTAGATAAAGCTATGCGATCGTCTAGCAAAATCTATGCGATCATTTAGTCTATTGTTTAGCTCGGACTGTCGCCTACAGACTCTACACGATCGTTTACCTGGGGCCAACGATCATCTAGCAAAGCAATGCGGTCGTTTAGTAAATATTGCACGATCATTTAGCTCGCACTTGCACGATCGTTTAGCTCACCCAGCCGTCATTTAGTAAATTTGAATTTACTTGACGACTTCGTGAGTTTCTTTTGCATGGAGAGAAAACTCAAAACATTTTTTCTATCGTTTTGTAAAACTCTTTTTTTTATTCAAAATAGGAAACCACTTTCCTTTTAAACTCACGGTTACCATGATTCAATAACCACCCACTACTTTGGTTATTTAAAAGAAAAAGTATTAATTATCCAATAATTAATATTAGTATAAATATAAATGATAACCAACTTATCATACTATATTTATAACCTATAGTTTTAATATTTCATCTCATGAAATATATAAACCATAGTTCTTTTTCTATTTCATGGTACTTAATGTAAATCTCATTTACGTCAATCCTCCACTAGATGTATCTTATACATCATACCGATTATATCATATATAATCAAAATACCTCTTGTCAATTTGAACATTTCAAATCAACACAAAAAACTGATCCTCAACAGAATCCAAGCTACCAAAGGGACCTCATGGACCTGTAGCTCCGAAGCTCTAACAGTACGCCATCCGTTAACTGTCAGACACTCCACTAAAGACCGACAACTAAACTTTCCTTATAACAGATATATTATGTGTCCATCTTAACCAATCAGCAGTGCGACAACCCTTCACAGATCGCTCGTAAGTACAGTTGGGCCAGTAACCATTATGTCCCTGTAGTTACATTTGTCTCCTTAAATACCACTGATCCCTCTAATGAACATAAATCATAGTCCTACTATGACTAAGTCTTCTCTTCCAAAGAGAAGTTGTGGCCACTATGTTCAAGCCCCGGAATCAGCCCTTAAGGGAGCAATCTCTCTACTTATCCCTACTTCAGGAAATGAGTGAATATCATCTTGTGGATTGAGTTCCCAGCTCCCAGATCAGACAAGTCTCCAAAAAGGTAGGCATGTTGAGTTGGCAATCTAGCTACTCTCACCCATACTAATCAAAGGACCTGCCTCAAAGGCAAGAGTTCCCAAAACACTCAGGATTGAGGTCTTGTCACCTATGGTCGTTTAAGTGAGATGCAAGTCTCTAGTATCAACGGCGTTATATATAGAGTCTAATCATCTCGTGGTCCAGGTATTATACAAACTCTTTGTATAGGACACCCCCGTTCCACGTCTCTACATGAATGGTCAGGATCTACCATCTGTAGTAGTTTACAACACTTGCAAACCTCTACAAAGCAAGCCGTATCCGTAATGTCACCAGGATTAGGTATCTCACCTTAATCCTTATACTACAGACCGATTTAGGTTATCACTTAAGGCATGATCCACTTGTATATCACATATACATACTTAAGTTCACATAAGATAACCAAGGAGCTTTGTTTATTGGATATGAGTAAATGTCTGAATTAAATAACACTTATTTTATTCATTGAACAATGTGTATCTTACAACAAAAAATGAGACTCCGGGAGAATTAGAACACTAATCTTAACATTCTCAACCCTTTTGGCCAAAACATCAGGTATGCTAGCCAATATGTGAAGATGAGCCAATGAATTAGCCTGCATCCACAACTCATATGCATTACAAACACTTCGCCGTGCATCAAGGGTCGGGACTTGAGAACATTCCTCAACCATGACAAATTCGAGGTCGTTTACCACAAAATACGTTTTACAAGACTTTTTCCACTGTATATAATTGGTCAAATTGGAGGTATTTAATGGGAATACAAACATGTTGCTGAAAACGAGAACACATTGACCTACGTTAGGTTTTAAGCAAATACCCATTAAAAAAACATACAACATCCAATAAGATTTAGCAAAACTAACATGAACCCCATGTGACATCTAGTTTCGAAATGACGCTTCAAAGGTTTAGGACAAAAATCACTGAAGGGTGGTCAATTATCCCTCCTCTGAATTGAGAAATTCTTAACCAGCCATTAATACCAGAAAAACTCTTGCTCCTATAACAACTAGTCATCATTTATTTGGTCAAGAAATCATTAACTTACTTAACAATTTCGCGTAAGTGTAACTTGCATTTTAGGCCCTAGAGTTCCGCCCCAAGCAGCCAATCCAAAGGAAAAAAATCCGATTGGGGAAAAAACTAAAGCAACCCTATCCATTTATGGAGTTTACCTTAATCTTGACCAACTGCACAAAACCCATCCGAAGGAGGATACTCCCAAGGCACCACGAGGGAGTACCGAATGATCTCACAGTGCAAACCAATGACAGAGACTGTAGGACGTGTTGACACACACCCTACACCCACTTACTATAAGCAATCTCTCCGTCCACCTTGATATTGACTCATGCAAACACCATCCGAAGGGGAATGCTCCTAGGGTACCACGAGGCCAAGCATGAATTTCACGATGTGAACATTCAGGGAGAAATGAGAGTGGAATCATTAATATATCAGATACATCTCTTCCTCCTACTAAGTATTTTATAACCTAGGATTTAGTTTACTTAGAAAAAACACGGCTAAGGATTTTAACTAAGTGACTTTTTAGGTTTGCCCAAAAGTAACTTTTACCTTGGATAGTTAAACAACTTTTGATCATCATCCATTAAACTCTTTAACGGAGTCTTTGACCAACTGTCGCATGCTTGCAAAAAATATATCTAATTCACCTTTCCAGGTAGGTTCCCAGGTAGAGGTGTTCTGTTTCCGTCAGCTGAAGTACCCCAACCTAGACAAAACCCGCCTTAGACAAAAGGTCCCTTATAGATAGATTTAATACAATTTTAATCTTTTATGCCAATCAATTTAACCCTATTAAACCGATTTAAAAAGATTAAACTAGGTTGTTAATTTCATTAGAACCTTGAACTTAGGTCTATCTCAATCTAATTTTAAAACCCTTTTAAAACATAAGTTTACCTTAAGTCCGCATACAACTCTTTCTTATCGATTTGAGTTCTAATTTCTATTATAACGCTTATAACAGAAACAACCAAAACCATTCACAACGCAAAGCAAACACATACAAGGCATTCATAACTTTTACAAACAGCCTAGGTGTCATGCTCCATGCATTGTACATTCATTGCTACCTTTTATATAACATTTATACTATCAAGCAATGAACCAAGCAAAATATGTTTCCATTCACACTTATACTATAACGCTTGTAATATAAAGATGATGCATGAATATGCTTGCTACATGCATAAATATAACTCTTATATTTCATGATGCATGTGCATGCGCTCTTGTAATTCCATCATGCCATATCATAACACTGTACATGATGCATGAATAATTGCACAACCTAAGGTGGGTTTTAAATCTATATGTCATACACTATGTATATAAACCACATACATCTCATGTATATTAAATAAAAGTTGATGAACCGGGAAAAAATACCTCAAATCCTAAAAAACTAAAGCTAACTATTACAAAACCAAAGAGTCTTCGGTTCAAATAGGTAAATCGAGTTTTGAACCGTCCGGCTGAAGTCCGCGTCTCCACTGATCGTGTAGCAAAAACCTGTGCGATTGTCTACATGAAAGAATAAATACTTTACTCAATCGTTTACCTACGCTTCCAGAGCTAAACGATCATTTAGCAACAATCGTGTACCTTTTTCTATGCGATAAAGCATGAGGTACGCGATCGTGTAGCGTGTTTCGCAATGCAAGCCATATACGATCGTCTAAACGACAATGATGTAATGAAGCACTATCGTCTAAACGATCATTGAGCGAGTGCCTTCGTATCATATATCACATGATCGTGTAGTCAGTGACTATGCGAAGAGCATACTTACTACACGATTGTTTAGCGCACGTCTTGTACTAAACAATGAGCATCATATGCTCCCACTCGATCATCTACCTCCAGCATCGACGTGATCGGGCAACCAACACTACGCAATAGAGCAAAAAGTTTATCCCATCGTTTAACATTAGCTAAACGATCGTTTAGTAAATACTACACGATTGCATAGAAAAATCTACACAATCGTTTAGCCAAATCCCAACAATAGTTTACCTGAGGCTACACGACACGACCAACTTTTGGTCTTCTTCTTCGTTGAAAACTGCATCTTCATGCTTCAAAACTTCATCACGAACAACTCGACTAACTTAAACACTTTGAATTACATACTCGATTGCATGTTAATTATGCCCAAAAACACAGGGGCCCTTACAAATTAACACTTTGTAATTTAAATAAAGCTTTAAACAAAGGCAATTAACTCGTAAACATTTATCAACGCCATCCACAAATGCATTTAACACTTAAACGCAAATGCAGAAAACCCACCACGACTGTAAAAGAAGTTCAAAACAGAAGTGAAATTTGGAATATCAGAACAACCTAGCTCTGATACCAATTGAAGAAAATCGGACATGAGGATTTCCATGAGTAGCAAAATGATCGTTCCAAATTCCATACGTATTTGAACATACACAATTACAATTAAGAAATGGAAACATACATGTTGTGCACAAAACGAAATTATTGAATGCTTTACATAAGATCAAGGGATATATTTATACATACATTTGAAGACTCATCTTCAACATCCTTGATCACGAATGCTCGTTCAACCAGCAAGACAACAAACAAAAACGCTCCAACACTTCGACCGCACCACAGCATGATCACAGTGACCACGAACACAATGATCTCCAAGATCATGAACACCGTAAACTCAACGAACGACCTCCAAAAACCTTGAATTATGTCGAGTTGAGTACAACACCACCACAATGGCTACCTTGGTATTCTCGGTGTGAGAATCCAGAAGTGTATGCTCTATGTGGACTTGGTTAGAGGAAGAGATTGAGAACGAACAATCGTGTAAACGATTGACCAAATGGGAGATGACAAAGGTCTATCGTATAGACGATGCCCAATCATTTAACAAATGTTATGCAATCGTTTAGCAAAAGCTCTGCGATCGTTTACTAAAGGCCAACTGAGTGAACTATCGTGTAGTCACTCCACGATCGTTTAGTCTCTCTTCAGCTATCGTTTAGTGAATCTCATTCACTTGACAACCAACCGTGAGTACTTTCCAAGAATGAAAAATCTCAATTCAACAACTTTAGCAAATCTACTAAATTTAGGAAAATATTTTTCCTTTTATCTCACGGTTACCATGAAACCTACCAATAACCTCCCACTCAATTGGTTATTAGAGAAAAAGAGATAATTATCCAATAATTAATATCATTATAAATATATATGATAACCAACTTACCATATTATACTTATAATCTATAGTTTTAATATTTCATCTCATACAACATATAAACCATAGTTCTTTTTCTATTTCAAGGTACTTAATGTAAATCTCATTTACATTAATCCTTCACTTGATGTATCTCATACATCACACCGATCATATCATATATAATCGAATTACCTCTTGTCAATTTGAACATTTGAAATCAACACCAAGAACTGATTCTCAACTTGAATCTATTGAGCTATCAAGGGGACTTTATGGACCTGTAGCTCGAAGCTCCAACAGTACATGAATAACTAACTAAACTCTTTAGTCACAGGATCCACCATCCGTTAACTGCCAGACACTCTACTAAAGACCGACAGCTGAACTCTCTTTTATTACAGATATATTATGTGTCCATATCAATCAATCAACGGTGTGATACCTTTCATAGATCACTCGTAAGTACAATTGGGTCAATGACTGTTATGTCTCTATAGTTAGATCTAACTCCTTAAGTACTACTGATCCCTCTAATGAACATAAGTCATAGTTCTACTATGACTGAGTCCTCTTTCCAAAGAGACGTTGTGGCCACTATGTGCTAGCCTCGGAATCAGCCCTTAAGAGCTTCGGGGAAAGAGTGAATTCAATCTTGTGTAACTGAGTTCCCAACTCTCAAATCAGTCAAATCCCAAAAAGGTAAGCATGTTGAGTTGGCAATCTGACCACTCTCACCCACACTAATCAACGGACTGCCCTCAAAGGCAGGAGATTCCAAAACACTCAAGATTGAGTGTCTTGTCACCCATGGTCGTTTAGGTGAGATGTAAGTCTCCAGTATCAACGCCGTTATATACAGAGATTAATCATCTCGTGGTCCGGTCTTATACAATATCTTTGTATCGGACACCCCCGATCGCATGTCTTTACATGAATGGTCAGGGATCTACCATCTGTACTAGTTCACAACACTTGCAAACCTTTATATTGCAAACCTTTACCACTGTGTCACCAGGATCAGGTATCTCTCCTTGATTCTTATACTACATACCTATTTAGGTTATTACTTAAGGCATGATCCACTTGTATATTTCATATACATACTTAAATTTACATACAATAACCATAAAACTTTGTTTATTGGATATGAGTAAATGTCACATGCTTTAACCATATTTAGTAAATGCTCATCTAAGTCTCAGAACCAACAAAATTATCCTTAATTTCATCACTTGGCACGAAGTAAGATTACTTACCTCAGAGTTTGATCTCAATCCCAACAAATTTATTCTCCTCATTGCCTAAAAGAACCTTGAATTGAGCCTAAAGCAAACATCATAATTTAATTCCAATCCTAAAATATAGCCCAAATCACAAATTAATACCAATACATCCAAAACACTTACTCATGTTTGCTCAAATCGACACTTCACATGAGCCTCGAACACGAAATTCAATGCAGATACAGGCCAATTTGAGAGGTCTCAACCCAAATCTAAAACCCAACCAAACATTAAACCCACATCAAACCAATGTGTATAACAAAATAATGAGAACCCAATTAACCTCACCAATTGCTCACAATCCTTTCTTGACCGCAAATCAGAATGACCCGATCTACAATCCGAACTCCAATCACACTGAACACCAACCAAGTTTTAAAAGTTAATGGGCAACCAAGATATCTGGAAAAATACATCGAAATCGACAAAGAACTGACCCCTAAATAACACACTCCCGACAAATGGCGACCAAAGGCGGCGATAGTTATCAATCTGAACACTTCGGGGGCTGGACAGAGGTGCTCAGTGGACGACAGCTACGATCATGGCACGAAAAGAGGGGATGGCAAGCGACTGGCTCGCGATGGTAGAAACCGGCGGCTGGAAGCACTTCAAATCCGATGATGTTCGCCTTCGCTTCAGAACCGACTGGAGGCAAAAATGGTGCGGAGGGCTGGGCCGTGGCGAACGTGCGACGAAGGCAGGAACGACACAGTGGACGCACGGCGAAGGCAAGACGGCTCGACGGCTGGGTCGCAGCGGACATACGGTGCTTTGAGGTTAACGAACGGTGGTCGGTATTGGCTGGGCGTCAATGACGACGGACGTGCAGCAAAGGGTGGGGGTCGGCTAGGGCAGATCTTAAGAGGGGGGTGCGAGAGCTTTTCACGAGGGGGGGAGAAACTTTCGTTTTATATAAAAAAAATATTAACTTAAAAGAAAAATAAAATAAAATAAAATATAACTTTATTTAGTTTATATTTTATTTTGTTTCGTTTTATTCTTTCAAAATCCCAAATAACTATAAATACATATACGTACGTAAGTACATACATATATATATAGATACATACATATATAATACATAATTCTTTCCTTTTCTTCTTTAAAATCTAAATCTCAAAATTAAATCAATTCTCCCAAATAAAATCTCTTTTTTTGACATTAACTTAAAATTGAATTAATGCGACATAAAATCCAAATTTTTTCTTTAAACCAACTAAATTTTAAAATTAAAAAAATTTCCTCAATTATTACAAAAAAAAATACTGAATTTAATTTATGAACGTTGGGGATGTTATATTTTTTCCTCCTTAAAGAACTTTCATCCTCGAAAGTTCATTCCTGAGAAAAAACTACGAGTATTGGGCTTTCATCTTATCCTTCGGATTTCAAACTGATTCATTATACCATGTATACAAGTACTTCAAACTTTCACGATATGTGAAGATCTATACTTTTCCTATGTAAGTAGTACCTCCAACTCCAAAGTAAACGCCAATTCGAAAACATAGGTTAATTGGTTTAGCATAACCCCAACTACTAGAACTAACAACCATGTACCCTCAATGCATTTGTCATTAATCATGTTGACCAATTAAGCTCTTTATGCCTTGGTTGACACTCTCTCTTGTGCTTATATCTGTTACTATCTTGGTCAAATTCAGTTTTAACCCTTCTCATATAGAACTTGTCTTTACAAAAGAGTTAAGCCACTCTCCTTATAGAAACAGTCTAAACCAATTTGGTTCTCAACCATCCAATCTATGACTAAATAACTTTAAACTTTACATGTTCAAAACTACTAAGGTTACAACTATGTTTCATTACGCCAACAAACCTAAGATGCCCTCATCTTTTCACGTGCCAAAACAATAACTTTGTATAGGGAAAAGGAGCAAACATGGTCTTTCATACTATCTTAGCATCCTTTAGAAACTGAAGATACGAAAGAATGCAAGAAAACATAGACTCAAACAACCCTAGGGTGTTAGGACCTAGAATGAAGAGTGTACCTTTCACCATAGTGTCTGACCTCTCCATCTCATGTCAAGTTGTGGCATTGCTCCTATTCCACTGTTGTTGTCCACTTGAACCCCCTTGGTCTGAGCCTGAAGGTTGGTCCCTACCATCTATAGAGCTCCTAATAGGGCACCCATATGCCATATTCCCTTCTTGTCCATAACGATAACACACCCCTGCTTCGGCCAAGCAACGACAGCGACACTTTCTACATGAGTTCCAGACCAACTTTTCCTCTTTAATAGCTATAGGTTGGGGGCCTTGTTGCCCTCAATTTCATGGAGTTCTATCTGTGCTCTGACTCTTTTGCTGAGGCTCAAAAGTCTTCTGCTCTGCTTTCATTTTCTGCCCTGCAGATATCCCTATTCCCAACAATTTTCTGTACTCATTTCCTTTTTGAGAATCAGCGTTGATCTCACGATCGCCTACAGTGTCGCGTTTGTTAGTCTTAAGATCAAGGGCATGCACCATACCTCGCAATCTGCTCCTCAGACCCTGAACGAGTCTCTCTGTCCTTGCTGCCTCGATGGCTACTAGCTTAGGGGCAAAGTGGGACAACTTGTCCAACTCTTGCTCATATTCTTCTACTGACATAACCCCCTGCTTCAAATTTGAGACTTCTGCTTGATTGTTATATCGAGTGTTGACAGAGAAATACTTCTCGTAAAAACACTCCTTAAACTGATCCCACGTCGCAAGTCCTTACCTTGTGTCAATCATCTTTTCTACTGAAAGCCATCATATCTTTGCGTTGTCTGTCAACATAAAAAATACACAATGGAGCTTATGCTCCTCCGGATACCTCATGTAGTGAAAGATCATCTCGATCGAGGACAATCATACATCTGCTTTCGTAGGATCCCTCAACGATCCATCAAAGGGGTGGGAGTCAAACTTTCTGAAATCCCTCAAGTGTTTAGCCTCAAGGGACAAGTTCTGCATGTTCTGATTCTACGGTTGAGTCTGCTACAACTGAACCTGTGGCAACTGCTTCTGCTAAGTCTGGTTCGGAACGGTCTGCCCTGCCATTGCACTACTGATCAGGTCTTGTATCCTTTCCATCAGGGATGATTCCACGGCTTCCTCGATTCTGGCTTCCATCGCTTTCTCATCAACTTGAGCCGTGGGTGGGTTTGGAGTTGTCAGGACATTCTAACTCCCAGCGATTCCTTCTTCCTTAACCCCTGGTGGGGGAGGGTCTTGGACTTGTGTGTGCTGCTCTTGGGGGTCCCGAACTCCTACTCTAAATGTCTTCTTTGCTCTAAACTTGGGTGCCATATCTTGTCATGAACTCATGGATCAACTTTCACTGGACCCCTCTTCATTGAAACACATTTATTAAGGCATTGCATCAACTAGTCTTATGCACATATATTAAAATTTTTTATTATTAAGGCATACCTGGCGATGACGAGGAATCTGTTACTAGGCCACAGGGACTATCTAGACTTATGTAGTAAGTCAGTCTTTAGAACCCAAAACATGCGCTCTGATACCAACTGTAACGACCCGACTCACTAGAACTTAAACTAGGTCGTTCCTATAGACATGCATGCATACAATTCAAATTAATAATTCTTGCAGCTATAATTCTACACCATGGTACCTTGATGCACCTTCTGATTCTATTAGTTTATAGAATTAATAATTCTTGCAACTATAATTCTACTAACTTGCATTGTTTAAAGTTCCAAATTAATATTCAATGTATTAATTATTATATATTATGTTCATATAAATTTGTTTTTGATATGTAAAATAAGTAATTTGTAGGATGATACATTTAAATCTCTAATATTTAAGTCAAAGTTCAGTTGAGTAATATTCAAGTTGGTGTAAAGAAAATTTGAATTGCTTAAGCAAAATCCATTTCTTTGAGTGGATGTGTTGAAATATGTTATTAAAATAATAATTAGTTGATAGTTGATTCTAACATATTTTTAATATATATTTTTCTTTATTGAATAACCTAACATTAATGAATTAAGAGTAGAATTAAGAAGCTCATCAAATTAAGGGAAAAAAAAAAATGAAAACTACCCATATTTATATGCACGCCACTTTAATTTTTTTTCTTAACTTAAATTTATATATTAAATTTTAAATTGTGATTTAATTTTATGATTCAATTTTTATTGAATTTAATTAGTAAATATTTGACATAAAAATAATAATTTAAAGATAGTATAAAAAATATATATTTCTGGTTTTAAAGTAATTTAACATGGATATGAGATATTTTTAATGTGGTTAAAAATTTATAAAAAAAAAATTAGAGGAAAATATTTTTTTTCCAAATTAGTTAAACTAATTGGATAAAAAATGATTCGACTAAATATTTTGAAATTATGGAATTTGTAACACATTCTCTCTTTGGATATGTTGAAAGCTTATAAGCTTTTGTTGTGTCAAGCCTTTAATATATTTTTTTCCTTTTATCATTCTGGTTCTAGTTCTTACTCACTTTTTCACTCCTGCTCTCATTCTTGTTCAGTCTCTAGCTCTTGCTCTTGTTTTTCCTTTATTTCTCTTTCTCTGGGTTATTTATTTATTTTTTTGCTCACTTTACTTACTCTTGCCTTCTATACTTGTTCATTTGGCTTTTGGAAAAACTTCGCTTTTTGCTACAAACCATCATGCGTTGATTGATGAAGAAGAAACTACATTTGTTTGTCTTCGCTGGAGGCAAAATACACAGCATGGTACATTGTCAATGTTGAAAGACAAAATATTAAAGAAGAGATCTAGAGAAAGAAGACATGGACGGATTTAAATACAAAAATAAAAACATAATGAGTATTGAGAGAGAAATGAAGAAAAGGAAATACTAAAAAGTTTGAAAAGTTTTATAAAATCTTTGCTTATTTTAAAAAACCAGGTCAAATAACATTATGACTGGTCAGTCTATAAAAAGCATACACTAAAACTAACTCATTACAAATTCATCATCATGTGTTGGAATGTATAGAATTGGAGAAATAAGATCCGAACAAAGAACTATTATTGATAATTTAATACAATAAGTAATTTGCATCAAAATCAATAAGGGGGAAAAATGATGAATGAATCAAAATTCACAAGTTTCAAGTAGTATAATGTTGTCCATAATCTCTCATAGTTTTTCTTTTAGTTTTATCTAAAATATCTCATATTAATGAAGATATATTATCCTTTTTATATATTCGTAGTCTTTTATCTTATTTAATTAATGTGTGAATTTGGTCATGCTTTTAACATTAGTGATAAACTAAAATGTACAATGCGTATAATAACATTAATAATTAAACAAATAAAATTTTGTAGGAAAGGGTTTCTTTTTTTCTGTTTTATGAAAACAAATGTCTTGGTAATAATAGATTTGATTGTTAAAAAAATAGAAAAAAGGGAAAAGATACCCGTCGTAGATGAATACAATATGGAAAGTAGCTTTCTCTCGCTGGTCTCAAGTTAAATTATTTCTTGTCTTTTTTTTTTAAGAGAATTTAATTATTTTCTGTCATTTACACATGAATAATTTTTCTTAGGGAGCATTTGGATTGAGGGAATTGAGATGGAAATAAGGATGGGAATGGGTAATAGATACATATTCGCTTATTTGGTACAAGTTTTGAAACTTTACGTATGAAAATAAGTTATTCTCATGTATTCCTTATACTTATAGATGATACCCATCTATCTGGGTTTTCTTGATGCCCACTCTCCCTCCCCTTTTAATACATAAACTTATTCTTTTATTTTTTATTATTAAAATTGATTAATATGTGAATATTAAATTTATAATTTAGAAAAATATATTAAATTTTAAATTATAATATTTGAATTTAACTACACCAGATTCATAAATAAATAAATTAATTATATAATGAACTGTAAAGAACCGATGCATTAATACTATTAATTCATTAATAAATTATATATGTAATTAATTAATTATTATGATTAATATTAGGGGAATTCTTATAAATAAGAAAAAACAAAAATATTTTCAATTTATAGCAAAAATAAATTCCAGTTTTCCTTTTTTTTTAAAATTACCAAAAATACCCTTCTTCCTCGCCGATTTTCCTTTTCTTGAAATTTCATTTGTCACGTTCGCTCGCTGAGCTCTGCTTCCTCGTCAATGTCATGATTTTCTGTCACACCCCCTCCCAAATTACCCTTCTTAATCCAGAAGTGAATGTGACGACAATAGTTACCAATCCTTTTGTGGCACTTACTGTCTAACTAACATCCTTAACCTGCTTAGATCCCTGGAATACATATATAACATTCACCAAACTAAGGAACCTTTAAAAATAACCTCACAACACCAGGGATCAACAACAATATAACTACATTATATTAATAGGTATAGAGCTCAGTGGGTCCCAACATACTTTACTAGTCCCTAATATGAGCAACACATATGTACAGACATTTACAAAATAAACACCTAAAACTGCTCTTTAAAATTTGAACTTTCAATTGGAGTCCTTGAGTGGCAGAGCAGAATGACAGCTAATCTTTGGGGAGATGACCACTACCTGGGAAAAGAAAAACATTTGAAAGAATGAGTTACTCGTCCAGTGAGAAACTTAATAAAAACATAAATCTCATGCTTAAATTGAAAGCTAGGAAATAGAATACTGGAACTAAAACATGCCAAGCAAATGTGTACATAAAACTTTTAAAACCATTGTATCTGAAAGCATAGCTAAACTGATTCCCGGTTGAGAGAGAACCCTTGTGATTCAATCTCAACGTCTGATATCATGTTTAAGAGAGAACCATTTGTTCGATCTCTCAAACATAAGCCTAGGTTGGGGTGAGAACCCTTTTATTCAACACCTTTCAACCAATGCTAAGAAAGAACTCTCGTGGTTCAATCTCATCATCGGATATCATGTTTAAGAGAGAACCCTTTTGTTCGATCTCTCAAACATAAGCCTATGTTGGGATGAGAACCCTTTTGTTCAACACCTTTCAGCCAATGCTAGGAAAGAACCCTCGTGGTTCAATCCTACTTAACTGATTAACTGTTATACGTGCACGTAGAGCAAACTGGATTCTGATGTCAAGGATCATAACTGAGGCAGGATACTACTCCTTATCATTGAACCGAGTGAATTATTCTTATAACATCTATAAGTACTTCAGTACCAAAATTATAACATAACTGAAACCGGGTAGTACAACTCAGATACATTCTCCTTGTACTTCAATATTGAGCTGAAAATACCTGATAGGAAAAAATTTTCATAAAACAAGCTTACTGAAAGCTTGATCTCATAAAACGTAGTTTTAATAAGAATATCATTTGCTAACGCATACTCAACAACATTAAGAGCACATATGCTTTAAAACATAATAAAAATACTTGTAACTTAAACATGTCATAGAATCTTATTTTGAAAACTACCATGGTTCAACCATTGTACCAAAGCATATTTCATAAACTTTGTAACTAGCATGCGTTTATAAACTTTAGAGAAATGCGTTGCTTGGAACTCTTGTAAAATAACCAACATAAAAGTAACTGTCAATAAAGCACGAATTATTAAAATATTTATAAACCATTTATAAATCATTCATAGTCACTCAATGATCCTTCAAGTTTGCTTCCTTAAGGCTTGATAGGCTTCTCCAATGGGCGTTGAACCTACACGTATAAGCATGCTACTTAGTGTTTACATTAGCCTTCCTTTTAGGCCTACTCAATAAATCAGGCTCACATGCCAAACCATCACATTGTGCCTCCTACCATTCACTTTGAGGATCAGACACTTAGCCAATTTGGAGGGATTTGGTGTCAAAAGAATGCACCCTTTGATCGCCCACACTCTCCACACTTAGAAAAATTTTGGAGCATCAAACTTCAGATTCAATTTCAACAATTCATAACTAAATTTTCAGAACTCGTCTCAAGGAACTTCTTTCTACAAACTTGCTTAGAATCAAGTTAGTAATATTACTTAAAATTTCAGCTCAAAATTCCTCGTCGTTTTATCTGGAGATTCAAAACTTCATCATTGGCCCCAATTCAAGCAACTGCCTACTTGTTCAACAATTTCCAGTTCAAATTTCAAAAATATATAACTCGATTTTTAGGCCTCATCTTAGAGACCTTGTTTTCCGAAGGTAGCTGAAATCTGCCTTTTTTCCAAAAGTCGATGAGGACAGGTATTGTTTAGATTCACCTGAGAAACGAACCCTTCGTCTTTATTTTGCTCCTTTGGCCTTATTCCGGCGAGTTTTCCCTCCAGCATCACAGCCACAGAAAATAGGCACTCAGAGCTTTCGAATGCCACTGGAATTACATAAATAGCCCGAATAATCTATCCAAACCGTTTAAATGAATTTGGCCTTTCTTCCTAGCGATCGCCAAACTTCTTGCATGAAATCTCCTTGGGCCACTTAGCCCACTAATGAAGATTAATGGCTGAGATTTGATTAAGCCATTTTCTTCCCACCCCATCACAGCATAATTCAGCATTAAATCTCATAGGATAGCATGGTCTCCTCTTGGTTTCCTATACTTAGCCAAAATTTGACCTTTCTTTCCTATATAGCCATCCGAGAGTTCTCTTGTTCTTTAGTTTACTTTCTTTCTCCATCACTCCTAACCAAAACATAATCTCATTACAACTCATTAGAAGACATCACATAACTTACACTTGCTTACTTAAGGTAATTAGGGTTCGAGTTTTACATTTTCCTCCTCGCCATTCTCAAATTAAAACACCGTATTAATGTTCTTCCTCTCTTATTCCCCTTCTCGACACCATGATTTTCCTCCTCGTCGATTTCCTTTTTTTTTAAATTTGATTTGTCGTGCTCGTTGAACTCTACTCTTCTTTCTTCCTTGTCAAATGCATTGATCTTCTTCCTCGCTGAACATTGTTTTTCCTTCTTCCTCATTGTACGTTGTGATCTTCTTCCTCGCCCATTCTCCTTCTCAACACTATGATCTTCTTCCTCACCGATCTTCTTCATTGAAATTCTTACTCGACCACGGTACGATTTTTTTCTTCTATTTTTTGTGTTTGTAAGTGTATGTTTCTTCATCGAATTCGTTTACAGTACTGGTGGGTTTTTTTTTATCTACATTGCATTTATGTGATAAATGTTTGTGAATGAATTGTTGATGGATGTTTCAGGATAGAATTCTCATTTTAAAGCTTTCTTTAAATTTTACAAATTTAATTGGTAAGGGCCCTTGCGTTTTTGGGCAATAATTTGCAATCGAGTATGTATTTGTTAAATTTTGAGTCGCTCGTGAGGCTTCAGAAGAAGGGTTGCAGTGCGTTTTGATGGAGAAGACAAAACGGAGGTTGCCATATCATGTAGCTAAAGCTAAATGATCGGATAGCTTTTGTTATGCAATCATGTAAATTTACTACACGATCGTGTAGCATTTGCTAAACGATCATATAGCTAATGCTACGCGATCATGTAGAGTTTTTTACATGATCGTGTTACGTTGGCTGCATGATCACGTAGGCTTTCGCTTGCTAGACGATCTCGTGATATTGGATACTCAACGCATCCTTACGTGCTAAACGATCGTGTAGCATTGTCCATTAATGTCTTCTTCCCCGCATATAGATAATTTTTGGTGTGACTATGTATGGATGTGAACATTTCTCTACCACTAATAGACAATGATACACATCTATCACTGTCTATAAGTTATACAAAGTATTAGTGATTGACAGTGATATAGTAGAATTACACAAAAGTACAAGTTTAAACACATGTTAAATTATTAGATCAAAAATAGGAAAACACTAACAAGTTTTTTTTACGATATATGTCTTGTTGGGATTGGTGTCATAATTTTCCCGAAATCTCGTAGTTTGTAAACAGTTTGTACACATTGTTATTAATAAAATAACAGTTATTTTATTTGCATTTACTCATATCCAATAAACTAAGATCCGTGTTTATTTCATGTAAACTTAAGCTTGCATGTGAGACATACAAGTGGATCATGCCTTAAGTAATAACCTAAATGATCTATAGTATAAGGATAAAGGAGGGATACCTTATCTTGGTGACACTACGGATACGACCCGCTTTGTAGATAGTTAAAAGTGTTGTAACGTGCTATAAATGGTCTGATCCTAACCATTCATGTGGAGACATGCGAGCAGGGGTGTCCTATACAAAGAGTTTGTATAAGACCGGACCACGAGATGATTAGTCTCTTTATATAACGTCGTTGATAATTGAGACTTACATCTCACTAAAACGACCATTGGTGACATAACCTTAATCCTGAGTGTTTTATGAACTCCTGTCTTTGAGGGCGGTCTTTTGATTAGTATGGGTGAGAGTTGCCAGATTGCCAACTCAACAAGATAGAATTCACTCCTTCCCCGAAGCAGGGGTAAGTAGATAAATTTCTCCCTTAAGAGTTGATTCTGAGTCTTGAACATACTGGCCACACCCTGTCTTTGGAAGAGAAGACCTAGTCATAATAGGACTATGACTTATTGTTCATTAGAGGAATCAGTGGTACTTAAGGATTTAGATGTAACTATAGGGGCATAACGGTAAATTGACTCATCTGTACTTACAAGCGATTTGTGAAGAGTTATCGCACTGTTGATTGGTTAATATGGGCACAAAAATATATCTATAGTGAGAAGAGTGCAATTGTCGATTTTTAATGGAGTGTCCGACAGTTAACGAATGGTGGATCCCGTGATTAAAGAGTTTAGTCAGTTCTTCATGTACCGTTGGAGCTTCAAGCTACAAGTCCATAAGGTCCCCTTGGTAGCTCAATGGATTCAAGTTGAGAATTAGTTTTTGGGGTTAGTTTGAAGTGTTTGAATTAACAAGAGGAAATTCAAATATATGTGATATAATTGGTATGATGTATGAGATACATTATTTGGAGGAATTAATGTAAATATGATTTACATTAAGTACCATAAAATAGAAAAAGAACTATGGCTTATATGTTTCATGAGATGAAATATTAAAAATATAGGTTATAAATACAATATGATAAGTTGGTTATCATATTTATTTATAATATATTAATTATATGATAATTAATTCTTTTTCTGTAATAATCGATTTGAGTGGGGGGTAATTGGAAGTTTTATGGTAACCGTGAGATAAAAGGAAATTTTTTTTCCTAAATTTAGAAGTTGCTTCATTTGGAAAGTACTCACGAAAAAAGCTATCAATTTTTCTAAGCGGTAGCCTTGATAGAGACTAAACGATCGTGTAGAGTTGACTATACATAGACATTCAGCTGATCGTTGCTAAACAATCGAGTACCAAAGTCTATGCGATAGGCTTGTGTTTACTAAACAATCGAGCACATCGTCTATGTGATAGACTGTGTTCTTATCTCCCACTTGCTCGATCAACTACACGATCGCATACCTTCTCTCTTCCTCAAGCCAAGATAATACAAAGTCCACAACTCCTGGTTTTTCACACCAAGAATACCAAGATAACCATTGTGGTGATGTCCTTACTCTGTTTGTGAATCAAGTTGGACTCGATTGGATTCGATGAGTTGTTGGTTGTGTTCGTTGTACGTGTTATGTGTTGTTCATTACGTTCGAGTGTTGTTATGGATGTTTTTTAGATTGATCCAGGGATTCTTGAAGAATGGTTCTTCAAAGGTATGAATACTTTATCCCTTGAATCTCTTATAGCATCCTATAATTTTTAGTAATGCATGACCTGTTAGTTTCCGTTTTAGATTGTAATTGTTTATCTTCAATCTAAATGGAATTTGGATCAATCCCTTCTGCTGCTCATGGAAATCCCTGTGTTTGATTTCCTTCAATTGGTATCAGAGCCATGTTGTTCTGATATTCCAGATTTCATTGCTATTTTGAAATTCTTTTACAGTTGTGGTAGGTTTTAAGTTTTCTACATTGCATTTAAGAGTTAAATGCATTTATGGATGAGTTGATGGATGTTTACGAGTTAATTGCCTATGTTTAAAGCTTTCTTTAAGTTCACAAAGTGTTAATTTGTAAGAACCCCTATGTTTTTTTGGCATAATTAACAAGCAATCAAGTCTGTATTCAAAGTGTTTGAAGTTTTTTGAGTTGTTCGTGATGAAGTTTCGAAGCATGGAGATGCAGTTCTTACCAAGGAAGAAGACCAAAGGTTGGTCGTATCGTGTAAACGATCGTGTAGAAAAGTTCTGCCCGATCATGTAGTATTTACTAAATCATCGTTTAGCTGGGGTAAAGAGTTTACTCTATCATATATCGTTGGTTGCTCGATCATGGGGACGTTAGAGGTAAACGATCGCGTAGAGTTTTTTACGCCCATCGTTTAATAAAAGGCGCGTGCACTAAACGACCGTGTAGTTCAGCATGCCTCATCGCATAGTCACTGACTACTCAATCATGTGGTATGTGATACCTTAGCATGCTCAGCGATCATTTAGATGATTATGCTTCACCGCATCATCTTCATTTAGTTGATCGTTTAAGTCTTGGGTTGCACAATGCGCGCTGCACGATCGCGTGCCTTCATGCTTCATTGCATAGTCAAAGGTACACAATCGTTGCTAAACGATCGCTTATGCTCATACAAAATTGCTAAATGATTGAGTAAAGAGTTTACTCTATCGTGTAGACGATCACAAGGATTTGTTACACGATCAAGGAGATACATTTCTTCGTCCGGACAGTTCAAGACCAGGTTCGCCTGTTTGAATCGGTAGACTCATTGTGCTTTGTAATAGTTATCTTTGTTTTTTGAGGATTTGAGGCTAATTATCCCGGTTCATTAACTTTTATTTAATGTACATGAGATGTATGCTTATTTATATGCCATAGTGTATGACATATAGATTTAAAACCCACCTTAAGTTATGCATTTTATTCATGCATCATATATTATAAGTGTTATAATATAGTTATTGGCATGATGAAATTACAAGAAAGCATGTGCATGCATCATGAAATGTAAGAGTTATATTTATGCATGCATTAAGCATATTCATGCATCATCTTTATATTATAAGAGTTATAGTATAAGGGTGTATAGAAGCATGTATGCTTGGTTCGTTGCTTTGTTATATAAGTGTTATATAAAAGTAGCAATGAATGAACAATGCATGGAGCATGACACTTAGGCTCATTTATAAAAGTTATGAATGCCTTGTATATGTAGCTTCACATTGTGGATGGTTTTAGTTGTTTCCTATTATAAGCATTATAATGAAAATTAGAACTAAAATCAATAAGAAAGAGTTGCATGCAAACTTAGGCGAACTCATGTTTTAAAATGGTTTTAAAATTAGATTGAGATAGACCTAAGTTCCTAGTTCTAATGAGATTAGATATCTAAGTTTAATCTTTTGAATCGGTTTAATAGGATTAAATTGGTTTTCATAAAAGATTAACTTTGTATTAAATCTACCTATAAGGGACCTTTTGTCTAAGGTGGGTTCTGTCTAAGCTGGGGTATTTAAGCTAACAAAAACGGAACACCCCTACCTGGGAACCTACCTGGAAAGGTGAATTAGATAGAATTGCTACAAGCATGCAACAATTGATCAAATACTTCATTAAAGAGTTTAATGAATGATGATCAAAAGTTGTTCAACTTTCCAAATTAAGCGTTACTTTTGGGCAAACTTAAAAAGTCACTTAGTTAAAATCCTCAGCCGTGTTTTTTCTAAGTAAACTAAACCCCAGGTTATAAAATACCAGTGGGAGGAAAAGATCTATATGATATGTCAATTCCACTCACGTTTCTCCCTGAATGTTCACGTCGTGAGATTCATGCTTGGCCTTGTGATGCACTGGGAGCATCCCCCTTCGAATGGTGTTTGCATGAGTCAATATCAAGGTGGACGGAGAGAGTATTTATAGTGAGTGGGTGAATTATGGATGTCAACATGTCCTGTGGTTTCCTTCATTGATTTGCACCGTGAGATCTTCTTGCACTGCCTCATGGCGCCCTGGCAGCGTCCCCCTTCAGATGGTTTTGTGCAGTTGGTCAATATCAAAGTGAACTCCAGAAATGGATAAGGTCACTTTAGTTTTTGTCCCAATTGGATTTTTTCCCTTCGGATTGGCTGCTCGGGGTGAAACTCTAGGATCTAAAATGAAAGGTCACACTTACGGGAAATTGTTAAGCAAATTAATGATTTATTAACCAAATCAATAATGGCTAGTCGTTATAGGAACAAGAGTTGTTCTGGTATTAATGACTTGTTGAGAATGTCTCAATTCAAAGGGGGGATAAATTGACTACCCTTCGATGGCTTTTGTCCTAAACCTTTGAAGCGTCATGTCAAAACTGGATGTCATATGGGGCTTCATTTCAGTTTTGCTAAATCGTATTGGATGTTTTTTCAACGAGTATTTGCTAAAATCTAATGTAGATCAATGTGTTTCTTTTCAGCAACATGTATGATTTTTCGTTAGTTGTCTCTTTTAGTTTGATCGATTACATACATTGAAAAGAAACGTATTTCGTGGTAAACGACCTCGAGTTTGTCATGGTTGAGGAGTGTCCTCAAGTCCCGACCCTTGATGCACCGTGAAATATTTAAAATGCATATGAAGTGTGGATGAAGGGTAACTCATTGGCCCGACTTCACATTTTGGCTAGCATACCTGATGCATTGGCCAAAAGGGTTGAGAACATGGTCATTGCACGTCAGATCATGGACTAGTTACAAGAATTGTTTGAACGTTAGTTCTCATTTTTTTTAGGACAAAGGGATGGACTAGTAGTGTCAGTTCCCAAAATAATCCCCGGTCTTTCTTGAATGTCAAGGGACTAAAAGAGAAAACAATTGTTGCTGACTTTGGTATGCAATTTTATGTACCAGATCTGACATTTGCTATGCAGTAGCGATTGTCAGTCGATATCAGTCCAATCCAAGATTAGATCACTGGATGACGGTCAAAACGATTCTTAAGTATCTTCGGAGAACCAGAGACTATATGCTCGTGTATGGAGATAAAGATTTGATCCTTACAGGATACACAGACTATGACATTCAGACTGATAGAGATTCTCAGAGATTGACATCAGGGCCAGTGTTCACTCTGAATGGAGGGGTTGTAGTTTGGTGAAGCATCAAGCAAGGATGCATCGTGGACTCCACTATGGAAGTCGAATACTTAGCCGCTTGTAAAGCTGCTAAAGAGGCTGTTTGGCTTAGGAAATTCCTTATAGATTTGGAAGTTGTTCCAAATATGACTTTGTCAATCACTCTCTATTGTGATAACAACAGGGTTGTGGAAAATTTAAAAGAACATCGAAGTCATCGTAGAGGCAAGCATATTGAATGAAAGTATCATTTGATCAGGGAGATTGTGCATTACGGTGACGTGATAGTCACGAAGATCGCATCGGAGCACAACGTTGCTGATCGATTTACAAAGGCTCTCACGGCTAAAGTGTTTAAGGGTCATCTGAAGAGTCTGGGTCTACGGGACATGTGGCATCTTGGTGGACATAGAATACGAGGGAACGCGCATACTGTGACCCTTCCTTGAAAATAGGGCAAGTGAGGGATGATACTGGGGTATAGAGTATGCCCTAGTTTATTGTATATTGTACTGGTTTTTCATGTATAGTACATGAGTCTCCCAAGGCATTAGGACAAGTGGGAGATTGTTGGGATTGATGTCCTAATTCTCCCGGAGTCTCATAGTTTATAAATAGTTTGTATATATTGTTATTAATAAAATAAGAGTTATTTTATTTGCATTTACTATATCGAATAAATTAAGATTCGTGGTTATTTCATGTAAACTTAAGCATGTATGTGAGACATACTAGTGGATCATGCCTTAAGTAATAACCTAAATGGTCTGTAGTATAAGAATAAAGGAGGGATACCTTATTGATAACGAGTAGAAATGCACGTTATTACAGTGTTAACTTCTTAAACATTGCTGGCTTGTTTTGATAAAATATGTTAGATTGTGTCCAAAAAGCGTTAAGTTCATAACATCACGGTCGCATGCGTTCATCGCATAGAAACAGTTAATTTTTGTATTTTTATGCAAAATATGCATTGACGCAAGGCAAAAAGTGCGATCACAAAAAATCAACAGACGAGCGCAGTATTACCGCAAGGCTTTGCGGTAATTTGTGTTCGCATACATCTGCTCAAGAAGGATTGCCGCATAGAACCGGCGCAACCTGGTGGGCGCATCTGAGTGAAAGGCATAATTAATCACGATGGGACAGAAAGCTGATGACGGTCGAATCCAAATTAAGTTGACAAGCCGCTAACGATAACAAGTACATTTAACTTTTCGGTAACAAATATTCGGTGCATCAGTAAGAGAATTAAAGTCATCCCATCTGTGCAATCATAAGAGAAAAGCTGCCTTTCACCCCAAAGCTCTATAAATACCGAAGGCATCCTTCAGAAAAGGGGTTCACCAGTTCATCAGTTCACTAACAGACATTTATAGACTTCTATCATTGTCTATCAATGATAGAATTCATGATGTACCAAATAGAATTACATTGGACTATATTTGATAATAATTTATTCATCATATACCTGATAGAATTTTATCCAACATATATACAAAAGTTTATAAAACTGATACAATCACAATAGTAGTTTTGGAAAATAACTACTAATACAATCACGCTGCTTCACGATCGAAGAAGCACCGTGAAGCAGCGTGATGGAAGAAGAAGAAGAAAAAGAAAAAGAAGAAGAGTGAACGAAATCGGCTGAAGAAGATGAATAGTTAATCGCTGAAGAAGGAGATGAAATGTTGGAGCGGAGAATCGGCTAAAGAGGAAAAATCGGGCTGGGTTTTTTGGTATTTCACACTATTTTTGGGCTTTGATTGGGCTGCAACTTTCCTTACTTTTTTTTGCTACAGATTGTAATTATTTTGGCCCATTTTTTTATATTTAAAAATCCCCCTTAATATTTTGTGAGATTATTTTTTAATAATTATAATTAGTTTTTCATTTATTAATTATAATTCATTATTTTTTAATCACAAAATGTTATATTTATTTTTTTAAACTAATTTTGATTATTTTATTAATTAATACATCATATATATAAATTCATCAAATTGATACATCAAATTATGTAATCAAGGAACTTTAATTATAAATTACTTATTTTACAAATATTTATAATTAATAATTTAATTAATATTATTATTTGATAGTTAAATAATTATTTTTCTCAAATTTTGAATAGAATTTATTGTTTATCAATTAATCTATTGGAATTTTATAGTGTTGTTCATGATTAATTTTATAAATAAAATATAAAGTTAATTTGTTAGTATAAAATTTTGATAACATTCACATGTATAACCGAACATAGTCATAGGATTCCTAGCAATCTTATTCCCAGGTTTTTATTCCCAGACATACTTAATTCTTAAGCATTTTTAATGTAAAAAAAAGATAACATAAAGGGGAAAAGAACTAAGAATTATTTGAGGAATTCAAAGGCAATGGTCTCATTAGATTGTGGGTGATTTTCAAGCCAAATTTCGTTTCAAAGACATCTTTATACATGAGACACGGGATATATAAATGAATATTAGAGCTACTCGAGACCTAGGAAAAGGCTCCAACAAAATTTTGCCAGTATGTTTTAAATATTGCATCAACAAAATATTGTAACTCATATTTTAAAAATGCCAATGCCCCTGAGTACTTTCAAAAAATCAGTAGTATATAGCAATGTCTTGAATAGTGATATACCTTTAATAAGGTCATCGCTTCTATTAATGCCACCAAACCTACAATCTTTCTGACTCCTTCTGCTACGAGCAAATGTCTCACTTCTAGCGTTTCTAACATTAATAGTTTTCATTCATGGATTATTTCATCAACAAAAGATTGTAGTCCATATTTTCAAAATGTTGAGTGCTCCTAAATACTTCCAAAAAATCAGTAAGTTAGTTTCAACCCATAGAGAATGTAGCAATGTATTGATCGTGATATACCTTTAAATAAGGTCATTGCTTATGCTTAATACCAATGAACCTACAATATTTCTGACAACTTCTACTACAAGCATTGTCTCACATTTCATTCCTACTTAATCTTCAATATTTCCTCTAAATAATTGCCAAATTTAAAATTTAAAATTATACTAAAGTTTCGTTTGGGATTACTTTTGAAAGATCAAAAGCAATTTTACAAATATATTAATTGTTTATAGATGTTTGGTTAACTAGATTTCTTTTTAATTTTTTAAAAATCATTTTTTAATTTCTTCTTAAATCACCCTTTTATATATATTTTTTTCCCCTTTGACATCTATTTCATCTTAAACTTGTACAAATAATTTATATTAAATAAAATACCCTACAGTTTACATCATGCAACTTTTTAAAAGAAGAAGAAGAACTTACATTAAAATAGGATTGAGATAATATATTTAACTTTAAAAAAATAATAAAATAAACTTATATAAAATACTTAGATTGAAATAATATATTTAACTTTTTTTTTAAAAAAATAAACTTAAATTGAAATACTTAAATTGAAATATTTTTTTTTCATTTCAATTTTATATAGCAATGGTTTCTTTTGTAAAATTTTGCCATAGAATTTTAAAGAAATATAATTAACTTTAAAAAAATATATGTAACTTTGCCATATAATTTTAAAGAAATATAATATATTTAACTTTAAAAAAATAATTAATTAACTTATATAAAATACTTAGATTGAAATAATATATTTAACTTTTTTTTAAAAAAAAATAAACTTATATTAAAATAACTTTTTTTTTTTCATTTCAATTTTATATAGCAATGGTTTTTTTTTTTTTTTTTTTTGTAAAATTTTGCCATATTGCTCATCTGTTTTGCATAATTCTGTATAAATTTTAATATTGAATTCTTAATTGGGCCTAATATGGTATTAATTAAGGGGAAATGGCATCGCCCGGACTTGAACCGGAGACCTTCAGTGTGTTAGACTGACGTGATAACCAACTACACCACGACACCTTGATGTCAATGCATCTCAACTAATACTTAATAGTATTTAATCAATTTTCATCGTTTAAAGTTCTAAATTAATCTCCAATAGATTAATAGTTATCTATTTTTTTCGGTAATAATAATAATGATAATTATCTATTATGTCCATATAATTTTTTTATATGTAAAATAAATAAATAATAATAATATTCCACTATGATGCTACTAACTTAGGAAAATTTAACTTCTTTTTAGTTAAGCAATTTGTAAGATGATAATTTAAACTTCTAATATTTTGGTTAGTAATGTTCAAGTTGGTGTAAGTAAAATTTGACTTGCTAATCAGCAAAATCTATTTCTTTCAAGTGGACTGTTCACACGAGATTTCAGGAGAAATTTATTTCGTGGAACTTGAACTTTGTATTTGTATTAATTTTGTGGAAAGTGAGTACAATCTCTAATACATAATATTTTGATGCTTTCAAAATAAACTATAGTTTTTAAGCTGGTTGATCTTCTTGAATGATCGGCCTTTAGGCTTGTTGATCTTTTTGGATGATTGACCTTTGGGCTTCATGATCTTCTTGGAAGATCGACGTCTAGGCTTGTTGATCTTCTTGGATGATCGGCCTTCGGGCTTGATGATCTTCTTGGATGATCGTCCTTGGCCTTGTTGATCTTCTTGGATGATCGACCTTTGGGCTTGTTGATCTTCTTGGATGATCGATTTTTGGGCTTGATGATCTTCTGAGATGATCGGCCTTTGGGCTTGTTGATCTTCTTGGACAATCGGACTTAGACTTGTTGATCCTCTTGGATGATAGACCTTTGGGCTTATTGATCTTCTTGGATGATCGGCCTTCGGATTTGTTATTCTTCTTGGAGGATTAGTGTTCGCACGAGGCTTCCGGAGAAACTTGTTTCATGGAGTTGAACTTAAGTTGGTGTTGATGTTGATGTTAATTTGATGCGAGGGTTATGAACCCACCGAATTGCTACATGGGTTTGACTGAAGCCCAGAACATCATTTCTGATGATGGGTCGAGGATCCATTATCTTATAAGCAAGCAATGGAGGATGTTGACAAAGATGAGTGGATTAAAGCCATGAACCAGAAGATGGAGTCTATATGCTTCAACTCTGTATGGGAACTTGTGGATCTGCCTCATGGGATAAAACCTATAGGGTGTAAGTGGATCTATAAGAGAAAACGAGATGTATATGGAAAGGTGCAGACCTTTATGGCTAGACTCGTGGCAAAGGGTTATACCCAGGTTGAGGGAATGGAATATGAGGAAACTTTCTCATTTGTTGTCATGTTGAAGTTTATCAGGATACTCCTGTCCATAACCATAGTTTATGATTATGAGATATGGCAAATGGACGTCAAGACTGCCTTTCTAAATGGTAATCTTAAGAAGACCATTTTTCATGGCTCAACTAGAGGGGTTCATTGTTCGAGATCAAGAGCAAAGAGTTTGCAAGCTTAATAGGTCCATTTATGGGCTGAAACAGACGTCTAGATCGTGGAACATAAGATTTGAATGATTGGCTTTGATCAAAACGTTAATGAGCCTTGTGTTTACGAGAAAATCATCAATAACTCACTAACTTTTCTGGTACTGTATGTGGATGATATCCTACTCATTGGAAATGACGTAGGTTTTCTAACTGACATTAAGAAGTGGCTAGCCGCCCAATTCCAAATGAAAAATTTGGGAGAGGCATAGTATGTTCTAGGGATCCTGATCATTTGGGATCGTAAGAACAATAGGTTGGCCTTGTCTCAGGCATCGTACATTGCTCAAATGTTGATCAAGTACAGGATGCAGAATTCCAAGAGGGGTTTATTGCCCTTCAGGCATGGAATTGTTTTGTCTAAGGATCAGTGTCCTAAGACACCTCAAAAGGTTGAGGAGATGAGATGGATTCCTTATGCTTCAGCTGTTGAAAGCCTTATGTATGCAATGTTATGTACTAGATCTGACATTTGCTATGTAGTAGATTATCAGTCGATATCAGTCCAATCCAGGATTAGATCACTGGACGACGGTCAAAACGATTCTTAAGTATCTTCGGAGAACCAAAGACTATATGCTCGTGTAAGGAGATAAAGATTTGATCCTTACAGGATACACAGACTATGACATTCAGACTGATAGAGATTCTCAGAGATCGACATCAGGGTCAGTGTTCACTCTGAATGGAGAGGTTGTAGTTTGGCGAAGCATCAAACAAGGATGCATCGCGGACTCCACTATGGAAGCCGAATACGTAACCGCTTGTAAAGCTGGTAAAGAGGTTGTTTGGCTTAGGAAATTCCTTACAGATTTGGAAGTTGATCCAAATATGACTTTGTCAATCACTCTCTATTGTGATAACAGCAGGGCTATGGCAAATTCAAAAGAATCTCGGAGTCATCGTAGAGGCAAGTATATTGAACGGAAGTATCATTTGATCAGGGAGATTATGTATTGCGGTGATGTGTTAGTCACGAAGATCGCATTGGAGTACAACGTTGCTGATCAGTTTACAAAGGCTCTCATGGCTAAAGTGTTCGAGGGTCATCTGAAGAGTCTGGGTCTATGGGACATGTGTCATCTTGGCGGACATAGAATATGGGGAATACGCATATTGTGACCCTTCCTTGAAGTTAGGGCAAGTGAAGGATGATACTGGGGTATAAAGTATGCCCTAGTTTATTGTATATTGTACTGGTTTTTCATGTATTATACATGAGTCTCCCGAGGCATTAGAACAAGTGGGAGATTGTTGGGATTGGTGTACTAATTCTCCCGGAGTCTCATAGTTTATAAATAGTTTGTATATATTGTTATTAATAAAATAAAAGTTATTTTATTTGTATTTACTCATATCGAATAAATTAAGATTCGTGGTTATTTCATGTAAACTTAAGCATGTATGTGAGACATACAAGTGGATCATGCCTTAAGTAATAACCTAAATGGTATGTAGTATAAGAATAAAGGAGGGATTCCTTATTGATAATGGGCAGAAATGCACGTTATTACAGTGCTAACTTCTTAAACAATGTTGGCTTGCATTGATAAAATATGTTAGATTGTGTCCAAAAAGCATTAAGTTCATAACATCACGGTCGCATGCGTTCATCGCATAGAAACAATTAATTTTTGTATTTTTATGCAGAATATGCGTTGACGCAAGGCAAAAAGCACGATCATAAAAAATCAACGGACAAGCGCAGCATTACCGCAAGGCTTTGTGGTAATTTGTGTTCACATACATCTACTCAAGAAAGATTGCTGCATAGATCCAGTGCAACCTGGTGGGCCCATCTGGGTGAAAGGCATAATTAATCACGATGGGATAGAAAGCTAATGACAGTCGAATCCGAATTAAGTTGACAAGTCGCTAATGATAACAAGTACATTCAGCTTTTCGATGACAAATATTTGGTGCATCAATCAGAGAATTAAATTCATCCCATCTGTGCAATCATAAGAGAGAAGCCGCCTTTCACCCCAAAGCTCTATAAATACCAAAGGCATCCTTTAGAAAAGGGGTTCACCAGTTCACCAAGTTCGGATACTTAGATAAATTGCTCCATAGTTTAGCCTTGTCCATGGTTTTTCTTTTTATTTTAAGGCAGAGCAAGAGAAGAGTCGAGACGCCGGAAGATCGCTCAGGGCAACTCGAGAGAGAACCCGGAGGCATAGAAAGTAAAGAGCTGGGCGACTCTCACGAGAGCGAGAATATCTTTTGAACACGAGTAGAAAAGCCAGTGTAAAAGCCTAGGAAACAAAAGATTGCTACCAGGCTCTTTATTCTCTTCTTGCATTGTTATTTTGTACTTCAACTTTATATCTATACAATGGAAGTTCTTATTCTACATCTGTTCACTCTCTTAGCACGCATGAGTAGCTAAACTTATTGAATGGGTTGAGAAGAACTAAGATAACATGACCTAGGATCTTCATCGCATGCGATTATCTTGTTTTATGCTGTGTCCAACACCCCTTTAGAGCTACTCGAGGGTGAGTCTAAAGAAAGAACCTAAGACTTGAGAGAGCAAGGTTAGAATCTAGACTCGAGAGAGCAAGATTATAACTGCATAAACAAGAGATATGGACTTAGAGATAAGCTTTGTTTGTCAACCTGCATCGCATGCATCTAGACATAGGTACGATATTATGTGGTTGCCTTATTTGTATGTGTGTTATTTTGTCATCGCAAAAATAAGAATAGAGGCTTATGTGTAGGTCCTATAGACTTATCCATATATCGCATGTGTTCTAGCATTAAAAGTCGTAGCATTCGCATCGAGAGATGGTTTACTATTGTATGTGTGTTGCATGATCGTATAGCATGAACGCACCCTAGGAAGTGTTAGCCAAAACCCTTCTCAACCCGTTCACCACATACTCATCGCATCTTCATTTTATCAACTCTTTTCGAACTCCGCCGTATTTGTTTATTTTTATTACCACAAACAACATTTCCAACAACTACTTGCTTTATTTGATTACTGCAAAGTCTTCTGAAAAATTACCACCGCATATTGTTTTCCCAAGTCCCTGAGTTCAACCCTGGACTTACTAGGAAACTCAGTGGGGTTTACACTTGGATTCCACTGAGAAAACTTGATTGCTCAAAGTAACTCCATTACCGAATTTCATTCATAATTCCACATCATAAAATAACGCATCAAGTTTTTGGCGTCGTTGTCGGGGACTTCGACAAAGCAGAGTGCTAACGGTAATTTTTCTAATTTCTTTGCAGACTCTTAATCTCTGGTGAATTACGACCCGGAGATTGAAAGGACATTCAGATGGAGATTTAAGAAATGACCAACAACAACAGCCAGATAAAGAAGATATGGCGGAGCAGCCTGGAAACGGAGCACCAAACGAAAACAACGTCATGGCGAATCTAATCCTCCTGGAAAACGATCGTAACAAGCCCATTATAGACTATGCATCGCCAAACCTCTATGATTTCTCTCTAGGAATCATGAGGCCTGCCCTTGATGGAAACCGATTCGAAATGAAGTCGGTGATGCTGTAGATGATCCAGACTACAGGACAATTCAGAGGACAGCGTGGCGAGGACCCGTACGCCCACCTCCATAACTTTATAGAAATCTGCAATACTTTTGTGTTCCCGAACATCTCTGCCGAAGAAGTTCAACTAATTCTGTTTCCATTTTCTCTATGTGATTAGGAAGAAAATGGGCATATTCCCTCGAGCCGGGAGAGATCACTTCATGGGAACAGGTAGTAGAGAAATTTATGAAGAAATATTTTCCATCTACTGAGAATGCTCGACGAAGGAAACTAATAACCAATTTTGAACAAGACATGGACGAATTGCTCAGCAATGCCTGGGCGAGATTTAAGAGGTTGGTCCGGGACTGTCCACACAACGGATTTCCAGACTGCCTTCAGATGGAAATCTTTTATCACGGTTTAAATCCACTTTGCAGACCGCTGCCAATGCGGCAGCCGCTGGTAGTCTGCTAAACGAGACATATGATGAGGCTAAGAACTTCTTGGATCGCATCTCTAAACACCACGAGGATTGGAGAGAGAGTGATCAGAGACTGAGAATAAAAGATAACGATGCAAATAATGGTGCTATTGCTTCACTACAGAATCAAATGGCCGCAATGATGAACTTAATTCAGGGAATTGTGATCAACAGTCCAACACCACAAACTGGGCAAGTAAACGCAATTAATCAAAAAACCGCAAGATGTGCAACTTGCAGTGACGGACACGCAATGGAAGAATGCCCACAGAATCCATAGTCTATTTACTTTGTGAAAAATAATCCCTTTTCTAATACCTATAACCCCAGGTGGAGAAACCACCCCAATTTTGCATGAAGAATTAGCAGCATAATTTCTAATCTGTGGCACAAAAAGAAGGGCCACCTGGATTCTTTCCGCGGAATAACGACAAACAAGCAATCAAGCTAGTAGCTCGCAACCGCCACAATCTTCCTCCTTGGAAAGCTTGTTGAAGCAGTATATAGAGAAAAACGAAATTGTGCTTCAAAGTCAAGCTACATCCATCCACAATCTAGAATTACAGATGGGCCAGATTGCAAACGAGCTAAAGAATAGACCGCAAGGGGCTCTGTCAAGATCAACAGAACTCCCACGCAACCTGAGGGGATCAGGTAAAGAGCAATGTCAGGTTGTGACGTTGCGGAGTGGAAAATGTGAAGGGAGAAAGAAAGAAGCTTAGCTGAACTGTTTCCATTGCATTGGAACCTGAAATTGCGGTGACCCAAGAAGAAGAGAGGGAAAAAGAAGTGATAGAGCCAGAAGTTGCGTCCACCTCTAAGCCAACAAAAAAGGGGTCCCATATGCATCTATCGTTGGCAGTTTGATATACCCGATGCTCTATACTCGTCCAGGCATCTGCTACGTTGTGGGCATAGTCAGTAGGTATCAGGCATGGGTCACTGGACCGCAGTGAAGAACATTCTCAAGTATCTTCGGAGAACGAGGGACTACATGCTCGTGTATGGTTCAAGGGATTTGATCCTTACAGGATACACGGATTCTGACTTTCAGACTGATAAGGACTCTCGAGTGTCCACATCAGGGTCAGTCTTTACTCTTAACGGAGGAGCTATAGTGTGGCGAAGCACTAAGCAAGGGTGCATCGCCGACTCCACTATGGAGGCGAAGTACGTAGCGGCTTGCGAAGCTACTAAGGAAGTTGTCTGGCTCAGGAAGTTCTTGATAGACCTGGAGGTTGTTCCATATATTTCTAGGCCATTACCCTTTATTATGATAATAGTGGGCCAGTGGCAAACTCCAAGGAGCCAAGGAGTCACCAGCACAGTAAACACATAGAGCGGAAGTATCATCTGATCCGCGAGATAGTGCATCGAGGGGACATGTTTGTCACGGAGATTGCTTCGAAGCACAATGTTGCTGACCCGTTTACGAAGGCTCTCACGGCTACAGTGTTTGAGGGTCACCTATGGAGCATGGGTCTACAGGATAGCACGTGGTTGAACTAGGGCAAGTGGGGGATTTTATTGTACTGGGCTTTTATGTGCCCTAGTTTATTGTTTTGTACTAAGTTTCTTGTACACCCCACTTCGCTTTAGGACAAGTGGGAGATTGTTGGGGTTGATGCCCTAAAGTCTCGTGTCCTGTAGTTTGTAAACAATATATACGAAAACTTGTGATTGTTAATATATGATATTTACTTCACATCTTATTGTTTTTCTCGGTTTTTTGTTTTATTTGCTTTACCACAAACCAATAAACATAAAATTCCTGGTTATCTGTATGTGGTGACATACAAGTGGATCATGGCTTGCGTGATAACCAAAATGGTATGTAGTGTATGGATATAGAAGGGAAACCTTATCCTGATAATGCTATGGACGCGGCCCACTTTGTGGAATGATCACAAGTGTTGTGACTGGCCACAGATGGTTTGATCCTGATCATTCTTTTTTGGGGCATGCGAGCGGGGGCGTCCTATACAAAGAGTTTGTATAAGACCTGACGACGAAGTGTTAATGTCTCGTTATATAACATCGTTCATGACAGAGACTTCACTTCACTAGGATGACCACAAGTAACATGACCTCAATCCTGAGTGAGTTAAGAACTCCTGCCATTGAGGGCAGTCCTTTGATTTGTATGGGTGCGAGTGGCCAAGTCGCCGATTCAAACCTACCATTTTGGGGATTCGTCTGATTTGGGAACTGGGAACTCAACTACACAAGATGAAATTCACTCCTTCCCCGAGGCAGGGGTAAGTAGATAGATGGCGCCATACCTTCTTTTAGCCTGAGAGGTGTTCACACATAGTTGGACTATGTTGTATTTTTCATTAGAGGAATCAGTGGTACTTAAGGAGTGAGATGTAACTACAGGGGTAAAATGGTAAATTGGCCCAGCTGTACTTACGAGCATCTGTGAAGGGTCATCGTACTCATGATTGGTTATATCCAATGGACACAGAAATATATCTGTGGTAAGAAGAGTTCAATTGTTGGTCTTTAGTGGAATCACTGACAGTTAACGGATAGTGAATCTCGTGGCTAAAGAGTTTAGTTAGCTATTCACGTACCATTAGAGCTTCGAGCCATAGGTCCATTAGGTCATCTAGGTAGCTTGGATAAAGTCGAGAAGCAGTGTTTGGGTTAATTTGAAATGTTCAAATTGACAAGAGGAAGTTCAATTATATATGATATAATTGGCTAAATGTATGAGATAAATTATTTTGGAGGAAATTAGATATAAATATGATTTATATCAAGTAGAGGAAAAATACTATAGTAGATATATGATATCAAACTATAGGATATAAATATAATATGATTATATTTATTAATTAAATTAATTGATTAATTATTTAATAATTAATCAATTAATTCACGTTTGAACGTGGGAACATGGGGCTGCGAAGGTTAAGGTAACCGGCGGGTTAAAGTTTGAAAATCGTTTTCATTTTGAAGAATTAATTCAGTCGTAATTTTGATATCCCGCGTCCAAAAGAAACCGTAAAAGAGCGATCGTGAGAGCCTATACAATAGAATCTCATTCGTCTAAATGATCGTCTAGTTCACGCGTTCTCTAAACGATCGTATACCACTTTCCTAAACGGTGCTGTGAGTTGCGACTGAATTCCCTTTTCTATCTGTTGAGGATGTCCTAGAACTCGTAGTTCGTAAATTTTGTGTTAAACATTCTATTTATCAGTTCTTCTCGTGCGCGTTATCGTCTACACAAAATCTTCTCTTCCATCCTCTACCAAACTCACCAGAGCCCACTCTTTGGGTTTTTGATGCGAGGATACTCGATTTTCCCTTGTGGTGGTGTTGTCCCGGCGGCTTTATTCGTGTACGTTTGGATCGTGCAATAACAGTCGACAGACTCGCCGAGTGCTGGTAGATTGGTGGGGGTTTTTCACTGTTGTGGGTTCACTCATACAAAGATAGTCTTCCTCTGGTATGAACCCCTTTTCTCTATGTTTTATTGTATTCTGAGCATGCCATTGATGAGTTTAATTTGTATAACTGTTAGTATGGAATGTATATCGTTTATGTTCTGGTCACTATGAAATCGGAGCGATCTAAGCCCGCTATGGAACTCTCGGTATGAAATCCTTCAGCATTGTCTTCTTAGAAGGTAGTTTCTGAATCTTGTGGGCATTTTCTCAATTTTCATATTTAGAAAGTGTTTGAAAGGACCATTTCTAAAAGTATTTAAATTCCTGTCGTCTGATTGGTTTTTAATAATTTGTATTACATCTAATGAGATGAATATTGTTATCTTTAAATGCTTGTTCTGGTCTTGCATTATTGTTTGATGTTCATGTTCTTGTTCCTCCTGTTTAAATATACAAGTATCAGTAATAAACAAGTGATATATGTCTATATTCTATCATAAACTATCACTCACTATTATCATTTAATGACTTCTATCACTATCTTCATCAATAGACACTGATGGAAGTCGATCAGTGTCTATCATTTATAGACAGTGATGAAAATTTGAATTCTATCACTGATAGACAGTGATAAACTTCTATCACTTGATAGACAGTGATAAAAATCTATCAGTGTCTATCATCAATAGACACTAATGGAAGTCTGAACTCTATCACTGTCTATTATTGATAGACAATGATAGACTTCTATCATTGTCTATTGCATACTATAAAATGTGATAAAACGATGATAGTGTCTATAATTGTTGGAAATCTGAATTCTATCACTGTATATTATCTCTTTATATACTAAAGCGTGACAATTGTAAGTAGCCTATGAATGATAAAAACACTATCTGTAAAAGAAATATCAAAACACCAACTGTAAGTGGCCCCAACTAAACATGGTATGAATGATAAACAACATAAAATATATGAGAAAATGTCCATATCACTGATAGACAGTGATATACCCCTATCAATGTCTATCGTAGTTTGTTTATACCTTTAGTTTTAGTTTTCCTTGTTCTCCCTTTTGAGTTTTTGTCTTCTTTTGTTTATTTGATGATCCTTCTTCTTTAACAGTCTTAATTTTGATGTTGCTTAACATCTGTACACAAAATTTAGGGTTAATAAATATTACCAATAAACATAATCAGACTTAATAACTATAATCACGAAAAGAAAAGAGTTATACCTTTTGTTGTTGATGTGGTGGTAGAAGAAGCAGCAGAAGGATTAAGAAGAAGAAGAAGAAGAAGAAGACTAAGACAGTAGACGAAAAAGGGACGTAAGTAGAGGGGAAAAAAGTAGTAAACGAAGTTGATTGAAGAAAATGACCTAAATACAAAAATACTGGGGAAGATGAATCAACTTCGATCGAAGAAGTGTCGTGAAGCAGCGTGATGGAAAAGAACCTAGTCGACGTGGAGCAGCATGATGGAAGAAGAAGAAGAAGAAGAAGAAGAAGAAGAAGAAGAAGAAGAAGAAGAATGATCGAAATCGGGCGAGAGAGAAGATGAACAGTTAATCGGCTGAAGAAGGAGATGAAATGTTGGTGGGAAAAATCGGTTGAAGAGGAAAAATCGAGCTAGGCTTTGTTGGTACTTTACACCATTTTTGGGCTTTAGTTGGGCTGCAACTTTCCTTAGGTTTTATTTGCTATAGATTTATAATTATTAGAGCCCAGTTTTTTATATCTTTCAATCAGTGTATATCACTGTTATTCTGAAAATGAAGATACTTGATGAACTAATCATGGATATTAATACTGAACTTGTCCATTGGTCAATTTGAAAGTCAGTGTTTCTTCTTTACCATCTGATGCAGTATATCAGTTTTGGTTACTAAAATTTATATATTAATTTCATTTTTATGTAAAAGTTGTTGCAATATTAGGATTATGCATGGTTGATTCATTTTTTGGCATCAAAGCTAGAAGCATTATAGCATTATAGTAATTGAGTTGAGAGTTGATAGACACTGATAGATGTCTATCAATGTCTACCAGTAAACGATGGAATTGATAGACTTCAAAAGTATATAATATATATTTAAACATTGACAGACACTGATAGTAGTTTAAATATATTTATGTCAAACCAAAAAAGAGTTTGAGATAAGCAAATTGACAATATCAACATCCAAACTCTTGCAAAAATGCATCAAATGACTTCTTAAACTCTTGTAAATAGCTCAAGTAAAAAATGGTGGTTCAACTTTCTCATTCTTCGTACACATAATAAACCAGAAACAAAAATAGTGGTTCAACTTTCTTCTTCAGTTTCTTCCTCAGCAACTTGTTCTTCAACATGCACAGTGGACGTAGGCATTTGGTCGAACCACTTAAACTCTTGTTTCATTTCTTTCTAACTCTACGATTGTTTGGAATTTACTAAAGTATCATTTACACGATCGTGTAGTTCCTATCGTATCATTTACACGATCGTGTAGTTCCTATCGTATCATGTACTCAATCGTTTAGCTCTGTGTCCAATCGTCTATACGATCGTTTAGCTCATCAATTGTCATCTATACAATCGTCTAGCTCCAGTCAACTGTCGTCTATACGATCGTCTAGCGTTTCATCCAATCGTTTAAATAACTGAACTATCGTTTAGTTCCTAGAGCTTCGTCTACACGATCGAACTGCCATTTGGTAAACGATAGAAGAATTTCAAGCCTCAACATACTATCTCCCCTGACTCTTGAATTGTTATTGACCGTTAAATCTGAGTATTTTGTGATTGTGAACGTGAAGATCATAGTCATCTGGGACAACAATTGGTATCAGAGCTCAGTGAGCAATTCTTTCCCCAAGTGAGATGAAGCTTACAATTATGTCCTTTTTTAATAGACTATCACTAACAAACATTTATAGACTTCTATCATTGTCTATCAATGATAGAATTCATGATGTACCTAATAGAATTACATTGGACATATATTTGATAATAGTTTATTCATCATGTACCTGATAGAATTTTATCCAACACATATACAAAAGTTTATAAAACTGATACAATCACAATAGTAGTTTTGGAAAATAACTACTAATATAATCACGATGCTCCACGATCGAAGAAGCGTCGTGAAGCAGTGTGATGGAAGAAGAAGAAAAAGAAAAAGAAGAAGAGTGAACGAAATCAGCTGAAGAAGATGAATAGTTAATCGCTGAAGAAGGAGATGAAATGTTGGAGGGGAAAATCGGCTAAAGAGGAAAAATCGGGCTGGGTTTTTTGGTATTTCACACTATTTTTGGGCTTTGATTGGGCTGCAACTTTCCTTACTTTTTTTTGCTATAGATTGTAATTATTTTGACCCATTTTTTATATTTAAAAATCCCCCTTAATATTTTGTGAGATTATTTTTTAATAATTATAATTAGTTTTTCATTTATTAATTCATTATTTTTAATCACAAAATGTTATACTTATTTTTTAAAACCAATTTTGATTATTTTATTAATTAATACACCATATATATAAATTCATCAAATTACGTAATCAATGAACTTTAATTATAAATTACTCATTTTACAAATATTTATAATTAATAATTTAATTAATATTATTATTTGATAGTTAAATAATTATTTTTCTCAAATTTTGAATAGAATTTATTGTTTATCAATTAATCTATTGGAATTTTATAGAGTTGTTCATTATTAATTTTATAAATAAAATATAAAGCTAATTTGTTAGTATAAAATTTTGATAACATTCCCATGTATAACCGAACATAGTCATAGGATTCCTAGCAATCTTATTACCAGGTTTTTATTCCCAGACACACTTAATTCTTAAGCATTTTAATGTATAAAAGAGGTAACATAAAGGGGAAAAGAACTAAGAATTATTTGAGAAATTCAAAAGCAATGGTCTCATTAGATTGTGGGTGATTTTCAAGCCAAATTTCGTTTCAAAGACATCTTTATACATGAGACACGGGATATATAAATGAATATTAGAGCTACTCGAGACCTAGGAAAAGACTCCAACAAAATTTTGCCGGTATGTTTTAATTATTGCATCAACAAAATATTGTAGCTCATATTTTAAAAATGTCAATGCCCCTGAGTACTTTCAAAAAATCAGTAGATATAGCAATGTCTTGAATAGTGATATACCTTTAAATAAGGTCATCACTTCTATTAATGCCACCAAACCTACAATCTTTCTGACTCCTTCTGTTACGAGCAAATGTCTCACTTCTAGCGTTTCTAACATTAATAGTTTTCATTCCTGGATTATTTCATCAACAAAAGATTGTAGTCCATATTTTCAAAATGTTGAGTGCCCCTAAATACTTCCAAAAAATCAGTAAGTTAGTTTCAACCCATAGAGAATGTAGCAATGTATTGATCGTGATATACCTTTAAATAAGGTCATTACTTATGCTTAATACCAATGAACCTACAATATTTCTGACAACTTCTACTACAAGCGTTGTCTCACATTTCATTCCCACTTAATCTTCAATATTTCCTCAAAATAATTGCTAAATTTAAAATAAAAAATTATACTAAAGTTTTGTTTGGGATTACTTTTGAAAGATCAAAAGCAATTTTACAAATATCTTAATTGTTTATAGATGTTTGGTTAACTAGATTTCTTTTTAATTTTTTAAAAATCATTTTTCAATTTCTTCTTAAATCACCCTTTTATATATCTTTTTTTTTCCCTTTGACTTCTATTTCATCTTAAACTTGTACAAATAATTTATATTAAATAAAATACCCTACAATTTACATAATGCAACTTTTAAAAAAAAAGAAGAAGAAGAAGAACTTATATTAAAATAGGATTGAGATAATATATTTAACTTTAAAAAATAATAAAATAAACTTATATAAAATACTTAGATTGAAATAATATATTTAACTTTTTTTTTTTAAAAAAAATAAACTTATACTTAAATTACTTTTTTTTTTTTCATTTCAATTTTATATAGCAATGGCTTTTTTTTCTTTTTGTAAAATTTTTCCATATAATTTTAAAGAAATATAAATATATAATTTATTAACTTATGAAATTTTATATTAAATATCAATTTATATAACAATTTAATGATTAAATTGCCCATCAGACGTGATAACCAACTACACCACGACACCTTGTTGTCAAAGCATCTCAACTAATACTTAATAGTATTTAATCAATTTTCATCCTTTAAAGGTCCAAATTAATCTCCAGTAGATTAATAGTTATCTATTTTTTTCAGTAATAATAATAATGATAATTATCTATTATGTCCATATAATTTTTTTATATGTAAAATAAATAAATAATAATAATATTCCACTATGATGCTACTAACTTAGAAAAATTTAACTTCTTTTTAGTTAAGCAATTTGTAAGATGATAATTTAAACTTCTAATATTTTGGTTAGTAATGTTCAAGTTGGTGTAAGTAAAATTTGACTTACTAATTAGCAAACTCCTTGGGCTTGTTGATCTTCTTGGATGATCGACTTTTGGGCTTGATGATCTTCTTGGATGATCGGCCTTTGGGCTTGTTGATCTTCTTGGACGATCGGCCTTTGGACTTGTTGATCCTCTTAGATGATAGCCTTTAGGCTTGTTGATCTTCTTGGATGATCAGTCTTCGGGTTTGTTAATCTTCTTGGAGGATTAGTGTTCGCACGAGGCTTACAAAGAAATTTGTTTCGTGGAGTTGAACTTAAGTTGGTGTTGATGTTGATGTTAATTTGATGCCATGTGGTTTGATCTCTAGTGCTTAATCCTTTGATTCTCTCTCGGTTGAATGCGTACACTTGATGTATAGAAGCGGGGCGTATGGATGTTCTTGAGCTTCGAGTCTAGGAAGAATGCTTGTATCTTCAAAGGACTTCAGTCTTCAAGCGTGTTCAGAATTCTTGTATCTTCACATGACTTCGGTCTTCAAACGTGTTTAGAATACTTGTATCTTCAAAGGACTTCAGCCTTCAGAATGCTTGTATCTTCTGACCTTTAAAGCTCTGATATGTCTTCTGATCTTCAGAGCTTTGATATGTCTTCTGATCTTCAGAGCTTTAGTGACTTCTGATCTTCAAAACTTTGGAGGAGTTATGTTCTTTAGATCCTTTGAGCTTCAGACTTCAGATCTTCAAAGAGTTTTTGCCTTCAATTCTTCTAACCCCCTCCCCCAAATGAAGAGATAAGACCTCTATTTATAGAGATTTCTCATGGGCCTTACATAGGTGATGACATGTAGAAATGCATGTCATCTTAGGCCTTTTACTTAGAATTATGAAGGTTGTTAAGTAGAATATATGGCAATTATGCTAGGAATTTATGAGAAAGTGAGCTTATGTCGATCAGCATGATGAATCTCGGCTAACCCATTATTATGCGTTATTATGCGTTTAATGTTCTATTTTTGTAGCTAATACAGAAAGTGGACGCAAACGCGAAAATCGGACCACCACGACTGCATGTGGAGAAACTCTCCATCGCAAAGGCGAACACGTCAATCAACGCATGGATGTTAAGGTAATCAGCCATATGCGTTCATCGCATGGGAGTTGCACTCGTCAAGTGATTGCAATCATCGTATAGAGTTGCGATATTAAGCGAATGCAGTCATTGAATGGTTGCGGCTACGCGATAATGCATACTAATGGGATCAACGCAAGGTTGGTGGAATGAATGCATCAACGCATCTACCTCGAGAAAATCATAAGCTGATGCTGACATTTCACCTAACACGCCGTTAGCGGCAGAGGTTCAGAAAAGGACTAACGCGCCGAATGTCAGAATCAGAACAGTCTATTAATGTTTCGGTAATCCAAGCTCTATAAATAGAAGCCGCTGAGCAGAATTCCTACTTGTCTGGGGATTACTCCTGCAACCCAGGGTTTTCCCTGCGATCTAGAAAAAATGCGTGAGAAGACACTTGAGAGTTCTTCACCTCCTTCATCCATTCTGAGTGACGATCGGAGCCTTCAACCAGAGCTAGATCTCAAGAGAGTCAGCTCCACCACCCATCCATAACACCACCGGCAGCCTTGACGTACATCCGCTGGAAGCAAGTCTTTGCTTCCAGCTGGTCATTTCATTTTCCTTTCTTTTCTTATATTGTATTGTATGACATTTTGTGACTAATGAATTAATACAATTTGTTTTCAATGCATTTCTCTATTTCCTTCGACTCCATCTCCATCTTTTTTGCTTAGCATTTTTACCTTCATTGCAACACTTAGTGAGATTGCTTGGGTATCACATACTTAGTCATGTGGATTAGGGAAATGAAGCATGTAGCAACCCACCGAGAGGTGTGCGTTGCGTGAGTGTGAGTAACCTTATTTGCTTAGTGTGAAGCTGTGGCAACGTCTGTCTATAGGCTAATGCAATGCTTGTCTATGAGTAAAGTCAACAACAACCAACTGCCCGGGAGGGTAAGTGGTTGGTCACATTAAGCAATGTATGCATTGTTCACTAGAGATAGGAATAATCTTAGGTCAGCCAAGTTCATGCGGTTACCTTGTCCTATGAGCGCATCATTCATCATTTAGGCATACTTGAGAGAGTAGTCTAAAACTCAAATCTAAGACTCGAAAGGGCGGATTGGAACGCATGGGCAAGAACAGGGAACTTAGAGATAAGCTTCGTTTGTTATCACACAGCGTATGTGCCCTACAGATAGGATATTGCAAGCTTTCAGGAAGTAGGATAAGGTAGTATGCGGCTAGCATGCTTATGCGGCAAGAGCTAGTGAGCGGGTTATGGAGGTCTAGGCTGGCATAGGCTTCTCAGCATTATCGCAGATCCACCGCATACGTCCTAGAGTTAGGTTCACGTGTGTGTAGCATGATTGCATGGCTTGCGTTGGCTAAGGTTGCCCTTGCGGTCACTCTTAAGGGTTGCAATGAAAACATCTCCGCATTTTATCTATCTTTCCCATTCATTTGTTTAATGTCAAGAGTTATCGTGTCTCTACCTCTCATGCAGATTTTCATTGCGTTGTTTGTTAGTTAGGAGTAGGAATAGGATTAGTATAGCAACCCCTCCAACATTTTTTTATTTAACTGCTGCATGCACATTATCGCATTCAGTCAACTACAAGTCCTTGTGTTCGACCTCGGATCACCCGAGAAACTTGCGTTCGCATTATACTTGGCGTGAGCGCAAGAAAACTTATGACAGGATGCATGGCCATCGCATACATTTGTCAACGCATAGTCATTCCAACGCATGACCATCAACGCATGGCTATCAACGCATATCTTAGGAACATGCATCGCATATTGCGTCCAAGGGATTTTAGTTGTTGAATAATTTGACTTCTAATTTCTTATCATCAATAGGCTTGGGCTTAATTACTTTATTGGGCCCAAATTAGGTTTAGGGTAAAGCTGGGCTTGGGCCCATTTGTCATTGCGCCGAAATACTGGGCTTGAACTTAATCTTTAATTTTAACCCAAAATTTCACTATAGGTTTGAATTGGGTTGGGCCCGAGCGACTTTAATTATTCGGTCCAATCCAACTTGTAATTTTTCTGATAGACTTGGGCTTTCATTGATGATGTGGCAACTTGTGATTTGCCAAAATTTCTCATTCAACATGGACGTGTTGAAATATGTTATTAAAATAATAATTGATTGATACATCAATTTTGTGTTAACACATTTTTAATATTTTTTTATTGAATAATTTGGAATTAATAAATTAAGAGTGAAATTAAGAAGCTCACCTACCTTCTTAAGAAAAATATATGTATATACCTTGGGAATAATCAAAATATATAGTAATCATTTAAAGATTTTAAATACTATTTTGGTTCACTTTTCCTATACTTTTAAAATGTTTATTTTGGACATGTACTTTTAAAAATTAAGTATTTTGATTGTTAATCTTTGTAAATTAACCATTATAACTCAAATATTTTGAACTACATTTACTCCATTATGGTTGAAAATATTTGAGGCATAATATTTTTAAAATAAAAGGGGAACAATTTTCTGTCAATGAATAAACTAAAAATCAATTATAAATTTGGAATAATTAGCATAAAATTTTAAAGTAAGGAAAGAAACAAAGAGATATTAAAAATAGAAATGGATGAAATTATAATACATATGATAAATTAGAATAAAGTAATCAAATGATACAAAAGTGTCAAAATAACATAATATGTATTATCTTTAACAAAACATATTTTACTATTCCATGAGGTTATTCTCTTGTGGTTCTTGGAATATATAATTTTAAATATGATTTATTTAAGAATCAATTGAATTTTTTTTTTATTACTACCTATAGAACTTTGGTTTGTGATGGAAAACACTACATCTAACTATCAATGTAGTTATATGTGCAGTCATTTGACCATCGGAAACTATAAACTTTAGCATGTATTTTCTATTGAATTGTACATGATCATTGCAATTGTTAAAAATGAGTCATTTTCTGACTTCCATTGGGATACACTCTTTGATTGCAAATTATGCATTTATCTAACCATGAGTTGTCCCTGTTAATTATCTCAACAATTGAGACAATTACAGAACAATATAAATCACCAAATATCCCAGGGTAACTTCTTTAATGTTTACTATTTTGCTTTTCCCATCTTTAGAGGGAGGAAGAAAAGTGGACATATTTGTGTGAGCGAAGAAGATTTTCCTCCTATATAAACAAATGATTAACAAAATACCAATACTAATGTAGAGGAGAGAATAATTACAATATTTAGCTATTAGTGAAATTTTATTTAAAATAGAAAAGGTGGAATCCGACATTAGTTATTTTATCATTTGAAAGCCTTCTCATATGCCCACACATTTACTTGTGGGTTTGGACCTCAAGGAGTACCCATATTTTAGAGCAAGTGAGGAGATAGGCAAATGTGGGTATGGTGGACATCCCACACGTATGTGTCGCTGCCATCTAGACGTCGCGCAGCACGACGCGCATGCTTCAGAAGGAAACTGTGAAATCCAGATTTCCATTGTCCCTACTTAAGTAGGTAGTTAAGGAAATTAACTAGGAGAAAGTCAAATCCTATGTTGAAGAGAAGGAAATTTCTAAGTGTTGAATAGATTTTCCTTGAGTAGCTTTGAGTTAAGCTTTAATTGATGAAAATTGACTAAGTGTTAGACTAGGCATTGCTATGCATTGGCCATAAGATCTTGGAAAGATTACTTGGGCAAAGGGGAAAATTTGGAAATTTGGCTAAGTGTAGAATGTTGTGTGGGATGCGTTGGAAGAGGTTGTGTTGATGCATTGGAAGGGTTGTTGGTGGATGGCATGCGGCTGAAGGAAAGAAAATGGAAGTGATGCGTTGAAGGGTTGGATGGCACAAGGGTAGGCAAGGACACAGGCAAGGCATGCGGTATGCATCGAGTAGCCTCGACCAAATGCCTAACCATGCATCGAGCAGCCTCGACCACATGCTTAGCCATGCGTCGAGCAGCCTCGGCCAAACTGCCCAGGCATGCGTCGATGCACCCAGCCCATACGTCGAGCAGTGCCGAGCCTGTCGAGCACCCATGCGAGTGCCAACCACCCATGCGTCGAGTGCTGCCGAGCTTGCCGAGCGCCCATGCCCATGCGTCGATGCCATGCGTCGAGCGGCCAGCCTATGCAACAAGCGCCCTGTCAAACAGTCATGCCTATGCATCGAAGCATCAATGCGGCCGAGCAAGCTTGCGAGCGATGGCTAGCGCCTATGGAGTACGCCCATGCGTCGAGCGATGGCCAGCGCCTATGCAGCACGCTCATGTATCAAGTGACTAGCGCCTATGCCAAGCGCGCCTACCTAGTGAGCCATGCGTAGAGGATGAGCGGCCACCCTATGCGTTGGTGATGGCTAGCTCTTGTGATGGCTAAGTTGGATTGCGATGGTAGTGAATTGGCTTGCTATGCGTTAATTATAGGCTATGCATTGAGTATAAACTATGCGTTGAACATCCAAGAGTTGGACGCATATAAAGGATGAGATCACCTAGAAAACGTCATCAAACAATGTGTCTTCTTGGGAGGAAGCCTTAAACCTTAAGCAAATTAGGTGGAAGCATAAGAAGATATGCAAAGTTAAGGGCTATGCGTTGGTGAAAGGAGAAGAAGACACCTTGGGTTGTGCTGATGCAAGATTGTGTTGATGGTGTAAGGAAGAGACAATTGGTCATGCAGCCAAGTAAGAGGTGTCGGACGTGGAGCAATCTTGGATGCCTATAAATAGAGCCAAAGACTTCAGATGAAAACTCAAATTCTCTTCAAAAGACATAAAGAAGAGTGTATTGGGAGGAGACCATGCGTTGGTCAAGAAGTTCCAAGAGGGGAGATGCTATCGGGCAGAAAAGATAGAAAGTAGCATCAATTTGGAATGAGGAGTTCTCCCAGAGTACTCGTGCGTTTGATGTGATTCAAAATCCATCTGAAAGGTAAAAGAGTCTAGTTTTCATGGTGAGGCTGAAGGACAAGAAGCTCCAAAGAATCGGGCTGGAAGCTGAGAAAAAGACAAAAGGGTCAGGCTGGCGGGTAAGCTGGGCTAGTATTAATGTTTTGATGATTCTGGCCAAACCACGAAGAGTTATGAGCTAAGATTTTGTGGTAAGCTTCCTGAGACATTTTAGAACATGTTTGCAGAAGTAAATATCTTAAAATAAGGTCTGGAACTATGTGTAATCTAAGCTGATATTTGAATCTAGAATTTAGGATTCAAAAGGGAAACCAAGGAAACCTAAGGAACTTCGAAAAGGAAAGTTCCTAACCAACCAAGGTTAGTGGTTATTGTGTTGTTGTATTTTTGATGTAATTTCTATATATAGATAAATATATATAGGGTATAATGTTAAAGTGCCATGATCAGGGATATATGTTTATCTGATTACTATGCTTGTTGAGATATTGCTTGCTTGTGTTGGAAACTATAATTGTGCTCGGGATATATGGTTAGCATGCTTGGAAAGGTGCTTGACGGGAAAATATAGTCAACTTCGGTCGGCGGGAAATGATAGTCGGTGACGACCAGCGGGAAATATAGTCAAGTTACCTAAGCATAGCTAGCGGAAAAATAGTCGATGTACACATTGGCGAGATAATAAGGTACAGGGAAAGTTTCCACAGGAATTGTTGTTGTCTTAGTATACGTGTGAAAGTATTGGGGATGTTTTATTATGTGATAACCAGCGGTCAAGCTAGGGTTGTTTATTTTAACTAGAAGTTGAGCTGGGGATAATCCAGCGGTCTGGCTAGAAGAATAATACTGAACTTGTGGTAATGTACTCATTGATTATGTATTGATTTCCCAAAAGTATATTTTTGTAATCAAAGTTATTGTCTATTTAAAGATACCACTCACTGGGCTTTATAGCTCACGTTTTCCATTTTATGTTTTTACCCCCCCCCCCCCCCGATAGCAGATGGTGAGGAGTTCCAGGGTGCTGCTAAGGTCAAGGTCTGCCACATGCCACAGTTACACCTCCGGAGGGTTTTACAGTTGTTCTTGTAAATTTTTTGTTAAGTCTTTGAGTTGTATAAACGTTATATTGTTGTAAAATAAAATGGGCCTACTTAATCAATTGATTGTTCAATTTGTATATTGGTATCAGAGTTATTTCTGCAAGAGTTATTAGGCAGTAAGTGTCAATTAAAGGGTTGATAACTACTGCAATCACACCCTTTCCTAGGCTAAGAAGGTAGTCTGGGGCGGGGTGTGATAGAAAACCTATAAATTGGCCTTCTTGAAGGGTGTGAGATTTCCAATCGGTTCCAGTACAGCTCCAATTGAGATAGATTTTTTTCTAGGCTGTTTTATCCAGGGGACACCATGACCTGCCGTGAGCTGCTTGCACAGAGCTGTGAAACATCTTAGAGAGAGCAAGATCTGTGACTCAACCTACTTTTGTTCGTTTTGTAGGTTCTAATTCCGGCAATCGCAGTTTAAGTCATCCATTTTTTGTTCTATTTTGTCTGCTAGGGGAGCCATTGCCCACAATTTTAAAACGTCGTCCATTTGCCACAGTTCATGATGGCCCTGTCAACACAAACTAACTTTATGTCCTCTGATCCCAACCGTCCTTTCCATTTCGAAAGGGCACATTTCAAACGATGGAAGCAGAAGTTGTTGTTCTTACTCACCGTTAAGAAGGTTGCTCACACCTGCACCACAAAGAAGCCAGTTGTCCCAAAAGAAGATCCTATCAAAGAACAAATCAAAGAAGTAGTTGTTTAGGAAGAAAATGATTTTCTCTACAGAAACTTTATTTTAAACGGGCTAACTGATAATCTCTATGACCATCACAGTACAATGAAGATAGTAAAAGAAGTTTGGGATGCCTTGCAAAAAAAGATATGATATCGAGGAGTTCGGTTTGAAAAAATATGCAGTAAGCCGATACATCCAACTATCAATGCAGTTATATGTTCATAGACAAAAGTGAAGAAAATATCATATATTATTACATCACAAGTATTTGTCCAATTCATACAATTCTTGCATGGACATCTTATTCATCCGAAATCATTAACATGAAACCTTGCCATGTCTAAGAACTGTGATACTCCTTCTCTATACTCCACTGATAACTTATTCCTTAGTTTAATCCATTCTTTATTCATCCTTAAAAATAAATATTTTCTGACCAACTTGTAATCCAAAACAATAACCTGGATTAGAGGACAAAGTACAAAGTATTATTAAGCATTGAGTTCCATAATTTTCATTTTTTAAGGCAAAATAAACACATAAGTCCCTAGACCATTTAAATTGTCTTAACAACTTTCAAATGTTTTATTTAGTACGTCTCCAAGCTTTCAATTTTGTGTCTAATATAGGCCTTTCATCTATTCAACATCTGCTATACAAGCCTATTGGACACAAAATTTAAATTCAATTTTCTATTAGACACAAAATTTAGTTTTATGTCTAGTAGATTCTTTAAACTTTTTTAAGATATTAAATGTGTTAGGGACCTATTAAGTACCAAATTGAAGGTTTAAAGATTTATTTTATATTTTTTAGATTTATAGATTTATTAAACACAAACATATAAGCATAAAAAAGTTCATATACTAAAAATAGCACATAGCATCTATGTACAAATTTTCTTTCTACTTTCAAGGAAAGTTCGAAATGTTAAATCATGCATGCTTAGGCTCCAAATAACCAACATCATATCATTTTCTAGACATAAACATAGTGTTATAATCAACTTGAAACTTAAAAGAATTTTATAACGTTTATCTCTAACGAATTATGACATGTTCGTTACAAAAATTACTCTCAACAATTTCAGAGAATTGTAAAACAAATATATTCTGCAAAATTGATGAGATCTTAACAAAAGCGAATACAATATGTACACACATTTGGATGGGCATGATTTGTACAAAAGGATGTGAAATAATGATTTAAATAAATATACAAGATAAAATAAAATAAGAATATTATCGGTAGCGGCGGTGGCTGAACGAGTCGAGGAGACGATGGCGGTGGCAGGCAGTTGATTGCAGCTGCTGACCAAAGGGAGGAGCGGTGGTGGCGGCAGCGGAAAAATGGGGAAAATTGGAGAGGGAGAGCGAATGGTGGCGACGGCAGCGGGGAAAGAGGGGAAAATGGGAGAGGGAGGGAGAGGAGAGGAGGCGTGGCGCAGCGAGGGGCGGCGGCACTTGTAAAAGGATGGAAAAATGGGGAGAGGGAGGGAGAATAGTGGAGAAAAATGAGGAAAATGGGAGAAGGAGTGGCAGTGAGGGGAAAATTGGAGAGGGGGAGGCAGAAGAAAGGGGGAAGATGGGGAAGAAGTAGGGGCGGTGCCGGAATGGGTTAGGGTTTTAGGAAAATTGGGAAAAAAATGGGGGAGATGAGGAAGAAGGGGTCTGGTTAATGGTTTAACCAGACCCCTTCTCCCGACGCCTATTTTTAATCGTCAGGAGTTCCCCAAGCCTTTACGTCGTCGGGAGAGACGGTCTCTCCCGATGCTCTATTTAGGCGTCGGGAGAACTCATTTTTCTTCTAGTGTTACAAACTACAGGACCCAACGAGAGTTTAGGGCATCATCCCCAACAATCTCCCACTTATCCTAAAGCGAGTGGAGTGTACAAACAACTAGTACAAAACAATAAACTAGGGCTCTAAGGCCCAGTACAAAAATATCTCCCACTTGCCCTAGTCTAGCCGCGGGCGGTCCCGTAGACTCATGTTCTGAAGGTGACCCTCAAAAACTGTAGCCGTGAGTATTGGGGATGATGCCCTAAACTCTCGTATCCTATAGTTTGTAATCACAATTTTATAGGAACGCTTGTGATGTATAATTATGATATTTTCTTCACTGCTTGTTTTGAACATTGGATGTTTTATTTGCTTTACCATAAACCAGTAAACTAAAATCCCTGGTTGTCATTATATGACTTCAGCATGTATGTGATCACATACAAGTGGATCATGTCTTAAGTGATAACCAAAATGGTCTGTAGTATATGGATATAGGAGGGAAACCTTATCCTGGTAACGTTACGGATGCGGCCCACTTTGTGGAATAGTTACAAGTGTTGTGACTTGCTACAGATGGTCTAATCTTGATCATTCATGTGGGAACGTGCGAGCGGGGGCGTCCTATACAAAGAGTTTGTATAAGATCAAACCACGAAGTGTTAACGTCTCGTTATATAACATCGTTCATGACAGAGACTTCACTTTACTAGGATGACCATAGGTAACATGACCTCAATCCTGAGTGAGTGGGGAAGTCCTGCCTTTGAAGGCATGGTGCACGGTAGATTGGAAGTCAATTTCACTCGATAGCCAAAATCCCGTGGACGCGTTATGCGATGCATGTTCCTAAGATATGCGTTGATAGTCTTGCGTCGATGGTCATGCGTTGGAATGATATTGCGTTAATGAATGTATGCGATGACCATGCGTCCTGCCACAAGTTTTCTTGCGCTCACGCCAAGTATAACATGAACGCAAGTTTCTTGAGTAATCCGAGGTTGAACACAGGGACTTGTAGCTATGTGTTTGCGGCGGTTGTGCATGCAGCGGTTGAATAAAAGAATGGAGGGGATGTTGCTACGTTAATCCTACTTCTACTCCTATCTAACAGACAACGCAATGAGAATATGCATGAAAGGTAGAGATGCGACAAACCTTGACAAGAAATAAATGTGTGGGAAAATAGATATAATGCGGAGATGATTTCATTGCAACCCTTGAGAGTGACCGCAAGGGCAACCTTAGTCATTGTCAGACTATGCGATCATGTTACAACCATACACGGCAAGTCATTTTCCAATGGAAATGTGGTGCTCCTAATTCTAGGACACATGTGTTGAATGCAAAATGTCCATAGAGCTTATTCCTAAGTCTCTGCACTTGTCCTATGCGATGATGAAAAATGCATGAAAGCAAGGTGACCGCATACAATCGTATCCTATCTCTAGGATGCATGCGATGCGTTAATAACAAATAGTGCTCATTCCTAAACGCCTATCTCTTGTATTATGTGTTCTAATCTGACTCTCCCGAGCTTAGATTCTGACCTGACCTTCCCAAGCCTAGATCTTGTCCTTAGACTACCCTCTCGAGTATCCCTAATGGACGAATGAAGCATACATAATACAAGACAATCGCATAAACTTCGCTGACCTAAGATTGTTACTATCCTTAGTAACAATGCATACCTTGCTTAATGCGTCCAACCACTTACCCTCTCGAACAGTTGATTGTTGCTGACTTCACTCATAGACAAGTAATGCGTTAGCCCATAGACAGGCATTGCATCAGCTTCACACTAAGCAAATAAGATTACTCACATACTCGCGCAATGCATACCTCTCGAAGGGTTACTACATGCTTCATATTCCTAATCCACATGACTAAATATGCAATACCCAAGCACTCCCACTAAGTGTTGCAATGAAAGTAAAGATGCTAAGCAAGAAGATGGAGATGGAGTCGAAGGAATAGAGAAATGCATTGAAAACACATTGTATTAATTTCTTAATTCAAAATGTCATACAATACAATGTAAGAAAAGAAAGAAAAAAGAAATGACCGGCTGAAAGCAAAACTTTGCTTCCAGCAGATGTGCGTCAAGGCTACCGGTGGTGCCATGGATGGGTGGAGGAGCTGACTTTCTCGAGATCTAGCTTCGGTCGAAGGCTCCGATCATCACTCAGAATGGATGAAGGAGGTGAAGAACTCTCAGCCATCTTCTCATGTAGTTTGTCTGGATCGTGGGGAAAATTCCCGGTTGAGGGATAATCTCCGAATAACTTGAATTTCAGCTCATCGACCTCTATTTATAGAGTTTGGGTCACCGACAGCATTAATTGGACTGCGCTGAGTCTAACATTCGACGCGTTAGTCCTTTCTGAACCTCTGCCACCAATGGTGCGATAGGTGAAATGTTTAGCATCAGCTTTGGATTTTCTCGAGGTAGATGCGTTGATGCGTTTATTCCACCTACCTTGCGTTGATCCCATTAGTTTGCATTGTCGCGTAGCCGCAATCATTCAATGGCCGCATTCGCTTAATACCGCAACTCTACATGATGACCGCAATCGCTTGATGAGCGCAACTTCCATGCGATGGACGCATATGGATGATTACTGCAACATCCATGCGTTGATCGACGCGTTTGGATTTGCGATGGAGTGTTTCTCCACATGCGGTCGTCTATGTGGTGGTCCGGTTTCCGCTTTGCGTTCATTTCCTGCATTGGCAACAAAAATAGAACATTGAACGCATAATTAACACAACGTAATGGGTTAGCTGAGATTCGACATGCTGATCGACGCAAACTCTTTTTCTCGTGAATTCCTAACATGATTGCGCATATTCTGCCTAACAATCTTCATAATTCTAAGTAAAAGAACTAAGATAGCATGCATTTCTGCATGTCATCAGGGCGGTCCTTTGATTTGCATGGGTGCGAGTGGCTAGGTCGCCGACTCAAACCTACCACTTTGGGGATTCATCTGATTTGGGAGCTGGGAACTTAGCTACACGAGATGAAATTCACTCCTTCCCCGAAGCAGGGGTAAATAGATAAATTTCCCCCTTAAGAACTGATCCTGGGCTTGAACGATATGGTGCCACACATCTTCTCATGGCCCGAGAGGTGTCCACACATAGTAGGACTATGTTGTATTGTTCATTAGAGGGATCAATGGTACTTAAAGAGTTAGATATAACTATAGGGGCAAAATGGTAAATTAGCTCAACTATACTTACGAGCATCTATGAAGGATTATTGTACTGTTGATTGATTATATCCAATGGACACAGAAATATATCTGTGGTAAAGAGAGTTCAGTTGTCGGTCTTTAATTAGTAGAATGCCTGGTAGTTAACAGATGGTGGATCTCGTGGTTAAAGAGTTTAGTCAGCTATTCACGTACCGTTGGAGCTTCGATCCATAGGTCCATAAGGTACCCTTGTTTCCTTAATGGATTCAAGTTAAGAATCAGTTTTTGGGTCAGTTTGAAATGTTCAAATTGAAAAATGTGAGTTTGATATGATTGACTTTATGTATGAGATATATTAATTGGAAGGAAATGGATATAAATATGATTTATATCTAGTGGATGAGAAAACACTATGATTTATATATGATATTAAACTATAGGTATATATAATATGATTATATCTATTATTATTTATTGGACAATTATAGGATAATTGGCCGTCGTTTTCTCCGTAATCGTGCGTTAGTGGGAAGTTCCAATCAATTTTCGTAACTGAAGAAGCTTTTCATTTTGCAAGAGAATCATAGAATTCGTTCAAGTGAAGTGTGCTGCCTATCACTTAGTAAAATCAGAAACTATACGATAGCTTGAATTTACTACACGATCGCATATAAGCGCACGCCATCTTCTAAACGATCGTATAGACAATCGCTGCCTATTTCCTACACGATCGTGTACTTCACCTAAATGATCAAGCATTTTGTCTATACGATGAACTAAGCCTTCTTCCACTTGCTTGATGTTGTATACGATCTTCATTTCTCCTTCCCTCTACCAAATCCCAACAAAGCCCACGCTTTGAATTCTCACACTGAGAATACTGAGGGTTTCAAGTGGTGGTGTCGTCCCCATCCTTCTGTACATGTGGAGGCCATTCGTGGTAGACGACCAATGGTGTTGCTGAACGATTAGCTTGACATTCCAGCGAGAGCGAGAGGAGCCTATTCCCTTCGAGAGAGCGAGATTTTTCTATGAAGAAAGGTTCTTCGACTGGTAAGTTTTCTTGTTTTCTTGTTATTTAATCTTATAGCATGTCGGTAATTTACAGTATGACGCATATCTGTATGTTTGAATGTAAATGTGGTAATTCTGTCAAAATGTCTGTGGAAAGATCCGCTTCCGCTCAGAGGTACTCTTGTATAAGAGTTCCTTCAGTGAGAGCCTTCTTAAACAGGTCAGCAATGTTCTGCTTCGAAGCGATCTTCGTGACTATCACGTCCCCTTGATGCACTATCTTGCAGATGAGATGATACTTCCGCTCTATATGTCTGTCGCGCTTGTGACTCCTGGGCTTTCTAGAGTTCGTCACAACATCACTATTGTCACAATATAGGGTGATGGGCCCAGACATGTCTGGAACAACTTCCAGACCTGTCAGAAACTTCCTGAGACAAATAGCCTCCTTAGTAGCTTCACAAGCCGTTACGTACTTGGCCTCCATCGTGGAGTCGGCGATGCACCCCTACTTAGTGCTTCGCCACATTACTGATCCTCCGTTAAGAGTAAAAACTGACCTGAAGTGGACTTCTGAGAGTCTTTATCAGTCTGAAAGTTAGAATTCGTGTATCCAGTAAGGATTAAATCCCTAGTTTCATACACAAGCATATAGTCCCTCGTTCTCCGTAAATACTTGAGGATGCTCTTAACTGCGGTCCAGTGACCCTAGCATAGGTTAGACTGATACCTACTGACTATTCCCACAGCATAGCAGATGTCTGGTCTTGTATAGAGCATCACATACATCAAACTGCCAATGATAGATGCATATGGGACCCATCTCATCTCCTCAACCTCTTGAGGCATCTTAGGACACATTTCCTTAGACAAAGTAACTCCATGCCTGAACGATAGTAAGCCCTTTTTGGAGTTCTGCATCGAGTACTTAAGCAACATCTTGTCAATGTACGATGCCTGAGACAACCCTAGCACTTTGTTCTTACAATCCCGAAAGATCTGTATACCAAGAACAAACTGAGCCTCTCCTGAATCTTTCATTTGGAATTGGGTTGCTAGCCAATTCTTAACTGCAGTCAGTAGTCCTACATCATTCCTAATGAGTAGGATATCGTCTACATATAACACTAGGAAAACTACTGAATTGTCGATGATCTTCTTGTAGACACAAGGCTTATCAACATTTTGGTTAAAGCTATACGTTTTGATCGCAATATCAAACCGAATGTTCCAAGATCAAGGCACCTGTTTCAACCCATAAATGGACTGATTCAGTTTGCAAACTTTTTGCTCTTGACCTTGAGCAATGAATCCCTCGGGCTGCACCATATACATGGTCTCCTCAAGATTGCCATTCAGAAAGACAGTCTTGATGTCATTTTCCAAATCTCATAATCATAATAAGCGATAATGGACAGGAGGATTCAGATCGACTTCAACATGGCAATAGACGAGAAAGTCTTCTCATAGTCGACTTCCTCCACCTGGGTATCCTTTGTCACAAGTCGAGTCTTGAAGGTTTGCACCTTCCTATCCACACCCTGTTTCCTCTTGTAGATCCATTTACAACCTATAGGTCTTACCCTATCAGGCTGATCTACAAGATCCTATACTGAGCTGAAGTACATCGACTCCATCTCGAGATCCATGGCTTTGACCCATTCATCCCCGTCTATATCCTCCATTGCCTTCTGATAAGACTACGGATCCCCAACGTCGCCATTGACTACTATGGCCAGAATTTCTGTGAAACCCATATAGCGAATAGGTGGGTTCGCAACCCTCCCACTGCATCGAGGTTTCCTCAAATCTTGAGGTGGAACCGACCTAACAGATGAACTATCATCAACAACTCTTTTTGATGAAGCAAACCCTTCAACAACTCTTGTTGAAGTTTCAGTAGTTTCGTTGGAAAGCTCACGTAACACGATCTCACTACATGGACTGTGCTCCTTAATATGATCCTCCTCCAAGAAGGTATTGTTCGTGGAAACCAATGCTCTATTTTTCGTTGGATCATAAAAGTAATCCCCTCGTGTACCTTTGGGGTAGCCTACAAAGAGGCATAACCTAGACTACGGTTCCAATTTCTTTGGATTAGCCTCAAGCACATGTGTTGGGCAACCCCATATGCGAAAGTGGCGTAAACTAGCTTTACGCCTGTTCCACAACTCCAGAGGTTTTCTCGTAACACTCTTGGAAGGAACACGGTTAAGTATATACACTGCAATCTCCACTGCAAAACCCTAAAACAAGTTTGGTAAGGAAATGTAACTCATCATCGACCGAACCATGTCCAACAAGGTTCTGTTTATCCTCTCCGCTACACCATTCTGTTGAGGTGTACCCAGTGCAGAGAGTTGAGAAACGACTCCATGTTCTATCAAATAATCCTGGAACCCCGAATCTAAAAAATTTCCACCTCGATCTGATTGAAGTGTCTTAATCCATCTATCTAATGCATTTTCAACTTCAGTCTTGAACTCTTTGAACTTTTCAAGGGATTCAGACTTCCGTTGTATCAAATAAACATACCCATACCTAGAGTATCATCAGTAAAGATGATGAAATACTCATAGCCTCCCCTGGCTCGCCCATTCATCAGACCACAAAGATCAGAATGTACTAACTCTAGAGGCTCTTTGGCTCGATAACCTTTTTCAGTAAAAGGTCTTTTAGTCATCTTACCCTCAGGGCAAGATTCGCACACCGGTAAAGAATCCTCTAACTCACTTAGAAATCCATTCTTCATAACCTCTCAATCCTATTAAGATTGATGTGCCCTAATCGAAGGTGGCAAAGTTGGGAGTTTTCCTTTGGAGAAACCCGTTGACGTTTATTTTGAGTTACGGTAGTTTTAAACATCTCTATGTTATGGAAGTAACTCATTGCTAACGGCCTTAGCATATACAAGTTATTTTATAGTTTTGTTGTACATATCTCAACTCCATCTTTATAAATAAACACTTTATCCACATTAAATTCAAGAGTATATTTACCCTACAACAAGCACTTTACAGAAATTAAGTTTCTTTTCAACTCAGGAACTATAAATACATAATGTAAAACAAGAAATTTCTTCTGTAAAGTCAATTGGATCCCTTCCACTGACACAACTGAGATGACGTGCCCAGTGCCTACTCGCATCATCATCTCACCAACCTTCAGCTGCCGTCAGGATCTAATCCTCTGAAAAAGAAAAACAAACATGATTAGTGGTGCCCGAATCAATAATCTAGGTAGAATCATCATTCTCCACTAAGCAAGTTTCCAAAACTAATAAATCATATTTACCTTGTTTTGATTTAGCCTTGGCCGCCTTCTTCTCCTTAAGCCAACGAGGATAATTCCTCTTCCAGTGTCCGTCTTGGTTGTAGTGGAAACACTTTCCCTTGTCAACCTGTGTTAGACGCCTATTCCGCTAGGCGACAGGCTATGGGTTAGCAGATGCCTTCCCCTTCCCCTTACCACTCTTCTTCTTCTTCCACTTTCAAGTGAAAGGAGTAGAAGGTGTAGACTTCGTTCCAGAGGTCGAACCTCGATAGAACATCTTTAAAGACGAGGCAACATTTGCCTCACCTCCCCTCTTCTCCTTACTTTTCAGTAAGGATTGGAATGTCTGCAACTCGTTGAGGAGAGTTATAAGGTATAGTCTACTTTGTTAAGAACCGCATTACTAATAAAGTGCAGGAAGCTATCCAGTAACGAATGCAGGATTATGCTAACCTGGCTGCCCTCATCGATCCTAGATCCATTCATCTCTGCCACATTGAAGTGGACCATCATATTAAGCACGTGTTCACAAACAGAGGTGCCTTCCTCCATTTTGGAGTTGAAGATGCATTTAAGAGCCTCATGCTTGAGCTATCCAGACGGTTGTCCAAACATCCCTCGTAGGAACTCCATGATCTCACGCGTTGAAACCATGGGCTCATGATTCTTGGCCATAACATCGTTAAGACTAGCCAAGATATAGGCTCGGGCCTTCTCATTCACCCGTGTTCAACGCTCATAAGCCTCCCAAACATTTCAAGCAACATTAGAAGGTGGAATAGGAGGACGCTCCGCCGTAAGGACAACATGAGATCCTCGATGATAAGTATTTTCGTGATCATGTGTTTCCAACTAGCGTAATTCTCACTAGTTAGCTTATCAGCACTAAGTAGAGCTATTATGGCTGTAGCCATTACTACATTGCTGAAAACAGAACAAACTTAATAAGTCTATGCTTTAACCACATTTTAACACCAATTTTAGTTTTAGCAAAATAGTTTCCAAGTACCCTAAGTGAAAGACTTCTATTTCGCAATGATGCCCCATCGAGGCAAGACAAATGTCACCAGTGGGGTGATCATATGCCCCTTCACTGGGATGAGACACTCTCAACCATTAGGCTGAATCAACTCTTGGAACTATATCTAAGAGTCACCATTTGTTTGGTCCAGAGCTGTTAACCCTTAACAATTCCGCATAAGTATAACCCCTCATTTTTGGTCCTAGAGTCCCGGCCTAATGCACCCACCATAGAGAAAATGCAGATTAGGACAAGAGACTAAACGACCTTATCCTATACAAAAGATCAAATAAAGAAACGTGCAAAACTGCCATCCTATAGGGGGACACTTCCAGGGTGCCTCGAGGCGATGCACAGAAACTTTATCCAACCTAACGAGAGAGACCATGGGATATGTTGTCGCACGTCCCGCTCCCATTTACTATGAACATTCTCTCCATCCTCCTTGATATTGACCAACACAAACACCATCCTTTAGGAGGACACTCCCAGGGTGCCACGAGGCCAAGGATAGATCTCACAGTGTGGACAATAAAGGGAGAAACAAAAGAGGTTTAAATGAAGCATCAAATACCCCAAGTACCTCCCACTGAATGTTCTACCTAGGGGCTCATTAACTTAGACCATCTGGCTACTGATTTTAATCTAAGTTAGTTTAATTTTCCCAAAAACAACTTTTGTCTTTGAAATTAAACAAGTTCAACTAGTCACATTAAACTCTTTAATGGTTTGTCCTCAAATTTGCATGCATGCATCAAATCTATCTAATTCACCTTTCTAGGTAGGTTCCCAGGTAGGGGTGTTCCGTTTTCGTCACCTTAAATACCCCAGCCTAGACAGAACTCGCCTTAGACAAAAGATCCCTTATAGATAGATTTTCTATACTTTAATCTTTTATTAGTCAATTTAATCCTATTAAACTAATTAAAAGATTAAAGCCTAAGTTGCTAATCTCATTAGAACCGTGATCTTAGGTCTATCTCCACTAAGTTTTAAAACACTTTTAAAACCATAATTTAAACCTAAGTGCGCATGCATGTCTTTCTTATAGATTTTAGTTCTAATTTCCTTATAACCTTTATAAAAGAAACAACTAAAACCATACACATTGCCACAAAACTAGGTATTTATAACACTTATGAATTTAACCTACATGTCATGCTTCATGCAATGTCCGTTCATTACTATACATAACTTTTATATACAAGTAACGAACCAAGCTAACATGCTTCCATATACCCTTATACTATAAGACTTATAATATAAAGATGATGCATGTTTATGCTTTATGCATGCATAAATATAACTTTTATATTATATGATGCATGAGCATGCTCTTAGGTAATTTAAATCATGCTTCTCTAAATCATAACACTTATAATAAAGAGATGATGCATGACCAATGCATAACCTAAGGTGGGATTTCTTCTGTATGGCATACAATATGACATATAAATAAACACACATCCTATGTACATCACAAAGATTAATGGACCTGGATGAACCACCTCAAAACCGAAAATAAAAATTCTATCTATTACATTTTCCATCGAGCAAACCGGTTCACAGGCGAATCAGGTCTTAAACCGCCCAGGCGAAGCTCCCAACGTTTAGTAAACCCGACCAGGCATACGATTATTTAGCTACGATCAAGTACCAATAACTATGCGATGAAGCATGAGATACCCGATCGTTTAGCACACAAGACAAAACACGCGAGTCCTATACGATCGTTTAGACGACGACGTTGCTGTGAAGCACGATCGTCTAGACGATCACTTAACAAGCGATAAGTAAACGTTTTACTCCGCGATCATGTAGTCAGAAACTAAGAGATGAAGCTTGCTGAGCTACACGATCGTTTATGCACGCGTGTCAACCTGCTCCTAAGAATCCGATACTCTACAATCATTTATCCCATCGTTTACATGACCTGACCAATAGTTGGTCGTCTTCATCCTCGAAGAACAGCAATTCCTTGCCTTGAAGCTTCTTCACGAACGACTCACAGACTTAAACACTTTGAAATTACACTCGGTAGCAAGTTAATATGCCCAAAAACACAGGGGCCCTTACAATTAACTTCAAATGTAAAAGAATTTAAATAACCAGAGGCTTCATCCCAGAAAATTCCATTAATTCACATCTACAAACATAGTTTAATGCTTAAACAGAATGTAGACATGCTTTTACCCACCTTGAAAGTAAATGTTATTCTTTGCATCAATGAATTTGGAATATCAGAACCTGGCTCTGATACCAATTGAATGAACTCTTATCAAAGATTACCTCTGAGTGGAAGCAAGATCGTTCCAAACTCATTGTGACAGAATTGCCGCATTCACAATCAAACAGGCTAGATATGCATTAACAACAAATTACAGGCATGCTCTGAAACTTTAAACAAAAAGAGAACGAAATACATACCAGTTGAAGAAATCTTTTTCGCCTCAAATCTCGTTCTCGTCCAAGGACTGCTCCTCTCGCTCTTGCTAAGCACATCCAAGAAATCGTTCACCAAATCGTCTACCCACGAATGAACTCCTCAGGAACTCAACAGCAAGGAAGACACCACCATTTGGAACCCTCCGTATTCTTGGTGTGAGAATCTAAGAGGTGTGGACTCTGTTGGATTTGGTAAAGGGAAGGAGGAAAAGCCAATTGTATACCACGACCAAGCAATTAGGAAAAGTTGGGTGTCTATCGTATAGACAATGCTTGATCGTTTAGGTAGAGGTACACGATCGTTTAGTAAAAGGGTTGTGATTGTATAGACGATTGTTTAGTAAACGCTCGGGCGCACGATCATTGAGGACAAAGCTAGACGATCGTTTGGCAAATATTATGCGATCGTTTAGTAAACTGCGTGTATGTATACGATCGTTTAGAAACGTTGAGCTATTGTGTAGGATCTTAGTTTGCTATGCGATAGGCAGTATACACCACTCGTGAGCAAATGTCTGATCCATATCCAAAGTGAAAATGATTTTCATTTTTATCCTTCAGTTATGAAAACTAAATGCAACCTTCTACTATCATGGTTACGGAGAAAAAGTCGCCACAATTATCCTATAATTGTTTAAAATTAAATAATAAATATAATCATATTATATTCATTAACCTATGGTTTAATATCACATCAAATGCAACATATGAACCATAGTCTTTTCTCCTCCACTAGATATAAATCATATTTATATCAATTTTCTCCAAATAATGTATCTCATACATAATGTCAATCATATCATATATAATTGACCAATTCAATCATATCATATATAATCAAACTCCCTCTTGTCAATTTGAACACTTCAAACTGACCCAAAAACTGATTCTCAACTTGAATTCATTGAGTTACCAATGGGACCTTATGGACTATGGCTCGAAGCTCCAACAGTATGTGAATATCTGACTAAACTCTTTAGCCACGAGATCCACCATCCGTTAATTTCCAGGCATTCCACTAAAGATCGACAACTGCACTTTTCTCACCACAAATATATTTCTGTGTCCATCGGATATAACCAATCAACAGTACAATAACATTTCATAGATGCTCGTAAGTATAGCTAGGCCAATTTATCGTTTTGCCCATGTAATTACATCTAACTTCTTAAGAACCTCTAATCCCTCTAATGAACAATACAACATAGTTCTACTATGTGTCGACACCTCTCGGGCCATGAGAAGGTGTGTGGTGCCACAAGCCCCAAAATCAGTCCTTAAGGGAGCAATCTATCTACTTACCCCTGCTTCGGAGAAGGAATGAATTCCATCTTGTGTAGCTGAGTTCCCAACTCCCAAATCAGATGAATTCCCAAAGTGGTAGGTTTGAGTTGGCATTTTGACCACTCGCACCCATGCAAACCAAAGGACCGTCCTCAAAGGCAGAAGCTCCCAACTCACTCAAGATTGAGGTTGTTACCTACGGTCATCCTATTGAAATGAAGTCTCTGTCATGAATGGTGTTATATAATGAGACTATAACACTTCGTGGTCTGATCTTATACAAACTCCTTTGTATAGGACGCCCCTGCTCGCATGTCTCTACATGAATGATCAGGATCAGACCATCTGTAGCAAGTCACAACACTTGTAACTATTCTACAAAGCGAACCACATCCGTAACGTTACAAGGATAAGGTTTCCCTCCTATATCCATATACTATAGACCATTTTGGTTATCACTTAAGGCATGATCCACCTGTATGTCTCCACATAAATACTTAAGTCACAAACGACAACCAGGGATCTTAGTTTATTGGTTTGTGGTGACGCAAATAAAACATCCAATGTTCATAAACAAAAGTGAAGAAAAATATCATATATTAATACATCACAAGCGTTTATTCAAAACTGTGTTTACAAACTACAAGACACGAGAGTTTAGGGCATCATCCTCTACAATCTCCCACTTGTCCTAAAGCGAGTGGGGTGTACAAATAACTAGTACAAAACAATGAACTAGGGCACTAAGGCCCAGTACAAAAATAACTCCCACTTGCCCTGGTCCAGCCGCAGGCAATCCCGTAGACCCATGCTTTGAAGGTGACCCTAAAAAACTGTAGCTGTAAGAACCTTCGTAAATGGCATTATATAAAGAGACTAATCATTTTGTGGTCGATCTTATACAACTCTTTGTATAGGATACCCCCGCTCGCATGTCTCCACATGAATGATCAAGATCAGATCATTTGTAGTACTTTACAATACTTGTAACATCTACAAAGCAGATCATATCCATAGTGTCACAAGGATAAGGTATCCCTCCTTTATCCATATACTACAGACCATTTGGGTTATCACGTAGACCCATGCTTTGAAGGTGACCCTAAAAAACTGTAGCTGTAAGAACCTTCGTAAATGGCATTATATAAAGAGACTAATCATTTTGTGGTCGATCTTATACAACTCTTTGTATAGGATACCCCCGCTCGCATGTCTCCACATGAATGATCAGGATCAGATCATTTGTAGTACTTTACAATACTTGTAACATCTACAAAGCAGATCATATCCATAGTGTCACAAGGATAAGGTATCCCTCCTTTATCCATATACTACAGACCATTTGGGTTATCACGTAAGGCACAATCCACTTGTATGTCTCCACATACATGCTTAAGTTACATAAAATAACCTCGGATTTTAGTTTATTGGATTGAGTAAATGCTTATAAAATAACATTTATTTTATTAATAACAATATGTTTATAGAGTTTACAAACTACGAGACTACCAGGAGATTTAGGACACCATTCTCAACATAGAGCCAAAAAATTTCAACGTCACATCATAAAATAATTTTAAAAACCTAATCAATATCTTAGCATTTGTCTAATCTTCCTTATTTGGTGGTGTCTATAAGAAGCATCTTCATCCTCTAATCTATCAAAAGCTTTTTTAAACTTAACAGTTGGCCCAAGCATCATATTTGTGAAGTTTCATCTAGTGGGAACATCAAGACACACATAACTCTTACAAGAAACTTTTTCAATTTCATGTACTTCCTTCAAAAAATTTGCAAGAGAAGATCTTATAAATCGTACAACATAACGAACCCTATTAATGTTGTTCCTTAAAAGCATCACATACTAGAAGATTTAATATATGGGTACAACAACAAACATGCAGAAATTCTCCACCAAACAATAACTCCTTATTGAATCTCTTCATAAGCAATTGTAGTGTCATTTGAACTTGCATTATCAACCGTCAAAGTTATTATCCTGCCCTAATCCTTCAAATTCTTTTCAATGGTTTTACCCTTAATATCACCTTTATGATTCTCAATTGGACAAAAACTAAGTATCCTTTTATGTAATCTCCAATCATAATCTATGAAATGGGCAGTTAGTACCATATAATTTATATTTTGTCCCAATGTCCAACAATCCGTAGTGAGAGAGACTCTATACTTTTTCTTTGTAAACATATCTTTCAGACGCTTTTTCTCACTAATATACAACTTAAGTACATCTCTAGCCATAGTAAACCAAGATGAAACGAAAAATCTAAGTTGACTTGCACATGTTAGTCTATCGACAAATTTCTTAAATCCTTTATCCTCCACAAACTTAAATGACAATTCATCTACAATTACCATTTCATCCAAAACTTCCCGACAACTCTCTAAACTATATAACTCACATACAAGTTGTGAAGTATTATCCCAACATTGTCTTTGTCTTTAGATTTGAAAGCTAATGTCATTTGGGTTGGATCTCTCTTTTTCTGGTAAGGGTGTTTTTTTACAATTTTCCAAATGATTTTTCATAATCTCAGTACCATTACGTTTAGAATGACATGCATAGACAAGTCCACAGTATTTACATTGAGCATGAAGGTCTTTTAAGATCACCTTTTAGACTCTCAAAATGATCCCAAACCATGGATTTGTTTCACATTCTTCTTTCTTTTCAATGGATTTGGAACATCTGATGTCTCATCTAAACCAACATCAACGATATTTATATTGACATTTGTATTTGTATCTTGTACATTTTTTGAAGTATCAATTCCATCAACCTCCATATCCGTTGACTCCATTTAAGTCCATAAAATCAAAACGCCAATAATCAAAACTGCGATCCAAACAACCTCGAGCATGTTAAACTAGTTAATCTCGAGTTTGAATAACTAGACAATTATGTCACACATCCATCCAACTAGATATTGAAAAGGAAAACCAATTACAACTACATTAATCTGAAGAAAAAAAAAGAGTATGGACAATATTATATTGTTTTAATTTAGTTTAACAATAGGTGAGATGAAAGATTTAGAACTTTTTATTTCTTAATCATTGAACTATGATTTATATGTTAGTTAAACTGTGTCCATATTTGGTGAGAAAGTTTAGAACTCTTAATTTAGTTTAATATAGATGAGATAGTTAGTGGCTATATAATAATATTAATCAATCTCTTTAATTTCTTTTTCAATCCAATGAAGAGGGGGTAGAAAATTCAAAATGAATATGATTTGAATAGACTAGAATTTTCCCATATAGTGATCAATCAAAGATAACGTGGAGAATCACCATCAAAAGAATTAATATAGAAAAGAGAAATAATGCAATGCTTTTTAAACTGATTAAAAGGGGGGAAAATAGTTCAAATTAAGATGTGAACAAAGTAAATCTCAGTCGTTCTTCTTCACTTTAAACCCCCACTCAATCATCTATGGTGTGGTAAATAATTGATGTAAATCCCACAACCAAAGTGCAAAAAGAACAGTAAATTTCAAAACCCCATTTGGAAGAAACATTCAGAAATAAAAGAAAAATAATAATTAAATCCTTCTTCTTTTTTTTTTTTTTTTTAAATGGCAGAGAAAGATATAAGCCATAGCCAATATTTCTTCAACAAAAACAAAGTTCCATAAATCAGAACAAAGTGAGAAAACTAAAAGATTGAACCCATGAGATTGAAAGGTTAAAACCGAATCCTTGCAAGTATCAAACATGGCAGAGAAAGAGAAGCTACAAGCCCCAAAAAAAAAGCTTAGAAAACAAAACTCCATAAATCAGGAAAAAGAAAACTCAAACTCCTCAAAGTAATAAAGTTTCAAAAAACCTTCAACAAAAATAGAAATCCATTAATAAGATGAAAGTTGAAAGACTCAGAGAAAGGAAAAAAATAACCAATTCCTTCAATGTCAGAGTGTCGGAATGGGGAAGCTGCGATGAGGGGAGGCTGACGGCCACTGAGGAAGCGAGAAGGGGAGGTTGCAATGAGGCGCTGACGGACTGATGGACTGAAGAAGCGAAGAGGGGAGGCTGCGACTGTGATGATGGGAGGCTAACGGACAGACAGAGACACACTGAGGAAGAGAGGAGGGGAGACTGGGATGCGTAAACTGAAGACTGAAGAGAAGAAACCATAAAGAAAAAGATGTGCACATTTTTATAATATTATATATTTAAAATAATAATAATAATAATCATAGTATTCGGTTGGTCGGTCGTTCTCGACCAATTCATTTCAATCGACCGTCTGCCCACTATATTCCGACTAACCGACTTAGTTTTGATTTAGGTCAGTCGACTCGATTTTCAATCTCCCATGCTCACTCCTACCTACAATTATCTATTGTATTACTATTTTAAATCCATTTTTATTACAATCTTTATTATTTGTTACATAGTAATTATTTTCTACTAGATCTCTCTTTTTCTCTTTATTCAATGTTTAAAATTTTCTATTAAGACTAAAATAGTCTATATCTCGAATACAGACTATTATAACTCATAGTAAAATATGTTGCATCCCAAACATAAACTATTATCTACCGACTATTATGATCATTGACTGTAATAACCATTAACTATAATAACCAACTCATAACTACCATGGCCCCTTGAAAATACATGATTAACATAAATGGACTAAAATGAACATATTAAGAATATAGAAATCAAAATGAACAAAAACCAAAAGAATAGGAATGAAAGTAATATTTAAACGTTATTTAAAACAGAAAAAAGTATATCTTTTTAGTCCATAAGTTTTGAATTTAGTTTTCATCTAACCTTAAGTTTTAAAATGACACATTTTTATTCCTAAACTTTGAATTTAGTTTCCCTTTGGTCCCAAATTTTTTATATTTTATACTTTTATCCTTGAACAACTAATGGTTGTTCTTGGTTCTTAGGTGTTATTGCGTTTAAGTTTTCGTAGATGCCATAGAATTAAGAATGACCAGGAATAATATATATGAGAATATGATATCTGAAAATCAAGAATTACTGTGTTTGTTTGTGCGTGGAAATGTTGTCAGAATTACTTATCAATTAAAATTAATTAAATATATGTTTAATATGACAAAATGACTAGGTAAGTTTAATTTATTTATTATCAATTAAAATTTTTTATATCACACCTTTTTATTATCAATTTTTAATGAAATAATATTGATAATTGATTTAAATATATTTTTTCTTTTTTTTTTCCTGTAGTTGTATTAATTAAAGAGTTAATTAGCTAACTGACAACGTCAATTATAAGCCTTACATATATAGAAAATAAGTTTATATAAACTAATGATTTTAAATCATCAAACAATGCTTTTAATTAAAAATATATATAATTATAAATTAAAATTAGAAGTATAAATGTACGAGATTATTTAATTAGAAAAATTAACTTATTTTATTATTAGTTAATTAATTAATATTCTTTAAAAGACTAATTAATAATTTTAATAGATAAGTTACGATGTCAATATATTTGCCAATAAAAAAAGATTTAAGAGATATAATTGTGTTTATTCATTTTAATTCATAATAATATACTAAATTATTATATTAACATTATTATTAATAAAATTAATTATATATGTTAATTGTAAATTTACTTTAAACATATTTATAAAAATTGTGTAAATTAAACAATATTAAGAAAGAAGAAAACAAATAGAATGAAAAGATACCAAGAGAGAGAAAACTCATCTATTTGAATGGTTATGAAAAACCTTTATAGATGGAAATATGAGACGTCTTGGAATAAGATATTCTTATTCTTAATATTGAAAATTTGTACTAAACATGGTGATAAAATATCATTTCTCATTCCCACCTTTTATTTTCATGAACCAAATGAATTGTTACCGTTAAGTTTCAACTAATTGATTTAAAATAATTATAGTTTGAAAATTTCAATCGATTTTAAAACCTAAGACCAAATGAAAAACTAATTAAGACTAATGCACTAAAAAGTATGGGTTCAAATGACCTGATAATTCGGACTATCCAACCAAAATTATAAGAGTTGAGTTGAGTTAGTTTTGTTTTTTTTAGATTGGGTTGGATTGGTTTGAATATTTTTTATTTACCCGACCCAACCAAAATTAACATTTGAATTTTATGAGATTTTAGTTTTAATCATGTGTTATAGATAGACTTAAATAAGTTATGATCCGACAACCCAATCCAACTCAACCCCAAAAGATACCCCAACCAACTGAATTTTTGGGTTGGTTCAAAAAAATACACTCAACCTTTGTACATCCCTAGTTTGTAATAAATATCATGGATATTTGTACTTAACATTTGATATAAGATTTTAAATATTAACCCAACAACCTAACACAACCCAATCCAATAGGTTGGGTTGGATTGGATTGGATTCATATTTAGATTTGTTAGGTTAACAACTCGACCAATCCAAATTTTCAAGTTAGTCTAAAAACATCCCACCATCCAATCTAACTCAACCATAAACCAACCCAAGTCAGGCGCGTAGGTGGCTGAAAAAAAATACTTAATTGTTAAAAATAATTTTGTTAATCAGCTTGGGCTTGGTCCAGTTATGGATAATTTTGGGCCGAGCCTTTTGAGTCGTCTCTTTATAAGCAAACAAGATCTGAGAGTTGAAGAAAATCTCCATTTTCACTTGCGAAAGGGAATCGAGACGAACGAACGCAGACAGTCGAAGGAAGATGAGGAAATTTGATCCATGGCCGGTGTTTTTCAGGCGAGAATGGAAGAGGAACTGGCCCTTCCTTGTTGGTTTCGCCATAACCGGCACCCTAATTACCAAGATGACTGCTGGTCTTTCTGGTACGATCGTCGATTATCATACTTGCTTGTTATTTCTTCTCGATTATTCGTCTTCTTTTCTGTCTTAATGGGTTGAATTTGGATCCTTCACTTCTTTTTGTATTGATCATTTCGTCGATTAATTTTCAGAGGAAGAGGTGAAGAATTCTCCCTTCGTTCAGAGGCACAATCGGTATTTTCTCGGAACCCTAATTTACGCCCCCGCACTTTCGATTTGCATATAAATTAAATCTAGTGAATACACTTTCGATTTGTATGTGGATTTGTGGTTTTAATCTGAAAAATCACGAATCCATTGAAGATAATTCTGCATTTTATTATTGGTTTTCTGATTTCTGAATTAGGGTTTCTACATTTACTTGAGTGTGGAAGTCTAAATTGTTTCTGTGCATGTATTCCTTGTTTATTTCTCACTAGTGACCAGTTTTTTGGAGTATAAATCTTGATTGAAAGACGATTTAAGGGGGAGGCTAAAATCCATCATATATAACCTGAAATCATCTCCAGTGAGAATTGAATAGAGGGTCACTTCGTTTTGACCATAATCTGAAAGTTATTAAGCTTCTTTGTCTCTAGATGTTATTATACAATCACATATCTTGTTTATGTAAAAAGAAACTTTGCATTTGAGTATCTGTCTTTCTACAGCTGAGAGACATGTTCGGTTTTTGAGTGTTTCTTCTTCTCTATTCCTTTTAACTTTTATGGGGATTGTTGATTTAGAACATAGGAATGTGCTTGACAAGTTAATGCTCTTCCTTCTGCAGGTGAATCCTTTAAGGGGGATTATTGGCATTGCAAAGTGAGATGTTTTCATTTCTGCAAAATAACGGATGCTACGGTTAGTTTACAAGCCATTTGAAGCAAGTTTTTTCGGTACTTCTCAGTATGTATCAAAACTTGGATGGATTTTTTTGTGATGACGTTGTTTACTTCTTAAATGAACATGAATTCTTTTTCGTAGCATCATTTGACTGAGAACTTTTGCCTTCTTTAATTTGGAATGGTGGAAACTTGTTCACGCATTGATTAGTATTTGTCATATAAAAGCGTACATCACTTTTCAGATTAGCTAACTCTCATCTTCTGGACCGATTTCTCGAAACAACTGGCGGAGTTCAGTTGTCAAGGAATTCATGGGATGATAATATTTTTGTGGTACATAACAAGTTAACAACCATATAATATGCATCCATCATTCATAAGTTCATTGTATCTCTTCATTCCTTTTGTACTAAACTCAACCCACCCTGGGTTTGCATACATTGCTTTGTATTTGTTGCAAGAGCGAAAGTAGTGTTAGTTTTGTTATTTAATTTTGGTAGTTTTTTTATTTAATTTTGGTTTGATGTCTCTTTGTTTAAAAAATATATACTCTTATAAACGTTTCAAAACCATCATTGGTATTGTTTGTTATAATGTTACGAAAACGCGACTTCAAATTAAAGTTTAAATAGTCATTGTGGTAGGTTATCACTACACTGTTTCAAGTCTCAATTTAATTTAATGTTTTAAAAGATGTCTTACTCCAAGGTAGCTTTAAAACTTTTATGAAGACATTACAATTTTATGATTTTTTTGGTTCAATTTTTATAATTATTGTAAGCTTGAAGAGTCATCCAATTTTTACAGTTGAAAGTTGGATGGTGTAATTGTAAATACTACCATACTTGAGGGGTGGTCTTTGCAATTTGTTATTATTTTTTTTTAATATTTAACAGTTTGGTTTTTACTTGTATTTGACAAACTAAAGAAGGCCATTTGAAAAATGTCATTCTTTTACATGACAACCTATGATTGGGGAATTATCAAAACATTTTATTTAAGTTAAAAAAAGCAATGGACGTGTTATTCTTATTGTAGATTCTAACATTTTACTGATATTGTTCATGCTAATAAGTAAGAAGTTTAGATTTAATACGAATGAAGGATTGAAAAATTTGAAAGTGATTGAAATTCAGCAACATTCAATTGAACGGATACACCCACCAAAACAAGGAAGATGAAAGATTACAAAAATTTAATATAACTTATACTTTTCATTCGCCTTGAATTTTGTTTTATTAGTCTTGGTTGAGACAAAATGTAGAATTAAGTGGTAAATTCATGCAATGCAATCAAATTACATAATGGAAGGGGGAGATAGATATATTATGCGTGTTTGGAATGTGCATTTTTAAGTGTTCAATTTAAAACATAAATTATTTTAGAAAAAAATTAGTTTTTGACAACAAACTAATTTTAAGATTATTTTCAACCATTTTTGTTAAAAGTATTTAAATAAAAATAAGTTTTTTAAAAAATGTATTTTTTTAAGTCAATTCAAATGAGATTTATTTATACAAGATTTACACTAATCTAATAAATATAGGATTGATTAGATGAATTATAATTCCTAATTTTCAAATATAGAATTCGAAGAGTTTCTAAATAATTAAAAAAAAAAATACATTATAATTAAATCACTTACCAAGGTAATATGTATCTGGCAAATTTTAAATCAAGGCTTACTTGACAAGATTGGTATACAATTCAAGGAGTTTATTCAAAATACTAAATAATCTTCCCTAAAATAAAACATAGAGAAAAAGAAATTCATCTCATCTCCTTTCACATGTGAACCACCGTCGTGCCCATCGAATCTCTCTCTCTCAGGCCCATTGACCACAATTTGGTCCAACTCGACGACGCCGTTTGTACTGATATGGATCGAGGTCATCATGCCTCCGTCAGTGTGCCTTCCCAAATTGTTTCTTGAAAAGTGATATTAGAGCAGAAGCATGATTCCAAACAACCTATTTTGTGGATATATTGTTTCAAACCATTAAGGATAACAAATAATTGCTTAAAGGGAATGCTTGGGTGTTACAAGTAGAGTTGTTTATATCTTTAAAAATAACTATAGATTTAGGAAATAGTTTAAATTAATATTTCATTTGAAATCTTTTGACAATTTGTATATTTCCCTACTTTTTAGGATTTTCCCAACCGAAATGAAATATTAATTGTTTAGCAACATTTTTCAACTAATAAATTTAAAAATAATAAACCCTTTTTAAATGCATTCAAAGGATTAAAGTTCTTTTTTAAAAAAAACGAAAGGAAAAACAAGGGTCAAAGAAAGATTGAGGACGATTGAATTAAGTAGACTGTCAAACGAGACAGAGAGATTGAAAGATGAAAAGGCTTACCTTAAACACAATCAACAAATTGTTGAAATGAAGAATTTAATAGAATATAAGCCTCAAGAACACGAAAAGATTGAAACAATGAATAATTACTAGTTTGTCGAAATTACAAACTCTTCTTGAAATATTGATAAAATGAGAAATATATCTAAATTATTAAAATAATATACTAAGATGATAATGAACAAAAGATTAAAAAAAAAAATGATAACTAAAATCCATAATCACAAATTTTAATCGAATTTAAAATAATAAAAATGAATAAGATAATCTAAGGTATATTATAAAATAGAATTGAAATGGTGATAAAGAGATGGATTAGTTCTAACGATCTTTGAAAATTGATTAATCAAATCAAATCAGATATGAAATTGACAATTCAAATTTCAAAATGGGAGAAAAATCTAACACCTTTATCTCTTAAATCCGTTAAATTGAAATCGCATAACCAACAATTTCAATTACACCGTATTGTCTCATACCTAATGATTCCATTATATTTCTATTGAGAATTGATATACAGTATATCAATGACACAATAATCTAAAAAGTTATTATCTGACCATACCCTAGATAATTTGGAGATTAAAAAAGTATATGTTATGTGCACAGTACGAATTTGCCAAAAACATTGGTTTTCTTGACAAAAATCAAGATGAGCCCTCTGATTTTGCTATAAAGATATTATATGTTGGGGTTTGAACTTTACAGTTTGCTAACTCCTGCATATTGCATAAACATCCTAAGTCCCATACCATCACTTCAACTATCTTTTCGTTTTCTTCCACCAGTGCTTTTCCTGCCTGCACAGTGAATATATATATATATACATATATATATATATATATATTGTTCTTGATTATAAATTAATTAATTTCAAAAAAGAAGGGGAAAAAAAAGTTGAAAAGCAATGCAAAAATATAACAAACCCCTAGGCTGTGATGGTGGCTTTGGTTGTATGTCCTGCCGCTCTTCCTGGATCCATCTAAGCTTTCGATCCTGTCTCCCCATAATTATAGTTAGAAGGAAAAACAACTAAATAATCTCTTACGTTTTAACATTTCTTAATCCAATTCACAGTCGGCTGATAATGAACGTTCCCAGAGAATTGGCAAGTTCATCGTCGGCAAAGTTTAGAATTCAAAAAACTGATGTATTAATGAAATATTAGAAAATAAAGATTAATTTTTAATTAATTATATTTTCATTTTTTTATTAAAAAATTAACAACTAAATCAAGTATTTAGCCACATTACACAAATAGCATCTTAGAACCATATAAACTCCAGAACTCTCCCTTTTTTTTTTATATTTCATTTTGTAAAATCCTTTTAATAAATAAGTTTAGACGAACAAATTTAGAGCTTGTGTCTAAAACAAGCTTGGAACTTTAGGAAGTTCCTGACATGTTTGAACTTCTTAAAATTTAACTAATATATTATTAAATAGAAGTGAATTTTTATGCTAAATATTTCAATTTTATTAAAACTAGCATATACCAATTATGGTTCAGTAGATCCGACAATCAAAAAAATTGTTGAATAGGTCAACGGCCTATTACACCACAAAATTGACCATATGACACCTATTAGATAGAAAAATAAATGTTTAATGGACCAAATAGATAAACTTAGAAGTTTATAGAATAAAGATAATAACAATAGAGAATGAAAACTTTAAGGAAAGAATGAACAGGATATTGACTAGAATAAGAGTTACCGAGTCGTAAACAGGTAATTGGTTGCGCCAAAACTCCATTGTCGGCAGAAGTAATCGCCCTGCATACATCCGTTCATCATCAATCCAATTCCATTAACCAAAACAAAACAAACAACCCATCCTCAACTTTGTTATATCTTCTTCTCACCTGATCGTGATCGCCCATAACTCCTACATTCTGGAGATATTATACATTTCTTCTCCTTTCTTCCCCTTGTATTCATACTAATACCACTACTTCCCTGAATCAATAACCACCATCCATACACATTTTATGAGTTTTCATCTGCACGAATGAAGATTTGGTCTTGGATGGACTATGTAGCCAAAGATACTACAGAAATCCAGTTGTAATCATGAAGAGAAGCGACAAACAAATACAAAAATTGAATTCTAGACATCTGGAAAGAAGACTGCTGCTACTAATGCTAGAAGAAGCAGTGGATAGACAGCATGAATGGCAGAAATAACTTACAGGTGAATCAAAAATAATTTTCTTCTTGACTTTCTTCCGAGATTCTGTCTCTTTTGTTCCTTTGTTTTCAACTTCATTCTGAATATCAGCGACAGTGAAAGGTGCTGGAATATCAGTTGCACTTGTTCTCTGCATCTTATCTTCGGCCACAGAATCTCCATGATCCCATCCATGACCTTATTGACAACTTTTTCTTAGTTGTTACATTCATAAAGTTGAAATGAACTACATATTTCTAATACAACGTCATAGGATTAAGGATTTAAAGAAAACCCAGAACCAAAGATATATTTTTCTATGTGATTCAACATCAATATGGTATATATGTAGGATTTTTAAACCTACTTGGAGAAATCTCACACAAAGGAGAACTCATATTGGTGAGAGTACAGTTGTTCATGTCAGCATCTGCAGCCATCCAAAATTGAAGAGAAAGTTAGAAATGGGACACGAACAAGACACCAATACATTGTTTTATAACTTCTATATTTCTTATATCCATCGTTTTTTTTTCAAAATTTTCACGTGTGAGTGTGCTGACGAACCTTTGACCTTTTGGTCAATTGAGCTAACTTAAGTTGGCTATACCCATCATTTTATAAGCGAACAAATAAATAAATAGTTGCTCAACTTATGTTCATGATAACATGTGGCTAGTGTATTCAAGTGATTTACATGTACAATTATTGGAATCATATTTAAATATTCAAATTGTGTCTAACATGTATCTAACCAACAAGTAGAAGAGGCCAACATATGCCTATCTACCATTATTACTTTTTGATGTACAGGGCGAATTGTCTGTATCAGAAATATTTCCCCCAGCAGCAATACTCTTAGAAGCTTCTCCCTCAAAGCAATTTGCTGCATGATTTTCCCAGTTGGGAGGAAACCCAAATACAAAATGCTTGAAAACCTGTTAATAGTAACCCAAATCAGAGCAGCAAGAAATATACAAATAAAGAAAAAGAAATAAGTGGAAACCAAATAACCACAGATTTAGAAGTTGTTTATTTGACATGCAAACCTGCGGCGTGAACCCATTATCAGCAGTACGCAGTTTGTTTATGAAACCCTTAAGAATAACACAGATTCCATCAGCAGTCTCCAGAGTGAAAACATCGTATCTCTTAACAATGGGAGCAGAAGAAAATATTCGAACAGGTTGTCCCCTAAAACAAACCAAAAAAATAACAGTCTATACAAAATGTAGAAGAAAGCAGAAAGAAAACTCCAGAAGATATTTTCGAACTGCTACTCGATTTGCCAAAAGATTGAAGCAAAAAGTGAAAGAAAACAGAAACAATTACAGAAAAACCCCAGAACGGGAGAGGAAAATGTGATTACGGTGTGGATGTTAAGCCAGCGACGGCTAGGGTTTTCCCATTGAAGTCATTTTCAGCTTTGATTAACCACCAATCGAGCAAACGAACCTTTAATTGTTTGTTTCGATCAATAAGACGCACAATCAGAATCAAATCAGTAAAAGTAATTGAAGGGAATTTTGAGGGGAGAGCTTACTGTTTTCTGGAAGTAAGAAACTGAAGCGCCGCCGCTGTTGGGGATTGTTGGTTCATGGAATTCTGGAGAAGAAGCCATGATCGTTTGCGAAATTCTAGAAAGATTTTGAAAGAGAAGTTGCTTGCATTAGGTTTTTTCTTCGGGAAGTTTTGAAATTTTTTTTGAGGTGAAGAAGATGGTACTACGCGCGGGAATGCTTTATAGCTCGATGTCATATTTATAGTTTCAAAAATTTGCAAATTTATCCTCTCCATGTCTCACATTTGCCCTCACAAACTTCTTATAATGACAATTTTATCCTTATATTTATCGATCTACGTATCTATACTATGTAGGGTAAAATGATGGGAATGTTATTTGAGATTTTTAGGGCATGTTAATAATTAATTAGCAAAGTTGTGATTTTTTATTATAAATAGAGAGGGAGAGGAAGTGAGTAATGAGGTAATATTTGAGGAGTGAATTTGAGTTTGAGAGTGACTTTAGGAATCCAAAGATCATGAATTACTTAGTTTATTATGTAATTTCATTCCATTGTGATTCATATTTCAATATATTCAAACACTATCATAATAGCCAATTTAGTTTGGATTTTGTAAAGATAAAACCCAAATTAATGTGAATAAAAATGATTGTTTCGATTCTTGATTTTTTTTTTTTTAATTTTGATTAAGAAAAAAAGTCCAATTAGATAAGGTCATATGTTACTTTATTACCTTAACTATATGTTACTCTATTACCTTAACTATCGAGCTAATGATTAGGATTTAAACTTCGATTGGCCATTTTAATTATGTACTTACGTTCACATTAATCCATTTTAGTTACGTTCAAACTAATCCATTTTATTGTTTTAAAGAAATAGCCAACTTTAATGTTATTTAACTTTTGTGAGAATTTGTAGGTATGAACTAAGATTGTGTTAAAGATATTATATTGAGAACTTTAAACTTCTTAACCTCAAGAATATCTATCTAAAATAATAAAGCTATAATAAAATATAGAAGAGAACAATTTGTGTACTAATTGAGTGAACTTGATAGACCTAATGCTACTGTTTACCCACCAAATAATTCGATTAGGTGGAATTTCTTATTTCAATGGCTCCATCATAATTGCGGGAGTGGGAGATTGAACACCACCGACCTCTTGAGAGAGAAAATTCATGCCAATATCACTTAGTCAAGCTCACTTTGACACCAAAACTAAAATGTTACAATAGTCTAATGCATGACAAATTTTAATTTACTATAACCTTCTATTAAATGACAGCATTGCCTTCAGTTATTTATTATTGGAAACCAATTATTTTCTGAAATCATACTATAGGAAATCCAAATGTTAATTGCTAACTATCATGATCTGTGAAGAGATCGAATCATTAGATGACATTCAAAGTATTCACATGCCATCTTTGAACGACTGATTACTTCTTGTCCATAAGAATAACAGCAAATCAAATTTCAAGTACGTCCCAAAACTCATAGACAAAGATATCTTCAAAGTTTAAATATAAGGTGTTAATATTTCTGAATTTTACCAAAGTTTAAGTCGATGGTAATTGGCATGATCTTCCTCCCTAGAAGTTGAAGATTTGATCACCCCCCCTCCCCCCCCACGCAATTGTACCGTATATGTGTGTGTGTATTTCTGAATCTCAAGACAATGAGATTGTGGGGCAAATCATATGGGGAGGTGGTTTAATCAAATATGAAGACATAAACTAGGTTTAATCAATACGTAGCTTTGCATCTTGAGTTACATCAAAACACTTAAAATAAAGTAGAGCCCAGCATTGAACCTTTCATCACAACAAACTGCCAAAGTGGCTTTGGCTTGAGAATATCACAATCACAACCCAAATGACTTTATAATGTATTGGCATCAACTCAATGTTGGTCAAAGAAAAGGTATAGATTGGAAATTAATGAAAACAAAAATAACCTTAAAATATGTCTTGGTGGAAGTGTCCTGAAACAGATTGTGCCCTCTGCAGATGGAGATTTAATGTGTAATTTCTTACCTGCACATAAACAATTCAAAGCAACATGAGGATTTGTAGCATTTATCACAAAAGCAAATTTTCAGCATAACTTCTCTTAATCTTGCCAACGAAGGATGACCGTCGACTACTCAGATTATAAGCTGACAGCTGTGTATTCAACAGTCTAACTTCTCTTAATCTTCATCGAGTCAGAGGATATAAGATTTCCCAGTTATGGTGTTCTAATTCTATACATTTAACTGCAACACAATGTGGAGAGAAACGTAACAAACTGACAAGGGTGAAGAAAATGATGTAATAAAAGTTTGACGATTACATGGAAGGCACATCACATGATAACTCTAAGCAAGCAAGCTATGAACGAGTAAGTTTGCATACCTCTAAACTTTGAATTTGTTCTTGATACTGGCATAAGACGTGCTTTAACTGATGGACTTCTCTTGCCTTCTCTTCTTGCTCGAGATTCCGCTCATGTTGAATGGCGACGGCTCTCTTTAAAATTTGGTTGTCATTTACCAAGTTTTGCAAATGCTCCCTCAAAGAAGCATGCTTTAACTACAACACAATGTGGAGAGAAACATAAATTTTACCTTCAGACACTTCATCGAAAGAAGATTAAAAAGTACATGAATAATATTTCCACACTACCTCCTCTGATTCTCTTGAATGCACAGTTACATTATGTTCAAAAGCTTCTAAAATCCTTGCAGCTCGAATTCTAGCATCACCAACATCCACTGCACCCATCATTTCTTGCACAAACATGTCCACCCACTTGGACCCATTCATTCCATTCCCTTCATCAATGGCCGAACTAACATCTTTAGCTTCTTCAATTTTCTCGTGTGACATTTGGCTGCCTGATTTCAGAAATCCCCCAAAAATAAAAACCCTTATTCTCTTGTGATAAGATATTCAAGGGCAACTATTTATTCAGTCATCAAAATTGTTTTACCCAATGTCAGATGATATGCAAGCATAATAACAACTTACATGTTGCTGTTCTCTCATCCGGAACAGTAGAACAATTTCCAATCGTCGCAGAATTGACACGAGCACTAAAATCATCAAAGGAAGACACCTGTAGAACATCACTTGCATCTTTAATCTTCATGTCATAATTCCTAAGAACAGTTTCGATTTCAACCGGCTAAACATGCATATAAAGGATAATCAGATCTTCCAAGAGCCTCTAATTCATGACAAATTGGTTTGACTATATTTCCTATGGATATCAAACCATCTTTATCCAATTCCTTTCTGATTACATCTAGAAGCATTGTTTACAAACAGACAGAATCAAAGAAAAAAAAACGAAAATTAACACAAATGAATATACCAATAGAAATTTCCAATGACCCAAATCAAACTTAAAACAGAATTCATAAAACATAAAGAAAACCCGATGATCCTAGCAACGAACCTCGGCACCGACTCCAGGGAACATTTGAAGCAAAACCGAAGCAGAATCGTCCGGTCCAGACCCGAAATCCGATCGGGTCGTGGATCCGAAAGTGGACCACCGAGTCCTCTTAGCAGAAGAACAAGCCGTCGGAGAAGAAGATCCAAAGATCTCCTCAAACCCCACCCGCTTTCCACAAACTCCAGCCGACATGGGTTGTTGCTTCTTAAACCCAGAAAATTTGTGGGATCAAAAACCCTAAAACGAAATTCCCAGATACGAAAAGGGGGAAAAAAAACCCTTGGAAATCTGAAATCAAGGAATTGTATGGATCGAAAGAGAGATCGTGGGTGGGATTTGGTGGTTGAAAAGTGGGCAGAAATCAAAGGAATCAAAGTGTTGGAAAAACCAGGAACAGAGGAAATAAATGTCAAGGGAAATTGAAGGACATAGGGTTTTGAGGAAGGAGAAGAAGAGGAGCAGGTTGAAAGAGGCAAGGTTTTGGCGTTTAATGGGGGTTGGAATCTTTAGATATTTCCACCATTGAAGTTTACAGTTACGGTAGATGCAAGGAAAAGATAAAAGTATCTCTCTCTGCGGTCTGCACAAGATAGTGGACATCTAAAGAAAAATTAAATATTATAAATATTACAATAAAAAAAATCATAAGTTGAGGTAAAAAAATTAAGAAATTGCATGCATGATAAATCTATAATCAATATTGATGAAAATTTGAATAATTTAAATCTCTTTATATTTTTTTAAAAAATGATGCGATTTGCTTTAGGAAAAGGGTTTCTGATCATGTTTCGCTCAACATTACGATTAACTCCCAGTTGATGGCCATCGTTGAAAGTTCATATCATCCTCTCCTTCTTTTGAAAGATTCCTTCTCGAATCCAAATCAAAGCCTCATAAAGCAGTTTTGAAGTCATAAGTAGAAAATATTGGTATTTTTCTTGAACTTCTCTTTGGATAGTCTCTCTTGCAAAGCAACCGTCATGAGATGTCAAATGTTGATACCGCCTTGGATTCTGTTTATTTTTGGAAGAATAGTCATCCTTCCAATCACCATTCAATTTGTAACCATCAAAGGAACTTGAGCCAATCTTTGAACTTTGTTTCAAAGTTAATGCTTTAACATCCTGCAAAAACTCAAAGAGTAAACTATGCAAACTTTGTGGTAGTTCACCTATCAGGAAACAAAGTCTTTTGTTAACCTCACGAATTTCTAAACTCACCTTTTTTTTTTCTTTTCTCTCATTTCTATCTAGAGACTGAGTATTACTCACATGCTTTTCTTCATCATACATTTATATTATTTTTGTCTTAGTCTTATGTCTTTTATTTTCCAACTTACATACATCAAGTTTTACTTCTCTTGGAAATAATGATACAACAATAGGATCAAAAGTTACTTTGGGCTCTAATGGACTAGCAATGTTAGCACAAAGTATATTAGTCTCAAGTTCACAACCATCTACTTTATCTACCCACTACCATTAAGTGATGCTTCTCAGAAATAAGTGGTACAACAGTAGTAGAAAAGTTATAATCATGTGATTCCTTTTTATCGAATGACCTACTAAGCAAACTTTTATTATCATGCATAGGTACAACATTAGCAAGTTTCTTTTCGCTAGATTTTAGCTCATATATACTAGGTAAATTAACTTTGTCCACTAATGTATTGACATTGATACTAGACTTAAATTTAGTGTACCTTGAAATTCTTCTATGTGGTTGTTTTTCTATCTTGATGGCAATGTGCACCATCTTTTCCAAATCCTCACAAGGTTGAATTTCTTCTCGATTGGCAAGCATATCGACAATCTCTCATTAAGTCTTGGTAGAATCGATCCATGGTAGCTTACTCATCCTCAAATATGTTAACCTCCTCAATTACTAACAACATCTCCTCATAGTAAGTATTCACACTTTTGCTCCCTTGCTTCAAAGTTTGCAATTTGTGAAAATACTTAGGAACAAAATGTTTCCTCGTGAGAAGCTAGATTTCTTTCCATGAGGGTATTGCATTATTTCCACTTCTCATCCTTTTTGACAATAAAAAATTCCACCATCTTAGTGCATATTTCTCAAATGTAGAGACGATAAGCTTTACCTTTCCCTTTTCACTATAGTGGTGGTGATCGAATAGGCCATCAATTTCCTCATTCCAAAGGAGATACTCCTCAGGATTTGAAATACTTCCATAAAATAATGGATGCACGTTTTGGTCAACATGATGACCTTTTGTTGGAGCTCTTCTTTGTGCGCACATGGCTACAAAAAGATGCTGGCATGAAGAAAAATTGGACCTCACCATCACTCCATCACATGTTTCACTCGATAAGTAATGTCATTCGTGTTTACACTCTTTAATGTAGGCGCTCTCTCACAAAAAGGAATGCTCTCTAAAGGATAATAGGCCAAAATTTGCAATCAAGATCAGAAGAGGAAACCAAAAACAAATCAAACAAGAATGGCTATGTCAAACTCAAGCAAGAACCAGTTGAATTCAACAAAAGCAAAACTAGAAATCAAGAACCTAATGTTCAAAAAACAAACTAGGACACGAAACAATAAGAATTAAGAATCTAATATTCAAAATTCAAAGAATTATGCAAGATGAATAAAGATGACAAACTACTAAATAAATTAATGATAAAAAAGGAAACAAAGAATTAAGATTAAATACTAAAGAAACTAATTTTATTGAAATCCCAATTTATTTTTATTTTTAAATAAACTTAAACTAATCTTCTGAATTTGAACAGTTTAAAACTCATGAAAATTGAGTTGCTTAATTTATGTACTTGCTTAACCTAGTTGCTTAATGTTATGCTTCCATTTTTTTCTTATCCACCTTTCTGCGTCAACTCATCGCCACTTCAATTTTTTTTCCCCATTCTCTTCGTCTTGTTCTTCTTTTGAATCCAATTGGTTTTTTTTTTCTTTTCCAATTCTTATTCTTTTTGCTTTTCCAATTCCAATTTCGATTTGTTTATTTTTTCAGGACCAGATTTCAATGCCTCAAGCTTTCAATTTGTTTTTTTTCAAAATAAAACACAAAAAAAAAACTCTAATTAGAATTGACTCAACAAAGAAAGCAATTAAAATAGACTCAATTTAGAAAGAAATTGAATAAAACATATATCCAATCTAGAGTCTAGGCTTTGATACCAAATGATATGAACTCCCTGTTTGGGTTGATGCCCTAAATCTCGTAGGGTCCCGTAGTTTGTAAACACTTGTATGAACAGACATTCTGTGATTTATAAAATATGATATTTTATTCACATTGTCTATGAAATATTTAATATTTTAGTTGCATTAACCACAAACTAATAAACTAAGATCCATGGTTATCGTTGTAACTTAAACATGTATGTGGAGACATATAAGTGGATCATGTTTTAAGTGATAACTTAAATGGTTTGTAGTATATAGATAAGACTGGGTACCTTATCCTAGTGACACTACGAGTATGGCTCGCTTTGTAGGTGTTACAAATGTTGTAAAGTGCTACAAATGATCTGATTCTAATCATTCGTATATTAGACATGCAAGTGTGGATATTATATACAAAGGATTTGGTATAAGATCGTACCACAAAATGCTTAGTCTCGTTATATAATGTCGTTCATAATTGAGACTTTCATTTCACTAGGATGACCATAGGTAACATGATTTAAATCCTGAGTGAGTTGTGAACTCCTGCCTATGAGGGCGGTTCTTTAATTTGCATGGGTGAGAGTGACCAGATCGCCAACTCAACAAGCCTACCATTTTGGAGATTTGTCTGATTGGGGAATTGGGAACTCAACTACACAAAATGTAATTCACTTCTTCTTTGAAACAGAGGTAAGTAGATAAATTGCTCCCTTAAGAGCTGATACCGTGTCTTGAACAATGTGGCATCACACCCTCTCTTGGCCCGAGAGGGGTTTAGTCATAGTGAGACTATGATCTATTGTTCATTAGAGGAATCAGTGGTAGTTAAAGAGTTAGATGTAACTCAGGGGCACAATGGTAATTTGACCCAGCTGTACATATGCGCAGTTTGTGAAGGGTCATTGTACTGTTAAATAGTTATATCCAATGGACACAGAAATATATATGTAGTGTGAAGAGTGCAGTTGTCGGTCTTTAGTAGAGTGCCCGGTAGTTAACAAATGGTGGATAATGTGATTAGAGAGTTTAATCAGTTATTCATGTACCGTTGGAGCTTCAAGCTACAAGTCCATAAGGTTCCCTTGGTAGCTCAATGGATTCAAGTTGAGAATCAGTTTTTGGGATTAGTTTGAAATGTTCAAATTAATAAGAGGGAATTTGATTATATGTGATATAATTAAATTAATTCAATTATATATGATATAATTTATATAATGTATTTGATACATTATTGTTTGATTGGAGGAACCAATATTTGAATATGATTTAAATATAATTTCTATGGTTTAGATTCATAGTTATTAAATTTAATATAAATATGAGTTATATTAAACGCCATAAAATAAAGAAAAAGAACTGTGATTTATATATTGTATATGATACAATATTAAAACTATATGTTATAAATATAATAAGATAAGTTAGTTATCATATTTATTAATTATATGATAATTAATTTATATTTCTCCATAACCACCCTTAGTAGGTAGTTATACGATTTTATGGTAAGTTGGGATAAATAAAATTGTTTTAGTTATTCCAAAAGTGAGAGTGTACAAACAGATGTGATAAGAGATCGAGTAAGAAAGTCTAACCTTACGATCACTTGAGAGACTACACGATCGAGTAGCTAGTCTATGCGATAGACTTTCTCATCTATACGATAGATTTATTGGTTTACTCGTTTGTCTTCCTCCTTCACACTAAAATTTCCCTCAAACCAAAATAAACCAGAGCCCACCACTCTTTGATTCTCATACCAAGAATACCAAGGTAATCTAGTGGTAGTGTTTAGTTAGTTCGAGGATCGAGTTGCTGCTTGTTCGAGGGAGATCAAATTGTTCGTTGCGTTTGTGAACAAAGTTGATCAAAGGATTTACTTGAAGACGGGTTCTTCAAAGGTATAATCTCTTATCCTATGTTTTTATTTCAAGAAGCATGCTATAATTTAAGTTTAATGCATAATCTGTTTTGTATGACTGTAAATGTATGATTTCATTCACAATGGGATTTGGACGATCCACTTCCGCTCAAAGGTCCTCTGTAATTAGAGTTCCTTCACTCCCTAACGAATGTGAATTAGAAACCCTTTCGGATGAAGAACCCCTAATTCTCAATCACTAAAACCCTCAAATCAATATGATTTCAAACCTAACGATTATGTTAGACATTGATTGCCTTGAGATCAAATATCTTAGTAAGAGCAAATTCCTCACCCAAGATTCGAACACTCCATAAGAAGGATGATCAATTCCACTTGAATGTTCTTGGCATACAACTAAAATGAATTGCAAATTCAAGAAACTCTCTATAACCTTGAAACCAAACACAGAGGCTAAAACTCAATTAATTGTAATTTGATTAAACGAACCTAATACCAAGGCTTAAATAGCCTCCTAATAAAAATTCTAATGCAACATAAAAAGACTAAAATTATCCATAATAAAATGTCATAAAAAGAATAAAATTTAAAAATGCTAAAATTACATCAAAATTATTAAATAAAATTTAATTTATAATTTAATGCCTAGACCGTTCGCATCAGTTCAAGTCATGCCCCCATGAGCTCTCCTCCTACGCTCAACCATCCTTCTAAGTGGACTCCATTAGTAGCTAGTAATTGAAATTGAATACAGATGCAACTTGGTTATCAGTGGGTGATATAGGTGGGATTGGTTGGCTGGTTCATAATCATGAGAATCAGGTGATTTTAGGCAGTTGCAAGTTCGTCCAAATATGTGGCAATGTCAATTTGCTGGAAGCAGAAACGCTGTTGGAGGGTTTATTTTTTTATTGAAAAAGAGTGGTCTAGTAACGACCCTCTTATTAAAGTTGAATGTGATGCACAAGATCGTATCAAGCTTTTGAATAGGAAGAAATTTTCTTTTGTTGAAATTGGGACCATGAATAATAATTAGAGAAAATCTTGAGGTGTGCATGAAGCTATGTGCTTCTTTCTGTAGAGTTGACTTCGTCAGGCAATTTCGAGGAGAGGTTGGTTCGTCTGCTGTTCGTGTTGTGCGAAAATATCTGTAAGGGAGGTTTGTTTCAATGGTGAGGAAATGCTCTCCATTGCGTTTAAAAGACAAAAATGCTACTCGACCAACTCGCCAACCATACCGAGTGCTCAAATCAGAGATAGCTGACTTAAAGTTTAAATCAATGGTATCTAGTGAAATTGATATTAATGGTGACTTGAAAGTGAATTCTGTCCTAAACTTGTGTGAAGAAAGAGGCTCTGGTCCTAGGGAGCGTTCAGGGAGGGAAGAGGCTTTAGTCGCTGATGGTGGGAATGAGAGTGGTGCAGAATCCTGGAGTATGGTTTAGGGTTGCGGTAGTGGAGTCTCATCGGTGGCCGCTGTCAAAAGGTTGAAGATGGACGAAGTTGACTTAGATCCGATGAACCAGGCTACCGATCTAGTCTAAGGTTGGGTTCAGCACCTGGGTGGAGATGGGCTTCAGGTCGTGGTGGGCTTTTAAAGGCCCAGAAGCCGAACGAGTTGGGTGAGGGTAGTTGGGTAGTGGTAGCCAGGTGGAGTGTGTGGTCGGTTCGGGGCAGAGTTTGGATCGAGTGGGTGGGGTTACGTTTTCTGGGCCTGTGGTTCCTGGACCGGATGTCGTTGGCAGGGGGGCGCTAAAGGGCTTGATAGGCTAAAGAGTAGTAGGCCTGGATTTGGGGGGTGAGATTTTGTGTGAGGGGTCTAGGGTTGTAGGCCGTAAGGAGGGAAAAAATCGTGGAATGCTCTTTTTGGGACCAATTTGAAACATAATTTGGAATTCACTCCTCCGGTGGTTGAGAATGACAGGGTTGTTGTGGAACCATGTGAAGAGGTATTGTCTGATGGTATTAGTATGTGGGAAACTTCGTTGGTTGGGCAGTTTGTGGATGCAAGGCTTCCCTTCTCAATGATCTCTTGGCTTATTCAGAGAACTTGGGGTCGTGTGAAGATGCCCTCTATTACGGTGTTGGAGAATGGACTGATTATTTTTAAATTCCTCAAAATGGAGTCGTGTGATTAGGTGTTAGCAAATAGGTCGTGGCATCTGTGTGGCAAGCCAATCTTACTTCGGCAATGGTCTCCAGGTATTGTTCCAGAAACCTTTGTTTTTTATTCTGTGCCAATTTGGATTAAATTAGCAAGGGTTCCTTTGGAGATGTGGACAGATAGAGGTTTGGCAGTAATTACTAGTGCAGTAGGAAAACCTGTAACTCTTGTTGTTGCTACTAGGGATAGGCATCGTCTATCGTATGTTAGAGTTTGTGTGGAACTCGATGGCGCCTTGCTGTTACCTCCAATAGTTACTGTTAGAATGCAAGGTCAGGAATTCATAGTCCCTATAACCTATGAGTGGAAACCTCGTAAATGTGGTTGTTGTGGTTCTTTTGGGCATACCCCTGAGTTGTGTGTAAAGCAGAGCGTGGTGAATGATTATGATTTGAGTATTGTGGTGGCTAGTGAGGGATGTGCTAGGGAGGTAAGTGTTAAAAAGGATGTCTTTACACACTAGGGGGAGATGGAGGTGCCATTCATGAGGGTAGTACAAATGTTTGTGATGTGCAATCACCTTGGTTGGGTAGAGGTGAGGGTGGTGGTAATGAGTTCACTCTGGTAAATCGTCGACGTCGAGAGCGGACGGTTGGTTCCCTAGGTACTGGTAGAAATGTTTGGGGGTCCCCCGGAATTATAGGTTTTGTTAAGCATGTTGTTGAACATAATCAATTTGATATTCTAAGGGAAGAGGGGGATGATTCTCTTACGCTGGCTATAGTGCAATCTGACCCTGATCCACTGCGTGTTATGGGTATGTCTGGTGGGAGTACAAGTAAAATGCCTGTGGGGGGTGGCAGTAAAGATTTTTTGTCAGTATCATGATCTGGTGCTCTGGAATGTAAGGGGTTTGAATGAACCTGTTAAATGTAGGATGGTGGCGAATTTTCTTTATTCTTCATCTGTAAGCTTTTGTTGTCTACTTGAGACTAGGGTGCGTGTAGAGAATTTTGACTTTATGTTTGGCAGATTTGGAGACTCTTGGAGTTGTATGTGTAGCTATAGCCCGAGAGGTGTAGGGCGCATTTAGGTGATATGGAAGAAGAATCTGTATGACTCATCTCCTAAGATTATTGATGATCAGTGCATCGTAAGGTGTCTCAGAGCGATGAGTTCTACTGATGCTATAAATGTGGCTGTTGTTTATGCCTCTAATATTGTGTCCGAGAGGCGTGTTCTTTGGAGACCGTTGATTGATATTTGCTTTGATCGGCAAATTAGAGGGCTGGTTATGGTTGACTTTAATGATATTTGTAATCCTTTGGAGGGTTTTGAGGGTAATCCTTATAGGGGGAGATGGAGGAGTTTGATAGGGCTATTCTTGAAGCTGATCTAGTGTAATTGGGTGTTCAGGGGAACTGGTTTATGTGGACGAGTAAGGTTAAGGGAGCTGGTATTTTGCGTTGCTTAGATAGGTCCCTAATGAATGAGTTATGAACTGATCATGGTCCTCATACTAGGGTTAGAGTGAAGCCGTGAGGGATTTCTGATCATAGCCCCATTTTGGTTTCCATTGATGGTTGTGTTGCTCGTCTGGTACCCACGTTTTAGTATTTTAATCATTGGGCCGATTCTGCTGATTTCATGGCTGTCGTTGCCTCTTTTAGAAGACGCATCCTGGAGTGTTCCTTTTGGTTAGTTTGACGAGGAATTTAGACCTTAAAACCGGTGTTTCGTTCTACTTTTAGTAAGCATATTGAAGGTTTGAGATGTTTGATGCGGGAGGCCAGAGGTAGGATGGAGTTCGCTCAGGCTGCCGTGGAGCGTGACCCATCTTCTGAGTTTTTGATTGGTGAGGCTACCTCGACGACTGAGGAGTTTTGGAGGTTAGCAAGATTGAAGGAGGCTTCACTTCGTCAAAAGTCTCATGTTCAATGGTTGGAGCTGAGAAATCAGAACACGTTGTTCTTTCATCGGTCGGTTCGGGCGTGGTTGGTTAGAAATGGTTTATTCTCGATGAATGATTCTGATGAGATTTGTTAGTCGTCACATAGCAGAGTGGCAAATATGGCTGTTAAATACTTTAATGGAAGTTTAGGGATGTAGAAGTTGGCGTATAGGGACCTTACGACCCAGATTGATGAAATCGTACAATTTTAGTGGCCTGATGAGTGTCTTAGGGACATGTGCAGTCCTGTTACTAGGGAGGAGGTACGTAATGCCTTGTTTTCTATGAAATCGGGGAAAGCTCCTAGCCTAGATGGTTATCATGTGGAATTCTATAAATATGTTTGGAGTGTGGTTGGGGAGGATTTTTGCACGGCTCTGCGCCATTTCTTTGTTATGTATTATCTTTCCTATGGGGTAAACGCCACAACTCTGACCCTAATTCCTAAATGTCCTAGTGCTGATCGTATGGTGGATTTTCGCCTTATTGCTTGCTGTAATGTGGTGATAAATGTATTTCTAAGATGATTGCTAACAAACTTCGTGGGTGTTTGCCTTGGCTTATCAGTGGGAACCAATCGGCGTTTGTACAAGGGCGGTGTATCACTGATAATATTTTATTGTGCCAAGAGCTTGTTAGGGGGTATCAGCTTAATAGGGGTAAACCTCATTGTGTGCTGAAGATGGACCTTCAGAAGGCCTATGACTCTATTAATTGGGACTTTTTGTTTGGTGTTCTTTTGGCCATTGGTACTCCTTTGAAGTTTGTGAGTTGGATTCGTGCTTGTGTTACATCCCTTTTTTTCTCTATGATGATTAATGGATCTCTTGAGGGGTACTTTCCTGGTAGGAAAGGGTTAAGGCAGAGGGATCTTTTGTCCCCGTTCCTGTTTGTGATGGTTATGGAGGTCTTATCTTGTATGGTGAATAACCCTCTGCCCTCTTTTGTGTTTCATCATAGGTGTAAAAAGGTGAGGTTGACTCACTTATCATTTGCTAATGACTTCATGATTTTTTTGTGCAGCTGATCATGGTTCATTGAGTTTTTGAATCAGGTGTTAAGTCTGTTTGCGGAGTTATTTGAGTTGGTGGCTATGTGAAGCTCTATGTTTGTTGCTGGTGTTTCTTGTGATGTGGCTAGGGAGTTGGCTAGGACTATGGGGTTTGTTCTTGGGTATTTGTCTGTTCGTTATCTTGGGCTTCCTTTGTTGTCGGGTAGGTTGAAGGCTATGGATTGTGCCCCTTTGATTTAAAAGATTACTACTCGGGTTAGAAGTTGGGCTGTGAGATCCCTTTCCTTTGCGGGTCATTTGTAGTTGGTCTGGTCGGTGTTGCAGAGCTTCCAGGTATATTGGTTTAGTGTGTTTGTGTTGCCTGGTTCTGTTGCCCATGAGGTTGATCGTATTTCACGGGCTTACTTGTGGAGAGGGCGGATTGATGGTAGGGAGGGGGGTGCGTGTTGCTTGAGATGAGGTTTGTTTGCCGAAAGTTGAAGGGGGTTTGGGTATCCATCATACTTCTTCCTGGAATGTAGCGGCTATTTTAAAATTGTTCTGGTTATTGTTGGTGCAGTCTGGTTCCTTGTGGGTTGCATGGATGGAGGAGTATGTGCTTCAAAGTTGTTCGTTAGGCAATTCGTACTGAGATAGGGCGGTCCCGGTGTTTGAGGTGATTTTATGTTGTCGTAATAGGCTTAAGTCATTTGTTAGTATGTAGATTGGTAATGAGAGGAGATTTTTTGTTTGGTAAGACCTGTGGCTACCTGTGGGGTCCATTTTCAAGATTTATGGGGATCACGTGATTAATGATGCTACCAGTCGTCATGAGGCTAGACTGTCAGATTTTTTATCTATTGATGGTTGTTGACATTGGCTTTCGATTTCTTGGGAACTTCTTAAATTGTGGGCCTGGTTGAGGATGTGGAGCCGAGGGTGAGTGGGGAGGATTGTTGGGTTCGGGTATCGAGTGGTAATAGTCAGTTCACCATTGCTAGTGCTTGGGAGAGTTTGCGTCTGAGGTGTCCTAGAGTGTCCTGGGCTCATCTAGTTTGGTCTAGGGGTAATATTCCGAGACATTCTTTTTGTGCCCTGCTGGCAATGAAGGATAGATTAGGTAATCGAGATTGGTTGAGGAGGTAAGATCGAACGGTGGATGTTGTCTGTCTGCTTTCGATGGGGTGGAGTCTCGAAATCATTTGTTTTTTGACAGTGTGTTTGGGATGAGGTTTGGGAGGGTATGTTGCCTCTGTTAGGTTCGTCTCATCGGGTTTCTGAGTGGGATGTGGAGTTGAGCTAGGTGTATCGGGTGGGGTCTAGTAAGCATGTTCGGAGTAAGTTATTTCGAGTTTTCTAGTGTGCGTCAATTTATTATATTTGGCAGGAGAGGAATCGTCGGTTGCATGGCGGGCATCCGAGAATGGCATCTACTTTGTTACAGCTTATCGTCTCTATGGTCTATGTGCGTACTGTCTCTTGGCGGATTGATCTTCATAACCTTCTCTAGCTTACTTGTTTTTTTGTTGTCTTTTGTTACTATGGTTCTTGGGTTGTCCTCGGTTTGGGGATTTTTTGTTATGATTACTTTTTGCTTCTGGTTGGTTTGTTCATATCACTTTTTATTGGTTATGCTGGTGTTATACTTGTTCCGTCTGTCCGTTGTTATGTAGGTGCTTTGTTTACTATGGTACCTTGATCCCAGGCTGTGAGATCCCTCTTGTTGTTGTATAATAATATTGTCTATTAAAAAAAAAAAGAAATTGGAATCATCGTTGAGGATATTCTTTTTGTTGGAAACGATGTAGTTTTATTATATCCTTCAAGGGGAGAACAAATCTACTCATAACATTGCATCTTTGTTCTCCTCTCAAGTATGTTCTTTGATATGAAAATAAGTCTTTTTCCATATAATGCTTTTTTCCTTCTTGGTTAGGGTTTAGGTGTGATTGGTTGTGGTGGGTGTATTGTTGATCCCTATTTGCCTAAAGAACATTTTTTTATTAAATATTTTTACTTTAATTAAGAATGGCCTAAATTAAGGAGTTAGTCCTAAAGTTGGGGTAAAAATTGCATCCAAGTTAAATCTCTAATCAATATTGATGAAATTTTGAAGAACTGAGATTCTTATTTAAAAATATATTTTTTTATTAAATATTTTATATTATTATTTTTTTAAAGTATTGGATAGCTAAAAAGAGAATTAAATGTTAAGCTAAAAAGAGAATTGGTTATCACTGTGAAGTCAAGGCACAAACAAACCACAACCAAAAGAAAAGAATAATAAAGAAAATCAAACACACACAACTCAAGAGAAGAGGTCCCAAAGAGAAAAACCTCTGCAGTCTCATCAATCAAAGCCTCAAACCACTTTGATTAGCAAAGAAAAAACTTGAACTGAACAACCTGACTGACCACCTAGAATGGACGCAAGGTAGCTTCATGGACACACATATTACGCTCATGTCAAATATGATAAATAATCGCACACCAAGCGGCTTGTCATATCTTACTCCCAATTGATTGCTACACTAAAGTGACACAAGAGCATGTCCCCCAAATAGTCTGGCCCAAAGAATAAATTATCTCGAGACTCAACTCCTTCAAAGCACATAACACATTCACTACGGATATCAAAACACCACCTATTAATACCATCATACATCGATTTCAAACAACAAGATAGGTAATGAGTGAATGTCTGGGATTATTATCTTTAAACCAAATGAGGCTAGTCTAAAGTACCACATGTTGCCTAAGTCGCAAGGATTCCGAGAAATAAAAATTCAAAGTCTAAAGATTTGTTGAATACAAAAACAAAAGTTTAAAAACGTATTAGACACTTTCTAAAACTCAAAACCCAACCCTGCTAAACACAAAATTCTTCAGAGACTCGTAGAAACTTGGTAAGGTTCATAGTCCTATTTGCCACAAAACTGGAAAAAAATGTTTTTTTTTTTAAAATAAAGATATTGTAAATTTAAGTGTGCATGGCTTTGCACATGCTGGCATTACTACTAGCCGTAGTGCAAGTTGCTCCTAATAAAGATTAGTGGACCAAAAGCTAAGTGTAATCATGAGACTTTGGAATTTTTTCTTCGTTAATAATACAATTATTGCAATAAAGAAAACTTATGCACCAATCAAGATACATTACATATAACATGTTGCTTGCCTTTTGATTTAAAAAATAATCAAGGCATTTAAATACTTTATTTGAACTTAGAACACAGAGAAGTATCAAGTATGTCAAGCTTTTGCATCAGTCAGACCATAAACTTTGCCTGATTACTGCAAAGCAAACTCAGTGTATCTTTATAAATATCTCACTATGGATTTGAATTTCTAGTTAGTTTATTTTGTACAGTAAGCATTTACTTTTGTTGAAAGTTCTTGCAAATTTATATGAATGGATGGATTCTCCAGTTTCAGAAGCTGATGCACTTCTTTCTCCATCACCATTGTTTCTCTCATCAAACATTCCATACAAAACCCAATGGAACTCAAACATAATGTCATTTGGCCTTTCAGATTTCCCTCAACTTCATCATTTGTGTAAGCTTTGCTCAGTATTTCATTTGCACGTTGGCAGAAAGAACCCACAATTTTCTCAACATCTTCTTCACTTAAAGCAAAAGCTTTGCATCCATCATTTGAAGCCTTCTTCCCCATCTCCATTTCAGAACATTGGTTCCAGTTTTTGTTCTGCAATTCTTTTAAGGACTTTATTAGGCTTACCTTATCCATGAACTCCAGAGAGCATCCAACTTTTTTGCTGAAAGCTTCCATGTCTTCACTTAAACTATCATGGAGTTCCTTCACAACAAGCCCAGACCTATTGAGTTCTAGAGACAGAAACTTCATTTCATGCAGCATAATCTGTAAGATATCCACTGTTTTCTGGAGGGATTTCAGAAGTTTCTCATAGCAGCCACCTTGGAAAGGTGTGAACCAGAAATTAGGCTCAAACCCAGCTTCAACAATGAATTTTTCTAATTGACTAACATGGGATTTCAGAATTTTGTGGTATTCTATCAATGAAATGAAATTAGAAGTTTCATTCAAGTTTTTTTGGGGAATGAGGATTACCCTTTTGATGAAATCTTGAATGGCCACCAAACTTGTTGAGAATTCTGTTTTTGCCAAAGTTGCTGCTCTTGTTGGGTTGAATACAATCTCCACTGTTAGAAAACAGAGCAATCCAATGCAAGCTTCTGTGATTCTAGCATTTGCAAACTCAGATGGAATGCCATAATTCTTCCTCCCAAGAACTAGCAATGCGCCTAATGCTGATGCAATCCCACCAGATTGACCATACATTCTACTATGAACAAGAAAGCTGGTAAAAACAACCCAAGGGAGAAGAGGTAAGAGCCATAAATACTCATATTTCTTTAAAATGAAACAGCATAAAACGCCATAGATTGACCCAATTGCCGTCCCTTGAGCTCGAACATTTGCAACAGTAAATATGGCTTGTCTCTCAGTTGCAAAGCTGATGGCAACCGTCAATCCTGACCAATACCCATTTGGCTTTGTATAAGTCAGACCCAGAAACACAGCAAGCCCCAATGTAATCGAGCACTTCAACGCAAAACGCAAACTCTGGTTTGTAGGCAACATGTTCGACAAAATGCCCCAACGAGTTTCTTTTGTACGATGGTCTCTCAACTCGGTTGCTTCTTCCCCATTGGCTCTCCGACCGATTTCCACCTCGGAGATGAGATTCCGGCCGGCGGCGGAGGCAGTTGAGTCGTACAGAAGGATTTCCATACAACGCAAGAAGAAGGAAGTGGGCAGAATCTGAGGAGTAATGGGAGAAATGTTGAGAGGCAGAGGGATTGAGAAGGTGGGCTTTGTCTCCGGCGCGGTTGTGGAAGTAGAAGGAACGGAGATCTTGAATTGCTGTAGCTTTAAGATGGCTTTGGTTTTGAGATTGTTGAGGAAATTGCAGAGTTGTTCATCCATTGCTCCGAAGGCCATTGAAGGGGAAGTTAACGCGGCTTCCATTCCTCTCATTGCAACTTCAATTTCTTCCATCTTTTCTTCAATGTCGAAGCCCATCTGTCGTCTCTCCCAAATCATTCCTCTCTGTGTTCACAAGAACAATGGTTATGATTCGAACTCTCTAAACTTCCAAATTATGGAAAAATTACGTAATAACTTATAAGTTAGGGGTGATTTATTTTTAAAATTTTTAAGATCACTTCTATGAAAAAAAATCAAAATATGTTTTTTATTGTGAGAAAATTAATTTAATATTTAACTTTATGAGTATAATATTGATATCAACGAAATTGATTTTAAATAATTAAAAACATACTTAAGAATGATTTTAAACTATAAAAAGTGATTTTAAAAATTTTAGAATCAACTCATATCATGAGGTCGAGTTTTGAATCTTTTCCATTTTTTTGTTAATGGAAGTTCTGGGTATCGGTTTATATGAGCGGAGTTGAAGAAAAAAAGAATTTTATTTATCTTACAGATTGGGATAGAAAAAGCTTTTATTGTGTCGTTTAAGTTATATAGAAACTCTTGGTCATAATCATGAGGTCGAGTTTTGAATCTTTTTATCGCTAAATTATTATTGTAGTAAAAAAAATTGAAAAAACAATTATCTATTAAGATTTATGGACCAAATAAGAGCGAAGCTAGAAGTTTGAGGACTAAATTTGTAATTACAAGGCTGGGAGAATTTTATTTTCTTTAGGCGGTTATAAATTCATATTTCAATGTTAATCAGTAACATTATTTATATTAATGAAATTTTTTTTTTTTTATTCTCGTGTTTGTTGAAGGTTAAAATTATTCATCTTTTGTTAAGAGATATTATTTATATGTATAATAGTATCGATGAAATAAAATACAATCTATTTTTTATAATCAAACTTAAATGTAATTTACCAACATGAACAAAAAAAAATAGATGTATTTTATTTCATGTATAAAATATGTACGTCAAAAGAAAAGGAAAATACATAAAGATAAACCAACAAACAAAATAAAGTTTTAAGCATAATTTTCTTTTTTAAAAAAATATTTAAGAGTAAATTTCTACCGGTACTAACTAACCTTCCTTAATGTAATATTAATTGTTTGACATTATATAATTTGGTTGTAACTATAGGTAGATCAAAAGTATCAATTTAAATTTTACTTTATATGTCATTATATATATATATATTACTATCTATTTTATCCTCTCTATATTATTTAGTTACTTACCATGACAAATAAGGAAATTCTTATAAATATAAAAATTTTAAAAATATTTATATTTTCTAATAAAAAGTTCCAAAAGTACAGTACTTTTGGAACTTTTTGCTATAAAATGTAAAATATTTTCAAATATCTTTTATATTTAAAAATGTTCTTGACAAATAATCCTCATTTATGAGTCTAACTGCATTAACTTTTTTAACAATAATGGATGGATGATCAAACCTTTCCCTCAATTAAATTTGAAATTTAATTTCCTCTTTGTTTTTATAAAACAATTATTTAGCCTTCGTTTGATAATCATTTAATTTTTTATTTTTATTTTTTAAAATTAAACATACCACTTCTACCTCCAAATTTCTTCATTTATTATATATTTTTTTAAGAAAAATACAAATCAATATAAGAAATAGAGAAGAAATAGATTTAATTTTTTTTTTTTTTAAAAAAAAACGAAATGGTTACTAAACAGGATCTTAAATACTACATTTATCCATGAGCTTTTAATCTTTTTCATTTTGTCTATGTACTTTTAACTTCATCTTTTTTAGATACTAAAATAAAAAGTTAAAAATATAAGATTAAAAATAAAACGAAACGAGACGCATTTAAACCTAATTAAAGCTCCTTCGTTGTTGATTTAAAAAATGAAAAAGGTGAAGTGATCATACCATATTGGCTTTGATACTTTGAAGAAGCTTTGTTCCATTTGTTGATAGAGACTTGGCTTCAACCATCAATGCAATTGCCTCTGCTTTGCTCTTCGCACCCACCCCTTCCACCATTGCCCCAATTCTCTCGCAACCATTCTCACAATAACCCCTACTCAGTTTCCTTATCTGCACCCACATGCACCAAAATAATATCATTCATAATATATTCCTTTTTTTTTTACAAAAAATATTCTCATTTTATTTCCACGTCAAAAATTAATAATTTCGATCTATAATCATCATCTATTGATGCATCAGTTCTTTTCATTGAAGTCAGAGGTTCGTATCTTATTTTCATATGTGAAGAAATATCTTAATGGCTGAAATTTGTATTTAGATGATAAAAAATTTGAACACCTTAATTTGTCCATGTTCTTTGCAATTATACAATTGGTAGGCCACATATATTCTGAGAGAATGACGTTTTGTGAGAATAAATACCAAAGATATATTTTTACAGCAATTATAAAATAACCAAAATATTTATTTTGTTGTCAATGTAATTTTTTATATAGATTTTTCTAAAAGAAAATTATTTAAACAGAAACTCTTTTCTAAAGTTTAAATCACGGGATGATAATTATCAGGTTTATGTTCAAATCCCTCTACTTTAATTGTACTAACAAAAAAGTTAGTGGGCCTAGTATATAATTCTATATGAATTTTATAATAAACTACATAGATTGATGTATAATTTTATTTTGGAAAAATTACTTTTTTAGTTCTCAAGTTTTAAAGAATATATATTTTTGGTCTCTGAATTTTAAAAATGTACATTTTTAGTCATAGGTTTATAAGAATAGACACATTTGATCCCTGAATTTTCAAAATGTGTTTTTTTAGTCCTTGAGTTTTTAAAAAGTCTCTCAAATAACTTTATATTATTATTTTAAATAATTATGTGACATTCTAAATTAGAAAAATATATATATTTTTTTAAAAAAATTACATCCTCTCTAAAACTATCTTTTCTAATTTTAAATATCACATAATTATTTTTAAAAAAATCAAACAAAAAAAATACTTCAAGGACCTTATAAACCTATTTTAAAAAACTCAATGACTAAAAAGGTATATTTTGAAAACTTAGGAACCAAATGAGTCTATTTTTATAAACCTGGGGACTAAAAAAAATATATTTTTAAAATTTAATGACCAAACACACATTCTTCAAAACTTAGGGACTTAAAAGGTAATTTTCCTTTTATTTTTTTTAGTACAATCAATGGAGTATGAAGATCAAACTGGAGATTATGGCTAACAGGAAATAAGCTTATGCCAATTATTACCTCTTACCTATACTTACTTTGGCAATATTTTATCCAAATATTCAACGTTTTGCTAAAATCATTTTATCTATTTTTTTCAAAAGTTTCATTAATGGTTCATTTATAAGTATGAATTTTGAGAATGTGTGTTGCCCTTCAATATATATATACATGTAGACAAACATTCGTTGATTTGACATAAACTTAGTAGAGTGAATAATTGTCTTTTTTTTTTTTTTTTTTTTACTTTAAACTAAAAATAAAATAAAATTCAATTAATTCTTTTGTTCATATGGAGATTTGAGTATTATTGTGGTTAAGAGAATAATTATGCCATACAATTAAATTAATTAGATCACTCTTTATAGTGATCTCTGATTTCATAATGTTTGATTGATTATATAAATTGAAAATTCCCAATTTTTTTAAAAATATATTTAGAAAGGCCCCTTATAATTACTAATATTTCTTTTTCCAATTTGCTTCTTGGTTTTAAGTATTTCAAATATACTCCGGTTAGTATTTGAGTTTTGGTGTAATAAAAATGGGGTTATTTTTAAATACAGAAAAATGAACAAAAAAAATATTTATAAATATAGCAAAATGTCATTATCATCTATCACTGATAAACACGAATAGTCATTAATAGATATCTGATAAATTGTGACATTTTACTATATTTATAAATATTTTCAACAGATTTTTCATTTAAAACAGTTTTTCATAAAAATATCTATAAAAAAAGGTTATTACTTTTAATTCTTTTAGAATATTACATCACAATTATGAAAAGATGTTTGAACTTTTTTAACGTTGTATTCAAAGAATTTGTCTTTTAAATATGAAAAATACTTATAGACATCTTGAGTCATTCATTTTTATGTAGTTCATTTTTTTTTGTCTAATTATAGTTTGTCATGTGACAATTCTTTTTTAAAATATCTTTGAGGATTTTTTTTATTATTATTTTTAATGTGTGGTTGGAATGGATTTTTTCCTCTTAAATTAGGAAGGAATATAACTAAAAAATAAAATAAAACAATAAATATTAAAAAAAAAAGTAAAAAAGGGGTTTTTAAATATAAAAAACATTTAAAAATATTTTATTGTAAGTAGGATCAAGTTATCGGAGGAAGAAAGATTATATATTTATAAAATCAAGATTTTATTTTAACAAAAATTTTGGTCGTATCTATGAAAATTATTTCTGGACCTTGATTTTACCTGGAAGAAGGCGAGGCGTGGGAAGGGAAGCATCATGGCGGCGACGGCGGCGAGAGCTCCGGCAGCCGTACTGGACGCAACCCGAATTGGGTGCATAACAAAACTGATCTGACCGCCGTGAATCACTGTCCCAACGTACACGATCACCAGCTGTCCAAAGGCAATTCGCTTCGTCAGCAAGTGGGTCCGCTCCGGCAGCGCCACCACAAACGCACTGACAATCACCGCCAACGCCGCCGATGCCGCACCGGTGAATCGTCCCGGTCCGATCAGCCACAAGCACGGCACAGACAAGACCACCACCGACACTACCGCCCACATCACGTGCCACACACCCCTGACGGCATCACCGACCGATACCGCGTCGGAAAGTACAATGGAAATAGTGGTGACATAAGAGAAAGCCGAGAACGCCAGTAACCGTCTGACCGGCGCCGGCCCGAAAATCGTGACGACACCGACTATGGCACATGCCAAAGCCGCTCGTAAAGCTAAGCCTAGGCGCATTCGCCACACAATCGCCGTCGCCGCCACGACCGCCATTTATTAGGGGTTTGTATGTATATAGTATATAAAAGAGGAAGAAAGAAAGAGAAAGAAGGAGAGAAAAGGAAGAACTTAACAAAAGCTTTAGGTCTGTAAAAAGGAAAAGAGATTTGGTTTGTGACAAAATTTTAACTTGAATTTAATATATAAGGCAAAATGTTTGGTAGCACAATGGGACAGTGGAATACACACTTAGCATAGATTTTATAACTAAATGTTGGGAGAATAATGGGATTGGAATATAATATATTTACCCTTCCTTTAAAAATAATAATAATCATAATAATAAACTTATATTTAAATGTCATTCTCGTCTCTATACTTTTTAGTTTATTTTAATCAATGTATCTTTATGATATTTGTTTTGATCTTTATATGTACTTTTGATTTATACTGATTATAGTTTTTAAATTCAAAATGTCCTTTAAAAAGTGACCACTTTGGTCTTATTTTTTAAAATTTTTATATATAATAGAACTATTTTATTACAAATTTATATGGTTATATTTTTCGAAATTTAGTAAATGAAGTACAAGTATCATGATAAAATTTGATCAAAGGACAAGAGATTAAACAAAAAAAAAAAAAAAAATTGCAAATTTTGTCCTATTTTGAAAAAAAGTTAGAATTCAGTTCCTATGATTTATAAATCGAATTTATTCTATATGGTTTGATAAAATTCTCATAAATAATCCTAGACTATTGATGAGTTTTTTTTCTTTATCAAACCATAAGAACTAGATTCTAACTTTTAGAACTATAGGAATTAAACTCTAATTTTCTCTAAACTATATGGACCAAATTTATAATTTAACCAATAAAAAGATAAAGAGATCAAAATAGTCATTTTTTAAAAGTAGAGTGACCCAAATGATTGAAATGAAAAAAAAAAAAAAGTTGTTGAGAGTATAGAGATCATCTAATTCGATATATTGAAAGTATGAGCCAAAGTCAAAAGTAGGGACCAAAACTATATTCAAATGTATTTTGAATTTGGTCCATAAACCTTGCAAATTGTGAGTATTAAATATTTATACTTTCAAAGAGTTTTAATGAAGGTTTAAATGTTTAAATTTTATTTCGTGCATGTCCTCACAGTTAATATGACCCTCGAATTAATCATATACAATTTTAAGGATCTTAGTAAGGATAACTTTTAGCACGATTCTTCAATACATAATGAATTACATAAAGGTTAAATGTTAATAGATTTAGGCATAACGTGAGAAATGATCTAAAATTATCAAAACGTTTCAAAGTATAATGAGACTACAAACACAACTATAAAAGTTAATTAGGAATCTATATATTTAAAACTTTTAAAAGTATAAAATTAAATAGATTTCACAATCCCATTCATTTACCAAATTTAATTAAAAGTGAACCCAAGAGAAAAGGTGTGAAAAAATTGTCATTTTAGACTCTTAAACTATTAGAGACATTCATACGCATGTTTAAAAGTCTTTTAAGGATATGTTTCTCTTTTAAAACGAGGGATATTGTGAATGGTTAAATTAATTATTATATTAGTTTAATTCTAACAACATTTTGATGGGTAAAAGAATTTTTTTATCGCAGAAGGGACTAAATGTATTAACTAATTTAGCTCCAACTTGTTACACTTCAATCCATTTTAATCTTTTACAAATAATTTTTATTGGAAACCTAAATAATGTAGTCTATCCTTTTCGCTTTTAACGAGTTTTAGGTTCGAATCTTCATTCTAATATTTGTGACACAACATTTTTTAGCTCAGTTTTTAATATTATATATATATATATATATATATATATATATATATATATATATATATATTTGTAATATAACGTTTACTTTTAAAGTATTCTTACAATTATGCAATTGAAGGAATTGAATAATTAATTTATCTAATCAAAAGAGACTTTCTGATGATACCATTAAGCAGCCTCCATGATTCTCGTTGGCTTTCAACTAAATTGTTGTCCTACTCCAAACACGAAGAGACCAAAATGTTAAGTTTTTTTTTTAAAAAAAAATTATACGGAGATGTAAGAATCAAACCATCATAATTTAATTTGTGTATTTATCTACTAAGTTATATTTAAATTGGTTCTTAATGTTAACACATTCTATCTAGTTTGATCTTAACTAAATTGTATCTATGTGAGTCATGAGTTGTTTTTGTTGTGATGGGTCATACATTTTTATATCTTTTTTAAATTCTCCTTGATTACTTGAGAAGCTAAAAAATGATAACATTACATTGTAGCCCATGTGGCACAAACTTACCAGTTGTAATGAGTTCTTCTCTTTTTGTGCAAAAGACAAGAAAAAAAAAATCATTGTTTTTATTGCTCTAATATTACACTATTGGTTGAGACTTTGACTCTTGAGGGAACTGATTTACATTTTATCCATAATTTACTATCTTAGGATGGACGGAGTCATATAGGGATCAGGAGTACGTGCTCCTCGAATTATCGATTTTTGTACTTTAATTTTGAAGTGATAATTAGTAATATTAATGGAAAATGTTATAACATTTTTTTTTAAAAAAAAATCAATATGGCATGATTTACAAAAATGAATGAGGTGATAGATTTTGGTTACGTGGGAAAGGTATTGGATATATAAGATAAATCTTAATTTTAAAGAATATAATTAAAATTTAGTTTTTAAAAAATAAATTTTTATTTCACAAAAATTTAAAGCTAGTAGGAGATTGATTTTATACACTGCGTGATTCTCTAAAAGTGCTTTTAATAGATTTAATCACAATTTGATTTACCAAGCACAAAAAATGGTTAATAATGTCTCAAAATCACTTCTAACTCTCCCAAAATCAACCTCTAATGTACATTTAGGTTTTTAACATTAGAGTTTATAACATTACTTTTAATATGAATTTTCTTATTTGAATTAGTGATTTCAAAATGAAAGCCAAGTTTTGAAGGGGAAAAGAGCCCTTCAAGAACTTGTTTTTATTTTTGAAATTTGGCTAGATTTCAAATATTTTCCTAGTAAAGATTAAAACCGTTGTAAAGTAATTTTAAGAAATAAATATAATTTTTTTTTATTATCAAACATTGTTGTTGGGTTTTATGTTCTAAAACTCGTGGTTTATAAACGATAAACTCATTCTGTAAATTGATAAAGTAGTTGTTGAATATATGAATAAGCCGTTTTAGAAACAAATCCAATAAACTAAAAGATTCATGACTATTACATGAGTACTCGAAATTTATGTGGAGACATAAGAGTGGATCAGGTTCGAGTAAATAGTCTAAATGATCTATAGTATATGAATAAGGTTGGGTGCCTTATTTTAGTAACACTATCAGATGCGGTCCACTCTGTAGTTGTTATAAAAAGTTATAAAGTGCTACAGACGAAGTGATCCTGATTCGTAAATGTAGTGACATGAGGAGTGAGGGCGTCTTGTGCAAGATCGGACCAAGAAATCAGTCACTCTTACTTTATAACGTTGTTTACTGTTTAAGACTGACTATTTCAAAACAATAACCTAGATAACTTAACCTTAATCCTGAGCTAACTATGAACTCCTGTTTATTTAGGATTATCCTTAGATTTGTATAGGTGAGGGTTGGCTCAACAGCACCGGCTCAATAAGCTTCCCATTTTAGGGGTAAGACCGAGTAGATAGCTGGAAAAATATGGTGCAAGACGAAATTCACTCCTACTCGCTTTTAGGGATAGTAGAGAGGTTGTTTCCTTAAGTGCTAACTCTAGGTTTTGAACAAGGGGCCCCACTTTCTCATTGGTCCGAGAGGGACTCGCTTTTGTGATCGGATCACAAACTAATTGTTCATTAGAGGATCGGTGGGACTTAAGTAACAAGAGGTAATCTAGGGGTAAAACGGCATTTTGACCCAACCGTTATTACAACTTGTGAAGGGTTAACTTACTAATCATGGTTTTGAACAAGGGGCCCCACCCTCTCATTGGCCCGAGAGGGACTCGCTTTTGTGATCGGAAACTAATTGTTCATTAGAGAATTAGCGAGACTTAAGTAACAAGAGGTAATCTCGGGGTAAAACGGCCTTTTGACCCAACTGTTATTACAAACAACTTGTGAAGGGTTAACTTACTAATCATGGTTATCAAGTGGACACAATATATCTAGCAACTATTGGATTTTAGTGGAATGACCCAGTAGTTAACGAATGAGGGTTAATTTGATGTAAAAAATTTAACCAATTAATCTCGGATTGTTGGAGTCCAATGATCTGTAGGTTCATTAGGTCCCCTACTAGCTCACAAATGGATAAGCCTTAGAATAGCGTGATAAGTTGATTTGAAACGTTCAAATTAGAATTAATGGAATTAGTAATTATATGTGATATAATTACACGTTTAATTTTGGAACTAAACATAATTAGAGAATTGATTAATATTTAAATATGATTTACATATTAATTTCATGAATAGGGATTCTTGGTAGTGGAATTGGTGATTAATTAATTTAATATTTGATATTAAATTAATTGGAACTAATTAAATTATTTAATTAATTATTAATTATTAATTTTATTAGAAAAATTAATTTTGAATTAATTTTTGTAAAATTAATAAATTTTTAGTTTTAATTATAAAATTAAAAAACTGAAAATGATATTTGATTTTGAAAATGGATTCAAAATTAATAGAAAAATGAAAAATTAGAAAATGGAAAAACCCCATCAAAAGTGGGATTTTTTTCACTTTCTAACCAAGCACCTTATTCATTTCTTAGTACTGAAAATTGGAGTTGAAGGTGACAAAATTTAATGCAACTGGATTGCATGATATTCCAAGATATATCACATAAGCTTCAGCGGAAAGACTCCCATGCAAATTGATTGAATTTGTAGAGAAATTTTGGAGGTTGAGGTCTTCAACCTCGGTAAACTAGTGACCTCCTCTCCATTTTCCCCTAATTCAAGCTTGTTTTGAGTCTCACAACTTAATCTAAGACTCCAAGAGAATAGTAGGGAAGACCTTGGGGTGGTTCACAACCAAAGAAAAAGGAGATTGCAGCTGAAGATCAAAATTCAAGAGGTTCTTTAAAGGTATGTGTTGAAATCCTCTTAATTCTCTATGAACATACTTATTTTGATGTCAAAAATCAAGGAATTATAATGCTTAATGATCCTGTTTTCTTCCGATGCATGTTTCATCATAAATTAGTTTTAAACTCTCCATTAGTTTATATTTGACTTTACTATTAATTTTGAGTGTAATGAGAAAACTGACGAGAAAACTGACAATTTTTATGCATGACATAAACTTTTTAGATCGAGTGTATTCTTATTTCTTTTTATTTATTAAGTGAATTTAGTTTTCTCAACACAATATATTACCTCAACTAATTTTACGAGACAACATTCTAACCTAGTCCAACACAATAATTGGAATGTGAGAAAACTTGAAAACGTCGTACCTCTTTATTAAGAATTAATCCGTCTAAACTAATAGCAATATGATCAAATTGGGTGCTAAGAATCTCAAGTGACTTCTATAATCTATATGGATATTGAATTTAGATTAGTTTTAGCGTCCAATAAAAATGATGACATTGAATAAATATTTGAAAATGATGACTTTTACCACGTAGATTGTTCAACTAAAACAATTGGCAATCATTATTATAGATAACATAAAGTTTTATCTCAAAACTAATCGGTAATGAAAAGAGTAATCCATCTATCTTATAAAGAGTGTGAGATCCTTTCATTTTTTTCAATGTGTGATCCTCATCATGTCCCCTCAAGATGGTATATCTTTTGGGTTCGCCATTCTTGATCAAATTATAATTTCTTTTTATTGGACCGAATACCCATTTTGGCTTTAATTATAGGGCATTTTGAAAAATAGAAAAATATGGAAAAATATTTACATAAATAACAAAATTTAATTATAGTTGTGATAGACATTGTTATAAATGTCTATCATAGATAGACGGTAATAGAAGTCTATCAACACCTATTAATCATAGAAACTGATACAAGTCTATCATCGATAAAGATTGATAGAAGTCTATAAGTGTCTATCAGTTTTTTTTCTATTTCTGTAAATAATTTGACATTTTTTCTATCTATGAAAATGTTTCTTAATTATATCATCTAACACATATATCTCGACTAATTATAAGTTTTTTTTTTAGTTCAGGGCAAGAGGTCAAGAAGATCATGTGTTCAAACATCTATGATGTTCTTTTCCTCCCCAATTAATATTGATTTCCACTTATGCATTTGAAGGGGAATGTTAGATGATATAATTAATTTTTACTCATAAGCTTAAGCTTTTGAGTCAATCAGTAATGTTGCAAAATCAACAAACGGAAAAGATGTTTGTTACATCTATGGGATAAAGAAAAAAACAAGTTAGTTAGAGAGAATGTTATAGAATACAAAATAGTGGTACATCTAAGATTAGAGAATTTATATAATGCACTTCTCTATTAAACATCATATAATAGATTCAAGATATTTCCACGAGTAATTTAAGAATATCTTCTCCACTAAGAAATTAGTAATTTATATATTTTTCCTCCATATCATTGAGCTCTTTAACCTGTCGCTTAAGTAAGAGTTATTAATTTTACCATAATAAGTACTAACGTTATATAAACGTTTCATACACTCTCTCAATAAATTGGGTTATTAATCTTATAAAAACAATCATTAATTTAACCAAACTATTTCAACTTTCTCCCTTGACAATTTATCTCAAAATGGGTCAATTTAAAGTAGGCGTTGAACAGTTCAACATTGCTCAACTATCACGGAATTATATTTTTAATTTTGAGGTCTGAGGTTCGCTTTACTCCCCGTATTGTCTAACAATATATATATATATATATATATATAAGTCTTCGTATCTTGAAGAATACATATATTAAGTTCCTCAGTTTTCAAATTTTATCTTTTTTTTTTGTCACTTAATTTTTAAAAATAAGTTAAAAGGTTTTTTAAATACTTTTTCAAACTAAAGTATATGACCTTTTAAATTAAAAAAAAATTAAGAGAAAACATATCATTTTTAAAAATTATTTTTCTAAGTTATATCTATACTATATTAAATGGGGGCATATGGGAGAATCTTTATCTTCCCATATTGCTCTTCAATTTTAAGTAAATTCCTATTATACCCTCCCATCTCCTAGTTAATTACTACTCTCTCATTTCTTACGTTAGTTACTACTTATTATACCCTTTCATCTCTTAGGTTAGTTACTACTCATCACAAATTTTATTTACTCTCACCCTTTCATATGATTGTTTGTTATGATTGTGTTTGATATATATTGTTAACTCACTCGATTTCTTCATATTTACAACATGTTCCAAACTTTTGTATTGTCTAAACTTCTTGGTAAATTGTCCTTTTGTGATTTAAAATTGAATAATTTGTGAAATCCCTAATCTAAATTCAAATTCAAATTCAAATTTTATTTCTTTGTTTTTCTATGTAAAGGCTAATTTCTAAATTTATATCCCTATTATTATTGTATACATAGTTCTTTCTACGAGCATTACAAATTCTTCTCATTCTCAATTCTAAATCCATTATTAGAGATGTTTAAGTTCAATCTTCTTTGGTAAATTTAGTTAGTCTTTTTTGTTAAGTTTTTAAAATTATTAAGTTAAAATTTTTCAATTTATTATTGTATGCACATAGTTCTTTCTAGGGGTATTATAGATTCTTTCCACTCTCAATTCCAAATCCATCATTGTAGATATTTTAGTTCAATCCACCATTTATAGATTTAGTACATTTTTTTTTTTTTGTTGATTTTTTAAAACTAGTAAGTTTAAGTTTTCAAATTTATTTCTCTATTATTATCGTATACATAGTTCTTTTTGTGAGCATTATTTGATTGATATTTTAAACTTAATGTTTGATTTAGTTGCTCAAACTTGGGTTATATTGGCCATTTTCATTAATATAATAAAATTATTTATTTCTTGTTAAAGAAATATTGAAGTCATACTTTTTTTTTTGTATTTACATGTTAAAAAAAAGTTTTGTATTTTAAGAAAAATAAATTAAAATATTTAAAATATGAAGGTAGTTTTTTTTCCTAATCATTGTTTTTGGCATTGTTGTTTATACTTTTCTTTTTTAAAATTCTTAACTTAGTAGTATACCCAAAGAAAGATTTGTTAAAATCATGTATCAATAAATTCAAAAAGTTAATTTTGAGTAACAATACAAAACACTAAAACAATAATGGAAGAATATTTAGTTATTATATATATATATATATATATTTTAAAAATATGATTTGAGATCTTAATGATAAGAAGCAATTTCACTTATCAAATTTCGAGATAAAATTCACAAACAGTGTCCATATCATCAAAGAAAAAATGGTCAAAACAAGAACTATAAAACTATGTTCCATGAATATAAACAATAATTTTGTTTACGATGATATTTATATTATTTTTTTCCTTCTTTTACTTCCAAAAAGCAACCATCAAAGAACTACCCTTATCAATTATATTCCACAAATTTTATTCCAATTCAATAATTCAACTAAATCATTATGTATTTTAATTTGATTCATCTATCTCTTCTTGTATCTTTATTTACTGCTATAGTTTTATATATTTATTAATTTTTGAAGTTTTATATTTTAGAATAAATAAATTAAAAAATGAAGGTAATTTTATTTTTCTAAATAGATATTTTAGTATAATCATAGTTTTTGACTTTTGTTGTTTTTTTAATTATCTTTTCAAAAATTCATATCTTAATTGGATACTGAAAAAAAATAATCAAAATTAGATTTCAACAAACTAAAAAAAATAAATCTCATTAATAGTTAAAAAAATCTTTAAAACATGAGAAGATTTAGTTATTATAATTTTTTTTTAAAAATGATTTAATAGATTGGATCCTAATATAATAGGAAAAAAAACATTTAATTTTGATTACAAAAAGATATTTCTTTATTCAATGTCAAAATGATTAAATATGTATTTACTTATTTTTTATTAAATGGAGGTATATAATTCTTATGAAATATATTCTTTATTTATTTTTTTCCCAAAAAGTAATCATCAAAGAACTACCCCATAATAAAAATAGTTTATATTCATATGTCACTCTCTACCAATTTTACTTCACAAATTTTATTCCAATTACACAATTTTATATTTTAATTATTTCATTTCATGTTAAAGATTTATTAATTTAATTCAATGAATATTCTATCAAATTGAAATTATATCTTAAAATTTTATTTCATAAAAAATTTTAGTCATGCGATGCACGTGTCTTCCAACTAGTATATATTTTTTTTAAAAAAAAATTAAATTACTTAACTTATGGTCTTTTCATTTTTGGGATTAAACAACTTGCAATTAAAAGTACAATTATACAAATAATCGAGGAGTCATAATATCAAAAAGAACGATAATATCAACTATAATAATAATTTCCATTTTCAACCCATCTTTCATATACACTCTCTTTCATCTATTGGGATAAACAAAATAAATTATTGATATTTGAATGTAAATTAGAAAAATAAATACAAATTTGAAGAAAAAAGTTCTCACACCCTTATGATCTTTTCCAATATTATCAATACAAAATAAAATATAGGAATAGGGTCTTTCTATTAATTTAATTTTGTTTTTTTTCCCTATATTACTTTTACATTTAGGATATAAATTGTTAGAATATCATACATGTGTATACTAAAGTCATGTGTTTGAATTTCTTTTCCACACACAAATATCAACTAATATTTGTTTAATTAATTTTAATAATAATGAGTAAATTTTTTCAACATATGTTTGTAATTTAATTTAACTTACATAACCCACCCTGATCAATACAAATATCAATTTATATCCCTGAATTTTTTGAGTTATATCAATTTAAACTCTAATTTGATAATTGTATCCATTTTAACTTTGAACTTTCATAAATATATCAGTTTAGACTCTTAATAAAATTTATTTAGAAATTGTCTGTTCATGTTATAATCGTCAATTTTGTTGAATCGATATTTGTAGAAGTCTACACACATATAAGAATTTATGTATTGACGACATTCAAATATAATAGAATTTAAATTGATTCATTTATAACAATTTATAAGTTTAATTGAAAAAATTAAATGTTTTGCAAAAAACTTTTCAAATGAAATCTAAAGGCGAAACTGTAATTTAATATATTTATGAAAGTTCATGATTTAAATTTATACAACACCAAAGTTCAAGGTTTAAATTGATACAATTATATTAGTTTTGTGTTTAAATTGATACAACCACCAAAGTTTAGTGTTTAAATTGATACAATTATTAGTTTGGGGTTTAAATTGAAACAATCACCAAAGTTTAGGGTTTAAATTGATACAATTATTAGTTTAAGGTTTAAATTAATACAATCATCAAAGTTTAGGAATTACATTTATACAATTATTAGTTTAGTTTAAATTGATACAACTCTCAAAATTTATGGGTATAAATCGATATTTGCTCTAAAGTTATATTGTCGGATTACAAATATCTTTTCTTTACTACCAAGTTGTAACATTCATCTAAAATTGTTGACTTGTTTTAAAATAATTAATTACTCTACCACAATAATCACAGAGAAAGCGGTAAAGATTTGAATATATGCCCATCATAACATAATTGAATTAGTTAAGATATATCTCCTCGAGTAATAAATAAGGATATAATTTTTTTTTGTTTGGAATGGTAAAGAATACAGCAAATTCACTTTTTTTTTTTAATAATTAAAAAACTTACAAAATGAATATATATTATTATGTTCATGAAATGTAATCAAGTTACGATTACAAACATAAAAATTCTTTTTTTTTTTTTTTTTCAAAAAAATAATAATAAAACATCGCGAGTTCATATTCAATGATACTCAAAATAATAGAGTTTTAAGTTTAAACTTTAAAAAAAAAAAAAAAAAAAAAAATCTACGATGAGGTTAATCAAATTTCAACTTTGTAATAATTTGCGTCATTTAGTATGTAAATTAAATGCTAATCATTTATTGAGTTGATTTAAATGTCAATTCACCCACTTGAGTTTGTCAAATATTAATGTGAAGGGTTATTTTTGTTAATTTTCCATTTAATCAGAATATTTTTTCTTAATTAAATATCAAATACTTATCATTGCTTTCATTTTAACATCTTAAAGCTAATACAAACATAGTTCAATTGTCATAAATTTATACTATCCACTTCGATTGAGATGTTTTGATTCATAAATAATAATTAATTAATTAAAAAAACCTCTTGGAAAATTTCTAGAACTATCCCAAAGTTTTAAAATATAATTTTTGTATTCTACCTCTGAGTTAATTAATTCATTTTCATTGCTTGAATTTAGCAATAACTAAAAGTTGACCAACTCTTTTTTGAAAAAAAATTAATGACTAGGCTAGAATTTTTTTCCATCATCAACGTGAACTCTCAATAAAATTTTAAAAATAACGCAAATAAGGACGTATTTAGATTAATTTAAAAAATATATAATTGTTTAACGTAAAAAATTCTCATGTATTTGACAACTCTAACTCATTCTCAAAAGTATTTTTATTACAAGTTTGTTTGGTTTGTTATATATTTAAAAGTGTTTCTATTGATGTCAAAAACTATAAAGTAATATGAATTAATAATTTAAAATAATAGTCGTTAGTGTTGGTCGTTGTCAGAGTTGGTAGAGGTGGTCGCGCAATGATGTGGTCAAAGAACGCTGATGCAATGGTGCTGCCAGAGTTGGTTGGAATTGGCCGCTAGGGGAGTGTTTGTTGGAGTTGATCGAAAGTGGTTGTCGGAGTTGGAAGCCGATAATAGTGGTCGCTAGAAGTGGCAGTCGGAGGTAGCCGTCGGAGTTGGTGGCCAATGACGCTGGTCACCGGAGGTGGCGGTTGGAGTCAGGTGGTCGGTGATGGTAGCCCACGACAACATAGTGGAATTGAGGTATATGACTTTTGGAGCGTTTTGGTAATTTTAAGAATTATACAAATTATGGAGAGATTAACCATCAAACACTTAAAGTTCATTTTTCTAAAGGTTGATTTCAAATGTTTATCTTAAACCAACTTATTTTATAAAAACTCGTTTTTTCCAACTCTATTTTGAGTGGTTTCTAAACTTTTAGAGATTTTGTTGTTGGTTGAATATTTGTTTAAGGTGTTTGATTTTGCGAATGAATGAGTGATGTTATAGAGGCTATCACAAAAAATATGTCACACAAGATGCTATTTCTGCAAAATTATCTTTTTCTTGTGGGGAATATTCTGCATGATTGTTTTCCATGGATTTTTCCTTTCTTATTGGTTGGGCGATTTTAGTTAGGATGTTATTCCATTTCTCCGTTGTGCCTATTTATTTGGAATTTCTTGCATTTTTAGGGGTTGCCATTTTTACATTGATTTTAGTGGTCTTGTGCTTTGTGCAGTGGTCGTTTTTACCATGCATTTGAGTACTCTCTTTGCTTGATATATTTGTTGTGGGAAATCATTGTTTAACAAAAAGCTTTCATGAAGGTGAGCTTAAGACTTGTCTTTTGAAAAGGAATTCTCTATTTTAGGGAGAACATAAAACATCATTGCACGAAAGAGTTCTTTTACTTAGGGAGAGTCTAAGTCTTATCGGTGAATCGTCTTCACTTGTAATGAAAAAGAGTGGATTAAAGAGAGGAAATCTTATATATTGAGAAAAATCGAAGTGACATTCACTAATAATTGTTTACTTAAGGAGAGACTAAGTTATATTAAGAAGGAGTCTCACATGTAGAAGTCTTGGTTATTATTGAATTAGGCTCTATGTGTGTCACTGTACAAATAAGTACTCCATCATAAATGTTTGACTGTCCTATATTAGTGAATTATCTTTCTCGAGCACACTGTACTCCAGACGTAGGTGATTTAACATCAAATTGGGATTACCATCTTTTTGTGTATTTTTATTTGTTTTATTAATTGTTATTTTATTGTTGTTATAGTAACTGCTTGAGCATCAACTTTGACAACTATTCTAGTTGTCGAGTCATCCTAAAATTCCAAACAGCCCTAAGTTTTTTAATTTTCATTTCTTGGCTATCTAAAAACCTTAGGAAAAGTAGATTACATAACCTAACAAAGAAATTCATACATACAAGTAGTATTTTTCTAGTGCAACAATCCTGAAAATGAGGTATTGAATCCCTGAACTCAAAGAAGAGACTATAATTAAGCTTAAGCTCACCTAGGCCAAAAAGAAAAAACATGTATATCTTAGTTGATGGGCATTAAAAAAGCACTTTAATCCCTTTCTTTATTATTATATATATCTTTTTTGTTAATATTTTAATGCACGAGTAATGTATTATTTTAGAATTTGTGTATTAACATATTAATGTAAACGTGTACTGAGAAATCATGAGTAGATAGAAATAAACTAGGCAAAACATTAACCATTGCAAAAATAAATTACTTTCCTAAAGTTTGAATGTTTGGAGACCAACATCGTTATTTCTAAAAATTAAAAAAATCAAAATAAATGTTTTGAAAATTTATCATCCAAAATTAAATAAGCTTTAAAGCAGAAGAGAGAGAGATTTAAAGCTTTTATATTGTTTGGAGGCTAAGTTGTAAAAATTACCCTTAAAGTGTGCTGGTCATTGTAATTATAAATTGTAAAAATTAAGTTCTTAAAAGTGTTAAAATTGGACTCTAAAATATTTGTAAATGTAGAAATTGTAATGGTGGAAAATGTTTGAAGGTTCAATTTTTGAGTTTTTTGTACGGATGACTTATTCACAAGCGCTTTTATGATTAATGATCTGTCTCTCACAAACGTATGAAATCTAACATTCTGCTTACGTCAGTGCATTACTATATTTTATAACGTATCATGTTAGGGATGACCATCTTTATCGTAACCCTAATGTGATGGTCATTTCTCCGGTAATCTCTACTTTTTTTCACCCCAAATACAACAAAGTGTGAGAAAAATAGGAAAAACACAACAATATTTTATAACGTATCGCATTAGGGATGACCATGCGTAGCCCTAATGTGATGGTCATCCTTATCACGATCTTTATTTTTCTCACCCAAAAATACAACAAACTATGAGGAAAATGAGAAAAATACAACAAACAAAAAAATTAAGATTGCAATAGAGATAATCATCGCGTTAAGGCTACAATAGACATGGTCATCTCTAACGCAACGTGTTAGAAAATGTAGCAGTGCACTATTATATAAACCAGATGTTAGGTTTGATACATTTATAGGAGTCCAATTTCTACGTTAATGATAAGTTTGAGGGGTCAAATTCTAACTTTTGTATAACTTTAAAGACTTAATTTTTAGGATTAAAGTTTATGGTTGTAATTAGATGGTTTTTTGGAATTTTCCCATGTTATGATTAGTGGTGCAGCTTCTCTCCATGGTTCAATGGATCTATTTATTTTAAGGCCCACATGAACCTTGGTCTGGTCCACAGTAATTAAAATTAATTTAATTTTGAGTAATATTGCTAACAACCTAAAATATATGGAGGAAAATAATCCCTCTACCCCAGGGAACGGGACAGAAAGTACACGTGGCAGTTTTTGATTGACTCTGTGCCAAGTCGCCTACTAATGGTCGGTCAATTTATATTATTCATGAAAACCGACGGCTCTGATGAGTCCCCAGCCTTCGGGAAGATTGCCTTTGCGGCAATGGCGGGGAGCATTCAACGTACACGTGTACTTGACGTGTCACCATTTCTTTGGTGAATCTGATTTGTTAAATATTATCTTATAATCTTGTGAGAGTTGTAATATTACTTTTTTTTTTTTCTTTTAATAAACATATTTCAAAATTATTCTTGTAGTATAAACTTACTATAGGCTTACAAAACAATCTAAATTTTGTACTCTATGTCAAAAATATTTTTGAATTTTTAAAAATTTCAAAAATTACCTTTAAGCTTTCAAGAAAAATTTGAAATTACATTTACGGTTAATTTTAGATGAAAACAGTTAGTGTTTTATATTAAAAATGCCCTTAAACTTTTAGAAGTTTAAAAAATACCCTTAAGCTTAATTTTTTTTTAAAAAAAAAAAATCCTTATTGTTAGTATATGAACAAAAACTATTAACTTCCTCTTACTTATTCATTCTCTATATTCTCTCGTTTCTTTTGCAATACCTTCTTACTTCCCTTTTTGTTAACTGTTTGACATTTGTTTATCTAAAAATAATAATAAATAAATAAAATAACTCACTTCTATTAAGCTATATAAACTATAACAAGAAGAAAAAGAATAATGGAAGCACCAAGTGACCTTAGACTTAAATATTTTAATAAAGTTGTACATTAATAGTCGAGTACGTGTTAATAGCTACATACCTTTTTTATATTTGGCTCTTTATCAAATTGGTATGTCTCGGGGAGATATTTTGATTTTGAAATTTTGTAAGATTTTATGTCTTAACTTAAAGTTTTGATTTATATTTTGATCGCTGAGAAAATATGTATAAGAATTTGATAAATAGGAGAAAAATGAGAGTACCTATATATATACATATAAATATAAACCAAAGAGAATTTCTATATAATTTTTTTTGAAATTCGTTCTTTTCAAATCCAAGAAAATTTCAAACAAATTGATCACAATACTAACTGTAGAAGTATTTTAAAACTTTTTTATACATAAAAATTAGAGTTAATTTTACTGTTGTGTTTTTAGCTCTTAATCTCAAATTTTAATTAATTTTAATTAATTAATTAATTAATGCTTTGATGATAACAAACATGCTTTGTTAATTTTAATGTTTTGAAGTAGAGCTTGGAACAATAGTTTCAACGCAATTTGAATCACTCAAATCGGAATTCAAACAAAGAATATATGACAAAAACAACCAACAAAAAAATATTGAGGTGATAATGTGGCAAAATTTTTCTTATTAAAGTGGACCAATTGAAAGGTGCCACTTGAAGCAATAGAGGAGTACTATGAACTTTTGAATTTTTTATTGATTTTAAAAAGAAAATGAATTTAATATATTTTATGTTTGTGTCTAACAACAAATTTTGGACACATGATTAACTTTTATTTTTTTGTTGGATTTTAAAAGATGAATATAAAAAAAAATTATTATATTATTTTTTGTTTACATCTAACTGTTGGTTATTCACAATATAAAAGGTATCCACCATTGATTTTTCTTTTTCAAGATCTAATGATCCAAATAAAATGTGGTTTTCAGCTTCTTTCTCCTCTTTGTAAACTCTTCTTCTCCAACTTTTCATAACAATTTTCATAATTTTCAATGCTCTACAAAAAATATAAAACTTCCATTGTTACTCTTTTAAAGCTTCAATTTTATTCTTTTCTCATCTTATTATTGAGATTTATGTATTGTGAAGATTAATTTGTTGTGAGCTTAACGTTTGTAAAACCACTCTATTAAGAGAGTTTTAAGAGTATTCTCTAACATTTACACACATTTTGTAAGTGTTGCTTCTGATCATGAAAAAGAGTAGTTGTAATGGTTGTTGGCTTTTTGGCCCTTAATCTCAAATTAATTAATTTTAATTAATTAATTAATCAATGTTTTGATGATAACAAACTCAATTTTTAATTACTAAAAATTTTAGTATTTTAATATATCCATAGCGTAGAACTCGGAACAACGATTCCAACACCTCTTGAATCACTCAAATCGGAGCTAAAACGAAGACGATATGACCGAAACAAGTCTATAGAGAAAATACCGTGGTGGATGGCGTGGCATAACTAGACCATCTTAGACATGTGGCAGCATATTGGTTGAATGGTGAATCATTAAGAGATTAACATATGATGAACTTTTGATTTTTGGATTGATTTAAAATAAAAAATTGAAATTAAAAAGAAATTTAAAAGGAAAATAAATTTAATATTATTTTATTTTTGTGTCTAACGGCTAGTTTTTTACACATGGTTGTTTTTTATTTTTGGATTGGCTTTAAAGAGAATGAATTTAAAAAGAAAATGAATTAAAAGGAAACTGAATTTAATATTATTTTATGTTTGTGTCTAACGGCTAGTTTTTGACACATGGTATGTTTTTTTATTTTTTGGATTAATTTTAAAAAGAAAATGAACTTCAAAAGAAAAGGAATTTAATATTATATTTTATTTGTATCTAACGACTAGTTTAGTTTAAAATCTCCACCATTGATTTTTCTTTTCCAAAATCCAATAGTCCAAATTAATTGTGGTTTCTAAAAATTTTTCCATCTCTATATAAACCATTTTCCTCTCCAATTTTTAAACCAATAAATTTTACATTTCATAATCCTCCAAAACTCAAAAGTTCCATTGTTGCTCTCTCTAAGTTCCCAATTTTTCTTTTCATCTTATTCTTGAGAGAGTGTTATTGTATTGTGAGGATAAACTTGTTGAGTACTTAAACTTGTAAATCCACTCTAGTGAGAGTTGTATTGTGTTCTTCAAAAATTCCAACATTCATAACGGTTTGATCCTAAACCGTGAAAAAGATCGGGTTTGCTCTTGAAACCGTAAAAGGAGCGGTGGTGTAACGGTTGGGCTTTAATCCGTGGAAAGAGTCGGATAGATTTTATTCAAATTCCCAAGAGGCACTTGGGGAATGGGGTAGGTCGAGTTTGACCGAACCACTATAAAAATTACAGTGTCTTCTTCTCTAACTCTTTCCTTTTTTTTTTGCAATTAGTTTAAGCAATTTATTGTATGTTTTAGTTTGTTCTTATTTATTTGCTAAAATTTGATAGATTAAATTATCACATTTTTGTCATCTTATTTATTGCATAAATTGAATTTTTCTTATTATTTATAAAAAGTGTATTAATTAGTTTAATTGGGTTAATTTATAAAAAAAAGTTTAATTAAACCCTATTCACCCCTCTAGGGTTGCCATATCGATCCAACAATTGGTATCAGAGTGGGTTGCTCTTCTTGAAATAATTATTTCTTGATAAACTTAATTGTTTTTGAGCTATGACAACTATATGTTTTATCCCTTTTACCGATAGTCAATCTATTACAAAGCCTCCTTTCTTTAATGGTACTAATTATAATTATTGGAAAAATAGAATGAGATTTTTCTTGCTTTCTATTGATTATGATTTATGGGATATTGTTGAGGAAGGTTTTAAAATTCCAACAAAAGATGTTGATGGTGTTAGCACTATAAAACCTAAGGAAGAATGGTCAATAAATGAAAAGAAAGCATACTCTTTAAATGCCAAAGCTATTAATTGCTTATTTTGTTGAATGAAGTTGAGTATAATAGAGTGTCTATTTGCAAAACCGCTAAAGAGATATGAGATAAATTAGAAATTACTCATGAAGGAACTAGTCAAGTAAAAGAAACAAAGGTTGACATGTTAGTTCATCAATATGAAATGTTTAAAATTGATGAAAATGAAGCTATTTTCGATATGTTTATTAGATTTACTAACACTGTCAATGCTTTAGAAGGACTTAGAAAAAAGTACTCAAATTTTGAGAAGATAAAGAAGCTATTGTGGTCTTTGCCTAAACAATGGGAGCCTAAAGTCACAACCATTCAAGAGGCAAAGGATCTCAAATCTCTCTCCATTGATGAACTCATGGGCTCGTTGTTGACGCATGAGATAAAGATCAAGAAAAACATGGAGGATGAGAAGAAAAAGAAAGAAAATAGTATAGCTTTAAAGACCATCTCTTTAGAAGTTGACTCCCAAGATGAAGATGACCTTGATGAAGATGATGTTACCTATCTTTCATGTAAGTATAAGAACTTCATCAAGAGAAAGAAGCAATTCAATAAGCATCTCTCCATCCAAAAAGAGTCAAAAGGTGAAAAGAGCAAAAAGGATGAGGTAATATGCTATGAATGCAAGAAGCCGTGTCATATTAGAACCGATTGTCCTTTTCTCAAATCATCCAATAAATCCAAGAAGAAAGCAATGAAAGCTACTTGGAATGATAGCGATGAAAGCGAAAGTGGGAGTGATAATGAAGAAGTGACCAATTTTTGCTTCATGACTCTTAGTGACAAAGAGGATGAACAAAATGATGAGGTAACTCTAGAACCTCTTTCTTATAATGAATTGTTCGAAACTTTTGAAAATATGCAAAATGATTTAGAAAAACTTAGTTCTAAGTATGTTGTGCTTAAAAAGAAATACAATGTTTTATCTAGTAAAAAAATAAGTATTTACTTGAAGAAATTGCTTGCTTAAAAGATAATGAGCATGATGCTATGCATATTGATAAAATGAATATCTCTTGTGACAAACATGCTTTTGATTGTGATGAGAAAAATGCCTTGCTTGACAAAGTTAAATTTCTTGAGCATGATAGTTGTGAAAAAGATAATTTGATTAAATTATTCAAAGAAAAGGAATTTAGTGCTTTGCAAGAACTTGATAAGGCTAAAGAATCTATTAAAAAGTTGACAATAGGTGCTCAAAGATTAGACAAGATAATTGAAGTAGGCAAGTCTTTTGGTGATAAAAGAGGTTTAGGCTATATTGATGAATGTTCTACTCCTTCAAGTTCTAAAACTCCTTGTTAAAGCATCTCATTATATGCCTAAGCTTAATATGCCTAAGGTTGTATCTAAGCATGTTAAATCAACTTTGTGCCTATATGTCATTATTGTGGTGTTGAAGGCCATATTAGACCTAAGTGTTTTAAATTGAAATATACTCATACTACTTCTCCAAGAAGAAAATTTTCTCAAAGGGCAAAGTTTCACAATGCTCTAAGGAATAATTTCTCCAAGAAAAGTAGAGTGCATAAATTTGTTGTAAGAGATAAATCTTTGCATAATGTTGTTTGTTTCTCATGTAGCAAGTTTGGACATACAACTTATTCTTGTTACTTGTCTAAATCCAATGCCTTAAATGTCTATGCAAAAATGAAATGGATTCCCAAGTTTGTCAATGCTAACATCTAGGACCCAAACAAGTGTGGGTACCAAAGAATCAAACTTGAACATTTGTGTTTGTAGGTTTGTTTGAAAGTCTTTAAGAAAAACAAGTGGTACTTGGATAGTGGTTGCTCGAGGCACATGATGGGAGACCCATCTAAGTTTGTCTTTCTCTCCAAAAAGGATGGAGGTCTTGTAACCTTTGGTGACAACAAGAAAGGTAAAATAATTGGTAAAGGTAGTATAGGTAATGAATCTTCTATTTTAATTGAAAATGTACTTTTGGTTGATGGTTTGAAGCATGATTTACTTAGTATTAGTCAATTATGTGATAAAGGCTTTAGAGTTGTGTTTGATAAAGAGAATTGTATCATTGAAAATGCTAGTGATAGAAAAGTTATATTTGTTGGAAAGAGAGATGAAAATGTTTATACTATTGATTTGAATGATTGTCCTATTAATGATAAATGTTTATCGACTTTGCATAATGATTCTTGGTTATGGCATAGAAGACTAGGACATGCTAGCATGCACTTAATTTCAAATATTTCCAAGAATTCTTTGGTTAGAGGTCTTCCCAAATTTAAATTTGAAAAAGACAAAGTTTGTGATGCTTGTCAAATGGGTAAGCAAACTAAGTCTTCTTTCAAATCTAAAAATGTAATCTCTATAACTAAACCCCTTTAACTATTACACATGGACTTATTTGACCCTTCTAGAATTGCTAATTTTGGAGGGAACTATTATGCCTTTGTGATAGTTGATAATTTTTTAAGATTTACTTGGGTTTTGATGCTAAAACATAAGGATGATGCTTTGAAAATCTTTTCTAGTTTTGCAAAAAGAGTTCAAAATGAAAAAAGTTTTTTGATTTCTAAAATTAGGAGTGATCATGGAAAGAATTTGATAGCAATGCTTTTGAAACTTTTTGTGAAGAAAATGGTTTTTCTCATAATTTCTCCACTCCAAGAACTCCTCAACAAAATGGTGTAGTTGAAAGGAAAAGGCGTACTTTGCAAGAATTTGCTAGATCAATGTTGCATGAGTATGGTTTACCTACATACTTTTGGGCGAAAGCCGTTAACATCGCTTGTTATGTTTTAAATAGAGTTTTAATTAGACATTCTTTGGATAAAACTCCTTATGAACTTTGGCATAACAAAATTCAAATATTGGGTATTTTAAAACTCCTAAGTTATTAGAAATTGTGACTAGCATTACTTGTACAATCGATGAATTAATGAACGATATCAATTTATGTAGAGTTAATATTGATCCTATAGTCGTAGAAGAACAGATAATTCAATGAGTTGATGATGACTTCATAAATGACAAGAAAAAAAATGTACAATCATCTTCTAATAGGAGTTTTAGTTTCGATGAACATCTTAATGATATGGAATAAACATGTAAATATGTATCTTCTTTTTCATTTCATAACTTACATATTGTTGTTTGCACAGGAACAATGGTAGGTCACACTAATGAGGAGGTAGCCTTGGAGTATTTAGCATTCGAGCAT